>NC_080838.1:4407084-5042798 GCF_030435755.1 Ochotona princeps
GTGGTGGTGAGTCTTGGGTGACCTTCAGCCACTGTTCAACTTGGTATGAACAGGAGATTCTTAAGTCTCCCTGTCACGCTGGGTCATTTGCTAAAAAAAAGCCCACAGAATTTAGGAGAACAGCTTACTTACTCGAGCACCAGTTTATGAAGAAGAAGAAGAAGAAGAAGATGCAGAAACAGCCAGAGCACCTTGCATGACGTGGGATAAAGGCATGACACTTCTAGGACATCTGTAGTACACCACCTCTCTCCCAGCCCGTCACTGGAAACAGGAGGCAGCCAGCTCACCTGCATTCCTTTTCACAGAGGAAACAGCAGATTACAGTTCCAAAAGGCAAAAGAGTTAGTGAAGCCAAGGTCATTGAAGTACATCCCAAAGGTGGATGAACCGGTTGAGAGAAACATGGCACCCTTTGTTGCTGGCTTAGAGTATGAGGGGATGTTGGCTGGTGATGTGGCCGTGATGTTCATGATGGACACCTGGGACTTGCATACTGAAAATGTGGCCATGTACTAGATTTTTTCTGGTTTGGCTAAGCTTCCATTGTAGCAGGATACTTTAAACTACAATGTAGGCAGTCCTGCATGAGTTCCTGCAGAGAGAGGAGTCCTTGGTTTTTACTGCCAGAAGAGGGTCTTGTGGCTCCTCCGCAGGCACTCATGTCCAGGTATATCCCTGACACCTGCACAGAATCCCCACCTGTCCAGTGGGGATTTTATGAAGGCTTCATTGTGTAGGACTTGGGCACCTAAGTCAGTTCAACACTCCACTCTTCCGTCCATGAGGTGGAGAAATGGGTGTGGAGCTGGAAACGCCAACCCTCTAACCACACAGTTAGATTCCATGGAAGCCAGCTTCCTTTTGGAGGCTAGCAGAATCTCCAGCCACCAATTATCTCAGCACACAGGAAACATGGGAAACAGGAAACACAAAGAGGCTTTTAAAAGTTTGTATGGGGCCTGGCGGTGTGGCCTAACGGCTAAAGTCCTCGCCTTGAACGCCCCCGGGATCCCATATGGGCGCCGGTTCTAATCCCGGCAGCTCCACTTCCCATCCAGCTCCCTGCTTGTGGCCTGGGAAAGCAGTCGAGGACGGCCCAAGGCTTTGGGACCCTGCACGTGTGTGGGAGACCCGGAAGAGGTTCCTGGTTCCCGGCATCAGATCAGCACGCATTGGCCCGTTGCGGCTCACTTGGGGAGTGAATCATCGGATGGAAGATCTTCCTCTCTGTCTCTCCTCCTCTCTGTATATCCGGCTTTCCAATAATAATAAAATCTAAAAAAAAAAAAAAAAGTTTGTATGAAAGAGAATTAAAAGGTTGTATATTTTGGTGTAAAAAAATATACAACCTTTGAAATCCTACATACCTTTTTCATACATGAACTTTTTGAGGATCCTGAATGTCTACAATAGCTAGACTGGGCATGGCTGAAACCAGGAGTCAGAAACATAATCCAGGTCTCCCAGATGAGTGTCAAGGTCCCAAGTACTTAAACCCTTACCAATCCCCCCTACATTCATAGAAGAATTAGAAAGCAGAGCGAGTAATCTAAATCCCAGGGTAAATGCCTACTGCTATGTGTCATACTTCTTATTATGTCACCAAGTCATATGAGTATTTAAGTTTAGCTAAAATTCAGTTCTTTAGACCTGTCAGTGCTCAATACCACCCAGAGCTACTGGCTGCCCTAGTGGACAGATCTGAATACTCCCTTCTTCCTGGCAATTCAAGGCTGCTCCACAGCAGTTCTAGACAGGGCCAGCCAAACAGATGGAGTTGGAGGAACTTTAATTAGCAAAGAGTTAGCTGTGAGAAGAACCTCGAAGTTGCCTCTCTGTGTTCTGTCTTCACTACCGAAGATCCTCCCCCCTCAACCTCTGCAATTGGAAAAGTCATTTTGAAAACTGGGAAGTTACATGGTAAGTGCAGCTAAGGTTTGCAGAGGGGAAGGATGGGAGAGGACAAGTATAGCTGCCCAATCACACAGATAATGCTTTCTGCAGACTTCAATCTATAAGTTTATAGCAGCAGGAAGACCAGCAGCAAGCTAGTCACAGCCTCCAGGATTCTACCTCAAGTTCACCCCGGGCAGGGTACTCCAAAAGCCTTAGAAGTGAGGATTTTTGGCTTCCTTCATTTGGCCGGAACATGAGGAAGAATGCCATTTGTGTTTGTAAACGAAGAAAGAGTTTTAAAGGTAGATTACAGCATCACTGCAGGCGGTGGCTTCACCAGCGCCACAGGGCCAGCCCTGACAATCTCCTTCATGGCAGCATTGTTCATTTTACTGGGTGAAGGGGACTCTGGGAATGCTGATTTAGCTGAATCCATATGTCACAAACCAAGAACATGTCACACGGTGCAGTTTTTCATATTAATTCCAGCACTTTTATAGTTAAGTCCTCTTGTATAGAAAGTGTCCTGTGCTACCAGAAACCAGATCAAAGTTGGTATTTTCTCTTTCATGCAACTAAAAATCCTTTCTTCAGAAAGTATCCTTCCCACAGGTAAATCTGCAAAAGACTTCCAAATGGAGGAAGTATGTGTCAGCTAGAGAGGCAAAATAGTAGAAGCTAAACTATGAATTTATGGAGACTTAGACTTGCTGGAGAAAACCATGGATCACTAAAGAAAGGCCAAATAGAAGGGCTGCAGCACCCTGTGTATCCTTACGATGCCAGACATGATGCAATGGAGCAGCTGCGTCCACAACCACTCCTGCCCTTGGGGAATTGATTTTCACATGAATCCCAAGCAGGACCGATGCATAGAGCTGCTGAGGTTTAAAACACTCCTCTTCCCATGGCCACGGCATGCAGAGGTGATCGCAGCAGAGAAAAGCCAGAGGCATGGAAATCGCTGAGAGGCTGGGGGTTGTAGGCTGATGATCCTGTTTCCTGAATAAATGGAATTGACAAAGTAGCAATCGCAAACAGAGTGAAAGGCAGCAACACACACCTTCCTGGAAATCGCTGACTAAAGCATTATGCAAGGGGAAGACTTTCAAGCACTCCTAAAACTCATTTTGTGCAAAAGAAATAGTTTTATGCAAGCCCTCATGACTGCCCAATAGTGGTTTCCAACTAACTAAATCATAGACGCATCTGATTGGAAATCAAATGATCAGGTCAGGATGTAAACTAGTACGATACAACTGAGAAGTTCTCCCTAAACACAAACACACACACACACACACACACACACACACACACACACACACACACCCCTGGCCATCTGCACCCTTCCCTCCTGTGTCTAAGGTAAGCAGCTCTCGTCTCCTGCTTGTACTCATACTTTCACAGGGATCGCTATGAAACTCACCCTGCACTCCACACAGGAATTGAGGTGTGGGATCTCTGTATTTTTGGATCCTCAGAAATGTTTGGGTCTTCAGCACTGCTTCACTGTGGAATGAAGGCACTGGTGATGAGATATAGGATGGTGAGAGGAAGGTACCAGGCATTTTTCTGGCTTCTCAATGCTTGTGGTTTGCATTTGTGGGTGCCTTTGCACCCTCCCACAGCCCCAGCGAGGCTGACCTGTGTCCCCTTGGGCAGACAGAACTGTGCTCACATGTCATGCGTTCTCCTCTCCTGGGACTGGCCATGTGCACCCATCACTCCTAGTGCTACATCCTCTGGCCCTTCAGAAACGCACATCCTTGTCTCTCTTCACAAAGCAGGCCTCCTGCCCATGCACACCTTGCCTTCCAGGGTGTCATTGCTGTGAAGAGACCCAGGAAAGCTAATTTAACATTCTAATGGATGTCTATGTTCTAAGTCTGACCCACCTTGCTCCTGCCATTGATTGGTTCAGTGGAGACCCCAGAAGCAGCCAGAATGTCTAGGTCATTGGGAAGAAAAGAAACTACAGCCCTGATTAGGTCTGATAAAACACCATGTTGAGGAGTCTGACGAGGCTGATGATGACGGTGTGCGCTGCTATATGCTGAGTTTTCTTGCCTGTTTCAAGTCACCCTCAAATCAGTTGCATGAAGAAGGCACTGCTTGTGTGACTTCACTGGCCACAGAACCCAGGCTTTGGAGCAAGCGGAAGTGGACGGGATTATCCAGCTGGGACCTAGAGAAGGGACATGGTATGTCTGGAGCCTTGTTTCGAAACTCCAGCCACACCTTCCTCTCTGGGTCTGCTGACCATCCCCAAACTACAGAGAAACTAAACAAACCATCAAAGCATTTTCAGCAGATGGTGGTAAGGAGTAGCCCTGTTCACACTCTCAAAGACAGATAACCCCCATGATGAAACTACACCAGAGCACTGAAAAAGACAAAGCGAACCAAATGATTTTCTCTGATACGGGAGGAAAACAGCACCCCAGGAACACTGGTGCACACAGGCGTATTTGGCTTTTGGAAGTATCTGAGCCAGTAACATTTCTAAGGATCTCTGTGTCATTAGGAGTGGATGGTGCTACTGGTCTCAGTTCATCTCTACTCCCTTAAATTCAACTCGTTCATACTTATATATTGTTGGGAAAGCAGGAGAGGATAGGCCAAAGCCTTGGGTCCCTGCACGCACATGGGAGACCTGAAGCAGCTCCTGGCTCCTGGCTTCAGATAGGCTCATCTCCAATCATTGCAGCCACTTGGGGAGTGAATCAGCGGGTGGAAGATCTCTCCCTCTGTATATCCTCTCCATAAATCTGCCTTTCCAATAAAAATACATAAATCTTAAAAACAAAATTCTCAAGGGTATTTTCATGTGGAATGGTGCCAACCATGATTATCTAGCAACTTAACTCCATTCCTTGACAAAGTTGGTTAGGAAAAACATTAATATGCATATCCAAGTTCTGTTAAAAGATTTGTTCAAATAAGACAACGTTTCTTCCTATCCAAATGGTAAGTCTCTGCCTGTAGATTTGTAAACAGGAGAATGAATGTACCAAAAAAAAAAAAAAATCCAACGTAAGCAAATGAAATGCCTTTCCTGCAGTTTTAGGGAGAAACCCAGGCCTGATACGGGACACCTGCTGAACGACTCCTGGGTGTGCCTTGTGCCTGGTGGAATTCTATGCTTGACCTACAGCAGTACCTAAGCTGAAAGGGCTGGGCTTTTTGCAGGTATACCTCAAAGCTGGGGATTCTCCCAGGAAAGGATGGTGAGCTATGTCTGTGCATATATGGAGTACAAGGAGAGCTTCCGTATACTATGCGCTCCCCCACACAGTCAAAATCAGATCATTCGAATTGTCAAATCCATTTCACAGCCTCCAGAAGACACCTCCTGTGCTCTCATAGAGAATATTTTTGCTTCATGTGGAGGAAATGAATGTGCCTTGGCCTGAGTGATGCTAATAGCTGCTGACACACCAGATGGAAGTCCATTTCCACTATGTTTGCTCAACTGTTTGCGTCTAATGGCAGCTGTGGAAGTTGGCTGGTTGTTAGCACCAGAATGAAATCTGGGGAATTAGAGAAGGCAGAGTGGCAAGTTGGCTGGTTCCTGAGTTCCACAATCGCTCTGGGCCGTGGAAGTCTCTAGTGCTGTTTAAATTCAAACACTGTTTGGAAGTTTTTTTCAATATCCAGGTTGTGTTTCAATGTGAATGCTGAAGTTTGTTCCCCGAAAGCCTACCTGAAAGTGAAACCTGTATGATGCGGCACCCAAGGGATGAAGGGTTTGCTGATGTCTCCTTGGGTTGTGTGGAAGCTGTGTGGAGAATCATGTCTGAATAGCAAATGGCTCAATATGGAAAATTGGTATTGCAGACAAATATCTTGGGCTATGAACTGAAACTCCACCGGAACGTGTAGACTCCAAAAGATGTCTCTTGCAGGTGCTCCTGGCCCCGAGGCCCCATCACCTGCACGCAGCATTGCAGCTAAGCCACCTTCACCTCATCTCACACACACTCACTTCCGCCTGCTTGTTTGTTTGTTTGGGTTTTTAACATCACAGGCAACAAATACTTGTGTTTTTTCCCAGGGTCAACTGCCAAGATAATGTCAGCGTTTGAGTGCACCCAGTTGGGTGTGTTTCATCAAGCTGCCCTGGCAGAGTGGCGCTTGATGCAGGAGCTACTCACAAGTGGCACAAGCAACGTCGCTTTGTGTGACTGGTACCTGCAGGGTGTGAGGAGAGCGAGAGAAGAGGGCCCTGGATCCCCCTCAGTGTCTGCCTCGTAGCTGCAGCGTCCGTTACTGTGGCCAAAGCAGATGCCTTAATCTTGAAAGCTTCATTCTTAAACCCAATAGAACTCATTTAAGGAGAAAAACTGGATTTCGAAGACAATGTTTCAGACACTCAGACGAGTGGAAATGCTGATAGGATGTCAAGGTTACCCCAGGTTTCAAAACTTCTCCCAGTTTGTCGCCGTGACTATGACAGCGTGAGCCTGCCCCACACTACGCGTCTGGGCATACTGTCCCAGGATGCAGAGCCAGCTTCACATTTTATAGGACCAGTGATCATGGAGCCTACGTTGTTGTGAAGTAACAGGTATCTCACATGAATTCTGACTCGAGTCTCAGCTGCTTCACTCGTTACACAGCTAAAGTCCTCACCTTGGGGGCCCCAGGATCCCCCATAGGCGCCGGTTCTTATCCCGGCAGCTCCACTTCCCATCCACCTCCCTGCTTGTGGCCTGGGAAGGCAGTCGAGGACGGCCCAATGCTTTGTGACCCTGCACCCACGTGGGAGACCTGGAAGAGGTTCCTGGTTCCCGGCATCGGATTGGCGCGCATTGGCCCGTTGTGGCTCACTTGGGGAGTGAAACATCGGATGGAAGATCTTCCTCTCTGTCTCTCCTCCTCTCTGTATATCCGGCTTTCCAATAATAATAAAATCTTAAAAAAAAAAAAAAAAAAGATGCTTGTCTCTGGGCAGGGCTGCCACACTGCTCTCCTTTTCCTGATTGGTTAGAATGATGATGGAGAGTAGTTTAAAAGAGATACCACTAACCTGAAAAGTCAGCCTGAGGTTGCTGGACTGCTCCGTTGACCAATCATTTCCATGATGAATCTACTCAGACTATCTTCTCATATTGATTTATTTATAGGGTTTGAACTGCTAATTACTTATTGACTTGTGAAACACAAATTATTTATCTAGCATCTTTCCTTTGATGTCACATGATGCTGGCGAGCTTTGTGAAGACTAACGGACCTTTCCAAGCAGCTCAGTGTACCTACGCATCCAAGCCTGCCGTGTGTACTATGCTGCCTCTGAGAAATCCAGGTCTAATTCACTTGAAAACAATCCTTCAGAGAACAGACTTTTAAAAATATATAAGCTAGTGCATGTAGTAAAATAAGTAGAATGAAAGAGACAGAGGAAAACCAGACAATTTTTTTTTCAAAGCAGTATCTACAGGAGTCAGTGATTGTGTAAGCTATACATTTACTTTACGCATATTTTTCTCTTTATAATGCCCCTGAGGAACTACACTGGGCCTGTTGCTTGCATGTGTGGTTTCCAAACACCTCTTAACAATACAGAGAAGCAGCACATAGGGACATTTTAGACAACAGTGTTCTGCATATATAACAGTTCCATTAGATTGTGTCTCCTAGTGACACAATCATCTTAGTTTGTAGACATGCACTCTATGATCTTTGCACAGTGACAAAACCGCTCATGAATTGCTCAAAGGCATTCTCACTATTAAGCCATGTGTGGCTGGAGTGTGCTTGCAGCTCTTGCTGGTTCTTGAGCACTCTGGTTTCTGGGAGCCAGGTCTCCTGCAACTCAGGATGGTTGGTTTTATGATTTTTGAACTTGGTTCTCATGTGAAAACGCACCAATACAATTGTTTCATTATTTTGTTCTTGTTTTTTTTTCACTTCCAGTGTCATTTTCAAACACAATTAAATGAGATTTCAACACCTTATTATAAAGCAGGCTTCCTATTAGATAGGTTTTTGCCCAGTTGCATATTAATATTGAGAGGCTATGGATATTAATATATTTTTGACTTAGATATTGTCTTTTTTTGTTAGTGTGGTATGAACCTGCATTTTCTTTTTGTTTTTTAAGCATCAACATTAACATCCATCATAGATATAACAGCTAAGTACAAACTTAGCACCAAAGTTTCTATGCAGTTACATCTAGTTTAGCATTATCAGTCATAAATTGATAAAGTATTTTGGGGAGAAAATTAAGCCACAATTTAAACTTTGCAGTATATAGTGATTAAGCATGGTTTTACAGAACTTTGCATTTTAACAATTGAAGAATAGAAAAGTTTTAGGCAGGTGAGCAGTGAGTGAGGAAGAATTTAACTCTACATCCTACCTAGTAAAGTCCAGGAGAAGCAAATAGGGAGCCTGGCCAATAACTACAGGCTGAGCGATTATAGGCTAATTGGCCTTTTCCCTGGCTGTTCCAGACTTTCTATATCAATGTCTCTATCTGAAAAGCCAGATGGGAAGCCTGATCAGTAAGGTATAAGCTGTGTGATTATCAACTACTTGACCTTTATTAGTCTCTGTCTATCTGAACTAATTTTGGGGCTCACAAGCAACCCTGATGGTTGGTGTAAGTGAGGCCTGGGAGCCAAGGCTAGAACTAGATAAGGACCAGAGAAAGCTCCTCTTCTGAGTCCAGAAGGAAATGTACAATCCTTTTATCTCTGAGTGCCACCCGGGGCTCCTGGCTGTAGTTCTGATGTCAGCAGACCCTATGAGAGGGTTTGGGCCTGCTACCATCCCGTGTGGGAAATCCAATAGGAAATGACTGACGTCGAAGTTCTCAGTCTTCGAGGGCATTCATATTCCCTGTGATCTCCTAGGCAGTTGGGATATGGTTCTCAGTGTCCATACTGACAATCCTTGACGAAGGATCCATTGCTTCTGTGGCGAAAGCACTTGGGAGGTCTCCGGGAGTCTCTGGGACTAGGATACAGACCTCCTCTTATCCTCCTGTTCCACCCTGAGATCCCCTCCTGCTCTGTACACACAACCTCCTTCTAAGAGGGTGTCAGGGTTGTTCTTGGATCCCATCACACATTTCTATGGCTTTTCTAATGTCTAAGGCCGTTAATGATTTGTTATCTATAAATAATAAGTTACACTTAAAGAAAAGATATTTTCAACATTTGATGAGTACATTAGGGGTGTATTTCTCAATTTGAGAAAACATCCGTATATCAAGATGGATTTCACATTTCAAAACAAAATGGCTATATTAAAAATATTAAACATTTACCCCCACATTTTTTTTAAAGATTTTATTTATTTTGTTACAAAATCAGATATACAGAGAGGAGGAGAGACAGAGAGGAAGATCTTCTGTCTGATGATTCACTCCCCAAGTGAGCCGCAACAGGCCGGTGCGCGCCGATCCAAAGCCAGGAACCAGGAACCTCCTCCAAGTCTCCCACACAGGTGCAGTGTCCCAATGCATTGGGCCGTCCTCGACTGCTTTCCCGGGCCACAAGCAGGGAGCTGGATGGGAAGTGGAGCTGCCGGGATTAGAACTGGCGCCCATATGGGATCCGTTGGTGTTCAAGGCGAGGACTTTAGCTGCTAGGCCATGCCACCGGGCCCTACCCCCCACATTTTTAAAGTTCTAATGCAGTTGCCATTCATTCATTCATTCATTGAATAAGGATTTCATGAGAACATTCTACATATTTTGTGTACATATTGGTAAAAGACATCAGATCATTGCTGTCCTTGCAATGGTGACAGCTGTGGCCTAGAGCATGTATCTGTGATTTAAACAAAAGAATTAGACAAGAACCTGATCCATGAAAAAAAGACTTGAAACTCATACTGGCTCAAGTGGATGTATTCTTCAAGTATCCTGAAATAACCCAGTCAGGGGAAATCAATACAACTTTACAAAAGGCTCACTAAGAGTTGAGACACTAAAAACAGTTTTATAATTTAAAGTTTGTCGTGCTAACCCACGAGACGACCGTTGGAAAGTCTGGGGAGATGAGTGATGAGCTAATCCCTCTGGTTCCCAACTCCTCTGTTTAAAAACCTCTTCTCAAGGGAGGATCCCTTCACTTTCCATCCTCTGTAATGATCACAAGATGGCAGTGTATCGGAGTTTGGCTGCCATCGTCACTTGCTGGGCAGTGTCACTGTCCTGCAATGATGGACTTGGTGCACGGAGCCGAGAATAACACGCGTGGACTATTGACTGGTGGTCAATAGCCGAAGTTTATTAACAGCATCAGCTTTTAAAGGCAGGTTTTCAGGTAGGCCTCCGGGGAGGAGGGGCTTGAACCATTTACATCTCAACAGCAAGCTACAGTTCCCCAAAACACAGCTAGCTCCTCTAGCGGGTTCTTTATCTAAATCTGTGAACCGGGAAGTATACTGCTCATTCGTCTCCTTATCAATTGTTTCTGGCGCCTTCAGGGGAGATTCAACTGGCTATAGTCTCCTGCAATAGTGAAGATTCTTTTTTTTTTTTAATAAAGATTTATTCATTTTATTACAGCCAGATATACACAGAGGAGGAGAGACAGAGAGGAAGATCTTCCCTCCAATGATTCACTCCCCAAGTGAGCCGCAACGGGCCGGTGCTGCGCCGATCCGATGCCAGGAACCTGGAACCTCTTCCGGGTCTCCCACGCGGGTGCAGTGTCCCAATGCATTGGGCCGTCCTCGACTGCTTTCCCAGGCCACAAGCAGGGAGCTGGATGGGAAGTGGAGCTGCCGGGATTAGAACCGGAACCCATATGGGATCCCGGGGCTTTCAAGGCGAGGACTTTAGCTGCTAGGCCACGCCGCCGGGCCCAATAGTGAAAATTCTATAGGGCAAAACACAACACAGTAGGAATAAATATGGAAGGGCCTCACTATGTGAAATAAAACTGACCAGCAAATAAAGATACATTTACTGGTTTTTTAAATTTGTGCTTTATTAGTTTGCTTTTCTAACAAGGTGGGAAGGTGAGTTTCTGCCTAGGACCTGAATGAAGATTATAATTCAAAATTATTTATTTATCTTCATCTACTTGAAAGGCAGGGAAGCACACACAGAGGAAAATCCCAGGCCCAATAGCAAAAAATTGGGTCAAAAACATTGGGGAGTGGCACAATGGCTCAACATACAAATCCTCGCCTTGCAAGCACTAGGATCCCATATGGGTGCTGGGTTCTGTTCCAGTGTGTCCTTGCTGCTCCACTTCCCATCTGCTCCCTGCCTGTGGCCTGAGAAAGCGGTCAAGGACAGTCCCATGTCTTGGGACCCTGAACCTGTGTGAGAGACCAAGAAGAAGCTCCTGGCTCCTGGCTTTGGATCGGCTCAGCTCCAGCCATTGCAACCACTTGGGGAGTGAATCAGCAGAGGGAAGATCTTCCTGTCAAAATAATAATAATAAACTAAAAAATAAAATGAGAATAAATACATCTTTTTAAAAATGATCTCTACAAAAGAAACTTGTAGAATCTCATAAAATTGAACTGCTCTTGTGTCCATCTTCAATTGGTTTGTTTTCTTTGATCAATTGAATCATCCAACGGTGCAACGTTTTCTAAAATTAAGTTTGCGTCTTTGTGCTCTTGAGTCCAAAGGTTGTAAAATTTCAGTCCAAATTGGCCACAAAAACTCCCCCTGACAACTTGCTTTAATGTTATAGCGGCTCATAATTTTCCTCAGTTTCATAAATCAACTCCCTATTTCACTCCGGACAGCTAACTCTAAATATAGCTGCTAAAATTTCCCTTTGAGGCCAGTCCTTTTTGTCATTGGGAGTGCATGTCATCTCCAGGGAGTATCACATTGAACCAAGTTCTGCTTCTGCACCTCCCGGGCAGGTGACTATTCCCTGGGCTCAGGATTGGCATTTTTCTTGTTATTTTGTTGCATTCAAGTCAGTATGTGGCACAAGCAAAAGATTTTGTTATATTCTCCAGGCTCCTAGCAAGTATTTGACACTGCTTCATAAAATCCATTTCTCTCTCTCTTTCTGTTCTTTTTTCTTTTTTTCCTTCTCCCTCCCTCCCTCCCTCCCGTCTTTCCCTCCGTTCTTTCTTTCTTTTTTTCTACCACTGTCCATGAGAGATACATCCCTTCACATAAAATTAGATGGGATTTAAAACCAAAGTTACAAAGTTGGCATAACTAGCCAATAAAAGACTTCCAAGCTGGGGTGAGATGCTTGACCGTCTTCAAGTGACCCCTGGCACGGAGGTTGGCTTCATTTCTGTAATCTGTAATTCTTTAAACCGAAGCGACAAGAGATGCTCCTTTATATTATAGTTTACTGACTTGTTATATTGTAGTTGCAAGAACAAAGTCATGTTGATATATCACAACTTAAAATAATTGCTCCTTTCAAGACAGGAAATTAGCTGGCCCAGTGAGTCAGCCCACTTAGGCAATCTGTCTCAAGTGTCAGCTTGCTATTCTCTGCACCACCTGCTGGAGTCCCCATCAGGGACACAGACCGATGAAATCCGGTAGCAAGCTATAGATCTTGGGCAAGTTAACTGGCTTGCTTTTGCCTGGTAATGAGGAGAGTGTCTCTGGCAAACAGGAAATTGGAATCTGTCACCTCTCAGCAAACTGATGAGTGATTGCTATTGTTTTGCATCTCTGTAGGGTTTGCACAGTATATTAGCTGTTCCTTAGTCCCGAGAGTTTATTGTCAGACCCACTTTACAGGCAAGAAATGAAGAAGGCTATTGTGTAACAGACTTGTTAAAACACAAAGCGAGAGCGAGTAGTTTCCCTGAGAGTCTTAGGACGCTAGATTTGTTGATCTGGTGCAATTTTAGCAATAGAAAAGGGAGGTGATTTTTTTCAAGGTGGTCTTGACTAGGGGCATAAATCAAAACACTCCTTGAAAGGGACTCAAATGCTTTCTCCTCTGGGCATGATTCTGGTACCCCAATTCCTGAAATAAGAATTCACAAACATCAATGCCACATGGCGTGAGACTTGGGACATACTCCATACTTCCTGATTCTGATTAGAATGTATGTGGGGTTTACAACTAGTAACTGAGGAGCAAGAAGGAATCTGAATGAATTTAGAGGAACCATTGTTACTGAACAAACTTGTTGGGAAGACCGCAAGTTTCAAGTCATTGCTTTATTCCATGACAAAGATACTTGGGGGTCAAACCACCTAATTGGTAAACACCTTAAAGATATTCAGTTCCTATCTCTTTTCATTCGGGTATTATTATTACTGTTACTTCTAAAAAGTAACAGTAATAACAAATGGTTTCACAGAAGCTATTTTTAAACACCAGGTCATGACTACTTAGTAGAAAGTACAGATTAAAAGTAACA
This sequence comes from Ochotona princeps, assembly GCF_030435755.1. Classification (NCBI taxonomy): domain Eukaryota; kingdom Metazoa; phylum Chordata; class Mammalia; order Lagomorpha; family Ochotonidae; genus Ochotona; species Ochotona princeps. The sequence goes on from NC_080838.1 coordinate 4,420,312, forward strand.
ATACTGGCCCAACACAGTGGCCTAGCACCTAAAGTCCTAGCCTTGAGAGCGTCAGGATCCCATATGGTTCTAATCCTGGCAGCCCCGCTTCGCATCCAGCTCCCAGTGTGTGGACTGGGAAAGGAGCCTAACTTGGCCTAACGCCTTGGGACCCTGCACTCATGTGGGAGACCTGGAAGAAGCTCCTGGCTTCTAGCTTGGGATCAGCTCAGCTCTGACCGTTGCGGTCACTTACTTGGGGAGTGAATCACTGGATGGGAGATCTTCCTCTCTGTCTTTCCTCTTTTCTGTATATCTGCCTTTCCAATAAAAATAAATAAGTCTTTTTTTAAAGTAACAATACACATTAGGAAAGCACATTTCATATTGGAAGGGTCAGTTGGATGTCCTGAAACTACTTTGGTGACATTATACAGGGTACTTCAGCCAGGCTGTGTAAAATAGGATTAAATGACAAGTTCATTTTTGGTGCACAGAATCTTAAAATGGAAGCAAAGTATTTTTGTAATATGTATGTTCCATGAACTTCCTTTAAACCGCTTGACAGATCTTTGTGTGTAGTTCGACAGAAACTATTTCTACAGCAGGTGGGCAAAGTTTAAAAACCATCGTGTTGCCACTTCAAGTATATGGAGCTGTGACATAATGGATTCTTTGTGCATTAATGGATCCCCTGCTTCTTGGGCCACTGACCCACAGTAAGTAAATTTCATGGCTCGTTATACCATTCTTCAGTTTGTTTTCTCAGTTAGGATTTATTTCTAACCACACTATATCCAGAACCCCATTTTCCAGCTATTTTACTAAGCCCCTTGACCTTTGTATCCTGAAATTCTCATTCCCAAAGCTGGTGTTCTTTCTCTGAGATCACTCACACCCGAATTCACATCTAGCCAAGTTTTCACCATCAGAACTGTGCTTTCTTTGCGAGGCATTTCTTTCACTTTTTAAGCAGGAGTGCTGTTTTGTCACAGAAATGCATCTCATTTTTTTTTTTTTAAAAAGAGAAAACTTCAGATAACACATCCAAATCAAAGAAAGCATCTTGACATTGTTAGAAATGTGTTCTCTGAAATAAACCTGCAGGAATTTCCCGCTGGAGTAGAACCCAGGGGATACCTTTGGCTGGAAGTAACACCAGTGCGGATCACTTCGCCTTCCTTGCAGCGAGAACCTGCAGGTCTTGGGAGGGCACAGGAGCACTGGCCCTGGGAACATTGGGCTTTCTTTACAAAGATTGTGAAGAAGGGGAAAAACCAGCCTTGGCATGGCTGAGGCACCTTGGCTTCCCTTCCTGTGGCCGCTATGACAAATTTTCCCAAGTTTAGTGGTTTAGAACAACAGACACTTACTTGCTTTACAGTTCAGTTTGACCCAGTCCTCACTGCGCAGCAGAACTGTTTTTCTTCGGAGTCGCCTGGGGAGGATGTGGTTTGCAGCCTTCGCCAGGATGGAGAAGCTGCCTGAGCTACTGGGCTCAAGTCTCCTCCTTCCCTCCAGCCTCTGCTTGCATTGTCTGGTCCCCTTCTCCATCTCTCTTGCCTTCCTCTTTCACCAGTAAGAACCCACGCAGTTGCTTTGGGCCCACCCAGATCTCCCCAGGATGTTTCTTCACTCACACCTGCAACATCCCCTGGTGTAGGTATTCATAGGCTCCAGGGACTAGGGTGCAGGCAGCCTTGGAGAGGGCAGAGTGCTTCTATGCAGGAAATCATGAGGAGGAAGGCCCAGTTGTAACGGAACGTGAGGTCATATATAATGAGCCAGTGTTTCTTGATTTGTATGGCCTCACTGCTGGTGCTATTCCTATCAAAGGGCCGAAGTATTGGAGTCGCTTCATTCAGGGCACCTGCCAAGCTCCAGGGTTGGCAGCTGTGGCCACTCTACAGCCACATACAGCTCTTTCCCCTCCTGGCCTGTACTGTTCACGCACTCAAAAGGGAGTGAGTTGCCTCTCCGATTGCTGGCGGTTGCTTTTCAGCATTTCATACCCGCTGGTGCCCCCTGAAGTTCTTTATGGTTGGACTCTTTAAAACATCTCTTCTAACCTACATTTTTTTTTTATGAGTGTTATTTTTAAACTCCCTTGTTGTGCCTGGATTCGATGCCAGGGCTTAAAAGAAGGGAGAACAGTGAATAAAGTCGACAGGTGAGGCAGGGCGGACGAAGGATAAAAATTCATGAAGAGGGAGGCTGGAGGTCTTCAAAGGAGCCTTGAAGATAAAGCACACTTCCAACTGTGGAGAGTGCATTCATAAATACAGTACAGGGCTACAGATGAAGGCTGGAGAAGGCAGCTCAGGATGAAGAGGCATGCATTTACGGACCACAGGAGGTGGCATTTGAAGAGAAACTCCTGCTCAGCCATCTCTGCTGCTCACTGCAGATACTCCAGCTTGACGACTAAACATGCAATGCGCAGTGGCCAGAATGCATGTTGTTGTCCATGGGATTTTGGTTTGCTCTCCCATAAACCTTGCAGGTTATCTTCCAGTTTTCATTTCTTTTTCTAAACAGAGATACAAATCATTGCAGGAAACAGGAACCAACTGTCAACAGAAAGATGAACAGCACCTGACCTCAAGGAGCTATGTTCTAGAACGAGCTTGTCTCCCATGGCCATCGTTGGGGGGAGAATCTCTCTGAAGATCTCAGAATTTTGAAAGCCTCAAACCACAGGTTACCTCCTTAGGATTACCTAAAACAAGAGCCTAAAAATATTTTCAAGAGGGATGAAATGCTGGTTGATTCCCAACAAATGGCAATAGCTATGCAAATCTCTCCCCCTTAAAGTAGGTAAACCTCAAGCCCAATGATGACTTGATTTGTGGAAACGTCTGCCTAATTTGCTGATTAGTTTCAGTGCCAACCGTGGTATTTTTAGCAGGAGTGCTGAAAGATTACTTGGAAAATGTCGTGGGAATATTCTAGACACGAAAGGAGCTATGTCAGAAAAAAAAAAAAGGTGGAAATATGTTTCAAGCATAAATTGTGATGATAGAGACAAAGCGTGCTTCCTCACTTCTGTGCACTCAAGCCTGAACATTCCTGTGGGGATTACGTTACTTTGTTTTTGATCTTATCAAAGGAGAACTGCACAATGGACTTATTGGATTTTGCATTTCTCTTTAGCTCTACCTGCAGCCGGACATGAAACATCAGGGCGGAATCTCAGACCCTTTGTGATCCAGGAAACTTGGTCACGGAGGAGCTACCAGATCCACCCATGTTCCAGGAGGATAGAGAGTGGTACCGGGGCAGGGCTAAGCATCTGGGGAGAAGCTCCCTCCCAAGTGTTGTGTGCTGAAGGGGTTTCTGGGAGAGCATATCTGTACCCAGACATCCTAGCATCTGTGTGTGCTAGTCATGAACTGCACGTGAATCCAGAAGGATCTGTTTATTTCCAGAGAAACTGCATCGTGACCAAATAGGATTCATGTGTGCGTGCAGTATGAGTAGACGCACGGGGCCGGATGTGGCTCTTTTCCCTGACTGAACTTGATTCGGTGAGATTCAGGCATTTTCCAACTGAACAGCTGTGGCTTGGGGAGAATCCAGGTGTTTTTCTCACTGAATATTTGTGGGATTGGCAGGGTCCTGGGTATTTCCTTTGCTTTCCTCTTGCCTGGAATTATTATAACATATCATGTATAGATTTTCGTGAGCTTTGGTTAGTCCTAGGAAAAAGACTGTCCTCCTCAACTTCACTCAAACAACAGTAATACCTAGAACAATAGATAGGGTTAAGTGCCATTTATCTCTTCCACGAACCAGCTATAGCCTTCAAGCTCTCCTACAAACACATAAATGCTCTAAAAATGCCTTTGTGTGAAAGCAGATTGACTGTCTATCCAGAGCGATTGTCTGCCCAGGAAGGTGTTGCTTTATTGCAATGGGTGTGTCACACCCGTTCAGACTCTCACTTGCTCAGAATCTGTTGGATTTGGCTTTTTCAACTGGAGCAGTCAGGTAGCCTCTCGAGGTTTGGCAATGCACTGATCCTGTTAGAAAACAGTATATGGTTTTGGTTTCCACGTCTTATATAATGTATAGGAAAATTGGAAAGAGTTCAGAGAGCAGGAACAAAATGATTAAAGGCTTGGGGAAATAAGGAGCTGAGATTACTTCATCTAAAGCACAGCTTTCAGGGGAAGTGAGATGTGGAATGTGCCAAAGACAGAGGCAGGGAAGCCAAGCTGTAGAAGCTCCAGGATCAGATAGCTTTGTGGCCTTTGCAGGCCATCCTGTCTGCTGCAGGGAGTGGGCAAAAGGTCTATCCACTTTCCCAACAACTGGCAAGGAGAATAAACAGGTTAGATGATGGGAGCAGATGTGGGGCAAATCAGACAGGAATTAACTTACCCCAAGTTTCTATCTCAGGCCTACTTACTCTACATCTTCAAAAGCAACACAAACTTTCTTACATGTTATTTTTACACGCCAGCTTCTATTAGATTTGAAAACATGGTTCAAGGGATAAGAAGCTATGCTATAATTACTTACAAGCATATGAAAAAAAAATGTTGGTTTAAAGCAATTACTGACCAGCTTGTCCCCATCTTTGAAAGGAATCAGAGGGAATACTTTTATGTTGCTACCTGAAAAAGATGAATACTAAATAAAACTTAATCACATTTTATCAGGCTAAGAAAGTAGAATGGGTTTGGGTTCTGAACGGTCAACAGAGAGGCAGTATCATCTTTGTGGGTTGGCTTAGATTCCAAGTCAGGGAGAGGGACTAGTTGACTATGATGTTGTGTTGTCCAGGATTCTTGGACTTGAAGTGTGTCACTATGAAATGCAGACTCCTGTACTGGGTACTAAATCACCTCCACTTGCTGTGAATTTGAGGTTTGTCAGTGCTGTTCAGCACATTGCTTCTAATGTAGACTGTTTAGTGTGTAATTATTGCACATATGCTTATTTACTTTTATGTTTTAAGTCACTGGCTCACAGAGTTTGGGGATATCAAGTCCAAAGCCCTGTAGGACTGGATTTCTATGTTACAGTCTGTTGGACTGGGTTCTTTGGGACACCTCTGGTGTTTCTCTTCAGGCTTTCAGCTAGTGGCATGAAACCCACTGAAATCGAGGAGAGCGATGTCATTCACTTAACCACTTACAGGTATAAAGTACATCCATAGACTACTTCTGAGCATCACTCACTCATTTTCATTAAAGTCATGACAGAGTGGACCCTGGCCCATTTGACGCATAAGCAGGATCGTTACAGCCTCCGTGTCTTCTGGCTCAATCCCATCCAAATAGAAGACACACGAGTCAGGCTGGCTAGGGGACTGCCTGGTGTCATTTGCCATTTCCAACTCTCAGGGGACCCTTGTGGGAGGAGGGGAAGGAACCCCTCATATTTCACATGAACCTCCCCACTTGTCTTTCCAGAGAGTTTGCTTCCTCCCTCCCCCATTACAAACAACCACTTCCCTTGGATCTTGGGGCTCTTTGTCCCGAAGCATGCTCCTCAATTTACTTTCTGCAGTTCCTTGAGATCTTTCCAGAATTCCACTTGCGGCATTACACGGAGGTTGGTAACAGTTCCGAATAGGCCAATTTGCTCCAAGGTGGAGACAATACAGTGAACACTATAGACACCAGAGCCATGTCATCTGGATTGTGGTGGCAATCCTATCGCTTCTCAACTCTGTGACATGGCTTAAATTGCTTGCAGTGGGCCTGAATCTCGGGCTGCTTGCACTTAAGTCAGGATAATCATCTTGTTTGTGTTCACGTGAAGTGCCCGCACTTGGTAACTATTTATACTGTTGACTCCAAAGCTGGAGCCTATTTATGTGATTTTTGAAACAGGCTGTATCACTATCATTGTACAACACCAGATGGAGAGCCATACCTTCCCTTTCCACATGTGATAGTTTTCTTTCACCACAATAAGACTTTTTTTAGATGTTCCTTTTGCTTTTACTGGGGCTCCAGAAATCAAGTTGACATTACTGAGACTTAAAATAACCCATCTAGAGAACAATCAAGAAAGGACCGAGGGAGTCACGTTTGTTGACTGCTTTGTGCAGGACCAAGCAACACATTTCTGTAAACTAGACGTAGCCTCTCCAACGCGATGGAGGAACCTGAAGCTGCCCCAGACTTAAATAACCTGCCAGGAACTAGAGAGCAGAAAGAGGACAATGGGCCTTCAAAGCGCAGAAAGGCCATTTGCATACAACCTGCACAGATGAATTGCTCACATCATCTGTTGTTTGCTCCCGTATTTGCGAAACGTTCTTAGTTCGTTTCCTTCACAAAATTGAACTCTGGATTCTGGAATGTTGCTCAGGACAAACAGTGATGGCTATTGTACTGTGGACGGGAGGTGTTGAATTACAACCCGAAGGAACTCTAGAGCTGAGAATTAATAGCAGGGGGGAAATCGGTGTTGGAAGCTCCTGACATTCTTAGTTGTTTCTGAAGAAAACCACTGTTTCTAAAGAATGTATGACAGAGAGATGCCCAAGATATTGCTTTGCCTGTGTATAGAGTGAAGCAACTACTTGACAACACTCACAGTTTACCAGAGAAGTTGAAGTTAAAAAAAAAAAAAAATAAGTCGGGGGGGGGGGCTTGGCGCAGTAACCTTGTGGCTCAACTCCTCGCCTAGCATGCTCTGGGATCCCATACGGGCACTGGTTCATATTCTTCCTACCCAGCTCCATGCTTGTGGCCTGGGAAAGCAGAAGAGGACAGTCCAAAGCCTTGGGACCCTGCACCCATGTGGGAGACCTGGAGGAAGCTCCTGGTTCCTGGCTTCAGAGAAGTTCAGCTCTGGCCATTGTGGTCATTTGGGAAGTGAACCAGAGGATGGTTCACTCTCTGTAAATATATCATTCCCCTCCACCCCCCCCCCCCAAATAAGTTCAGGAATCCCACAGTATGATTAAAATGAGATTGTGAAGACCCAGTCATTACAAGGAAGGCTCTTATCCTACTAATTCCTATCTGGATTCAAATCTCTATTTGATACATTCATTCGGCTGCCCATCACTTCTAGCAGCCTTCTTTTAGGCCATGGGAATAGACACCAACCAAATGTGGGCTATTGATCTAGCTACCAGGAAAACTCAAGGCTTAAGGTACATGAAGATAGATGACATTGTAACCGTAATGAACAAATGAATGAAACAGTCCCAGGAAGGCAGAGGTGCATGAAGGAGACAGAACACAAGGACCCAGGGTTTCTGGTGGAGGGCACTGGATCAGGATGAATAGGGAAGAGCTCTGAAAAGTTGGTAATTGAATGCTGACCTAATGAGCAAGAGCCAGAAAAGAGGAGAGAGAATGAGAGAGGTGGGTGGAGAAGACATACGCCTAAAGCTCTACAAAGTCAAAGGTATCAAAATCATAAATAAGGCAGGTTGCCTGACTCTCAGAAACTGGGGAGGACACTGCTCTGTCGGAAGGGGTCGGACAGTGGGATAAGCAGTGGGTAACACAATTGAAGTCACATCGATAACCACAATCTGGGTGCTTGGTGAAGAATAACTGAGGAAGGAGCAAGAGTGGACGGGTGAGATGCTGAAGCTGAGAAAACTCTACACTCACAGCAAATCTCCTTACTGGTTAAGAAGACCTCACTGGTGACGGGAAACTGAATTTGTAACAACAGCTCCATTTGCATGCAACTGCCACTGCAAAATAAATCGTCTTATTATTTTTTTGTTTTTAATCTGGCTTATTTATTTATTTATTTATTTATTTTTATTCATTGATTACATTGTATTATGTGATACAGTTTCGTTGGAAGTGGGAATCACCCCACCCCTCCCCCCGCCCCCCCCCCATGTGGAATATTCCACCTTGTTGCATATCCACTGATCAAGTACAGTTAAGATTCCCTCTTTGCAAGCATAAGCTAAACATGGAGTCCAACATCTTATAGTCCAGTCTAGTTCCTCAGCTTCCTGGGGAGACCCTGACCGGTCCGAGGGCAGAACCATCAGATTATCAACCCAATCAATTATAGGCTCCAACACACCCTCAGCAACAATTAACTTCGTTGTGTAACTAATAGTTATAGTATTGAGTAACCACTATGTTAAAGACAATTGCAATTTCTTAACCATCTTCTGTGATCACCTCCTTGTCAATTCAGTTTTAGTTTATACACAGCATATAACATAATATACATAAAATAACATGTTTTACATGACATCATATCAGGATGATGACCCAGGCATGCTGTGTAGTGGTTTCTACTCTTTCAGTTGCAAGCCGTGTTACTATCACTGTGCGGAACTGCCAGCACCGTTCTCGGTCTTCCCTGAACGAAAGGAAGATCTAGGGAATGAATTCTTCCCTCTGGCTGAAACGCAGCAGTGCGAAAGACCCCTTGCTAACAATGGCGCGCCTCTCTGAAGCGGATAGAGTTCTTCCTCCGTATCGCGAGGCCGTTCAGCAGTTTTGGCTGACCTTTGGGGATAACGGAAGGCAAATTTGCGACGCTGGCTACTGACTGCTCCTCCGCCCCCCACCTCCTTTCTGGCTCAGAGCGCAGCTAGTTTGGAAAGCGTCGTCAGTCTGGGCCGGGTCTGCAAACTTCCTTGCTGAGCGGAGGTGCTGCTGCAGCTAGGAGGTGGCACAGAGCCTATGTCACCCGCTCTTTCCGTCCATAAATAAGCGTCGTAAAAACATGTGCAAGTATGAACGACGGCGTGGAAGGCAGAAAAGGATCAGCAAGTCGACTCTATTGTCGTCATTGCTGGTGGCAGAGGGGAGTCACAGACGCCCCACGTCGCTGAGCGCGGCAGCATAAAGAGGGGTCCGCAGTGGGTCCCAGATCTCTCGGGTTTTCGCGAAGGTTTTTCCGATTCCCGCCTCCCTCCCCCGAGCCCGCAGTCCTCCTGGTCCCCAGCTGTGGGCAGGAGTTCTGAACTCTTTCCGCTTGGGCACGTGTCTCTGCCACCGGGAAAAAAAAAAAAGAACACAAGTTTGGCTCACCAAAGTGCTAGGAACCCCCACCTCCTCGGTGCAGAGTCCAGTGGGGCCGGGCTCAAGAAGCCGCTCCCATTACCTCTCCCGCAACTTCCTCTCTCAAACCCACAGCCCTGACCACGCAAAGCCTGGGGCACGCAGCCAACTTGCGCGTCCCCGCCCCGCGGGCCGGCTCCACGGCTCCGTCGCCCTTGGCTGCTCTTCCTCCGCCCTGCTGCAGAGCCGCGGCACGCAGGCCGGAGCAGTGCTCTCCCGTGGGCGCCGCGTCACGCGCGGGGAGCTCAGGGAGGCGGCGGCGGTGGAGGCTGGGTCCGAGCGGGAGCCGCGGGATCCCGGGTGCGGGGAGACGCGGCGGGAAGCGGCCGCGCCTCCCGCACGCCCCAGCCTCCACGCCCTTACTCCACCCCCTCCTGGCGGCCCTGTGTGTGCGCGCGCTTTCAACAATTTCCTTTTTTTTCTTTTTTTCTTTTTGGCAACTGCAATCATGCACCTGACTGTACCAGTGGGGGATCAGGCAGCCGAGCAAAACCGGGAACAGATGTAAAAGGGATCAAAGGAAAAAGCAAAGGAGATGAGACTCGGGCAAAGACATCCAGAGGCTGTGGAGGTGGCCGCCGCGGCAGCCTAGCAGCCCCGGCTTACTGCGCAGGCGAGCGAGCTGCGGACAGAGGACGGCTCACCAGTTGCAGATGTAGCCCTTGCTGACTGCGGAGTCTGGGGCTTGTCTGCCAAAGTCTCCTCTTTGGTTCAGACACTCCAGACTCCTTGATTCTCCCGTGTCCCCAGCGATCCCACCCTAAGCTGGCTGTCAGTTACCCGGGTGCCTTCCCAAGGAGCTGGAGGACAAACAAGCCCTTCTGGGCGGAGGATGGGTGAAGGGCGACTGCAGTGGGGGTCCCGCGCCGGGAAGCGCCTCCTGCGCACCGGGAAGACGAGGTTGTGTCGCGGCTGGCCGAGAGGCGGCGGGGCCAGGGCGTCGCGCTTCCTGCTCGGGCTCTTGGTGCACGCGTGGCTGTGGGCGGCCTCGGGCTCATCGGCCCAGGTGTTCAACCTCAGCCTCTCGGTGGACGAGGGGCTGCCCCCCGACACGCTGGTGGGTGACATTCGCGCGGGGTTGCCCGCCGCTCAGCAGCAGGACGGAGGCGGCTTTTTCCTGTCCGAGGACTCCGATGATTCCCCGCTGCTGGACGCCTTCCACGTGCACTCAGACACCGGCATCATCCGCACGGCGCGGCGCCTGGACCGCGAGCAGCGCGACCACTACAGCTTCGTGGCGGCTACGCTGCTGGGCGCCGTGGTGCAAGTGGAAATCCGCGTCAACGACGTGAACGACCACTCGCCCCGCTTTCCCCAGGAGTCCCTGCAACTCGATGTCTCCGAGCTAAGCCCGCCTGGCACCGTCTTTCGCCTGCCAGGGGCCCACGACCCCGACGCCGGGCTATTCAGCACACAGGGCTACACCTTGGTGCAGCCGGCCCACCTGCCCGGGGAGCCCACGGGACCGCTTTTCCAGCTGCGCTACGGCACTCCGGGGTCGGCCTCTTCGTCGCCATTGGAGCCTCTAGACCTGGTGCTGCTGCAGCGCCTGGACCGAGAGGCGGCGGCGACGCATGAGCTGCAGATCGAGGCGTGGGACGGCGGTCGCCCCCGGCGCACCGGGCTCCTGCGCGTGCAGCTGTGCGTGCTGGACGAGAACGACAACCCGCCCATCTTCGAGCGGGACGAATACCGCGCCGCGGTGCGGGAGGACGCCCCGCCGGGCGCTGAGGTGTGTCGCCTACGCGCCACTGACCGCGACCTGGGACCCAACGGCCACGTGCGTTACAGCATCCGTACGCGGCCAGGGTCAGGCGCTGGAGGAGGCAGTGGGGACACGGCCTTCTTCGCGGTGGATGAGCTGAGCGGCGTGGTGCGGGTGCGGAGGCCTCTGGACCGCGAAGCGCAAGCCTGGCACCAGCTGGTGGTCGAGGCCCGGGATGGCGGCGCTGAACCCGAGGTGGCCACGGTGCGCGTGTCCATTGCCGTGCTGGACGTAAATGACAACCGGCCCACCATCCATCTGCTCTTTCTTACAGAGGGCGGCGCCCCCTGCGTCTCCGAGGGTGCCCGACCCGGCGACTACGTGGCTCGCGTCTCAGTATCCGACGCCGACGGCGACCCGGAGAAGGTAGAGGACGCGGCGGCTGGGGAGCCGAGTGCGGGTCTCGGGAGCGCAAGCGTGTCTCTGTCCCTGCAGGGAGGGGAGGGCGTCTTCGCGTTGCGTCCCGGAGGATCCTCAGGGGTATTTTTCCTTTGCGTGGAGGGGCCCCTGGACAGGGAGAACCGTGACCTGTTCGACCTGCGACTTGTGGCCACTGATGCGGGGTCCCCGCCGCTGAGCACCGAGGAAACCGTGCTGCTCCGGGTGGCCGACCTCAATGACCAGCCGCCGGTCTTCAGCCGGGAGCGTTACCGGGCCTCTGTGTCCGAAGCTGCAGCTCCCGGCACCGCGGTGCTGAGGGTCACCGCCTCGGATGCTGACGAGGCAGGTACTGAGCATGCCCGGCTTCGTTACTCTCTAGAGCAGCTCTCGCCCGCCGCGGAGGCCTCGCCGCCCACCGGCCAGTGTAGGCCGTATTTCACCATCGATCCTGACAGTGGCGTCATCAGCACTGCGCGCACTCTGGACCGAGAGGTCCAGGAGTCTGTGGAGCTGCGAGTGATGGCCCAGGACCTCGGAGAGCCCCCGCTGTCTGCGACCTGCCTGGTGAGCCTCACTGTGGAGGATGTCAATGACAATGAGCCCGTCTTCGGCAGGCAGGTGTACAACGTCACTCTCCCCGAACACGCTCCTGTAGACCACTGCTTCCTGCAGGTGAGTGACAGCATCAGGCGGAGAGGTCCATTGGCAGGTGTGGCCAGGGATGGGGACGTTGTGACATCACCCTGGGAAATTGTGATGGGGCTATTTATTGAGCTGGCTCCCAAGCCAGAGAACCTGACCTTGCTGCCCAGATGTCGTTGCATGATCTCCAAGGTGCTTTGGATTTCACCTGGCGTTTACATGAAATATACACCCTTAAGGCTTGGTTATTCTTAGGGAAAGGAAGTTTCCTCTCCACATCCAGATCTGTTGGAGGATCACACCCATCAGTCAGCGTGCAATTGACCATGTCGATGCTGTGCCCAGATTTTGAGATCCCCATAAATCACCAGGAGCCTGAAGTCTATGCAAGTGCACAAGGACGGTTTATTCAAGGTTGGCATGTCCGAGCTTGGGTTCTTGGTTGAGAGCAGGCAGCCGGCTGGCCGAGGGACCAACACCTCTTTACCAGAGTGCAGCCCCGAACAGCACATTCCCAGGGTTTTTGTAGGGGCAGTCCACAATAGCCTGCAAGGTTAGAGGGGAAATACCACACATTCCCTACCTATCTGGAGGCTGGACAGCCCATGCCTCCCAAGAATTAAGGTACGCACCCACTTAATTACTTGGAGCCACCTGTGAGATAACCAGACTTAGCTGGGCCTTGATTCATGAGAATTGGAGCCCATCCGGGCTAAAGCTCACACAGTTCCTTAATAGCAATGAGTTCTGGACAAATGGTTGGGACCTTGAGCCTGAGGTTCCTCATCTCCTGGTTTCTAGCCCTAGTTTTCAGAATGACTAAGTGTGTCCTGCTTTGCAGCAACCTTTGCAGGAGACACTTTCCTGCCTCCTGTGTGCTTCCCACAGCTCACAGAGGTTGCTGGAGGGCATTGAGCATCGCTGGCGGGCGGAGTACTTACCGCTTAGCGGGGCAGTTACTTCCTGAGTGTTAATTAGAGAGTTCAGGCTTTGGCTTTAATGAGGTCTCTCTCCAATAATAACCCTGAGCTAAGTGAGGTGATCCTTTACAAGGGGTCTTCCAAATGGTGGGGAATGCATGTTGTGAAACAATGTGTATAGATTTTGAAATGTTTGTACTGACGTACATTTTCTTCTTGAATTCCATTTTTTTAAAGATTTATTTATTTTTATTGCAAAGTCAGATATACAGAGAGGAGGAGAGACAGAGAGGAACATCTTCCGTCCGATGATTCACTTCCCAAGTGACAGCAATGGCTGGTGCTGTGCTCATCTGGAGCCAGGAGCCAGGAACCTCCTCCAGGTCTCCCTCGTGGGTGTAGGGTCCCAGTACTTTGGGCCGTCCTCGACTGCTTTCCCAGGCCACAAGCAGGGAGCTGGATGGGAAGTGGAGCTGCCAGGATTAGAACCGGCGCCCATATGGGATTCCGGCGCGTGCAAGCAAGGACTTTAGCCACTACGCTCTTGCACTGGGCCCTAATTACACTTTTTAAAAACATGATGAAACAACTTATAAAGATGGATCTAATGACTGCTTCTATCTATGAATCTTTTGGGCAAATGGGTAGTAATTTTTACCTTGTTTTCTCCCACACCGGACGATGGTAAGTTGCTAGATTGTTAAAAAAAAAAAAAAAGGATGCTTGAAAATTCATGCGTGTTGTTGAAACAGACAATTTCATTAAGTATCAGGTACTAGTTCTGTCAGCTGGTGTTTCTCAAGCCGACTCTGACATGAAGTAGTAGATTGGTAGGTTGTTTGCTATTGGTCCATCCAAGAGAGAGCCAGGCATGGGAGTGGCTTCCCAGATATCACCCTCCCTCCTCCCATGGCACTGGCCAGGGCTCAGCCATACGGCCTCAGTGCCTTGCAGAGGCGGCTGAGAAATGTAGAGGGACCCAGGACGGCCCAGTGCCCACTGATAGTTTCTGACATATCCCTATAAATAAAAATCTTTGTGAGCGAGGTACTGGATTGGTTGATTGCTAAGATTTCTTCCATCTGGAAGACCGTAAGGATCACACTATGAAAAGAGGAAAAGCCTGGTTCCATTGGGAGGAAGGTGAGCAGGGAGGCTTGCTTGTTATTCTTTTCATCAGGACCCATTTCCAGAATTGTTCCTAGAAATATGAGACAACGAACTCTGCCATGTGGTGTGGGTGTACCCCATTATTAGGACTCGTGGTCTGGCAGATTCATCACAGTGAGCTGAACTTGGTGGTTACACGGCACCTCTGGCAAGCCCACAGCATCTTCTAGGTTGTCAGATGAAATTCAACTGTGCTGATTACAGCTTCTGGAAATGCTGCCACTCTGGCCTCTTAAGACTTGCAGAAGCCCCCTGACTCTCTGGAGGCCGACACGGTGGGGAGGTAACCCTCTTGCAGTGTCTGTGAGGCCTCTCCCAGTCCTGTCCCCAACTCCAAGGTGGACTTTGAAGGAGCATCTTCTCTCTTCAACCTTTTCTAGACTTTGGGTCTTAAGGCCTCTCTGTTTCCTAGGGCTTGATTGAATGACATTAGATAAGTGCTTTGCAGGTGTACATTTCTTTCTATCGCTCCCAACCGGCTTTCATGTCTGTTCAAGCATGCCTTGTCAAATGTCAAACAAAAGAAAAACAAGGGCAAAAATACATTTATTTCTTTTTTTTTTTCCTTGAAGGATTTTTTTCTTTTTTAAAATTATTTATTATTTTTAATTCATTAATTACATTGTATTATGTGACACAGTTTCATAGGTACTGGGATTCTCCCCACCCCTCCCCAAACCCTCCCACCATGGTGGATTCCTCCACCTTGTTGCATAACCACAGCTCAAGTTCAGTTGAGATTCCCCCATTGCAAGCGTATACCAAACATAGAGTCCAGTATCTTATTGTCCAGTCAAGTTCAATGGCTTCTTAGGTATACCCTTTCTGGTCTGAAGACAGAGCCAGCAGAGTATCATCCCAGTCAATTGAAAGCTCCAACATACCATCAGCAAAAAAAAAAAAAAAAAAATACATTTATTTCTTACTTCCTATCCTCTGATCCAATAAACCAAACTAAACCCCAACACAACCCTGAACCTTCTGGGTATCTTGGTGGTTACTCCACATCCATGATCTTTGGGAATCTCTCACTCTCATCACGGTTCCAGCTGCTTGCCACATCCTCCTCCATCCTCCTCTCAGTGCTGGAACTTTCCAAAGATTTTGAATGTGAGCTGACCAAAGGGAGTCAGTACTGAGTATCAGAACCATTGGCAACCTGAGATAGGCAGCCCCTGGCGCCAGTAGGTTCCTCTGTGGCCTTCCGGACACCTGCTGGCCTTGCTATATGCCCATCTCAGCTGGGAAAGCCCCTTCTTACCTCACCCAGCTCTTTTCAATCCCTTACTGTTGTCATGCTCAAAACGGAGACGCTTGACTCAGCAGACACTCAAGGGTTGCTCCTAGCGCTGCTGTCAAGCCCAGCATATTTATATACTTATTTTCTAAAGTTACTGCCAGCAAGGTCAGCTTCACGCACTGGAAAAGAGCCCCAATCCTATCCCCTGCTCCATACCTGCCGGTGCACTGTGCTCGCTCAGAGCCAGATCTGAAAACAGTGGAACACCGGTGTTCAGATTCAGTTACACGCAGACAGCTGAGGAACGCCAGCCATGTGTCCATGTATTGATTTGACCCAAGAACAGCGTTGGTTAAAGAGTTCAGAATGAATAGATGTTTCCCGAGTCACCTGCTGCATGCCAGGAGCTGTTCTTGCTTCTAGGTGCACTCAAGAGCCTACAATTGACAGTCCCCTGTCCAGTCTCCCTCACCGCCTACCTTGGGCATGAATGACATGCTTGGTCTTCACCTGCTTGGTGACTCCTTCCCTGCCTCGGCTGACCTTTCGCTACCACCGTATTAGATCCTGCCTCTCAAAGGACTTCTGTCTGCGTTGTTTCATTTCCGAGCCAATGGCCTTTCTAAACAGTAACATCCCACGTTCTCCCAGAAGTGTTTGAACTGCTGCCCGCCATGCTGACAGCATCTTTGGCCTGTCCTCTGGGTTGCGCCAGTCGCTCTTCCCTCTCCTGCACCTCACCTGCGTCCCACATGTTTCCAAAGGTTTGGTTTTTTTTTTTCTCTCTCGTTCCTTCCTACATTCTCTTCCTATACAGTCTGAGGACTCCGATTTTCAAAAATCTGCTCACTTATTTTAAATATCCAGGGTCAGCACCCCTTATAAACCCCAGATTGATGTTATTTTCACAGATATCCAAGGGTATTTCAAAAGGTTTGTGGAAAATGGAATTAAAATGTCAGTTCCTTCGGGTAAAAAAAAAAAAATTCAAAATCCATGCAGGTTTTTTTTTTTATTAATACACATTTTCCATGAGCTTTTTGAGGCACTGCAATGTGACATTCTGCAGTTTGAATGCATTTCCCTTCTTCCGGCCGTTGACCTGCCCGCTGCTGCTTCCCTCTGATCCCTAGGCAATAGTGTGATTTCACAAGAGGCTTGTCAGTCAACTCCAGCGTGTGTCGGGATGGTGGGAGGCTTTACAAGTGACTCAGGTGACCTGGCTTCTTAGGAACAAGCTGAGGTTTTTCTCAAAACTCGTGCTTAGTGCCAGCTAAGAAGCGAACAACTCTATTAAAGAAAAAAAGATGTTTTCTGAAATCTCGGTATCCTCTTGGATTTTACCTCGCCTGTGCATGTTAGCTGCCCAGACCTTCAGGATTTGCTAGCCTTTGCTCTTGAGCCATTCTTTTTGCTTGGTTCTGTGCGTTCACGTTTCTAGCACGCGTTGCCTGGCCTTCCTACTGCAGCACCTGTCGGCACGGCGCAAGGCGCGCCTCCACCCACAAAGCCTGTTTTAATGCTGTCCTGCTCTTTCTGTAGTGTTCTTTGTGGTATTGCTTCTTGGCCTTTGGGTAAGATCAAGTGTAATGACATCCTTTGCGGCGTTGCAATTGTTCAATTGTGTTAGTAGAAACAACGAGTTAGGAGCATTCTGAAGGATTAGAACTCACTGGTGTTTCAATCCCTTGCAATTTCTTAGCATCTCTACTCTTGTGTAACAGAAGATAAATCAGTCTTTTTTTTAAATTTCACCAAAGTACAGCATAGCAAAAAGAAAAAAAAAAAAGCTTCAAAATCCTAAAACCTGTGTTTTGCAGCAAGCGCAACAGCTCATTAAGGTTTTTGCTGTTTATTTGCTTGTGTATTAGCCTTATTGTAAAAAATTTTCCCCGATATGTTTTTATTGCCAGTTCTTCAAAATGACATAGTCTGAATCTCACTGCTTCTCCTAGATTTTTATTTCCCTTTCTCCAGCCCTAACACCCTGTTGTTGCTTATCTTGTTCTTATCTTGTGTTTATCTTGTTGCTTATCTTCCACCTTTGTGGAAGGATGGAATTAAAGCATGTGTTTATTTGCTGCCCCAAAGTTTTGGAATCATACCTGTCTTTTCCATGAATTTCGGTGACACCCCTCACCTAACAGTGTTGCATGTTGCTCTTATTTTGGCGCCTTGGAATGCAACTTGTCTGCCCGGAAGCAATTGTCTGCTTTAATCTCCGATGTGTCTAGTTCACCTGTCAGCCATTGCCTATCTGGGCTGGCCTACATCCTTGCGGTCTGGTAACTCTGCTTCCAGAAAGTGCTGTAAGAGCCCATGGCCAACTTTAGACACTTTGGAAAGATTATAGAATTATCTCAGACTTTGGTTTGATGTTGCTGTCTTTCGTGCCTCCCATCCAACTGCTATTCAAGACCAGTCAACAGGCTTTGCTGCCTTTTCTGTGTGAATACTGGAATCAGGTAATAACCATTGGCTCTGTAATGACAGAAGGGGGTATAATCTAGGATCTGTGGGCTGTGTCTCTAGTTGCAGTCCGTATGTAACTTCTAACTTGTCACTGTGTTGCCTGGGTCTTGGTTCTGTGAGTAAAGATGAGTGTTTTTCACTTGTTGGAGTGTTCATAGCCTTCACAGTTGAACTTTGTCAACTGCAGTGCTGAGAAGTAGCGGTGATTGGTGTGTGCTCCGTGTTGGGCCTCAGCTTTCCCATTTGGATATTAATGTGAACGTGGTAGAAGTTTGTGTGGGTAACCCACTAATATGTATGTGCTCAGAACATTGATTGGCTGCTGCCAACCAAGTGCTCCATGTGTGTCATCTGTTGCTCAACATCAGTAAATCAGAAATCTGGAAATGGTAAAGACACACTTTAGCCTGAAAGAGGTTCAGGAACAATTGTAAAAATGACACTCGAAGTAAGTATTCTCCTGCACCATGATCTCATAAATCAGCTTAAGTTGGATTTTAGGTATATATGTGCAGGTGCTTCAGGCAGTGAAAGCTATACTCTGTCTTACTGACATGTATTTTGTATTTATTTGGAGTATTTATTTGGAAGGCAGAATTATATATGCAGAAAGGAGAGACAAAGAATCTTTCGTCTGCTAAATGGCCAGGGTTAGGACTGGTTGAAAGCAGCATGTAACTCCGTCCACGACTTCTTATGTGAGTAGCAGGGGCCCAAGTACTTGGATCATCATCTGCTGCCTTCCCAGGTACAGGGAGTACATTGGAAGGGGAGCAGCCAGGGCTCAAGCCTCGTGCTCACATGGGATGTTGATGTCATGGGAGGCAGCTTAACTGGCAGTACCACAGCATCAGCCATGTAGCATCTCTCTAAGAAGGTTTTCACCTGTTAATGGTGGCTCCTAACAAAACGAAACTGTACAGTCCTAGAGGGACTATTACCTTTATTGACATATTAGGGACACAATGGACAGCAACACAGGACAGAACAGTCTAGGCAGAACAGCCAGTGGCTGCGGACAGGCTAATACTTCTCACCCTAATCCTCTCCCTCAGCATCGTCTACTCCCACCTCCTCATAATCTTTCTCCAAGGCAGCCATGTCCTCGCGAGCCTCTGAAAACACTCCCTCCTCCATGCCCTCACTCACGTACCAGTGAACGAATGCATGCTTGGCATACATGAGGTCAAACTTGTATTTCAGACGAGCCCAGGCTTGGGCAATGGCTGTGGTGTTGCTCAGCATGCATGCAGCTCGCGGGACCCTGGCCAGGTCTCCACCAGGCACCACAGTGGGAGGCTGGTAATTAATGCCAACCTTAAAGCCAGTGGGTCACCGGTCCACAAACTGGATGCTCCGCTTGGTCTTGATGGTAGCAATGGCAGAGTTGACATCTTTGGGAACTACATCTCCCCACAGTATAATAGGCAGCAAGCCATGTATTTACCATGGCGAGGGTCACATTTCACCAATTGGCTGTCTGGCTCAAAGCAAGCATTGGTGAGCTCTGCCACAGAAAGCTATTCATGTTTCTCAACAGAGATGACTGGGGCGTAACTGGCCAAAGGGAAGTAGATGTAGGGATAGGGCATCAAATTGGTCTGGAACTCATTCAGGTCAACATTCAGAGATCCCTGAAACCTGAGAGGCTGTGATGGGAGGATATGGCTTGGTTCATAAGGCGGTTCAGGTTAGTGTGATGGAGGTGCCCGAAATCGGGACTTTTCCAGCAGATGTCATAGATTGCCTCATTGTCCATCACGAAGGCACAGTCAGAGTGCTCCAGGGAGGTGTGGGTGGTGAGGATGGAGTTGTAGGGCTCTACCACAGCTGTGGAGACCTGTGGGGCTGAGTTGATGGAGAACTCTAGCTTGGACTTCTTGCCGTAATTGAGAGAGAGAGGCGTTCCATCAAAAGCGAGTATAGTGGATTGCCAACCACCAAAGTTAGACTAAGTAAACATTCGTCTGGATCCCTCTCAAATGTACAGGTATGACTGATTCAAGTGCCGTAGATCCTGTTTTATCAGTCATCATTATTTGGAGATGTTTTGAAAGCCTGACCAGAGAGAGCACTGGACTTCCAGTCAGAAAAGCTCGCTTCCAATTCTGGCTCAGCCATTTGCTGTCCCTGGTAACTTTTCTGGCCATAGTTCCTCATTCAGTAAATGCTATGCAAAATTGATCTTTCATTCACTGGGAGTGTGTTCCAAGATCCCCAGAGCATACCTCAAACCAGGGATAAGGCAAAAACTGGTTGATACTGTGTTTTTTTTTCCCCCTTTGTTTACATCTTTGCTAAAATTTAGTTTACAAATTAGGCAGACTTAAGTGAAAAATAGCAACATTAATAAGAAAAATGTTAACAATACATCGTGATAAAATTTATATAAATATGGTCTTTCTTTCAACATACCTTACTGGTCTAATGATGATGTGAGGTGATACTAAAAGGCTACACTTTCTGAACTCATGTACCTGAACTGCCAGCATCACTGTTCTTTTGCTTTGGAATTACTGTTGAGTAGGATGAGGGATATTTCAAAACAAGCATCATAATAGCACGATAGTCAAACTGATCACACATCGATGTTATTGGAGATAACTGCCGTTTTATGATAGGAACCAGTAGGGTCAGGAAGGGCTCAGGTGCCTTGGAGAAGGGAAAGCTTACTGTATGTAGGACATTGAGGCTCTCTGTTATGATACATACATTTTTTTCTGTAAGACCTGTCATGAATGCTTTCCCCTGCAGCAGCATATTTTTTTGTGCATAAAGTATGTAAGGCATTTCTACGTGTTTCAACCCCAAATAAGCATTTTGGATGGAATTCAGAAAGTTGTGATTAGTAAGATTCCCTTTCTGTGGGGCTTGAAACCCGACAATAAATTAATTTTATTAACAACGAAACCACAGGCTTCTGCTAATGGATTCCCCTCATCTTCTACATTGTAAATTAAAAGTGAACGGCTGTGGGAGTAATTTATACTTTCGTAACCATCAAGCAGATCATGCTAGGTCCATTTTTACAAAAACCAGATTATTTGAATCTTGCTGAATTAAAACCAGAGGAGCATAGGTGTGCCTCAGAAAAGTTCTTGCCCTTGGGAGGTGGTGAAGGAGGTTACATTTAGCTTTTCATTGAACTGAAAGTTAAAAAAAAAAAAAAAAAAAAAAAAAAAGCTACTGGACCCCAGAACAATTTTTAAACTGGAGTGGTTTGCTAAGCCTTCTGTGTGTTGTAGGGAAGAAAAAGAGTTTGTCTATTCCACTGTGCTCCCAGGAAACCATCACTTGGGCAATAAATGAATATTGTCTTTAAACCAAGGGTTAGGGACTTTCTCTTTTTGTTCAAAGAACTTCAGACATTTGGGACCACCTGGTATTCTGTCTTTTCACTGGCCGTATTGGAAGCAGTTTTGGTTGTATTGTATTGGGTTGTGTTTCCATGCCTGTCAATGTGTCATAGTCCTTTGTTGCTCAGATAAATAAATATTTGATATGCTTGAAACAAAAAAAAGATTTATTTTTATAGGGAGAGATATAAAGATCTTCTGTCTGCTGGTTCACTCTCCCAGTGGCTGCTTTCAGCCAGAGCTGAGCTGATCCCAAGCCAGGAGCCAGGAGCTTCTTCCAGGTCTCCCACATGGGTGCAGGGTCCCAAGGCTTTGGGCCGTCTTCGGCAGCTTTCCCAGGCTACAGGCAGGGAGCGGGATGGGAAGTCGGGCCGCTGGGATTAGAACCGGCGCCCATATGGGATCCTGGCATGTGCAAGGCAAGAATTTAGCCACTAAGCTATCATTGCCGGGCCCCTTCTTGGGAGAAATGCTCTTTAAAATCCTTTGCTTGTTTAGTCATGGTTTTATATTGCATGAACATAAAATGATATATTATGTTCAGTGTGATAGATAGAAAAAACATTTGAGATCCTCCTGTGCACATGGTGGCAAGCTCTGCTGGGCTGATGAAGGCATGCTTCGGGCCGCTTCTGACCGAGTCATTTGGTTTTCCCATTGTACAAGTTCCCCCAGGGTGCAGAGGTGTTCGGGAGGCTGGGTGTGGCTTCCCTGCTTCTTCCCCCCCTTGCCTCAGATATAGGAAGAAACAAGAGAATGTGGCAATGGTGGTCTCACCCACCTTCCTATAGCCCTTGACCCTTATGACCCTACAACTATCAAAAATAAAAATTAATATAAAAAATAAACTTGAAAACATCTGGAGAGGTGCAGAAATAAAAGAAAATGCCATGTTGGGCTGCGGGAGAGGACGTCTAGCTCGGATCCCGAACCCAGTCCGCCATGTGCCCATGGCTCATGGCGGGCTGGGCCCGGACATGCCTCGGTGCGGCCTGCTTCCTTCTGGGGTGAGTACGCCGAGGGGGGAGGCCTCCGTGACTGGGCATGTCCGGGACCCACCCAACACCCTCATTGGGTGGTGGGTGAACGGGATTGGGGAGGGGCGCAACCTCGGGCCTGCAGGATTTAACCTCCGGCTGCCAGAGGCGAGCCGAGGGCTGCGGGAGAGGACGTCTAGCTCGGATCCCGAACCCAGTCCGCCATGTGCCCATGGCTCATGGCGGGCTGGGCCCGGACATGCCTGGGTGCGGCCTGCTTCCTTCTGGGGTGAGTACGCCGAGGGGGGAGGCCTCCGTGACTGGGCATGTCCGGGACCCACCCAACACCCTCATTGGGTGGTGGGTGAACGGGATTGGGGAGGGGCGCAACCTCGGGCCTGCAGGATTTAACCTCCGGCTGCCAGAGGCGAGCCGAGGGCTGCGGGAGAGGACGTCTAGCTCGGATCCCGAACCCAGTCCGCCATGTGCCCATGGCTCATGGCGGGCTGGGCCCGGACATGCCTGGGTGCGGCCTGCTTCCTTCTGGGGTGAGTACGCCGAGGGGGGAGGCCTCCGTGACTGGGCATGTCCGGGACCCACCCAACACCCTCATTGGGTGGTGGGTGAACGGGATTGGGGAGGGGCGCAACCTCGGGCCTGCAGGATTTAACCTCCGGCTGCCAGAGGCGAGCCGAGGGCTGCGGGAGAGGACGTCTAGCTCGGATCCCAAACCCAGTCCGCCATGTGCCCATGGCTCATGGCGGGCTGGGCCCGGACATGCCTGGGTGCGGCCTGCTTCCTTCTGGGGTGAGTACGCCGAGGGGGGAGGCCTCCGTGACTGGGCATGTCCGGGACCCACCCAACACCCTCATTGGGTGGTGGGTGAATGGGATTGGGGAGGGGCGCAACCTCGGGCCTGCAGGATTTAACCTCCGGCTGCCAGAGGCGAGCCGAGGGCTGCGGGAGAGGACGTCTAGCTCGGATCCCGAACCCAGTCCGCCATGTGCCCATGGCTCATGGCGGGCTGGGCCCGGACATGCCTGGGTGCGGCCTGCTTCCTTCTGGGGTGAGTACGCCGAGGGGGGAGGCCTCCGTGACTGGGCATGTCCGGGACCCACCCAACACCCTCATTGGGTGGTGGGTGAACGGGATTGGGGAGGGGCGCAACCTCGGGCCTGCAGGATTTAACCTCCGGCTGCCAGAGGCGAGCCGAGGGCTGCGGGAGAGGACGTCTAGCTCGGATCCCGAACCCAGTCCGCCATGTGCCCATGGCTCATGGCGGGCTGGGCCCGGACATGCCTGGGTGCGGCCTGCTTCCTTCTGGGGTGAGTACGCCGAGGGGGGAGGCCTCCGTGACTGGG
The DNA here is from genome assembly GCF_030435755.1 of Ochotona princeps. Lineage (NCBI taxonomy): Eukaryota > Metazoa > Chordata > Mammalia > Lagomorpha > Ochotonidae > Ochotona > Ochotona princeps. Next base: position 4,443,589 of record NC_080838.1, read on the forward strand.
CATGTCCGGGACCCACCCAACACCCTCATTGGGTGGTGGGTGAACGGGATTGGGGAGGGGCGCAACCTCGGGCCTGCAGGATTTAACCTCCGGCTGCCAGAGGCGAGCCGAGGGCTGCGGGAGAGGACGTCTAGCTCGGATCCCGAACCCAGTCCGCCATGTGCCCATGGCTCATGGCGGGCTGGGCCCGGGCGGCCAGTGTGCCATTTGGCGCCAGGCTGAGCCTGCTGGCCGCCCGGCCGGGGAGCTCTGGGGTATTGGACGTCTGAATCGCTGCTGAGATAGCTCTAGAGTGACCCCACTGTTTCTGGGATCTGAGTCAATCCTAAAGATTCCCAATGCCAGTAACTCTTCCTTTGAAGAACTTCCAATCCCTCAATAATGCTGAGCTTTGAACACCTATCAAGTAAAAGATAAGCTCCGGCTTGTGTAGCAGGCTGGCACCTAATGGTCCTCGGAGCAACCACGTGCAGGTGCGTGATTTACAGCTAGGAACGGTCCCAAACTGGGATGCCACAGCTGGGATGAGGTTCCCACCAAGGGGTGTATGTGCTGGAATGGGGGCTGCGTTCTATCTAGGAAACAGTTGCAGTCACCCGAGGCACTAGTGTGGGCTGGGATTGGAAGCACCAGGCCGGTTCAGATCCCAGCACCATCTGGTGTTATGGAGAAACAGGGTAGATGTGGGACTGACTAGGCTGGGTCTCAATCCCCTTCTGAGCCATGTGTGAGCTGTATGTGGGTATGGACGAGCCATGGCTGGGCTGAAACATCCAACAACAAGAGTCAGAATGGGGTGAAAGCCAGCCAGGAAAAGCCACTGTTCCTGCTAGGACAGGAGGTGAACTGAGTAGGGTTGGCTCAAGAACCCCCTGGCAAGCGCAAAATCTGGCATTGGGAGGGGTTCTGATGGAGGAGCCTGGGCAACTCCTCTGGCAGGACACAGTCCCTGCAGGTAAGCGCGAGAAGCATGATTGGAAACAGCCCAGAATAGGCCATGAAAAGTTTCCCACTGGCATGCATTCGGCATGGGTCAGGAGCAGGCCAGGCTGAATCAGTTCATGTCATCCTCTGGCAAATCCGATCACCAGAACAGAGTGTGGAATGGGCCGGGTTTGGTTGCGACAAAACCAGTACACATTCTGGAACGCCAGGGCGTGGTTGCCTGTACTGGATATGAATGCAGCACCCATCCAGCACACGTGAGATCCAGGAAGGGAGGGGCAGAGCTGGCGGGGGGGTTAAGGGGCTGGTCCCCTCGCTGGACAACCACTCCCACTGGAGAGTGTTGGCTGGGATAGAGACAGACACGACTAAGCAAGGCTACAACACCTGTGCGCTGCATGTGGACAAGATCAGGGCCACAGCATCAGCTGGCAGAAGCTGGCACTGGGGACTAATTCTGTCGAGTCAAATCACAGGACCACCTAAAGAGTGCATAAACCGGGACAGAGAGACCTGGGAGGGAAAAAGTGGGTTCCCCCTTCTTGGGTCACTAGTCCCGTGGGAGGGCATGAAAACTAGGACGGGGGCTGGGATGGCTAGACAGAGGCACTCAACAACATCTGTGAGGGCTGGATGGTTGAGTCGATTAGATAGGACTAAGCTTTAATACCCATTGACAAGTACCAGAGCCAAATGGGATGGGGGACAGACTGGTCTTCTGCTACACAAATTGGCAAACCAGGGTAGGGGGCAGGCTTGGTGGGGGTTATTGTGGGTCACCCCGACTAGGCTGCAGCTCCCACTGGTTGATGTAAGGGCCGAACCAGACTGGACTGCAACACCCATTGGTTCCAGTGCAACTCGGGACTGAAAACAGAACCAACACAGCAATTGCAACCACCAGCTGATCAGGGTGATGGACTGTGCCGGGCCCTGTGCTTGCTAGAACATACAAGAATCTGGTCTGGGAATACCTCAAAGTATCTTTGGAGATCTCCCCACTTGAACTGCTGGACTCAGAATTCTAACCAAGAAAAGACAGAAGACAGAATAGGACAATCATTCATCTCAGCTACATGTTGGCAGCGAAATATGGGACAAATGGAGACTTCATGATGGACCATATCAATCAGTGGACCACCTCATCGAGCGAAACTGGCAGTGACTCATAACTGGAGAACTATTAACTCCACTTGAGCACATATCTCAGAGCATGCCCCACATCCGGGACTTGGGGTGGGCGGGAAACCGGGTGGGGCTTCTCCCTCAATATCCCCTTTTACCTCAGATACATGATGGAAACAATATGGACATAATAGCATTGCCCACCTCCCTATCCCCCTGAACCTTTTTTTTTTTTTCTTTTTCTTCTCTTTCTTGATTTTCCTTCAACTATAGTTAACTATGTAAAGATTGTCAACAACAATACAATAAAATGGATTATAAAAAAAAAAAAAAACCTTTAAAAAAAAAAAAAAACCTTTTAAAAAAAAAAAAAGAAAATGCCATGTTTTCAGTATGGGTCGGCAGGAGGAATAGGAAAAGCGGGTGTTGAGAATTTGCAGGATAAATGCTTCCTTAGTTGAATTTTTTCATATATTGAGTTGGAATTATTGGCCAGAATTCCAGAGACAAAAAACCTGAAGGATATGTTGAGACTTCACATCACAGTATGGGAGAGAGGTTGACTAAAGTTTGGGGCTGATACGTCACGTAGCAGTTAAAGCTTCTGCCTATGACGCCAGTAAGTGCAAGTTCACGTCCCAGCTGTTCCACTTCCCATCCAGCTCCCTCATAGTGGCCTGGGCAAAGCAGCGAAAGCTGGCTAGGAGTTTGGACCCCTGTCACCCATGTGGGAAACATGAATGAAACGCTTTGCTCCTGGCTTCAACCTGGCCTTGTGCTAGCCTTGAAGCCATCTGGGAACTCTTTCTTCCTTTCTCCCTCTGTCTCTGTGACTCTGATTTTCAAAATAAGTAAATAAATCTTATTTTAAGGTTGTTTAGAGAAATGAGGGTTATCAATAAAGTTCATGAAATATGTACGCATGTTATGATAAAGCTGTACATGGGTTTCAATTTTGGTTTACACCCAAACAGGTGTAAAACAGGTATGTCTCTTGCTGTTTGCGGCCAAAGAGATGAAAAGTCCATTCTTTGGATGCTGGCTGGTTGGAGGGAGGGTCTGTCCATGGATGTGATGCTGGCTGGAGGGGGGATCTGCCCATGGGTGTGTGATGCTAGATGGAGGGAGGGTCTGCCCACGGGTGTGATGTGATGCTGGCTGGAGGGAGAGACTGCCCACGGATGTGATTCTGGCTGCGGAACTTGTTCTGAGAGGAACGTGCTGCTTAGTTGCTCTCCACAGCACCATGGACCACAGTCTAGAGAAGTGGTTGACATTGTGCCCCATCTTCCGAGGTATTCCTACACTGTGGCATGCTTTCTGCAGTTAAGGACCATTGCCCCTGGCTCTGCCTTGCATATTCCCCACTCCCCTCTCCCTGCGCATTTGCTAGCCAGTCCTTCAAACACACTGAGGATGCTGACAGACTTGGGCCATGCTCTCTCTCGTCATTCAAGCAGTCTGGTCTTATCAGTGGACCAGTTTTTTTTTTAATTTTAATTTTAAGATTTGATTTTTATTCGAAAGGCAGAGTTACAGATAGGAGAGACAGAGAAAAAAAAATCTTCTGCAGATTCCCCCCTAAGTAATCCCAATGGTCATGGCTGGGACTGAGCTGATCAAAACCAGGAGTCAGGAACTTCTGACAGGTCCCCATGTGGTTGCTGGGGCCCAAGGATGTGGGCCATCTTCTGTTGCCTTTCCAGGCCATAAGTTGGATTGAAAGTAGAGCAACTGGAGCATGAATTCATGCTTAAACAGGATGCTGGTGTTGCAGGCGGAGGTTTAGCCTGCTACACCACAGTGCCGACCCCTAGACTTGGTTCACTGTTGCTTCTGCTCTGGGAACTGTATCCCATAGCCAGGGCCTGCAATCTGGAATCTTCTAGTACTGTTCCTCCTCTTAAATTTCAGTTTAGTTTCTCATTGTAGTCTCCTAGCCTTACAACTCTCTCAGTCTTTGATTTTAGTCCCTTTACTTTTCCTCTCCTTGCACAGGAGTAGTCTCCTGTGTTGCTAATTCCTGTCTTATCCAGCTGGGATTCCTCAATTCACCAAATTAAGCTTTGCTGTTCCATGCCTGTTGTACAAATCACTTACCCTACGTAAACAAGCTCTACATCTTCCACCACCACCACCACCACTTCCACCGCCATCACTGTCACCATTATAACCATCACCACCATCATAACCACCACCACCATAACCGCCATAACCACCACCACTAATACCACTATCGCTACTATCATCACCATCACCACTGTCTGCACCATCATCACGATCACTGTCATCAGCATCACTACCACCGTCACCATCACTGCTATCACCACCAACTCCACCATTACCACCACTACCGTCACCATCAGCATAACCAGCACCATCATCACCACTATCATAACCACCACCGTCACCACTATCATAACCGCCACCATCACCACCATCACCACCACTTGCATTGTGGAGAACAGCTGGAATAATTCAAGTGATGAGTCTATTCTCAAAACACATGGTATCTACTTGGGCCTTGAACACTCCTTGAGGAGCTCCCTTTAGCATCCACTTCCCCTCCTAAGCTTCAGTCGGAGTATCATACCTCGTTCCCTTACTCTTTACAGGTGAACACGCCTGAGTAATCAGGAGAGACCAGAAGACGAACATTTTCTGAGCCTTTGCTGCCCCTATTGGACTTTTCTGTGTCTAGACCATCCCAGTCTAAGAGCTAGGTGATTTTTATCTGTCCAAATCAAACCATCCACCCCTGGTCCACCTTTCACCTCGCTCATCTTCTCTGACTCTGTTTTACAATTATCCCTTTCTCTTCTTTCTCCTCTCTGGCATTAAATATACCCTTCTCATCATTTGCAGTATTCCCATATCAAGTCTATGGGCATCTTCCCTTTTCTGGGCCTTGTAACAATTGGCTTCTACTACCTGTTCACCCATCTCTTTCCAGATCTGGTTGTATGTTAAGACCCTGGTCCATAAGTCTGATAAACTGGCTTGATTAATGTAGCATGTTTCTTGATGATGAAATCAGCACTTTGCTTTAGCCTTTGATCCAAAGTGGTCTCCTTTTGCGTCTGTTAGTCTCATGAGGTTGTGAAGAAAATATAGCTGCTGAAGTGTAGCATGTGACATATTGAATTTATTATTGCCTGTTGTTTAATGTCACATCATGTGATTGATGAGGTTCATTAACTGAATCTTTCCTGTGAGAAGAGACAGTTGAATCTATTAACATGAAATATTCTATTGAATAAAGGTGCATTAGTCTTTAATATTGCTTAAATGGTCTTCTTATTTTTATCTTTTTATTGGATGACTTTGAACATACCTGGCTATGTCTGCTGTGGCACAGGGTGACCTCAGACTTAACTCTTGTGTGTGCCAGCCAGTGCCAGGTCAGTTTTGGTCTGTCAACTTGCTGGGGTCTGTGCAGTGGGAGTGGATGACATGAAGGTGTGAAGAAAATAGCTTCCCTGTTTGGCAAGACCCAGAGGAGTTTCCGGCTGTTTGGCAAGGCCCGGCGAATGTCTGTCCGAACACCTTGACGCAAATCACCCCCTTTTGCGTGGACACTCAATCACCCCGCTAGGAATTCTGTAACCTATTGAGGCATTGTTGTTTGCCCCTGTGAGATGGCTTTTGTAACTGGTGTGAGCTTGGGAGTTAATGTTACTGATAATGTGTTGGTGAGTGGGCCTTTAACTACACACAGGAGCACAATTAAGCCAAAGCTGTTTTCTGGACACCTTATTGTGCGCCTACCCATTGCCCTGGAATTTGGCCCAGACAAATAGCATGCCTTCTGGGAAATGGCTTGATAAGAATCCTGCAACCTAGTGGAAGTGATGAAAGTATGAATTGAAACTGCTATGGTGATAAATACAGTTACTGTGACCTTAAAGGCTAGGCTGTCTTTGCAGTTTCTTTGGAGCATAGGGAATGTATCTGTTTTAGCTTGTTATATAACTTTTGGCTAGAGGAATTAAAGGATGCTTTTATTAAAATTATGGAGATATACTTTTAGTTATTGTTTGATTGTTTATGGGGTTATAGAGCCTGTAGTTGTAGGGGGATTTAATTTTTGAAACTTTTGTCTTGGATTTTTATGTTTTTTCCTTGTGACATTTTTTTTCCCATTAAATGATGAGTAAATTGTAGAAATAGAAATGTGGTAGGAATGTATTACCGATTAGCAGGTAATTGCATTTGCCTTGCCCTCGGAGTCCTGGCTGCTACTCCATTGCTACTACTGAAGTATGAACAATGGCTTGCTTTGAAGAATATGCGTACAGTATTTTGCAGAATTATCTTTAAGGGCACCTGCTTAGCCATGAAGTGCAGAGAGAATGACCAAATGTCTATGCATGCCGCCTTAATATTGAAGTAAAAATAGAACAATTGTGATGTGGCTGGGTAAATAAAAAGGATAGCTTCTTGAGCTGTTAAGGCACTAAGTGTCTGTGTCTTTCCTATTCGCCAATGCCACACACCCTTCTTGAGCTCCAAACAGCTGGAGCTGGCCTCTGGCTGTCACTTGCACCAGCCGAAGCACATCTTGGTGGATGTAGCTGCCTGATCAGTTCCACCCAAGGTCCCATCTGTCACACAAACTGATGGCTGCTATGGCATAACCCAGCCCAGCCTGCTGCAAACCTGGTTTTCACACATACCAGCAGGTGCCAGAACTTAGTGGAGTAGTAACTCTCACCAGGCCTCCCCCTAGCCCCAGTTTTTGCATTGCTGGTATATTCTGCAGGTTAGCCTCATCTGTCCCACATTCCATCTTGCTCTCATGCACATCCATGGGTTCTGCAGCTTAGCTTAGCCCACCCCACCCCCAGATCTAGCCCACACATATGTCACTGGTGCTTCTGCTTTGACCAGCTTGGCCCTCTCCCAATCCTGGTTCTCATACTTACCAGTAGGAGCTGCAGCCCAGCAAAGGAGTGTCCACGGTTCCCATACCAGACCCACATGCAGCCCTGGAACTTGCACCTGCTCAGGGGTACTGCCTGACATGACTTACACCCAGTCCCAGCACTTTAAAGTGAGTGCTGTGGCCTAGCTCAGCCTGTCCCATCCCTAGACTGGCTTGCCCCCAGTTCCAGCTTTCACACCAGTGGAACCAGCGGCCCAGTGAGGGAGTCCCCAAAGTTCCATTAACAGGCCCATTCCCAGCCCCAGGTCCTGTTGCCTGCAGCAACAATTGTGTTTTGCAGTTCCTGTCTAAAAGCCTGGGTTGTATTAGCTTCATTTCAGATTTTTACCACTTTGCAGTAAACATTCAGATGTCAGTCCGCTGATGAAGTGTGTGGAAGCCCTTTGCTGGAGAGAATGGCGAGGTTTGCTAGTTCTCATTACTTCCAGATGTCCTTGATCTGGACGGAAAGAGAGTGATCTAGTTGACGGAAGACTGCTCAATGGAGTCGGGCAAATCTGGGTTGAAATTTCAGTCCTATCACAGAGTAGCTTCACCTTGAGCAAGTTCCCAAACCTCTGTAAGCCTTCGGTGTGTCATCCATAAAATAGGGATGACAAATAGGATCCTCACTGGAAGAGTTTGCGGGGGATCAAATGACATGATGCACCTTAGTGCTGGGTGCAGCGCCTGACACATGATAAATGCCCAGCAGTTGTTGCGGATAGCTTCATTTGAGCCTTGATTACACTGAGGAGCTACCTGAGAGTCTGAGAAGTAACTGTCCCTTGTTTTAAAAATCCCAATGGCTAGTCATGTCAGGTGGCTGGGGATATGATCCAGAACCTCCCTTGACATCCTAGGAATGTGTCCTGATGTGAGTATTATCTACGATGTCTGTCCTGAATTTAGTTAGGTGCTTGCCTTGGGAGCTTGACAGGAGCCGTATGAGCACGGGTGATGTGCTGGTCCTGTTGACTTGAAACGAAGACCAGGAGGGTGTGTGCAATCTGCACTCCAGCATTTTTTCTTGTTTTTTTGTCTGGTCATGCTTGCCTGTTCCATGTATTCCATGACCCTGGATGCTTCTCTGGCCTTCCAAAGTCAAGCATGTTTCAGAAGAAAGAAGCGCCACCAGGCTTGTTCTCACAGTTCTGGTCTCCTGAGAGGTAAAGAAGAAAAAGAAAACATGGACTTCTAAGATTATGGCTGATTAATGTCTGCTTTGTTTTTAAATTGATTATCCTGCAAACATCTTCATTCTGATTGGATATGGGGTGAAGGGAAGGAAGAGATGCTTTGAGTTTCCCTTTAATTAAAGAGGAATTGGCATCGAGAGAGAGAGAGAGAGAGAGAGAGAGAGAGAGAGAGAAAGCATTCCTACTTCCATTTACTTCCAAATGCCTACATTGATCCAAGCCATAGCCAGATTTTCCGTGTGGGTGACAGGGACCCAGTTATCTGAACATCACTGCCACCTGCCAGAGTTTCTTAGCAGGAAGTTTGAGCCAAGAACTAGAGCTGGGCGTTCAGCAAAGGTAACCTAATATGGCAAGACAGCAGCCTAACTGGTATCATTGTTGCTCTGCTAACTGCCTACCTCATTTTCTATTTTAGATGACTAGTAATTTTTAATTACTAAATATTTTTGCTTTGATGACGTTGTTGATTGGTATCATGCTAAATCCTCAGAAAGTCCAGTATTATCCTTGATGCTTTTGGAGAATGAACAAATATTCTAGCAAACACTGTGAAAGAACTGTGGTATACCTGTGTTTTCCCAGCGATAGTAAAAGGGAAGAACAAAACAAAGGAGGCCATTTCTTTCTTTTTTTTTTTTTAAAGATTTATTCAGTTTATTACAGCCAGATATACACAGAGGAGGAGAGACAGAGAGAAAGATCTTCCGTCCGATGATTCACTCCTCAAGTGAGCCGCAACGGGCCGGTGCGCGCCGATCCGAAGCCAGGAACCTGGAACCTCTTCCAGGTCTCCCACACGGGTGCAGGGTCCCAAAGCCTTGGGCCATCCTCAACTGCTTTCCCAGACCACAAGCAGGGAGCTGGATGGGAAGTGGAGCTACCGAGATAAGAACCGGCGCCCATATGGGATCCCGGGGCTTTTAAGGCGAGGACTTTAGCCACTACGCTAGGCCACGCCGCTGGGCCCCGGAGGGCATTTCTTATCACTCTGATTACTGATGACAGCTAATTCAAAACTTCAGTTCATAAGACCTGACTTCCACTTCTAAGGACTATTTTGTTTAGATTATTATAAAATTTATTTTGCCCTTCATTTAAGCTGTGTAGAATTAGGCATTGTTATGGCTATTTTGGGGAGATTAAATATTATTCTTAACCCTACTATAAATAGACTTAAACACTATTTGATTTTTAACAGTTGTGTGCTTAGAGAAACTTTGCATGTTGTGTATTCCTCATGATTTTACATTTGGAAACACAAAGGAAGTTATTGTTTATGTAGAGATGACTAGTCTGCTTCTTAGGAATGTCTGTTACACAAAAACCAAGTTTGGAGGTCAAGAGCAAACTAAGTTTATGCACTGTTTACTTTCCTTTGAAGTGTAGATGGTTTTAAATGCAAACTGTTAAAAATAATACAAAGGCTGTTCTATTGGATTATGCATAAACAATAACACAGTATTTCAGTGTGAGCAGATACTATTTCCCGAACTTATCTTGCACGAATTTTTATAAGGCATTTTCTTCCGTAGAGTCTCATTTTGACGCCTATGTCTAGTCCATTTCCATTGCTTTGACCAGTCTCCAGCATCGAGAGTGGAGGTGAGAGGAAGGACAGTATGCATAATACCTGTTCATGGCACTCAACGTAATCTGCTGGCTTCCACTAAACAAGTACTGCCGCAAACATTTCGGTTCATTCAGTAAAATGTCCTTGAGTCTTAAATCTTGGTACGTTTAGAAGGAAGATAATTTTTCTTTGGAATGTGGTAATACTCAGTTTTGTCACTTGAACAGAGAGTTACAGGAATTACATTTATACAAATTGAAACCAAGTTTCAATTTAGTGTCTGTTCTTTTCTGCTCAGGTCTCCCACATGGGTGCAGAGTCCCAAGGCTGCTTTCCCAGGCCACAAGCAGGGAGCTGGATGGGAAGTGGGGCCCCTGGGATTGGAACTGGTGCCCATATAGGATCCCAGTGCACGCAAGGCGAGGACTTTAATCGCATGGGGCCCTCAATTTAGTTTCTTAATGCTATTTTTTATTACTCTGTAAGTGCATTTTAACATAAAAGGTACAGATAACCACGTTTGTTAATTTTGTGAATATATATATATTCATATATATATGAAGAAAGTTAAATTTCTCACAAACACAGGGATCTTTTTATAAACTACTTTTTCTTCATTTCTACATTGTTTTGCTTGCCTCATTCTCTTTTTTTTCTCTGTTTCTTTTGTTTAAAATGATGTATTTATTTATTTGAAAGCATTGCAAAGTGAGAGGAGGAGAGAGCGAGAGCTTGCATCCACTGGTTCAGTCCTCACAGAAGCCAGGCGATTCTTCCTGGTGGCATGCGACGGGCAGAGGCCCGAGTCCTAGGGCCGTTCTCCCTGGTTCCTCATGCACACCAGCACGAAGCTGGAGCAGCTGGCACTCAAACTGGCTTTCCTCAAGGAATGCCGGCATTGCAGTCGCTGGCTTTCTCTGCTGCGTCACAAAATCCACCCTGCCACACTACACATACGTGTGTGTGAAACCTTTGGATCTGAGTTCTTGGGGCTCTCATCTTTTTCTAAGATTTACTTATTTGTGGGCCTGGCGGCGTGGCCTAGCGGCTAAAGTCCTCGCCTTGAACGCCCCCAGATCCCATATGGGCGCCGGTTCTAATCCCGGCGGCTCCACTTCCCATCCAGCTCCCTGCTTGTGGCCTGGGAAATCAGGAGAGGATGGCCCAAGGCTTTGGGACCCTGCACCCGCGTGGGAGACCTGGAAGAGGTTCCTGGTTCCCGGCATCGGATTGGCGCGCATCGGCCCGTTGCGGCTCACTTGGGGAGTGAATCATCGGATGGAAGATCTTCCTCTCTGTCTCTCCTCCTCTCTGTATATCCGGCTTTCCAATAATAATAAAATCTTTTTAAAAAAAGATTTACTTATTTGTTTTAAAGAGTTACACACACACAGGTGGTAGACGTCTAGGAACTTTGGCCATCTTCTACTGTTCTTTTCCTGGGCACTTTAGAAGAGAACTTGATGGGGACTTGAACCAGTGCTCCTGGGGGATTTTAGTGTTGCAGAGGCAGCTCAGCCCACCGCTCTGTGACACAGCTCCCCTAGCTTTCAGTGCTTTCCCTTCTATGTACCGGATAGTTGGTGTTGCCTGATTTTCAAGTTCATATCTGGTTCCTCACCACTACTCTGCTGTTAATCTCATTCAAGAAGTTTTTTTCAAATGTAACTTTCTTTTATAGAACTTCTGTTAGGCCTTTTTTTTGGGAGGGGGGAGTGGGTGGCTTTCTGTTGATATTCCACTTCTTTTCATTCGTTACAAAGCTGTCTTTCTTTACCCACCCCCCCCGCCACAGCCACAATAGTTGCTATAAAGTCATTTGGAAATCCAACATCTGGATCATCCTTGGATAAGCATCTTTAATTTTTTTTTTGTCTTGTAAATGTACCAGATTCTCCTACTTGTTCATGTGTTGAATACTTTTACATTGTACTCTGGCCATTGTGCATGTTATGCTGGGCAGGTTTTGGATTCTGTTACATTTTTCTCTGAATAGTGTTGGTGCTTGTGTTATAGCAGGCAGTTAACTCAGTGGGACTCGAAACTGCAAAGTCTGACTTTCAGGTACTCCTGAAAATCTCATTTCGTTTTTTTTTTTTTTAAGCTGGATTGCTTGCATTCTGCCCCATGGATATAGGGTTCAAGGCCAGAAGGAAATTTGGTAGAGTTATTCAGAGTTTGGGGCCTGTCTAGAGAGCTTCCCACCACTTTGAGGCTTCCCTCTTAGCTTGCTATTGCAATCATCGCCCTGAACTCTGCCTTCAGATTCTTTGGCACAGCAAAGCTGTGTTTCTGGTGCGGCTGTCCAGAGCACCCTGCGTGGGATCTAGGCTGCTGCTGACAGAAGAACTTCAGAAGATGGGAAACCCATTCCATGTGAATCATTCTTCTGGCATTTTACCCATACAAATCTGATGGCTTTTATTCAGCCTTTAGAGACTACAGGTGTTTTGTTGCATTTTAATAAAAGTTTATGGCTTATACCTGCAGGAAGCAGGTCTTCACAGGCACCTTCTCAGCCATACTAGATGCAGAATTTCTGCTTTTTTCCCCCTGAAATCTCAGATTCTGTTTCTTTTTTGGTTTTAATTTATTTTCGACATTGTTCACATAGTTGAGAAGAATGCATGACCGTGTGGGCCTCTGACTAGGGTGGGAAGGCTTGGTTATGGAGAAAGGTGGATGGAACAAATGTTTCAGTTTTTGAGTTTTTCTCCTGTGTCCACAGGGAAGAAGGGAGGTCGCGGCTCCTTGCTGTCAAACTACACCAACATCTAGCGAGAGGGGACAGTCATTTGATGCCATTTTAGAGACCCTGATGTGGGGAAGAATATTCCAAGGGTATTACTTGAATAGTTTTGATAGTTCTGAGAGGTTGTTGGTTTGGTTGCTCCAGGGCTGAGAAAATCTTTCCAAGGTCTAATGGCTGACCAAGTCCACCTTGCTTCATGCGTAGACCCAGGAACATGCTGCAAAGCTTGGCCAGGAGAATTGGCCAATCTTCTCTCTCCTCCACCCTCTGATGGGGCAGCAGACATCCCCTGCAGGCCTAGATGAGCTGGCCATCATGTCTCCCATGTACACCTAGGTATTCTGTCCACTGCTCAGGCATCAGCCACTGAGGAGGTCCAGACCTGATAACATGCATTCCAAGGTCAGACCACGCGTCCTGTGAGTTTTCCCTGTGGTGGTGGTCTGAGTCCTGCGGTCTAATTGGGGAGTCTCAGCTAGAGTCCCAAGAAACCTCACTGGGGGCACACTGCAAACTTGACTCACGTATGCCAGCCTGTGTGCCATGTCAGGTTTGGTCTGTCACTTGCACCAGCCAACAAACGTACTCGTACATGGAGCTGCCTGGTCAGTTTTGCCTCAGCCTTAGCTCTCATGTGAGCAAATGGGTGTTGTGCCCCTTCCTAGCCAACCCACCACAAGCCCATTCCTTATATACACAATGGGTGATGCATCCTAGGCAGGGAGACCCCCAGTATTGCCCTCAGCCCCAGTCTTTGCATGTGCTGGTGGGAGCTGCAGCCCGGCCCCGCCCAACTTCCTTGGAGCTCCAGCACCCGCAGTTGCCAAGTGGGTTTCTGTCAGGTTAGTTCTGTTATCCAGTCTTGCTGGACCCATCACCACCCCAAGCTCTCTATGCAAACAAACCAGCAGGTGCTGCAGTCCCACTGAGGCAAGTCCACAATGCTCCTACAGAATTTGCCCCAGATCTGGTCTCTCATGTTCTGGTGGGTGCCACGGTCTGGCCTGATGTGACCCGCCTGCTGCTCTGACAGTCACAAGTGGTTATGACAGCCTAGCCCTGCCAGGTATGCCACTGAGCCCCAGCTTTTGTTTGTGCCATTGGCAACAGATGGTGTTTAACCCAAGCCAGGTCTCCTATGTGGGCAGGTGCCTTGGTCTGACAAAAATGTGTCCTCGGGTTTCCCCCCTTCAAACCACTCCATCTCCGCTCCCTCACCCACCCTGTGAGTGCAGTGGCCCGGAGTGTGCAAGATCTCAGAAGTGATTCCTTTCCTGTTAAACATGCCTTTAGTCATTTCCATTCCAATATGCCGCTGGAGCTTCCTCAGGGCAACCCACAGCCCCGCCTGGTGGCCACGGTGGTGTGTCGCAGCCCAGCGTTCCCCACCCTCCCCACATACCCCCAAAGGAAAAAGAAATAGGTGACTATGCTGTTAGACACCTGGTACTGTTAACAAAAGTATGGAATTAACCAGGCCCACAAAGCCCTGCAGTGCTGGCTGCTTTTCTCCTAGCAATATAATACTTGCCTAGGTCCAAGGCAACCTAAGCGGGTATGTGCAACTGAGACAGTTTCTGTTTCAATGAGACATGATTAAAATCTAATAATAAAAGCTGATTGAGAAGAAAACCTGTAGCATTTAAACCTGCTCAATAATTTTTGTTCTTTTAGCACAATTTGTTAGGATTTAATAGTTTTTTTTTTTGCATGGATAATTGGTCTTTTTAAAAAATTCTTAATTTCTTATTATTTTTGTAGGTGTAGGGATTCCTCCCTCCCACTTCTTTCCTCTCTGCTCGTTCTCCGCTCTTGCCATTTTCCCCTATATTATCACAGTAGCAATAGTTTAGTGATAATTACAGGTTGAACTTTCTGCTATTTAAGTGTCTCATGGCATTTTAGGTACAAAAGTGGAACACCTAGCATCAGCCTGCCGAGGTATACTTAACTGTTTCATTGGGAGTCCTCTTGTTTGCAATGTAGACGTTAATTGTTCTGCAAAGGCTCCCTGGTTCGGGGTTTCATTGATTGACTAGTGTTACTACTAGCTGTAAATATCAGCAATTTAAAAACATATGGTCCACTGACAAGAGAAACTTCACCCATTTATGGTTCTAGAATTTGAGTTCAATGAGCAAATCCTTCATGACCAAGGATGGCTGGAAATCACTTTTAAGGTCAGCTGATGACACTTCCCACCGTGTGTGAGTGTGTCTCAGGCTGATGGGGAAAGTCATTGTGATCCCTTTGAGGAAAGTTCGTCATTAGCATTCCCAATCCAAATGCAAAGAGCCACAAACAAACAAACAACAGCAAAAGCAAAACCAAACACACACACATCACTGACTAATTTTTTAAAAATTTATTTAGTTAGTTTGACTCTGAGTTTTTTTTTTTTTTTTTTTTTTTTTTAAAGGAAGACAACAGATCTTCCATTGGCTGGTTCACTGCTTAGATGGCCACAGTGGCTCATGCTAGGTCAGGCTGAAGCCAGGAGCTAGGAGTCCCTTCTAGGTCTCCCATGTGGGAGCAGGGACCCAAACACTTGCCCCATCTTCAGCTGCTTTTCCCTGGGCATTAACAAGAAGGTGGATTGGAAACAGAGCAGCTGGGATGTGCTATGCCACAACGCCAGACCCTAGGCTGAATTTTTAACATGCCAAAGAAACTTTTACCTAAGTTGAAACTCGTTAGTGTGAGTAAAGGCTCTGGGGCCCAAAGTCATTAAAATGATCTCTTACTAAGGGGGTTGTTCTCTCATCACGTATCAGGTAAAAACCTGGTGCTTTGTTAACTGCTGTCTGAGTCTCCTGTGACTCGGGCCTGATGTTCTTACTTCTATTTGAAATGTTCTGCTTGGCTCTGTCTGCTTCCAAGACCCAGTATAAAGTCCCTGTCAATTGCCTTCCACCTGTCTGTCTTCAGAAAAGGCCACGTGCTCTTAATCACCCCAGGCGTTGGCTGTTGTGTGTGTGAGACCATCCGAATGTTCACTCTCTCCCAGATTGAGATGTTGAAGTCCTCAGCCCTCAGTGAATTGGCGTCTGGTGGTCAGGTCTCTGGGAGGTGAGTTAGGGTATGTCATGGATCTTAATGATGTGATGATTGCCCTTCTGAAAGAGGAGGAGGCCAGAGCCCTGCCTGTGGCCACCCTGAGGACCAGTCATGCTGGTGCTTACTGTTGAAAGAGTTACAGAGAAAAAGAGAGAGAGAGAGAGAGAAAGAGAGAGAGAGAGAGAGGAAGAGTCTCTTCTCTGTTGATTCACTCTGCAGACGTTGCATTGGTCAGGGCTGGGCTAGGCTGAAGCCAGGAGATTCATCCAGGTCTCCCACGTAGGTGCAGGAGGGCAAGCACTTGGCTCATCTGCTGCTGCGTTTCCAGGTGCATTGGCAGAGTTGAACCAGAAGTGGAACAACTGTGACTTGAACCACAACCCATCTGGGAGGTTGGTGCTGCAGGTGGTGGCTTTTATCTGCTGCGTTGCAATGTCAGCCCGAACATTCCTGCTGCTCCAGCCACCCAGGCTGTGACATCTTGTGTCAGCTCCAGCAGACGGGAGACACGCTGGTTCGTTCCCTTTATTGAGGGCGTGTTCTACTGATCCACTGTGCTATGTGCCTTCTCCCCAACAGCTAACTCTTACTTGTGCCTTGAAAATATCGCATTCTCGGGCCCGGAGGCGTGGCCTAGGGGCTAAAGTCCTCGCCTAGAACGCGCCGGGATCCCATATGGGTGCCGGTTCTAATCCTGGCAGCTCCACTTCCCATCTAGCTCCCTGCCTGTGGCCTGAGAAAGCAGCCGAGGACAGCCCAAAGCCTTGGGACTCTGCATGTACGTGGGAGACCCGGAAGAAGTTCCTGGCTCCCGGCTTCGGATCAGCACAGTACCGGCCATTGCGGTCACTTGGGGAGTGAATCATCAGATGGAAGATCTTCCTCTCTGTCTCTCCTCCTTTCTGTATATCTGACTTTCCAATAATAAAATAAATCTTGGGGGAAAAAAAAAAGAAAATATTGCATTCTTTTTTTTTTTTTTTTAAGATTTTATTATTATTGGAAAGCCGGATATACAGAGAGGAGGAGAGACAGAGAGGAAGATCTTCCATCCGATGTTTCACTCCCCAAGTGAGCCGCAACGGGCCGGTGCGCGCCGATCCGATGCCGGGAACCTGGAACCTCTTCCAGGTCTCCCACGCGGGTGCAGGGTCCCAATGCATTGGGCCGTCCTCAACTGCTTTCCCAGGCCACAAGCAGGGAGCTGGATGGGAAGTGGAGCTGCCGGGATTAGAACCGGCGCCCATATGGGATCCCGGGGCATTCAAGGCGAGGACTTTAGCCGCTAGGCCACGGCGCCGGGCCCAAGAAAATATTGCATTCTTGTCTCCGAATTATGTGAAACCAAGGTTATACACACTGTGCAGTTAACCTGTTTCTTTCCACTCCTGCACAAGGAAGCTGTTTAGCACCAGCTTGGCTGCTTGGTGCCAGCACCAGGAGGTGACAATACACGAAAGCTTCTTTTGTCTTGCTTAGTGCTAAGCACTCACCGAAATGCCTAGCACACAGTAACAGTAAGGTCTTTTCGATGACAACATGAAGTGAAGGGCGTGATAACCACATAAAGGAGTGTTGAGTGCTTCAGGAGCTGGGCGTGTCCTGCGGGGCAGTGGCGAGGTCTGTCTGCCATCGTTCACACTTCTGCAGCTTTTTGAAAAGCAATACTGTCATTGAAACATCTAGCAGAAGCGCTGGGAAACCGGAAGGCAGTTAATATCCTTTTTATGTTGCCATTCAGTACTGAGGAAGCTTTTCATTTTGTGCAAAAAGAGCATGCTGCGTGTCCGTCAGGGAGACTGGAAGAACATGCAGCTCTGGATTTTGCACGATTATCACGAGCGTGTGTTTGTTTCTCGTGTGTCTAAAGGTAATAATCAGCTATTTAGTGCTTTATCCTGGCTTTAAAGATGTGTGCGTGTGTATCGCTCACGGTTAACCGCAGAAATCAGATGGCTGATGTGAGACCACTGCAGTATTTAACTCTTTAGCTGACTTTATTTCTGCAAAAGGGGATTGCGGGGAGCAGCTAGAAGGGCTGCGGTTCCTTGGCTTTTGGAGGAGCGCCAAGGCTGTGGGCCAAGGCTGTGAAGTGCTTTCCCACATCCTTGTCAGCAGCACGTGAGTTGACATGTTAATAGTGTGATGCTCCATGGGGGCCGTTATGTGGGAAGGGCATACGCACCCCTCCAACTGGCTGTTGGGTGCATCAAACCTC
This sequence comes from Ochotona princeps, assembly GCF_030435755.1. Lineage (NCBI taxonomy): Eukaryota > Metazoa > Chordata > Mammalia > Lagomorpha > Ochotonidae > Ochotona > Ochotona princeps. Next base: position 4,461,382 of record NC_080838.1, read on the forward strand.
ACTGTATCTGGAAAATGGGCTAATAGCAACATATGTGCTTTGAAGTGTTATTTTGAGATTGTGGATAATATTATTAAAGCACTAGCACATATGTAATCACTTAAAAAGTTATAGCCATTGCTTCAAAGTGGAGACAGGGAAATTCAACCGGGCACTGTCCTTAGGCCTGGCTCTTCCTGGATGAGTGAGACTTCAGCATGAAGTAATATGGGAAGCATTTACTGTTTGCCGAATTAATTTTCCTTATTTCTGTTGGCTCTGCTGAGTTCATTTGTCTCACACATAGTGGAACTGGACATGGTTGCAAATGGTACTTCCGTATCCTGAGAACTAACCTGAGAGATGCTTGCATTATGCAGGAAAATGTGACTAATTTATTGCTTTAAGGTTTCAGCACTTTACGCTCATCAACTAAATGAATGTACACTTAACTTTATGCTTCTCTCCAAGGATTAATTCATAGCCTTGATGGAAGAACCGGATGCAGTTCTCTCGATACCTGCGTTTACTGATGTATTTTAAGATCTAGAGCTTTTCTTGTGTATCAGTGCAATTTAAATAGCAAATCCCCCTTTCTGGTTTTATTAGACTTAAGGAACAAAATTAGATAAATATATGTATGAATGAAAGGAATCCTATCATCTGTTTCTTTGATGTTGATAAGGAGTAAAACCCCATTTGTTTCTTTGCTGGCTGAAAATGAACTGATATAAAATTACGGTATGACCATAGGGACTTTTACAAAGTAGTAGTGGATTGGGCGCTTAATGTAGCAGTTACGTTGTTGTTTGTGACCTCAGCATCCCCGGTCAGTGTCCTGGGGTTCATGTCCCTATTCTGTTTCCAATCCAGCTTCCTGCTGTGGCACAGCTTGATGACTTAGTGAGGGTCGAGGTGGCTGGAGTCCTGCCCCCAGGTGAGAGACCGGCATTGAGTTCCTGGCTCCTGCCTGGGGCCGGGCCAGCCCTGATTGCTGCAGGCATCTGGGGAGTGAAGCAAATGAAAGTTTTCTGTGTTTCTGTTTCTGTGTATCTTTACCTTCCGCATAGAAACAGTAGTAATATTTTAATTGTTTACCATATTTGAGATATCAGAAATAATAAGAATTATTGCTTTTAGCTGATGCATAACTTAGTGGAAGTTGAAAAAACATATTAATATTAAAATCCAATCTTTTCCCCATCTGATTTGCTGCTTATTGAATGTTTTTTTTTTTTTTTTTGAAGAATATATACTCACAGTGGCAGCTGGTGGTTAACACTTGTCATATGTTTGCTGTGAGCCAGGCACTGTTCTAAGACTCTGGATTAGCTCATTCATTTCATTCTTACTGCACTTTGTATAGAAGGTACCATTCTGATCCTCGCATTATGGATGAGAAAAACCAGCAATAGCGACATGAAGTATCCTGTCCAAAGCTCTCTGACCAGGAAGTGGCCTGGGGCCAGAGAGCTGGGACTTGTGGGGAGGAGATTCGGAGAACCAGCCCCTTCTGGAAGCATCTCTGTGCTGGAAGGGCTCTTTGGATCTGTCCTGAGTTGAGTCACAGTCTGTCCCCAAGCCAAGGACCTAGGCTGGGGTGAGGCAGCCCCCAGGGAGGCACTGCAGCTGGCGGAGTGAACTCCTGCCTGAGCTGCGTGGAGAACTGCCTTCTCTGCTTGCTTATGGCTGGAACCTAAGGGAATTTTGCAAGTGAGTGTTAAGCACCTCCAGGTGACATCACGCTAGGGTGTACCCTGAATCCCAGGACTGGTTTCACTGGAGGAAGGAAAGGAAGGGTTGAGATGGAGGCAGAGGCAAGCAGACGGGACTGTGTGAAGATGGAGCTGTTGAGGTCCAAAAATCCTGCCACCGGGAACAGAGGAATTCCACACGAGCTAATGCAAAGGGCAAAGAAACTTTATTGCTAGCGCGCTAGGGTCCAAGTCTCATCCAACACAGTGGAGTCTTGACAAGGACCCTGCTCATGCATTTCACACAGTTTATATAGGGATTTTGTTACAATTCCAGGAATGAGCCATTAATTCCATGATTCATCAGTCCCTATCGCCTGTGTGGTCAGTCTCTCTTACCGTGACCACTCCAGTGTTTGGCCTCTATTGCCTGTGACCACTTGATGGCTAGGGACTTTCCAAGTCTCCTCTGATTGGTCAGCTCTGTCTAGGGTGGGTGGCATCCCACTTGGGGGAAGCAGGTGTTTCATCTCTAGGAACTGAAATTTAAGCCTAGTCTGTCCCGAGGCCTGTTATGGCTTTTGGTTCTAATTGTGGCAAGTGAAACACTCATTACAGAAGCCAAAATTAGCAGTTAGCTCAGCCATTGATCAATCAGCATCACTTTGACATCACTTATCTTATATTCTAATCATCATTATTAGTTGCTCATGCAGTGCTATCCCTTAACCTTAATTTCTATAATCAATGTTATCTTTTAACACTTACATATTTTTGCCATTAACTTTGTTTTCTTTATTGCTAGACATTCATTGGTTATTGAACTCTTTCTTAATACTACTCCCTGATACTATTCCTTATTATTATCATCCTAGTACTATTTATCTGTTGCTTCACACACACTAATTTCTTAATTCATCTATCATACCTCAATACTGCTTAGCTTTTATTTTAGCTCCACAGTCTCAGAGCCAGGGATTAGAGTTGTACTCTCACAGGGACATTAAAGAGATGATGGTTTTTTTTTCCCTCTTTGTAGAGGCTCAGGGCAGCGCCATAGTTTATCCAGCATCACACAATTAGGGAACAATTGAGCTGTTACGCAAAGACCCTTCCCTAATCAGGTGTTACCTGTTTCCCGTTATTCCACAGGTATTAATTTAACTTATGATAATGAGTTTGCTGGTGGCATTTAAATATGCATTTCTCTTGGATGATTTTCAAATTTGACTTCTGGGCACTGGAAATCCTTGCAGTGGAGCTTCGGAATCCCCTTTGGGTCCAGCTTCCTGCTAACACACACCTAGGGAGGCAGCACATCCTGCTTGACGTCATCGGTTCTTGGTCACCTAGGTGGAGGGACCAGATGAAGTTGTAGGATCTTGGCTTTGGCGTGATTCGGGCCACATTCAGATCTGGCTGTTTCAGGCATTTGTGAAGTGTTATAATGGACGGAAAATCCACCTCTCTCTCCTCTCCTTTTCTTTCTATGCCATGCAAACATAAAAACAATTTGATTTGTAACTACAATGTTATTTCTATAATGAAGCAAACTTTACTAGTTGTGGAAAATTTCTTTTTTTCTTTGTGTGTTGATTACGGCACAGGGGGTTAAGGGTTACAGGGAAGTGGGGAAGACCATTGTTTCTACACTAATATAATTTTTTTTTCTGTATCTGGGGTCAGGGGAGAAACAAAGGGAGAAGCCCCACCCAACCTCCCACCCATCCCAGGTCTCCCAATGTGGGGCATGCTATGAGGGTCCTGCTCAAGCAGTTTTGACAGTTCAACAGTTCTGTATTGCTGCCAGTCTCGCCATTCCAAGCACGATGAAACCTATTCAGAATCCACTAGCTGACAAAGTCTCTTTATGGTTGGGGTTCTGAGATCAGAGTTCAGTTGGAGGGATCTGCAAAGAAACTTTGTCTGAGGCGATCCCAGACCTGATTCTTGTGTGTGCTTGCCAGTACAGGGTCCGGCACAGTCCATCGCCCTAATCAACTTATGTACATGCTGGTTGTTGCAATTGCTGGGTCAGCTCTGTTTCCAGCCTCATCTTCCATGTGAACAAATGGTTGTTGCAGTTCAGCCCAATCTTGCCTGCTTCATACTCCTCCCTCCCGCAAACCAGTGGGAGTTGCAGCCTAGTTGGGGCGACTCCCAATAACCCCCAACAGGCCTGCCCCTTGCCATGGTTCCCATGCTTGCTAGTATGTATAGCAGACTTGTCCAGTCTGTCCCACATCCCATTCAGCTCTCACATATGTCTATGGGCATTGAAGCTTAGTTCAACCTAAACAACTCCACTATCCAGTCCACACACATGCCAGTGGGTGTCACTCTGTCTAGCCACTCCTGCCCCAGTCCTGGTTTTCATGCTGTCCAGTGGGAATGGTAACACAAGAGGGAGGAGCCCACTATTTCCCTCCTAGGCCACTCCCACTCCCGGATTATGCACTCCCTAGGTGGGTCTGGAGTTTAACATGGCAGACTTAGCCCCTAGTGCCAGCCTCTGCCAGCTGACGCTGCAGCAAAGCCCAACCAACCCTCACCCACTCGAATTTTTGCTTGCACCAGTCGGAGCAGTCAGCTGAGCTGGGCTTTTCCCTGATCTAGCACACATGAGGCCCACAGGGGTTGTGGCCTTGCCTGGTCTAATCCGCCCCCATCCCAACTCATGTTCTCCAGTGGGAGTGGCCGTCCAGCAAGGGAACCCACATTCTCCCTGCCGGCTTTGCCCCCTCCCTCCCTGGTTCTCACGTGTGCTGTTGGGCATTGCGGCCACAACTAGTAAGGCTCACCTCACCTTGGCTTTCTGTAATGTGTACTGGTATGTATTGCGACTGAACCTGGCCTGACCCACACTCTGTTCTGGTGCTTGGATTCGACAGCTGGTGATGTGAACTAGTTCAGCCCGGCCTGCTCCCAACTTATTCCAAATGTATGCCGGTGGGTATCTTTCTCTTACCTGATCTGGGTTGCTCCGTATAGTGGTTCTTGTGTTCACATGCAGGCACTGTGGCCCGACAGAAGAGTTTCCCAAACTCCTCCATCAGAACCTCTCCCTATGCCAGATCTTGCACATATCGGTTGGTCCATGGGCCAGCCCTTCTTAATCCACCTCCTATCAGGAACAGTGGCCTTTCCTTGCTGGCCTTCAATCCATTCCAGTTCTTACTGTTGGATGGTTCAGCCCAGACAAAGCTCATCCATACCCAGACACTGCTCACACATGGCTCAGCAGGGGCAGAGACTGAGCCTAGTCCGTCTTACATCTACCCAGGTTCTCCAAAGCACCAGATGGTGCTGGAGTCTAGCCTGGTTAGGTGTCCCCAGCCCCAATTCACACTTGTGCTAAGGGAGATTGCAGCCATATCCAGACCAGAATGCAGCACCCAGTCCGGTCCCTGCACTCACTAGGGGGATCCCCAGCCCAGCAAGATGCACTTTCACAGCTCCCCAACCAGGTCTATTCCCAGCCCTAGACCATGTGCGTGCCACTGATTGCTCTAATCCAGTTGACTTAGCCTTTCACCTGTCTCAACCTTTGCTTTTGGTGCTGTGGCCTAATATCCCTGGTTCATGCAGACCAGTCGGTGTAAGAGCCTACCTTGGCATGACCTGTGCTCCATCTTGATTTCTGTTCTTCCTTGTGAGCTAAGGTTTTCTCAGCCCTACCTGGTCTGTCCCCTTCCAGTTGCAGCTCAACCTACCCCACTTCCTGTTTTAGGATGCACATGTGGGCGCTGCTGCCTTGACCTGCCCAGACTGTTGTCGGTTCCTTTACCCATTCGTGATGGTAGGTTCCATGTTCACCAGTAGCTCAGCCCATTACCACCCCACCTGGTGAGCTAACCAGCGGGACTTAAATTTCCACAGGGTTGGGCCCACACTTACCCCACAGAATCTACCTCTGACCTGGTTCTCTCGCATGCCGGTTAGTGTCTTGACCCTGTGAAGTGTGACCCATCCCCTGTTCTACCACTCAGTCAGAGTGCTATTACCTAGCCCTGCCAGACAGGCCCCCAGCCATAGCTTTTGTGTGGACTGGTGTGTGGCAGTCACTGATGCTCTATGCTAACAGCCCATCTTAGGATTCCCATGTGGGCTGGTGAATCAGTCTGGCCCATATAGATGTTATGGACTCTCCCCTCCAAACCACCAGGTGTCAGTTCCCACATATGCTAGAAACTTCTGTGACCCCATTGCTGAGAATCACCCAGGAATCATCCCCCACCTACACTCACACTGGGCTTATCCATGGATGTTTCTAGGCAGCAATTACATACCCTAAAAACCCCAGAGCTCATCGCCGGGTGGCCAGTAGGCAGAGCCTCATGCCCACTGGCACACTGGCTGCCCAAAGCCTAGGACTTGATCACCACTTGGCAGCAGTGATCATGGCCAGAGTCCCCAGCATTGGATCTGGCCTGGCTGGGGCACCCCCTGCAGCCACCATGCTGCAGGAGGCTCCTTTGCTCCAGCCCCATGGCTGAACACTGCCCTGGCTCTTCCTGCTGCAAGATGATAGTGGCAGGGCTGAGTGACAGGGCTTCCCTCATGGTGTACTTACCCTGAGGGAAGAAGTCTCACAGGCCTGGAATTGCCTAGGACTTGGTCATCACTTGGCAGCATTGACCATGGCCTGAGTCCCCAGCATTGGGTCCGGTCTGATTGGGGCACCCCCTGCAGCCACCATGCTGCATGAGGCTCCTTTTGCCCCAGCCGCATGGCTGAACCAAGATTTCTTTTTGTGTATGTAGGGTAACATGTAGCTGTGAGTGTGTGATCTTATGTTTAGTAGAATTTTTGTATCTAAGGCAGCTTTACAAAGTGTTCCTGTTTCCATTGATGGTTAGTTACTTATTAAAAGCTAGATAGTATAAAAATGACTATGTTATATATAATAAAATACAGACTCTTTATGTCAAAACTCTGAGGGGAAAGACAATGATGTTAATATGTTAACTGAAAGGAAAGTGCTGTATAAACATGGCTTGAAAATGAGCCTACGATATCAGAACACATCATGAATGGTAACCAGCTATGCCAGTCTATAATGAGCATCACCAGGTACGATTATGTTGGGTTGACAGGCTTCCAGTTGTTTCTCTGTGAACTTTAAGCCTCCAGTAGAGATACTTCCTAGGATGCTTTTATGTTTATGAGATTTAAGTGAAAGCAATTGGAACTAAGATTACCTTTGTGCTCTCTTGTAATCACAAATGTTAGGCTTGGAAAAGAACTCAATACAGAGCATTAGCATTGTTGTCAAGGGTATAAAGAATAGAGGAGAAAGGGGCCCTTTTAAGCTGGATTATTTACATATGTGTGACAGTGGCCAGAGAACATACAGTTTCATATCCTGAGGCTGTGCTGTCAGGTTAATTAATGAATCCTTGCAATCCAAACTGCTTTCTTTGCCAAAGCTGCACTTTAAATAGCAAGTTGTTTTTGCTGGAGACTAGCAGGACTACATACACTATGTTTAGTGGAGGTTTTAGTGATACCAGTGTTAAAGTAAGAACATGATGACGTTTTTTCGGTCTGCAGCTCCAGCTGCATTCTTATCACCTACATGTGGGTTACTTGGAAAATCTGAGCTTGAAGCATTTGTTTTCTGCCTCTGTGTGCGTGCTTTCCTTTTCCCTTTGTGGAGATTTGGCATAGATTTGCATGGGTGAGAATCACTCGTCCAGAGAAATGTTCCACTTCAGACTCTAAAGCGTACCCCAAAGTTCAGGAAACAGAAAAGACTCAAAAAGGCTGTGCACATGGATGCGCTGTGGCTTCAGATGTGAGACGGAAAACATGGTGTCTCCCAGGGACGAGCGTCCTCTGAGGACTGTGTCTGTGCTCCAGGAGTTCCAGTAGACGTTGAACTTGGCCCTGGATGTATTAACTGGAAAGTTATCTGTGGCTGAGGACAGCCAACAAAGTACTACCATCAACCACTTCTAACTCCATGAGAACCAGAAGTCCTTTCTGGCTGACCTTGAAAATAAAGAGAGGCACAGTTTGATCAAAAGTAGGAAGCCTTTCTCATCAGTTACCCTCTTGCCATGGTATGAGAAGAGCAGTATGAGGAACACATTTTGTTTTGAGCCATAATTCATTTCAGTCCTATACTGGAATAAATAACACTCATGAGCCTGAACACATGCAAATAATAGGGAGTAATTTAGCACAATGTGTAGATTGGGGAGTCATTCTAAGACAAAACTGGGCAGTCTGAGACACCGTGGAGCTGAAGTGTCTTTAACGTTTAAGTTTTAGTAAGTCAGTGTGTCCCGAAGCCAGATGGCAATGGTTATAAACTGTAGCCAAGCATATACAGAAATAAATAATTGCTGTTAAGTTTTGGGTTGATAAATCAAAACCACTTGTTCTTTTCAACCCTTGTGAAGTGACTGAGGAAAGTAGACACTGAAGTTCAAGTGCATTTACAACACAGCTGCGAAGACCAAGGGCTCCAGCAGACCTTTGTCACTTCCAGGTTCCTTCCCATCCTTTTTATGTTGAAGACTTATTTTATTTATTTGAAAGACAGAATGACAATTGAAGAGAGAGGTCTTCCCTCCACTGGTTCACTCCTCAACTTGGGTTGGGTCAGGAACTCCATATGGAGTTCCAATGTGGGCATCAGGGGACCAAACCCTAGGGCCATCTTCCACTGCAAACCCAAGTGCATTAACAGGTAGCTGGATTGGAAGTGGAGCAGCTGGGATCAAATTAGAGCTCTGACATAGGGTGCTAGCCTTTCAGGTAGCAGCTTAACTGGCTGTACTGCAGTGCCAACCTCACTTCTCTTGGTTTTTAAGTACTGTTGCCAAAGTCTAAAGCCCAAAGTTCCCTCTATGCTAGAATGACTTAAGTTTTACCAAGTATTGCAACAGAAAAATGTGATAAATTCAGCATCTAGAGGCCTGCTCTGTCAATATGTTTGCTTGACAAGAAATGTGTTTTTAAATAGTTATATTTGTGGTAAAGGTAACTGAAATGCAGGTAGTGAGAAAAACATTTCCAACTTTGCCAGTAAGAGTTTGCTTATGATCGATTACAATGTGATGAGAGATATACAGTGGAGTTAATACTTTTCTCAGTAGATAAATAGGCTATATTTTGTCTGGCACCTTAGGTGAAGTAGTATCAAAATTGGCTGGCAGATCTTACTTAATATTAGCCAAAGTGGTAGGCATTTGGTGCAGTAGTTAAGGTGCTGTTTGGGATGCAACTCCCACATTGAACTGCCTGGTTTCGATCCTAGCTCCTCTGCTTCCAGCACAGCTTTCAGTTCATATGTAACATGGGATATAGCAGAGGAACACTCAAGCAGTGGAAGACTCAGGTGGAATTCCATGCTCCTGACGTCTGTCTGGTCCAGTCCCTAGCTACTGTGGGCATCTGTGGAGTGAACTAGTAGATGGGAGGATGGAAGATCAATCTCTCTCACTCTCTCTCAGTCTTTCTCTGTTTTTGAAATAAAATGATAATGAATACAATTTCTGGAAGCTGTTATCAGAAACACATTAGCTGGGCCTGGCGCCGTGGCCTAGCAGATAAAGTCCTCGCCTTAAACACACTGGGATCTCATATAGGCGCCGGTTCTAATTCCAGCAACCCCACTTCCCATCCAGCTCCCTGTTTGTAGCCTGGGAAAGCACTCAAGGACAACCCAAAGCCTTGGGACCCTGCACCCATGTGGGAGACCTGGAAGAGCTCCTGGCTCCTGGCTTGGGACCGGAGTAGCTCCAGCCAGAACGATCACTTGGGGAGTGAATCACTGGACAGAAGATGTTCCTCTTCGTCTCTCCTCCTCTCTATATGTATATCTGACTTTTAAAAAAGATTTATTTATTTTTATTGCAAAGTCAGATATTAGCCAAAGCAGTTTGGGCTAGTCTTAGATATCTCTTTTTTTCTTCTTTCTGTATCTTTCCCACTTTTCTTTACTTTCTTCTGACAACCACTCATTCATTATCTTTGATTCGTTCATCTAACATTCATTGCCCACTAACTCTGCCCCGTATCCTGGTGCAGATGCTAGTAATGCCAGATACTAACAGCCAGCACCTTTTAGGGGAAAAGATAGACAAAAATAATAGAATTTTTTTTTTAAAGATTTATTCATTTTATTACAGCCAGATATACAGAGAGGAGGAGAGACAGAGAGGAAGATCTTCCATCCGATGATTCACTCCCCAAGTGAGCTGCAACGGGCCGATGCGCGCCGATCCGAAGCCGGGAACCAGGAACCTCTTCCGGGTCTCCCACGCGGGTGCAGGGTCCCAAAGCATTGGGCTGTCCTCGACTGCTTTCCCAGGCCACAAGCAGGGAGCTGGATGGGAAGTGGAGCTGCCAGGATTAGAACCGGCGCCCATATGGGATCCCGGGGCTTTCAAGGCGAGGACTTTAGCCGCTAGGCCACGCCGCCGGGCCCAATAGAAAATTAAAATTACAGGCTAAACAGGCTGGAAAGAACTTAGAGGGTAGGTTTGGTTAGGCGTGTGATGTTATGGCTGAGTATCGAATGACAAGAATACGCTGCTAATACTTCCGGGGGAGGTGGCATTGAAGCAGAAGTGAACAGCACTGAGACAGACAAGAGTTGTTCATGGCAGAGGGGCTGAAGGCATTCCAGTACTGATGGAATGCCATGACTGAGGGGAGGGCAGAGAGGAGGAACGGATGGAGGTTGGGTCACGTGTGGAGCTGTAAACTCTGCGAGCAGTTTGGATTTACTCTGACTGAAGTGGAGGATATTGGACTGTTTTAAGCAGGGAATGGTTCGAAACTTCACATGTATTTTTAAATGGTTACTTATTTTAGGATTATTATGATTTGAAACCTGGAGGCAGAGAGCGCTGCCTCCTTTTCACTGTTGTACTCCACATGCCCACAGCAATGCCCAAACCAGGAGCCAGGCACTCCATCCTGGTCTCCCTCACGAGTGGCAGCGACTCAGGCACTTGAGACATTCGCTGCTACCTTCCTGAATATGTACTAGCAGGAAGACGCTGGGTCAGAAGCGGAGTAACCATAACTTTAAGCAGGCACTCCGAGAGGGGATACAGGCAGTCCGGGTGTGCAGCAAAGACAACCCCACAAATATGTGCCGTGCGTCACAGAGTTCTCAACTGATGAGGATATAACAGAGATATCGTTTGAAGTCTCAATGTTAGAGAAAATGTATAAAGCTGTTAAACACCTTATTTCTGAATTAGCAGCGCGAATCTCAATGTGCTACGCCCTCTAAGGAGTTCACGCACGGTTGGTTGGCTTAGCTCTCATCTCATGATTCTGTACTGTAGAGTTGCATACATTTTCTTTTTTCACGTTTCTAGATTTTACAGGGCTAAATCATGCATTTCTGTGTAAAAAAAAATAAGTCAACAGTATGAAAATTCATGTGCTGGGACTCTTTGCTTCCGTTCTTGTTGCTGCTCTGCTCAGCAATCAACCCTGCCCTGTTTGGTTAATCTTTTACACAAAAGGACTTCAGAAAGTGTGGTGTGGAGGGTGGATGGATGGAATGAAAAAGTAAGCTTAGGAGCTGGTGTTGTGGTACAAGCAGGCAAGCTGTGCTTTGCTATGCCAGCATCCTGTATGAGAGAACCTGTGTGAGTCCTGACTGCTCTGCTACCAGTCCAGCTTCCTGCTAATGCACCTAGGAGGCATCATGTAATAGCTAGTGGTATTTGGGACCCTGCCACTCATGTGCGAGACCAAGATGGAGGTCCTGGTTCCTGACCTCAGCCTACTTGTTGTATTTACGAAGATCTACCCCTCTCCCCATCCCACTCTGTTGGTTACTCTGCATAAATCAGTACATCTTAAAAAAACAAAGGTAAGCTTATTTTGGTGGAAAAATATTTTTTTGAAACCCACATATTTGGAAACCCAAAATGTTCACGAATAACTACGTATTCTGAGAAACTATGCATGAGTTTTCAAACATATTTTGCAAAAAAACAAAGTTTCATTTTTCTGTGAGCATTTGAAATTTCCTTTTATTATTTTCTTATGTCTTTCTAGTGTTTCTTTTCAGAAATACAAGCAAATATAAACATATCTATTTTTTTCCCAGATTAACTGAAATATAATTCACAAGTAAAAGTTACATACCTTTCGGGTGTGCAAATTGTTTTAATAGATTTGGACATCATGAAATGATTATTGCAATCAAATTATTTAGCATACCCATCACCTTACATAGTTACTATGTTAACATGTCCATAGTTCTGAAAGTGATCTGTAGTTTCAGTGTAATTCCGGACAAAATCCCAGTAGCATGTGACAGAAATTTTTAAAAACTAAGAATTGTAAAATTGAATTTAAATCACAAAATATCCTGACTATTGAGAGCAGTATGAAGCAAGCAGAATAAAGCTGGGGCATGACTTTCCTTGATTTCAAAACAAATTTTGAGGCAACAGTAATTAAAATACTATGGTAGTATTTTTTTCATTTTTAAAATAATTGTTATGATTTTATTAAACAGTTCCATAGGCCCCATCATTTTCCTTATCCAACCCCAAATCCCCCTCATCCCTGCCCCGAGGTCTCCCATATCATTACAACAGCATACTTCCTCGTAAAAAGTCGTAAGTCCATCGTTGTGGGCATGGACAATGGCAGAGTCCAGCATCCCATTGTCAAGACACATCCAGAAGTGTCACGGGGAGTCCATCCTCAATTCAGAAACAGAGATACACACTGCACCTTATCCTCACATCTGGACATGTCAGTCTCCACTACACAGTCACTATAAATCCCACCCCTCTCCCACCCCAAGTGAAAAACCACAAAACAAAATCAACAACAGGAAGAAAAAAAATTAGAATGCCATGAAGTTGAATAGCATGCCACTGGATATGATAGTCTCCAATACACAAGTACTATACATTCCCTTAAATGAAAAGCCACAACACAAAATGAACAGCAGGAAGAAAAAAAAAAAAGAAATTTGCAATGCTATAAAATTAAATAATATGCTCCTGAATGACTAATGTGTTGTAGAAGAAAAGGAAAATCAAGAACGTTCTTAAGAAAATGATGGTACTGTATGATCTATGAGTCAGTGAAGAATTTAATGAGAAAAAAGTGTTTTTAAGAAATGAAATTAAAACCAAAAATATCAAAATCCATGAGATAGTTTCCACTGATCTGTGTTGGTGAGATGTATTTTATGTAGGCAACAATTAGATGAGTTTTGTGTGTTAAATCCACTCTACAAATGTGTGATATTTGATTGATGAGTTTAAACCATTTACATTCAGGATTAATATAAATTGGTGGTAATTTGGACCTGTTGCTTAACAATGAATTGATCATTGATTTAATCTTCTGTGCTATTTTATTGGGATGTTCTTCACATTTGCCTTTGCTTTTGGTGGGTGCTATTCGTTTTCTCTGTCAAGAAAACATCTTTACCATTTGTAAGGCAGGTTTGGAGGAGGTGTTTTTTTTTTTTCCATAAGATCTTTTTTTAAGAATAGTGATTACATACTGTATCAGGGTAGGAAGGTTCGAGGGTTAGGGAAAACTGGGTGAATTCATTGCTTTCAGATTTGGTATTTCTTCTTGTTGTTCCTGGGGAAGTGGGGAGACAAGGGAGAAACCACTCATGACTTTCCACACATCCCAGATACACAGAGAGGAGGAGAGACAGTGAGGAAGATCTTCTGTCTGCTGATTCACTCCCCAAGTGCTGCAGTGGCTGTTACTGAGCTGTCCAAAACCAGGAGCCAGAAGCCTCTTCCTGGTCTCCCACACAGATGCAGGGTCTCAAGGATTTGGGCTGTCCTCGACTGCCTTCCCAGGCCACAAGCAGGGAGCTGGATGGAAAGTGGGGCTGCCGGGACAAGTGCTCTTGTGGGATACTGGCACATGAAAGAGACTTTAGCCACTAGGGTACCATGCTGGAAAACTGGAAGAGGCATATTCTTTTAACTTTTCTTTACTGGGGAAGAATTTTATTTCAATTTCAAAGATAAAAGAATGCTTTGCTGGGTGCTATTCTGGGCCAATAATTGTTTGCTTTTAGACTGTGGAATATGCTGCTCCCTTCTGGCCTGTAGTGTTTCCTGTGAGAGGTCAGCCATGAGTCTGATTGCCATTCCTCTATATCTCAATTGCTTTTATTCACATGCACATTTAAGGATCTTTTCCTTATGTTCAATTGAAGAGAGTTTAATCATCATGTGTCATGTGGTGAAGACTGCTCTACGTCAAGAATGTTGGGAGTTCTCTGCCCCTCCTGGATGCTGTTTCCCAATTTTTTATTTAGTTGAGAGAAATTTTCCCTTATTATTTCATTAAATACATTTGTAATCCCAGCTTATCTTTCTGTACCTTCTGGGACTCCCGTAACTTATGCTTGGCCTTCTCATAGTGTCTTTTAATTCTTGAATACTTTTTATGCTTGGCCCAAATCTGCTTCCAGCTTTTTGATCATTTCCTCATTGTGACAGAAATATTTTCTAATTCTGAGATGCTTTCTTTTGCCTCTTTCATTCTGTTATTGAGACTCTCCACTGGATTTTAAATTTGCTCTGTTGTGTCCATCATTTCCAATAATTCAATGTGATTTTGTTTCAGTGTTACTATTTCCTGTTTGACATATTCCTTAAATTACTTCAGCTCCCGTGTCTGCTTCTCATTGTTGATAAGAAGCATTGGCATTCTCCACTTTCTTTTTTGAAAATTTTTACTTCTTTTATTTAGTAATTTTATGATAAAGTTCCAGAGGCTCTGGGATTTCCCATAGCCCCTTCACAATTCCCTCCCCTATCACTGAATTCCCCTATGTGATTAATATAATATAGTTTTTCATGCACAATAGTATGTCCATTATTACAGGCATGGACAATGGCAGAAGTCCAGCATCCTATTGTCTAGATACAGTAAACAGTTTCATTCATCTTTGTATGGAAGTAGAGATGCATACTGCATTGATCCTCACATCTGGATGTGATAGTCTCCATTACACAGCTACTATACATCCCATTACATGAAAAGCCACAACACAAAATCAACAACGTGAAGGAAAAAAAAAAGAAATTTACCGTGCCATGAAGTTAAATAACATACTGGTAGATATGATAGTCTCCATTACACAGTTACTATACATCCCCTTAAAAGAAAAGACACAAGACAAAATCAACAACGGGAAGAAAAAAGAAGAAATTAACAACACCATGAAGTTAAATAACATGCTACTGAATGACTAATATGTTGCTGAAGAAATGAAAAAGAAAATTTGGAACCTTCTACTGTATGATCTATGAGTCACTGAAGAATTTAATCAGGAGAAAGTGTTTTGAAGAGATGAAACTAACAAAAACAAGTCAAAATCCATGAGATATCCTTTCCACTGATCTTTGTTGCTGAAACGTGTCTACTGTAGGCAACAAATGGATGAGTTTTGTTTTTTAATCTACTCTACTTAATCTATGCCGTTTGATGGTTGAGCTTAAGTCTTTTATATTCAGGGTTAATATGAATGGGTGGTAATTTTGTCCTGTCATTTTAGCAATGGGTTGATCATTGATTTAGTTTTCTGTTGCTACTTTCCTGGGATGTTCTTTGTATTTGCCTTTGGTTTTCTTGGGTGCTATTCCTCTTCTCTGTCAAGAGAACATTAAGTATCCTTTGTAGGGCAGGTTTGGAAGAGGCATATTCTTTTAAATTCTCTTTACTGTGGAAGAATTTTAATTAATCTTCAATGACAAAGGAAAGTTTTTTTTTAAAAGATTTATTATTATTGGAAAGCCGGATATACAGAGAGGAGGAGAGACAGAGAGGAAGATCTTCCATCCGATGTTTCACTCCCCAAGTGAGCTGCAACGGGCCGGTGCGCGCCGATCCGATGCTGGGAACCAGGAACCTCTTCCGGGTCTCCCACGTGGGTGCAGGGTCCCAATGCTTTGGGCATCCTCGACTGCTTTCCCAGGCCACAAGCAGGGAGCTGGATGGGAAGTGGAGCTGCCGGGATTAGAACTGGCGCCCATATGGGATCCTGGGGCGTTCAAGGCAAGGACTTTAGCTGCTAGGCCACACCGCCGGGCCCAGACAAAGGAAAGTTTTGCAGCATATATTATCCTGGGCTGACAATTTTTTTCTTTTAGAATCTGGAGTATGTCATTCCATTCTCTTCTGATCTGTAGATGTTCCTGTGAGAGGTCTCCTGTGAGCTTAATTGTCATTCTTTTATATGTCAGTAGATTTTTTTCATATGCACATTTAAGGATCTTTTCCTTATGTCCCATTGAAGAAAGCTTGATGATCATGTGTTATGGTGAAGATTGCTTTTGGTCAAGCCTGTTGGGAGTTCTGTGCCCCTCCTGGAAATTGTTTCCCAATTCTTTCTCTAGATGAGGGAAATTTTCCCTTATTATTTCATTAAATACATTTGTAAACCCAGTTTCTCTTTCTGTACCTTCTGGGACTCCCATAACTCTTATATGTGGCCTTTTCATAGTGTCTTTTAATTCTTGAATACTGCTTTTGGCCTGATCCAGCTCTGCTTCCAGATTTTTGTTTGTTTCCCCCTGATGACAGGAAATATCTTCCAATTTTGAGATTCTTTCTTCTGCTTGCTTCATTCTATTTTAGAGACTCTCCACGGTACTTTCAATTTGCTCTGCTGTATCCTTCATTTCTAATGTATCAGCTTTCATTTGATTCATTTTCGGTGTGACATATTCCTGCTTTACGTGCTTCTCATTGTTGATAAGAAGTTTTATAACAAGAGTTTTGAATTCTGTGTCCCCCATTTTCTCGATGTTTTCCTCAGTGAACTCTTAGGTTGGCAAAGGATTTTGCTACTTAGCAGGGGAGTCTTCAGTAATATTTCTTGTGCCTCTGTCTCTCCTTTTGCTCCTGATCATTGTACTTCTGGTTATCAGATTCTTCTCCTTGGGGCAGGTTTCTAAGCTGTGTCACCCACAGGTCTACAGTTTGAGTTTACTTATTGCAGTTGGTACATGGCTCTTTGTTTGCAGTTAGTTGTGCTACTCCCTCCAGCAAGTTCCAGGTCTGGGTTGTTATGTTCGATTTCTACCATGGTCTCTGTAGCCCCAGCTCCTGGCTCACCGGTCTCCACCTCCTGTGATACCGTGCTGAGGCTGCACCATTGTCTGTACAACCTTTCTTCCACTTCCAGTTGGAGCAGGTACCAGAATTAGGGAGACACCAGGTGTCCTATATTGATAGGTTGTTGTTGGTGCTGATCTTGCCAGAACCTGTTGGACGTTAGGTCTGAGGGCCACAAGGACCTATTCTGACCTGTACTATACCATAGTCGGGATTATTGTCTTGTGGGACTGGTGCAATCCATTGAGCTCAGTGAGTACTCGCGAGCTCAGCACATGCACAGCTCACTGTTGTCCCCTGCAGTGTTAAATTCTTTGCCACACTGTGAGAAATGGCACCCAATGTACCACTACTAGAGTTCTTGATCTGCTGGCTATCAGGTCTGAGGGATATTCGTAGTTGTCTTCGGTGGAACCTGTAGAATGCCACATTGATGCAGTTCACTGAGCCAGAAATGAGTTCACTCCCAGCTTATTGCATGCATAGTCCTGCCCCATAGCCCTTGCCTCCTTAACCAAAATAGCACCTAATTCGGCTCTAGGCAGGTGGACTGGCCTATGAAATCTACCCTGTTTCCACACTGCCTATCTGGGATCTGCTGCTCTGTCTCTGCTCCTGGTCAAATCAAACTGACCAGCAGGATGAGGAGTTCTTTGTCTGGGTTCACTTCCCAAGTTCCCAGTGAAAGTCCCTTCCTACCCTGTGGCTCATGGAGTTCCAGCTTCTGGCACAATTCAGATTGCTGTTAGCTGATTGCTGGTGGGGTATCAGTCACTGCAACACCACATGGTTGTATCTGTTGCTTTCCTGTGTCTGTCAGTCCCCAGGTGTCCCTCTGCCATTTTCTGTCCTCTCCTATTTCCTGGAATGTGCCTTCTCTGCTTCACACTGGCTAATATTTCTCCATATATTTAAACATGTCCCTACCCTTTTCTGCATCCTGACCCTCAATGCATTCCTCTTTTTGACAGACATCTGGGTTGTGTAATTGAACTTTTGAAAAATAAATATTAAAAATAGATCCTAAAAACGTATTAGAGAGAATATCATATAGCCCTTGAAGGAAACCCAACTATACTGAATAAGAAATTGCACAGGATAGGAAAGAATGAAAAGATACTGTCCAAGAAATAATAGAAAAAATTGTCAGGCCAAAATACTGTAGCCAATAATGCTCTCATTTACCAAGCAAAGTGAAATGAAACCTAAACCAGAACTTAAAAGAATCTGTGACCACAATGCCAACTTTATAAATGAAACTTAAACATGTCCTGCACATAGAAACAGAGATAGTCAACATTATGAAAGAATGTAAATGTAGAAAACTTCCAAGTAAATGTATACAACAATAATCCCACATGAACAATAGCAAATTTTAGGGAAAAATGGCAGGAACAACTCAGTAGCTACCAACAGTAACTTTGAATGCAAATGGTCTACAATCTTTAATTAAAACATACACACCAGGTGAATGGATTAAAAGACAAGACCCAGCTGATACTGCCTACAAGAAGCACACCTGCCCAACCAAGACCCACACAAAATGAAAGTCAAAGGATGGAGAAAGTTATTTCCTGCCCAAGGAAATAGAAAGGGACAGTCAGTAACCATCATAATACTTTACAAAATGGAATTTAAGCCAAAAACTATTAGACGAGACAAATAAGTGCATCAAGTATTAATTACAGGATTATTTTTTCAGAAGGACATAGTTATAGTAAAGTACATAAACCCAAAGCTAAGGCATCCAGCTATCTAAAGGAAGACGTGCTTCAACTCCACATAATGGGAGACTTCAACATTCCATTTTCATCAGTGAACAGACCAAGTAGACAACAACTAAGGAACAGCAGAACTAATGTACACTACTGACCAAATGGACCTAATTTGTATCTAAAGAATATTACTCCAACAGTCCAATCTACACTGCTTTTTGAGTGTCTGTTTGCTCTTTTGGCTGTATCTCATATGTTTTGATGTTTTTATATCGGTTTGCTTGCTTCCAAATCATCTCTTTTCTCTAATAGAATTCATCAAGTGCCCATGAAGTATATGATGGCATCATAGTTTCCTAAGAGATTTCTGTGTTTCCTTTTAGTTAAGCATGTGTTGCTTACTCAGTGGCACATTATTTTATCAGGGTGCTACAATTTGTTGTTGATGTTGTTGTTGTTATTGTTGCTGTGATCGATGTGGCTGTTATGAAATGAGGTCAATCCGAAAAATAGTAAAAAAAAAAAAAAAGTAATTTTCTTTGATGTTTTAATCATATTATGTCCCGTTAATAGGAGTATTTTCTTTTTAAAAAAAAATGATGTGTTCAAATTGTATGAAAGGCCCTTTCTTTGATGATGATGGTCAGGGTTTTTGTTTGCCAATTTGTTATAATAATATTTTTGTTGATTAGATAGGTATTAGAAGATGAACTGACCTTCCATTTAAGGGATATAAAATATATTGTCTTGATGTATTATCATTTTAAGTTTTGCCAGGCAAGACTTAACAACATTTTGTCAAGAATCTTTCTATCTTTATTTATGTGTTAAGCTGATTTATAATTTTACTTTGTATGTTGTTTCTATCATTTTTGGTATTTGAGGTATAATAATAAAATATGTTAAATTAAAAAAAAAGAATATTACATCCCACAGTGCAGAATACACATTCTTCTCACCAGTACATGTAACACTCTCTAGGATAGTTCATATGCTAGTTCATAAAACAAGTAACAAATTCTAATAAATTGAAATCATACCATGTATCTTTCCTTGCATGCCATGGAATAAAGCTGGAAATTAACATAAGAAATTTTAGGAATTATAAAAACACATGGAGACTGAATAATATTTTCCTTAATGGACAGTGGATCACAGAATAAATCAAAAGGGAAAGTTAAAAATTCCTATAAACAAATGAAGATGACAATGCAATATATCCAAATATATGGGATAAAGCAAAAATAGTGTTAAGAGGAAAGTTAAAAACCTACAGTGCTGACATCCTAGATGCTGGTTCAAGTCCTGGCTGTTCCACCTGCAATCAAGCTCTCTGCTAATGTGCCTGGGAAAACTTCATAGGGTGGCCCAAGCTGGGCTCCTGCACCCAAGGGAGACTCACAAGAAGCTTCTGGTGCCAGATCAGTGGTCACTGGAGGAGTAAACCAGCAGATGGAAGATCTTCCTAAATTTCTCTCGTGAAACTTTACCTTTAAAATAAATAAATAAATAAATATTTTAAAATAAAATACATCTAAACCTTAGCTCACAAGCAAAATCAGAAATCAGGATGGAGCACAGGTCATGCCGAAGTAGACTGTTACACTGACTGGTCTGCATGAGCCAGGGACCCTAAGCCACAGCATCTAAGTCAGGGGCTGGGACAGGTGAGGGGCTATGCCAAGCTGAGTCAGAGCAACCACTGGCATATACGCCATCTATGGCTGGGAACATGTCCAGTTGAGGAGTTAAGGTGACACCCTAGCTGGGTTGAGATTCCCGCCGAGGAGTGCAGGAGCTAGAATGGGGGCTGTGTTCTGATCTGGATATGGCTGCAATCTCCCTTAGCACAAGTGTGGGCTGGGACTGGACACACCAAGCCAGGCTAGACTCCAACACCATCTGGTGCTCTGGAAGACCAGGGTAGATGTGGGACGGATTAGGCTCGGTCTGTGCCCATACCAAGCCATGTGTGAGATGTATGTGGGAATGGACAAGCCTTGTCTGGGCTGAACCATCCAACAGTAAGAACTAGAATGGATTAAAGGCCAGCAAGGAAAGGCCACTGTTCCTGTTAGGAGGTGGATTAAGAAGGGCTGGCCCATGGACCAACCGATATGTGCAAGATCTGGCATAGGGAGAGGTTCTGATGGAGGAGTTTGGGAAACTCTTCTGTCGGGCCACAGTGCCTGCATGTGAACACAAGAACCACTATATGGAGCAACCCAGATCAGGTAAGAGAAAGATACCCACTGGCATACATTTGGAATAAGTTGGGAGCAGGCCGGGCTGAAATAGTTCACATCACCAGCTGTCGAATCCAAGCACCAGAACAGAGTGTGGGTCAGGCCAGGTTCGGTCGCAATACATGCCAGTACACATTACAGAAAGCCAAGGTGAGGTGAGCCTTACTAGTTGTGGCCGCAATGCCCAACAGCACACGTGAGAACCAGGGAGGGAGGGGGCAAAGCCGGCAGGGAGAATGTGGGTTCCCTTGCTGGACAGCCTCTCCCTCTGGAGAACATGAGTTGGGATGGGGGCAGACCAGACCAGGCAAGGCTACAACCCCTGTGGGCCTCATGTGTGCTAGATCAGGGAAAAGCCCGGCTCAGCTGACTGCTCCGACTGGTGCAAGCAAAAATTCGAGTGGGTGAGGGTTGGTTGGGCTTTGCTGCAGCGTCAGCTGGCAGAGGCTGGCACTGGGGGCTAAGTCTGCCATGTTAAACTCCAGACCCACCTAGGGAGTGCATAATCCGGGAGTGGGAGTGGCCTAGGAGGGAAATAGTGGGCTCCTCCCTCTTGTGTTACCACTCCCACTGGACAGCATGAAAACCAGGACTGGGGCAGGAGTGGCTAGACAGAGTGACACCCACTGGCATGTGTGTGGACTGGATAGTGGAGTTGTTTAGTTTGAACTAAGCTTCAATGCCCATAGACATATGTGAGAGCTGAATGGGATGTGGGACAGACTGGACAAGTCTGCTGTACATAGTGGCAAGCATGGGAACCATGGCAGTGGGTAGGCCCGGTGAGGGTTATTGGGGGTCGCTCCAACTAAGCTGCAGCTCCCACTGGTTTATGTGAGGGCCAAGTGTGTGCTGGGCAGAATCAGCATGGACTGCAATAACCATTGGTTCCAGTGGAAGACAGGGCTGGAAACAGAGCTGACCGAGCAATTGCAACCACCAGTTGATTGGGTTGATGGACTATACCTGGTCCTGTACTTGCAAGTACACACAAGAATCAGGTCTGGGATCACTTCAGACAAAGTTTCTTTGGGGATCTCCCTGATTGAACTGTCGGACTCAGAATCCATGGTCTGACCATGGAGTACAAGTGCCAGAGCTGAGCCTCCTCAGAGGCTCAGAAGGAGCAGTGGAGAGCATTGCCAGCTGCACATGGAGGATATGGCAGTCTATCGGAACCTGCAGAGGATACCTGGTATCACCACAGAGAGCAGAACAAATCAATCAACACCCCAGCCATATGTTGGCAGTGAAAAATTGGGCAAACGGAGACTCTAAGATGGACTATGTCAGTCTGTGGATTGTGTAGCAACTTCATTGTGCTTGGAATGATGAGACTGCCAGCAATTCATAACTGTTGAATTATCAAAACCACTTGAGCAAGACCCTCAGAGCATGCCCCACATCGGGGACCTGGGATGGGTGGGAGACTGGGTGGGGCTTCTTCCTTTACCTCCCCCTTTCCCCAGATACAGGGAAAAAATGTGGAAATAATAGTCTTACCCACTTTCCTGGAGCCCTTGAACCCTTTTGCCCTAATTAAAGATTATCAAAAATAAAGAGAATAAAGTGTTTATTCATGTAAAAAAATGCATCTCAAGGACAGAGAAACAAAGAAAAAAACAAAATTTTAAATTAGAAGGGATAAGTAATAAAAACCTGAGAATAAGTAAACAAAATTGAAATTTTAAAAACAAAGATAAAAATCAGTGAAACGAAGGGCTGATTTTTAAAAAATCAAACAGAATTGATCAGCTATTGATCTAACTAACCAAAATAAAGGGGAAGGCAGAAGACTCAACTTCATAAATTCTGAGTTAATAAAGGAGATTTGGGGCCAGTGCAGTGGCGTATCAGACTAACTTCAACTACATAACAGACATCCACATCCCTCATGTACACAGGCATGTCCTGGTTATTCCACTTCTGATCCAGCTCCCTGCTAGTGGCCTGGGAAAGTCAGTATGGAAATTCCTCAGAAATCTGAAAATAGATCTACGATATGGCCCTTAATAGATCCACATGTCTATAGGGCGACTTACTAAAAGAATTGAAGTCAGTATATGAAAGTTGTTTATATGCTCGTGATGACAGCAGCTCAATTCACAACATTGAAGAAATGCAATTAATCCCGAAGTCCAGCGACTGATGGATGACTGAATGAAGAAGATGTGGTAGGTTCACATCATAGAATACTAGGCAGCCATTGGCAAAAAATGAACTCCTGCTTACCCACACACAGAGACACACGTAGTGGTTGCAACTGGAGATCGTTACACTTAGTGAAATAAGCCGGTGCCCAAAAAATTCATTTTTGTGATTTGCAATAATCAATATAATACAGAAAATGTAATGTATACAAGTGAAACCAACGTCTTGCGATTTGATTAGTGCATATAGCCCTTGTGTGTACTCCTGAGGAACACCTGTCTGTTTCTTAGTTATTAAATTACTTATCTAGCAGAGGGTTAAGCTTGTCATTGTAAAGTAAATTAAAAGCATGTCACTGCAAAACTTAACAGGCAAATTAAAACCTAAGAAGGAGGGAGGATGGGCTGGAGAGAGGGAGTGGGAAGTATTATATTCTTACAACCATATATGTGAAATACATGAAATGTTCCCTTTGTAGAAATAAATAAATAAATAATAAAGCTAACATAGACTTTTTTGCAACATAAAAACTTCCTGTCTCCAGCTAGTAATTCCCCCACCATAGCTCTTCTAGGGACATTAATTGCATGACTTGGAAAAGAATCCTTTATTTCCATGAAGCTAATTCAGACCAAGCTTACCATATTTTTTTAACAGATCTACATAGGAGCATGCAATAAACATGACACACCAAAACTTTCAGAAGTTAGAAGGAAGTCTTTGTCACTTCAAGGGAAATCAAAGCATTAGGAAAACAGCACGTGAGCAGTGAGCTGTGAAAATACGAGGAGGGATTTGTCTTAATGTGCCCATTAGAAATTGGAGTCTTCAGGAAAACTAAGTGTCCTATGAGGCCTATTCTCTGTGTGTCTCTGTCTCTCACTCTCCCTGAGCTATTGTTCATCCAATACAAAAAAATCACCCAGAGTTCACGTCCACAAGCATAGAGAGTTCAGGTAGATTTCATGTGACTTGGAGTTTTGCTTAACCTAAAAACAAACTCCTTGGCATCATTACTAAAAAGCCTCTCAGGGTGCTCAAAGTGCTGATGGAAAATGGAATTACAATATGTTTATTTGGAGGCAAAATGTTTTAATGCCTGTGTACTTATGCACAAGTAAAGCATACCAACATTGATTTTGCAGGGAATAACAAATACTGTAAGAGATAAAGTATTGGGAAATATGGTATCTAGTTCCTTTTAACCCAAAAGACACCAAAAATACAACTGTTTTGCCACTACCACAGCTTATAATTAAATCAAGGCCCAAGTTAATCCCTTACTGCCCATGCATGTGGACCAGCAAACAGCAATGTCATTATTGTCAAATTGAGGATGTGACTAATATTTTGTTCCCAAAGACTGACGAAGGAAATAATTTGCAGAATGTATGGTTGAGAGCATACACAAAACCCTATAGAATGCAGTGAACTACTATCCGGAAATGCGCACAGAAGAAGATGCCCTGTGACTTCAGACATGCCCAATAGAAGATTGCCCCTTTATTATTGCTGAAGTTCTTTGATGGAGGAATGAATGGGGAGTTGGACTTGTATTACCAACAGTGGTAAAATAAGTAGTTCAGTTGACTCCTCTTGTAAAACAGCTAGAAAAACATGCAAAGCAATAAAAAGCTTGTACAGAGATAGGAGGGGGGCTGGCATAAGGCTCAGCTGGGTAATCCTCCACCTACAAGTGCCAGCATTCTACAATGGCGCTAGTTCTTGTCCCAGCCACTTCACATCTTTATTATTATTATTATTATTATTATTATTATTATTATTATTAAATTTATTCATTAGTTACATTCTCCCCACCCCTCCCCAAACCCTCCCAGCTGCTTCACTTCTGATCCAGCTCCTGGCTTGTAGCCTGGGAAAGCAGCAGAGGATGGCCCAAGTCCCTGGGCCCTTGCATTCAAGTGATAGACCTGAAAGAGGCTCCTGGCTCCTAGTTTTGGGTAGGCTCAGCTCTGGCTGTTGTAACCACACCTCACTCCTGCCCTACCTCAGGCATTGAAGGCATTTGATAAGCGAACTACTAGACAGAACTCTCTTTTTGTGGATGCATCTGTCTTTTGGTCTCATTGCCCTACCCATCAAATAAACTCCAGAATAGAAAGAAATCAGCAACTGAAAGCACAAAAGATGTTGCAAGCATAGTTGAGATCTAGTGGCAGGGGAGTCCAGTAAGATGTAGCACACATTTAAAGCAACTTCTGTTCATGGTAACTTAACCAATTCCAGGAGAAGATTTGCAAGAACCTGCTGGTGCTCAAGTCACAAAGATTTGAGAGGAGGCCAGCCCAATCGCTGAAGCTGGGTTGGGATCCCTGAAGGCTCTATCTTAGGAGAAGCTGAACCACAAGTAAGCTCTCCAAGGAGCTCCTAGTGAGCTTTTAATCATGCCTGATCCTGAGGCTGGTGTCTCCAGGCCTACTAGAATACCAGTACTCCCAAGTAAGTGTCAGAAATAAATAAAATCTAACTATTTAAAGAGATAATCATCTGTTTTATTACGTAAAAATTATTCAGAGCTGGGTGTCTGATTGATGCTCAAGATACTGGACGAGATTTCCATGTCCCATATCAGAATTCCTAGGTTCTAGTCCTGGGTCTGCCCCAAATCCAACTTCTGCTAATGCGCATCCTGGGAGGTAGTGGTGCTGGCTCTCTGCCTTGCACGTGGGTGCCTTGGGTTGAGTTCCTGAATCCCAATTTCATCCTAGCCGCCCCCCTCATTGCAGGTACTTGGCATGTGATTCACTGGGTGGGAATTTCGAGAAAGAGAGAGAGAGAACAATTATCTCACACTTAGTGACTTAAAATGAGAAGTTCCATCATCTCCATTTCTGTCGGTTAGGAATCCGACATTAGCTTAGCCATGTGGTTCTGCAGCAGGAATTCCAGCAGCTGGCGATGAGGTGCTGTAGAGGGTCACCATCACCTCAGCCTGGAGGGTCACCGCAAGAGTCACTTCAGAGTCTGCTCATGTGGTCGATGGCAGGAGCCTTTGCTTCCTCTCAAGGTAGCCTCTCCACTGGACAGCTCACAATTTGGACTGCCCCCATGAGGATCCAACATGGAAGCTGCAGCCTTGGATGACCTAATCCCAACAGTAGCATGCCTTTAGTCCTCCCTTTTCATTAGCACTGCCAGCTCAATTCTGAAGTGTTGCCGACCTGCAGCGACACTAATGATGAGGCACACTCTTGAGGGTCTGGGAAAAAACAGGAACTGCAACCGGAACTGGAACCGACCTCTTACTGCAAAAAGCTGCTGCTTTTATACAGCTCTCCACACATCACTTTTCCCTGTAGGTCCACTCGGTGCTACTTGATAGGCCAGTAGCAATGGCATAATCGCAGCGAGGGCATCAGCCGATCCCCATGACTTCCTGTTTGCCTACTGGTGGGACCAACCCCGCCTCCTGGCCCTGGGCCAGCCACCATCTTGCAATGGCCCTTCGTAGTCATGGGGGCGGCTCTGGCACCCCGCTCCCCACACTGAAGAGCCAGGTGGATGCCCGGATGACAACTACAAATACATTGAGGTGGAAAAGGTCATCCGCCTCAGTGTATTTGCAGGTGTCATCTGCAAGTGGACGGCAGGCCTGCTCTTTGCCTTGAATCACCTTGTCCCTCAAAGCTGCATGCTGATACATAAGCCAGGCAGAAAGAAGGCAGAACTTCGCATTCTTATCATAACCTGTAAGACGTGTGGGATCCACGGGAAAACAGGCCTAACCTAATGTTAACTGCATTTCATCAAAGTGATAGCTCTAAAAATGGAACTATTTTTTGCCAACTTAAGAAACTACACTGTTTATATTCAAAATGTTTATTTCAGGGAAGAAAATTAATGTTAACACTAAGGTTCATGAAATGTATCCAAGACTTTTTTTTAAGCTTAAGTGTGTGCTATAATTCTTCTACAAAAGGAAATTTAAGATTTACTTATAATTCCTTTTTATATCAGCTTCTTAAACTGACATATTATGAAAAATTTGATTGACAAAGTTCTAAGAGAGACTATTTGTCTTTTCCACATTCCACGGGAATTAAATACTACATGCAAATCTTTTGTCCATGCCTGGTATAAAAAGTTCTTTAAGTGCAACATCTTTGAAGATTACAAAAGATTTCTGGTTTTAAAAAATTAAGAAAACCTGCAGCAAGAAATAATTTTAACTACAAAAAATAAAGTGAAATGTATACAACAATATAAAATCAATACCAATGATTATAGTGTAGCAAAATCACATGTAGGCTCTATATGTCATCATGTGTAATGACTGTTGAGCTGTCTGAGAACAGACAGAGGTCATATCAACAGGTTATATATTTCGCTTGAGTCTTGCTGGGCCCGGTGCAGTACTCTAGCAGACAAAGCTGCTCCCTCAAGGCCGACAGCCCGATACAGGTGACAGTTCACATCTTCGTCACACCACTGCTGATCTAACTCCATGCTAGTGGCCTGCAAACAGCAGCAGAAGATGACCCATGTACCAGGGTGCTGAAACCTACTGGGAGATCCTGATAAAGCTCCTGGCTTCAGCCTGGCCCAACCCTGGCCATGGCGGCCATTTGCGGGGTGAACTAGCAGATGGAAGAGTTCTTTCTTGCCTCTCCCTCTCTCTTTCTCTGTGACTCTGCCTTTCAAATCAATAAAATTTTTTTCTAAAAAAGTATTATTATATATGAGCTGATACCATGTTATATATTATTAGCAAAATAAAGCAAGTCAATGTTATTTCTATTTAAATTATATTTTATATGATTGTAATACTAAACATAAACACACTAAAGCCACTAGAACCATTTCAATGTGGCAGCTTGTCTCTTTGACGAGCTAATATTTTGAAGATAATCAACAGATGTAGTTGACATTTCTTGTAAGGAGTTTTTATAAATATCTAAAGTTTAACCAGTATTTTTAATATTACCAAAAGCAAAGAGGTCTAATTATTTCCACACATAATATTTAAGATATTTACATATTTCTGGGAAAAGAGTTGCAGGAAAATACATATGTGT
Source organism: Ochotona princeps (assembly GCF_030435755.1). Classification (NCBI taxonomy): domain Eukaryota; kingdom Metazoa; phylum Chordata; class Mammalia; order Lagomorpha; family Ochotonidae; genus Ochotona; species Ochotona princeps. The sequence goes on from NC_080838.1 coordinate 4,489,299, forward strand.
AGGTTGAATGATAATTCAAAATGCATGATAAAAATGATGTTTAAAGGCAATCTTGAAAACTGTATAATGGAAAATACTCATAAAAAATAAATAATGCAATCTTGAAGAAACCATTTACAAAGCTAGTAAGCTTTGTAACATAAGTGTACTTACAAAAATCAGACTTGTTTAAAGCAAGTTACATCTTCATGTGCTCCATAAATGTTTGCAGCATGATATTCAATATCATAATCCCTGGAATCTAATGAAAAAATTCTGTTCATGTGCTCATGCCAAGATTACTAAATAAGCCTGAAAACATGTTTTGAAGATCCTTGCACACTGTCTCACTGTGATGTGCAGTGTCTGGAAGGTAGTGGTTAAATTAATGTGACAAGGTCACTAACTTTCATGCATGACCACCGTGACCCCTCATGCTCTCCGATGCTGTGCCCACAGTGTTTCCTGATCAGCTCTCTCATACGCAAAGGGTTATTACATGTAGGCAGTGCTCCAGCCTACGCAAGGACTGGAGGGTTTTAGCGCACATACATGTTTCCTGAGTGATAGTATTACATTGCAAAGGTCCTAGAAGGCTTTATTCAGCTCATCTAGATATGAATAAGAAGAAGGCCAAGTTGGGCAGCAAGATGACTGAGTATACAATGGGTGATCGTATATTATTACACAGAGAAAAGTGCTAATGCTTGCATTTAAAGCCTGCCCAGGGTTTTATTTAAGCTCTGAGGTATCTGAAGCTCCTGAATGCAGAGTTTTCTCTCTCAGAATCATTCCTTTGCCTGGGCAGGTTTCCACGTTAGGCTTCCAGTTTAGTCACTGGACACTTCCTTAGGACTATTTTCTCTTACAGTTCATATTTTTCCACACCACCTAGGATTTGCATGAAAGTCATGGATTGGAGGAATAGCATGCTGGTTTATCTTGTAATAATGTTGCTTCATTTCTATTGATACAATGTGTCATCTTAAAAGAAAAAAATTTGCATTTGCTTAATGTATTCTTTTTTAAAAGATTTATTTATTTTATTGCAAAGTCAGATATACAGAGAGGAGGAGAGACAGAGAGGAAGATCTTCCATCTAATGATTCACTCCCCAAGTGAACCGCGACGGGCCGGTGCTGCGCCAATCCAAAGCAGGGAACCAGGAGCCTCTTCCAGGTCTCCCACGCGGGTGCAGGGTCCCAAATCTTCGGGCTGTCCTCAACTGCTTTCCCAGGCCACAAGCAGGGAGCTGGATGGGAAGTGGAGCTGCTGGGATTAAAACCAGCGCACATATGGGATCCCGGGGCGTTCAAGGCGAGGACTTTAGCTGCTAGGCCATGCTGCCGGTGTATTCATAAGTGTATTCATTCATTCCTTCTCTGCATACAACTTAGCTACATGACTTAATTTTGCCTAGGCTTACTAGTAACGGGTCTGCATTTTATTCACTAAAACATCAAATATTTTTGCCTATTTGTTCATCTAATTCCCTAAGACATATCAGCCAGGCTATTAGGAAGCCCACTCAGAATCCAGCAGAAGGGTTGAGATGTAAAAGAATAATCCTAGCCCATGCTGGTAAGCACTATAATGAAAGCACAAGTTCATGTGCTTATAAAACACCTCAGACAACAAATAATTGAGGTATCCTACAAGTAGATTAAATATATATGGGTATAAGTAAATAAATTTAAAAATTAATAAATAAGAGAGATGGGACAATGAAAACATGGATGAATTGATCCAGCAACTACAAGAACATCATAATTTACCAGCTTAGTGAAAGAGAAGACTCTACCAAATTATGTATTATCAAAGTACACTTTGACGTGTAAGAATTCATCTGACAGTTATATCTTGAAACTATAAAGTGGGATGTGAATAATGCTATATATGACGTGACATTTCTGAGAGCAAATTATAACAATGCAAGAGTCCATCAATGAACTCCAGTTATACTGAAATTAGTACTTCTACTTAGTGGGAAACTAGATTATGGTCAAACAATGAGAAAGTTCTCTGATTGCAAAAATGGAAAAATCTCCAGGTTCTTTTAGGCAAAGAAAGATAAAAATAGACACGCAAATGTACACACACCAAGGCAAGTACACTACCCTTCAAAAAGAAAAAGAAGGGAAATAAAATAAATATTTATTCACTTTTCTCCATCATGAACTATTGAAGATACTGTCTTTTCCTCACTGTGTCCCTGATACACTTGACCATACAAGCCTTTATTTCTTTCTGGATGCTATGTGCTGTTTCATCTTTCTAAGACTGTGTTTAAAATACTACCACAGGAGAATCAAGAGGGCAGAATAGGGTGAGGACATGTTTAAACATATGGAGAAAACATTAGCCAGGGTAAAGCAGAGAAGGCACATTCCAGGAAATAGGAGAGGACAGACCAATGGCAGAGGGACACCTGGAGATTGACAGACACAGGAAAGCAACAGATACAACCGTGTGGTGTTGCAGTGACTGATATCCCACCAGCAATCAGCTAACAGCAATCTGAATTGTGCCAGAAGCTGGAACTCCATGAGCCACAAGGTGGGAAGGGACTTTCACTGAGAACTTGGGAAGTGAACCCAGACAAAGAACTCCTCATCCTGCTGGTCAGTTTGATTTGACCAGGAGCAGAGACAGAGCAGCAGATCCCAGATAGGCAGTGTGGAAACAGGGTAGATTTCATAGGCCAGTCCACCTGCCTAGAGCTGAATTAGGTGCTATTTTGGTTAAGGAGGCAAGGGCTATGGGGCAGGACTGTGCATGGCTGCAATGAGCTGGGAGTGAACTCATTTCTGGCTCAGTGAACTGCAACAACGTGGCATTCTACAGGTTCCACCGAAGACAAGTATGAATATCCCTCAGACCTGATAGCCAGCAGATCAAGAACTCTAGTAGTGGTACATTGGGTGCCATTTCGTACAGTGTGGCAAAGAATTTAAGACTGCAGGGGACATCAGTGAGCTGTGCATGTGCTGAGCTCGCTAGTACTCACTGAGCTCAATGGATTGCACCAGTCCCACAAGACAATAATCCCGACTATGGTATAGTACAGGTCAGAATAGGTCCTTGTGGCCCTCAGACCTAACGTCCAACAGGTTCTGGCAAGATCAGCACCAATAACAACTTAGCTATATAGGACACATGGTATCTCCCTAATTCTGGGACTTGCTCCAACTGGAAGTGGGAGAAAGGTTGTACAATGGTGCAACCTCAGCACGATATCATAGGAGGTGGAGACTGGTGAGCCAAGAGCTGGGGCTACAGACACCATGGTAGAAATCGAACATAAGAACCCAGACCTGGAACTTGCTGGAGGGGGTAGCACAACTAACTGCAAACAAAGAGCCATGTACCAACTGCAATAAGTAAAATCAAATTGTAGACCTGTGGGTGACACAGCTTAGAAACCTGCCGCAAGGAGAAGAATCTGATAACCAGAAGTACAATGACCAAGAGCAAAAGGAGAGACAGAGGCACAAGGAATATTACTGAAGACTCCCCTGCCAAGGAGCAAAACCCTTTGCCAACCTAAGAGTTCCTTGAGGAAGACATTGAGAAAATGGGGGACACAGAATTCAAAACTCTTGTTATAAAACTTCTTATCAACAATGAGAAGCACATAAAGCAGGCATTCAAGGAATTCAAGGAATATGCCACACAGGAAATGAATCAAATGAAAGCTGATACACTAGAAATGAAGACTACAATGGAACAAATTGAAAGTACAGTGGAGAGTCTCCAAAATAGAATGAAGCAAGCAGAAGAAAGAATGTTAAAATTGGAAGATAGTTCCTGTCATCAGGGGGCAGCCAACAAAAATCTGGAAGCAGAGCTGGATCAGGCCAAAAAAGGTATTCAAGAATTGAAAAACACTATGAAAAGGCCACATATAAGAGTTACGGGAGTCCCAGAAGGTACAGAAAGAGAAGCTGGGTTTACAATTGTATTTAATGAAATAATGAGGGAAAATTTCTCTCAACTCGAGGGAGAATTGGGAAACAATTTCCAGAAGGGGCACAGAACTCCCAACATTCTTGACCAAGAGCCGTCTGCACCACATGACACATGCTAACCACGCTCTCTTGAATCGAACATATAGATCCTTAAATGTGCACGTGAGTAAAAGCAATTGAGATATAGAGGAACTGCAATCAGACTTACGGCTGACCTCTCACCAGAAACGCTACAGGCCAGAAGGGAGCAGCATATTCCAGAGTCTAAAAGCAAAAAATTGTCGGCCCAGGATAACATGCCCAGCTAAACTTTCCTTTGTCTTGAAAATGAAATACTTCTTCCCCAATAAAGAAAAGTTCTTCCCCAATAAAGAAAAGTTCAAAGAATATGCCTCTTCCAAACCTGCCCTAAAAAGGATACTTCAAGATGGTCTCTTGACAGAGTAGAGGAATAGTTGTAAAATAATAACAGAACACTAAATCTATGATCAACCCATTGCTAAAATGACAGGACAAAATTACCACCCTTTCATATTAACCCTGAATGTAAAAGGTTTAAGCTCAACCATCAAACGTCATAGATTAGTAGAGTAGATTAAAAAACAAAACTCATCCATTTGTTGCCTACAGTAGACACATTTCAGTAACAAAGATCAGCAGAAATGATATCACATGGATTTTGACTTTTTTTTTTTGTTAGTTTTAGGATGCTGGACTCTGCCATTGTCCATGTTGTCAATGATGGACATCTGACTGTGTATGTAGTACTGTACGGTAGTAATGATATTGGGGAACCAGGTGAGGGTTGAGGGAGTTGTGGAGCAGCTATGGGAAATCCCAGGGCCTCTTGAACTTTATCATAAATGATTATAATAAAAAGAATTTAAAAAAATAAAGCAAAATTATAAAAAAGAAGAATGGATTTCTAAAAAATCCTGTTGTATATCTACACCATGCAATATTACTCAGCCATTATAAAGAATGATGTTCTTCTATTTGAAGTAAAATGTTCCCAACACCATCATGCTTAGTGGAATAAACCAATCCCCCCCCCAAAAAAAACCCAAATATTGCATATTATGTCTGATATAGAGCAACATTCATGCAAAAATGCAGAACAGATAGATATGTAGATGAAGAAGTATTTGCATATATTCTCATAGGTGGACTATATAATGGAGACTAGCATACTGGGTAGTGAAGTTACACTGCAGTGGGCATCTCTATTCCCAAATGAAAGGACGCCCGATCAAACTGTGAAATACACCTCAACAATAGGATACTAGATTTTCTACCATTGCCCATGCCTACAATGCCATGATACATTTCAATGGCGGAGTGTCAGACTTGTGAATATTACTAAAGTACTATACTATTGTAATGAAATGGGAGGAAATGGTGGGCAGGGAAATAGTGGACGAAGGGAGAGGGAGTGGGGCGAGGGAATCCCCCTAACTACAAAATTGCATCATGTAAAAATAGTATTTTTTACAAGTTTGATTATAATGTGTTGTGGTGAAAATCTTAACTGTTCACATCTCTTAATGATATTATGCATTTACTGTCCTTAGATTTTCAATTTTTCCCCCAGTTAGGGAAATCTTCTGTTATTTCACTGAATAAGTCTTCTTAGCCATTCTGTTTTTCCACACATCCAGGTACTCCCAGGACACTGATGTTTGGTTGGTTGAGGATATTCCACAGATTTTGGTCACTGTTTTAGGGTTTTAAAATTTTTTTATGCCTTCTCTCCTCCTCCGTCTTCTCTGAGATGTTCCGCTTGTTTGTCTTCCTGGTCAGATGTTCTTTCTTCTGCCTCACTGAGTCAGTTAAGGCTTTCCACCGCTTTTTTCCTATTTGGTGTACTGAAGTCTTCGTTTTTAAATTTCAGTTTCATTTCCCTTTTTATCTCTATCGTTCAGGAAAAGATGTCATCCTTGAGCTGTTCAGATTTTTTAAAAATTCCTGTATTTGCTTCTGTGTGTTTTTGAGTGATCTTATGACCTTTTATAAAATTCTTTTTCAGAGATTTCATATGCTCTTTGTCTTAGTCTACTAATGAAGTACTGTTGTGTTACTTGTGGAGTATCACAGTATCATTTTAAAATTTCTTTTGTGTTTCTACATTTTGCTTTAAAGTAAGCGCTTATGGATAGCGTCATGGAAGTCTTCGTTCGTTGAAATGTGCCTCCATGACTTGATGGATTGGCTGCTGTTTCAGCAGATGTCCAGATGTGTGCGTGGACTGATGCCAGGGATGAAGATGACTGTCTACTTGGCATCGTAGATCAACAGATGAGAATGTATAGCCATGCTGGGTGGCAAGTTTACAAACCCAGTCCCTCTCTGCCTAGGGTGAGCGTACAGTGCCTGTGTACACCTTGCTATCGTGTAGGAACCACGCATGTGTTGCCTCCTGTGAGCACACAGTCCTCCACCCTGGCCCTCCTCAGAATGTAGAAAACTCCCAGCTTCTGGTTTGAACACAGCGATTACCCTTAGGCCCAGCCACAGCCTTTGCCCTGTCATTTCCTGTTCTATCACACAGTTACAGCCTGCAGGGCATGCACTCTCTGCCTAGTGAGCCCTGAGTCAGCACCTGCCTGACAGAGATGATCTGATGAGGGGAGGGGAACAAATTGTCCTCCCTTCACAGGGTTAGGTGAGACTCCTGCCCGGACAGACCTGTAGGCCAGACTCAAAGTCGGTGGGGCAGGTGAGGTTCTCTCAGAAAAGATCACCTAGAGCAGGTAGACTGCTGAAGATGTCTGTCTGAAAAGACGGTATCCCTATTGGCTGCAGGAGTTGCTGGTGGCATCCTGTCAGCCGCTGTAACCCTGTGGTGTGTCTCTCTTCTTTCTGCAGACTTTCCACTGAAAATAGCTCTCCCTAGCTGTTTCCTTGGCATGGGATTCCACTCTTGTCTATTTTCCTGCAGTCAAGATCAGCTTGTCTTTGCCCTATGCAGCCATCTTGGATTTCCCCCATATTGGTTTTTAAAGACATAAATTGTATTGTTTGACCTTGAAAAATGTCAACATCTTTGAAAAATTATTGTTAATTTTATTATTATTTTTACATGATGCAATTTTGTAGTTAGGGGGATTCCCTCGCCCCACTCCCTCTCCCTTCGTCCACTATTTCCCTGCCCACCATCTCCTCCCATTTCATTACAATAGTATAGTACTTTAGTAATATTCACAAGTCTGACACTCCGCCATTGAAATGTATCATGGCATTGTAGGCATGGGCAATGGTAGAAAATCTAGTATCCTGTTGTTGAGGTGTATTTCACAGTTTGATCGGGCGTCCTTTCATTTGGGAATAGAGATGCCCACTGCAGTGTAACTTCACTACCCAGGATGCTAGTCTCCATTATATAGTCCACCTATGAGAATATATGCAAATACTTCTTTACCTACATATCTGTTCTGCATTTTTGCATGAATGTTGCTCTATATCAGACATAATATGCAATATTTGGGTTTTTTTTTTGGGGGGGGATTGGTTTATTCCACTAAGCATGATATGGTCTCTGATTGGGACCATTTTGTTAAAAATAGAAGAATATTCTTTATAATGGCTGAGTAGTATCCCATGGCGTAGATGTACCACAGTTTCTTTATCCGTTTCTCGTTAAACGGGCATCTGGATTGTTTTCACATCTCTGCTATTATGGATTGTGCTGCTGTAAATAAAAGGTTGCAGATCACTTTCTCATATGCAGATTTCACTTCATTTGGATATATTCCCAGGAGTGGAATGGCTGGGTCATATAATATACCAATTTTCAGTTCTCTTAGCGCTCTCCATATTGATTTCCATAGTGACTGCATTAGCCTGCCCTCCCACCAACCGTGGAATAGAATATGTTCACCCCATATTCATGCCGGCAGATGTTGCTAGTAGAGTTTTTTTTTAAAGATTTATTTTATTCTCATTGCAAAGTCAGATACATATATATGTGTGTGTGTGTGTGTGTGTGTGTGTGTGTGTGTATGTATATATATGTGTGTGTGTGTAGAGAGAGAGAGAAGGAGAGAGAATGAGAGACAGAGAGGAAGATCCTCTGTCCAATGACCCAAGTGACCACAATGGCTGAAACTCAGCCAATCCGAAGCCAAGAGCCAGGAGCCTCTTCTGGGTCTCCCATGTGGGTACAGGGTTCCAAGTCCCTGGGCTGTCCTTGAGCGTCTTCCCAGGCTACAAACAGGGAGCTGGATGGGAAGCGGGGCTGCTGGCATTAGAACTGGTGCCCACATGGGATCTTAGCATGTGCAAGGCAAGGACGTTAGCCACTAGGCTATCTCACTGGACCTATTAGTTGAGTTTTGAACGTAGGCCAATGTCACTGGAGGTAGGTGGAATCTCAGTGTGGTTTTTATTAGATGATAACATGCGTATGAATAAAAGCTTTGGAAACTGTGAAATCATGTGCAAATAGAAAGTGATTATTTGTGGTCCTTTGCTTCATCGTGTGAAGTAGAGAGAATTGAGTTGAGATGCTCAATTTGCCAAGTGCGAGAGTGGGAGAAGCTGCTGAAGAAATCAGGCAATATTTATGAGCCTTGACCCCCCCCCCCAAAGTAAAAGAGCTGGCAATCTTGTTTGTCATTCAAGAAAGTAAAACTTAAGGCTTTGTCTTTTATGGGGTGAAGCATTCTGGATAATTAGATATGTTGGTTGTGTTGGCAAACGGACAGTGGCAGCTCATTCCGAGGGGTGAGGGGAAGGGGGATTTCCTGCCAGGTGGATGGTGTCCCTTTCCTTCCTGTGAGTTTTAGAGGCAGGATCTGCCTTGTGCGTGCTTGATTAGTGTATCATGCAGCACCGGGCATTGAATAGCAGCACTCGGCCTCAGGGAGAACTTTCTGGGAAGCTGTGCGAGACAAGTAAGTATGGGAAAGTCTTCCTCTGGACAGCTCCCCCTCCTCATCCAGTTCTTGTACAACCCACTGGAGATTTCCAAGGTTTGCTCTACATTCCTCTAACTGATAACTGCAGCTGCTTAAGCTCTCTCTGATAGGCCCAGACGGCAAGGATATTAAGGGCAGGGGAAGGCAATATCTTCAGCTCTTCTTACTGTCGACAGGTTGAAACCTGGCCCATTGAAAAGGTATTTCATTTTCGTTTATACACAATTACCTGCAGATCTGCTGTGCTAAGTTATGATACAGTATTGTACCACGTTGTAATCCTTTCCATTTTATATGCTTTCTTTCTTTCCCACCCTTTCTTGGAAAGTTCCTTAGGAGGACAGAAAAATAAATGTTATGTTTTAAAAGGTAAGTGATATAAATTTTCCACTGAGATATACTACATGGCTGACTATGTTCTGAGATATAAAATAGAAGTAATTGCTTTCATAGTTCCAGAACTGTGCTTTTCTTTTCTTTCTTTTTTTTTTTTTTTAAAGATTTATTCCTTTTATTACAGCCAGATATACACAGAGGAGGAGAGACAGAGAGAAAGATCTTCCATCCGATGATTCACTCCCCAAGTGACCGCAACGGGCCGGTGCGTGCCGATCCGAAGCCGGGAACCTGGAACCTCTTCCGGGTCTCCCACGTGGGTGCAGGGTCCCAAAGCTTTGGGCTGTCCTCAACTGCTCTCCCAGGCCACAAGCAGGGAGCTGGATGGGAAGTGGAGCTGCCGGGATTAGAACTGGCGGCCATATGGGATCCCGGGGCGTTCAAGGCGAGGATTTTAGCCGCTAGGCCACGCCGCCGGGCCCATGTGCTTTCCTTTTCTTAAAACGAGTTGCCTCAGGTTTATCTAAGCAGCTGTGTATTGGATATTTAACAAACTGGCATTGAAGGAGAATAGGAAAGATTTCACGGAAGAATGAAGATAAGTAGGTTCTAAATGAGAAACTACAGGTTCCAGTATCATCGGCTTAAAACTGGTTGGTGAGTGAGTGTTGTGTAGGTAGGTGTTGGAATGCCTCGTGCTTAAGCCCTGTTTGGGGTCTTTGGGGACCCCAAGGGGTTTTCTGAGGTCCTGCCTTGTTGCCAAAATCATGTGCGTCTCTCTCTCCTTGTAAGGAGTTATTTGAATATCCCATCCTGAACCCGGCGCCATTTCCTCTTATAGCTCACGAAATTCGCGTTAGGCCAGCTGTTCATCAGTCATATGTAACCCAGCATTTCACCTGAGAATCCTACCCCCAATCTCCCAGCCCCTTCCCCAAACTCACCTGCCTACCAATCATCCTTAGGCAATCACCTGTGACTGTCTCAGGCATCAATCCCCTGGGACCTGCCCTATTTCCCTCCCAATTCCAGCTCCCCCACACCTTGCTCACCTGAATGACATAAAATAGCCCCCAGGTGCAGCTCTGTCTCTCTATTCTCCTTTAAGCATCCTTCCCCTTCCTTCTCTCTCCTTTCCTCATCTCCCACCACCTCCATGCCGTTCTTGCCCCGCTGGAATCAGCCTTCTAAAGTACCTGGCTGCATCTGGTGTTTTCGGCTCACGGTAAAGAACCAAGCTGCGGGAGTTAGCTACGCATAATCATGTAAGAACTAGAACTGTAACTGTTTCACATAACTGATACTGCTTATGAAATTCCTTGTCCTTTCCCCTTTTAACTAACTTTTAGCATTTCTCAGTCTGGAAACCTTGGGTCACATTGGCATTCAGTGTAGAAAAGTTGAGGTTGAAAACAGGGTTTGCACGGCATCTGTGGATGTTTCAGACTGATAGCTTACGGTTGTTATCAGTGTTTTCTCAGACAGTGAAGAGCTACTGTTTTCCAGTTCGTTACATGAAGTTGTGACTGACAGTGGAAACAGTGCGTGTTCATTGATTATTTACTGTGCCCTTCACTGATGTATTTGTGTGATTTAATTTTCACCATAGCTCATGAGGTAACTACTGTTATAAAGCTGTTTTGTGACAGTGGAAGCCGGGACTTAAGTAACAGTGAAATAATACACTCCAGGTTAAACATGTCATAAGGTCAGGATGTTTGTAATGTGGAGTGTTGTTTGACAACTATCGAAGTATAAACTTCTAGATTTAGTCTAGCATGTGAAGGGGGTGGTATTATATCTAGACTTTACTCACTGGCTTCTAGGACTTAATCCACCTTGGCCTGGCAAGGTGGTTAGCACATTTTGAACTTCGGAGCAAATGAGGTTTGTAGGAGGACAGTTGACAAGATCTGTAGGAAAACAATTGGTTAAAGAGAGGACATTGGGAATCCTTGCCAGTGTGGAGCCAGAGCTAATTGCAATACTGCCCAAAAGGCCCCAGGAGCAGTCAATAAGGAAATCAACAGGCAAGAAACACCTTAGTCCTCATGTTTAGATAATAGATCAAAGAGAGGTGCTTCCTTCCCCAGGCAGGGAACAGGAATTAACGGACTGAGGAAAGGAGCCTGTTAGAGAAACAAATTGTGTGTTAGGAGACTCCTTCTTGCTGTTGAAACATAAATCCCTCAATTCCCCGCCCCCAGGCCTATGAGACCACCTGTCTTTTAAAAAGTCTGGTGCTGTTACTAAACTTTGGCTATTGACCACCAGTCAGTAGTCCACATGTGTTGTTATTGGCTCTTGTACCAAGTCCATCGCTGCTGGACAGTGAACAAAGGTGAAGCTCAGAGTGGGAGACAGCAGGAAGTGTTTTTTAGCTTAAGCAAGACAACATCAGCTCTGCTCTGTAGAATCAGCGTCTGGAGGAAGAGTAACCAAGAGCTGCTATTTTCCCACGAATGCTCAGGAAGCATGCAACTTCTGCATACTAGGGTTTTAGCCAAGTCACTTGATTCTATAATGAAATTCCCACTCCTTTAAAATACGGACCTGCCATTCTATTTAATCCACTAGCAAGTTTTATTTAGTAGAATAACAAATTATTGTTTCTGTTTAGGCCAAAGAAACATGTTCTACATTGAAATACTTAATTTTTAAATACGGAGAAATTTTGTATATGGCTTTTTAAACTAATTAACTAGCAAGAGAATGAGTCTATAGGTTTTATAAAATAATTTGTCTGTGCTAACATTTGTTTCTGTATTCAAAGACTGATATATGGGGGGAATTCAGCTTAAAGGCACATACTGATTTAATTAAAATTGTTTACTGATGGTGGGGCCATTCTATTTTTTCATTCAGTATCCATCAGCTAATTTTCTAAATTAGTGGTTCTCAGGGTGTGAATCTTTAACCAGCAACCTCAGCATCACCTGGGGACTTGTTAAAAACTGCTGATTCTTGAGCCGACTGTAGTGCCGGATTTTGAAATCCTCAGAAAATCATCAAGTCTGAAGTCAGTGCTAAGGCATAAAGGTGGTTTATTCAGGTTAGCCTAGGTCTCCCAGCCACCTCCCCCAGTCCAGCATGGCTGGGCGTGGGGGGAACAGCCGCTGCCCAGACTGCTGCCTAGGATCAGCAGGGAGGACAGAAAGGAGAGACAGCCAGGGAGAGACCCCCCAGTTCTTATATATTTTAGGCTATTAATTATACAGTCATGATTTAGCAGGCTTCTGTTAGTGGGTTTGAAGCAAGCAACTTTCAAAAAGTACAAATCGATGAGCTATAAGGCGGTGAATCTTATCAAACACCAGGTACCTCCTTCGTGAGGAGTGGTCTGCCTCCGTGACCTGCCAGGTGTCTTGCTGGGTGTTATGGGTGTCACATAGACTGTCAGGCCTGGAGTTCACACAGCCCCCAGCCAAGCAAGTAAGGCAGACATCACAAAAGGCGGAAAACATCTAGGTTCCTCACCGACCACAGGCTAACTGAACGATACATTCAATAGGAAAAAAAGAGAGATGCAATGAATGTGATGCCAAGACCGTCCCGTGGTACTGAAGACCAGAATAATGAGTGCAGTATCACATTGCTTGCCGATTCTGATCACTGTATGGTGGGTTTTCACCAGATGTAACAGATGGCATAATCTAGAAACATAAACTGAAATTGGACATTGGTTTGTTGACCTGTGCAGGTCCGTAAGTGGGGAGAAGAGCCAGTGTGACTGTGGAAGGGAGAAGCTGCTGACACAAGTGTCAATTTTTCAGTGCAGCCACTATGGCGTGAAGGCCGTGGCTGGGAGCGGTGGAGGAGCGTGGGCATAGCGTAATGCTTCCTGCTTTAGCCAAAATGGTGCTGGGTTAAAGAAAGTCATAAACAGGAAAGTGATTTGTACTTTGTAAAGCACTGTGTAATGGTGGTGTGTGAATTCATTCAGTCAACAAACTACATAGTGCTGGGACACCGACAATGCAGGGAACAAGTCTACACCCTCCTGGAACTCTGAGTCTGGTGTGGGTTGAGTTCTGTTTAAATATGTGCATATTGTAATTCAGCTATGAATGTACTTGCAAGTAAACTGAGGTTAATTAGTGGGGAAAAGTACAATTTGAAGTAGCCCCATGTGGCAGTGGCACTGTCTACACATCTAAGAAGAAGGGAAGAAAACGAGCCTTGGCCCACCCATGTCAGCTGTCGCTAAGTCTGTGCAGTAACCTCGCAGGCCTTTTAGCTGTGACTCAATGTTTACTTCTCCAGGAGTCTTACTTGACTCATAATCCTTAATTATCGACTTTATTCTAAGTCCCTCATGTCCCCTTAGTGGTTCATGCCTTTTCTGTTGCTCTTTTTCTCTGTGCCTGTAATGTTCTTACTTTTTTCTTCTTTGTTTAATAAAGTTGTGTATATCCTTGAAAATCCAGGTCAGATTTCCTGCCAGAGGCCGTTCCTAAGTTTGGCCAGCCCCAGCAGTCTCTCCACTTCTCATGCTTTGGGGCAGCTTGCCTTATCTGCCTTAGTGTCTGCAACCCAGTCCCCTGTGGGATTGCTCCTTTTTATACTCCTGTGCTTTGCTAGGTGGGACATTCCCAGAGGACGTGAGCCATGTCTTGTGGATCATGCACCCGGTGCAGCATTGCTGAGACGCAAAGGACCTGCAAAAATTATTAAAAAAAAAAAAAAGCCAAAGACTGACTATTTGTTTGTTATTAAAAAGGAAAATTTACAGAGAGAAGGAGAGAATGAAAGATCTTCCACCCATTATTTCACTCCCCAGTGGCTGAAGCTGAGCCTAGCCAAAGCCAGGAGTCTCTTCTGAATCTCCCCGGTGGATGTACAGGTCCCAAGGCCTTGAGCCATTCCTTGGTGATTTCTCAGGCCATAATTATGGAGCTGGATTGGAAGTGAAGCAACCACGACACAAACCAGGGCTGTTATGGGATGCCAGTGCCCGAAGGTAGAGGATTACATACCAGCCCCACGATTTCTTATTGAATCATGTATTTAACATGATACTCCCAATCCCACAGGCCTTGAGGGCTAAGAAACTAAGAAAGCTTCCTCAGCAAGGCATATATTGGCCATGAGGAGGAACTCCTGGCAGTTTCACAACAATGGACAAAGCAGAAAAGTGCAGCAAACTAGGGACCCAAGATAGATGACTTTATAACACAGCAAGTGACCCCCATTCACAGTTCAATTTTAGTTTATATACTACAAATGACATAATATCCAAAACATAACATGATATGCTTAACATCATATCATCTTAAATTAAGGCAAACATGTGGTATCTAACCTAGTTAAGAAATCGCATTTAATTTTAACATGTTGACTGCTCAATATCATGTCAATTAATTCCATAACGATGTTAATTGTTGCAGATGGTATATTAGTGCTTTTATTTGACCGGGAAGATACTCTGCTGACTCTGCCCTCAGACCAGAGAGGGTCTTCCCAATAAGTAGTTGGACTTGTCTGGACTATGGGATGTTGGACTCTATGCTTGGCAAATTCTTGCAGGGAGGGAATTTCAACTAAACTTGAACTATGGTTATGCAGCGGGGTGGAGGAACCCACCATGGGGGGAGGGTGGGGGGGGAGAATCCCAGATTCTATGTAATTACAACACAATGTAATACATTTAATAAAAAAAAAATAACACAGCAAGTGAATGAATGTCCAGAATTGTGCTCAAGTATTTAAGGTTTGTGGAAGTCTTTGCCTGAAAACGTTAACTGTCTAACACTGCTCCCCATTGCTTTCCAGTAATTGGAGCGCTAGTGCAACATAGCTTGATTATGCAAGTCTCAACTTACAGAATCCAGCTCAGCATTTTTAAAGTAGTTGAGGTGCTGAGAGACAGATGGAGTAGGGCAGAGAAAGAAAGAGATAGAGAGCCCGTCCACAATTTCACTCCCCAGATGCTTCCAATGGCTGAGGCTGGGGCCCTGTCAGGCGGAAATTGGGAGCCAGGAATTTAATCCAGATGTCCCACATGGGTAGCAGGAACCCAGTTGTTTGATCCCTTAGTGCTGCCTCCAGAATTCTGCATTATCTGAAAGGTGGAACAAGGAACTGCATTAACCCTAACCCTACTCCATTGTGAGATGTGGATGTCTTAAGCTCTAGGCTAAATGCACATCCCTATTTATTTTTGAAAAATAAGCACACAAGACAGAGTGATCTCCCGCCTGCTGGTTTACTCGCCAGATGTCTATAATAGCTTAGACTGGGCTGGGAGCCGGGAACTCAGTCTGGGTTTCCTGGGTGGTTGGCAGGCACCCAAGCACCTTGAGCCAGTACCTAAGACCTCTCTAAGTATACACCTGAAGCAAGCTGAAACCTGGAGCAGAATGGGGAATGATTCAGGTGCTCCAGCATGAGACGTCAGCATTCCTCCTGGTGTCTCCAGCCCTGGGCCACATGTCCACAACTCCCTTTCCACCCTCTTATGGAAGTTGCTTCCGACTCACTACGGAATTCAAATGGTGCTTCAGTGGATGGCATTTACTGGTTCATGGATGTGACGTTGCATTTTCATGACTTTCAGTTTGGTAGCTTTTTCTTCCAGGAGAAAACATTACATCTTAGAGTTAAGCTAGAGAAAATGTACTTTCATAGGTTAGAGAGACTTCTGAATTTTCTTTTCACAGTTATGTAACGTTTCAACTTTTTCTTCCTGTAATGTGGTAATCTTTAGTGATGAGAAAATTCTTCTTGAATAGCTATGAATACCTCTTTGGAATTTTGTGTGAAGTTGGAAGAAAGCAACATGGAGAAGCTTCTAGAGGCCTCTTCTTTGGGGTTCAATCCCTGTCCATCACGTGGGGTTGTGAGTCTCATGCCATTCCAACATTTCACCAATTCCCTCTTCCTTGAATGCAAAATAGCATCATTAATAAGCCTAGAACACAGTATTATTTTGACAATTACCTGAAATAATGTGTGTGAAAGGCATTTAATTAGTGAACAAAGATCACCTGTAGAAGTGGTGGAACCTGAAATTGCAAAGTCTATATTTAAGGCCAGGACCAAGCCATTGCCAGAAGTGTTTAATTTTTCTTTCTCTCCTCCTTCCTATGATATATTTCCTGACAATCTATGCAGTCAGAGGATTCTCTGTTTATACAAAATGGCCTACATCCAGTCTTTCTTGTGAGCTGCTCTGGATCATTCTCAAGGAGGCTTGTTACTAAACTTATGTGCTTAGTAAATGAATTAGAAATTCCAAGGAGGAAATCAGATATGGTTAAATGATCACCACCAACAGAAAACTGGCTCGGACCTGGTGAGTGGCTGAGATTTTTTTTTTTTTTTTAATTTTGATTTGAGAGAGAAGGAGAATGAGAACAAGATCCAAGGGGGAGCTGTATTGGGAAGGGTTGAAAGAGAGGAAGAGAGAGAGGGTTTTCCTCTGCTAGTTCCCAAATACCATCAAATGGCTGGGTCTGAGCTAGGCCACAGCTAAGCATCGAGAACTCAATCCAGATCTCTTACCTTGGTTACCAGGAGTCCAGGTAGTTGAGCCATGATGAGAAACTGGATGAGGAAGGTCCTCAGACGATTGAGTGCAGGCCCCAAGTTATAGCAATTGGGCATTGAAGTTCATGGCTTTGCCACTAAGAGCCCACACCAGTGGCTGGGATTTTGAAGACTTGTGAAACATGGTTTTCCATACCAGGCTTCTAACATATTTACAGACAAAGCAATTTTTCCCCCCTGTGTATCTCTGTTACTGAAAACTTTAATCTTTGCACCATGCCTAAGCAGCTGCCTCACGTTAATGTCTTGAAGACAAAGCCTACAGTAACACTTGTTTGGCAGGGAGTAGTTTGAAAGCTGCTGCTGAGCACGCAACTGAAGTCAGCTGTCCTTGGCCTGTCAGGTCATAGAAGCCTTAACTCTCAGCCATGCAGACCAGGCTGCAGGGTTAGCTGCATGGCTCCAAGGGCTTCCTGCTCTGGAAGCAGCTATGCATGCTAACGCCTTAGAACAGTCATCAGAAAGGCAGTATGCAGAAGAGCAGGGGCAGGGGCTGAAGGAAGAGCTTGGACACCTGCGGCTACTTCTTAGGCAATTACTGATGTGAGCATTATCCAGTTTGCAGAACAGGATTTTATTTGTGGCTAATTAGATTGCTGACTTATTCCTCTGCTTAAAATAATTTTCTTTGAAAGCTCTGAGCTTGTTATACATATAGATAGCCTGAAAAAAGTTCATATGCTGTTTGAACCACAAGGATAGGCAAAATTGTTGAACTATCTAGAAACAGTTACTGTTGCTACTTAATTGAATCTCACCAATTGCTGCTGTTAAACATTTCTAGTAATTGTAGCATTTGAAACTGAGTTGGCGTTTGTCACATGAATGGTTTGAAAAACAAGTATGTGCATGGCACACAGAAAAATTCATGTGCTGTGTGTTGAAATAACAAGGTTATCTTGTAATGAAGCCATATAGAAACCATCACAAAATCACACTGTTGGTTGTTCTGTTGGGTCAGGTGCTCTGAGGAGCTGGCTCCATGATGGTATTGGATGTGCATCAGTCACCAAGAAGGGAAGCTGTAGAGGGCAAAGGGTGAGGGAGGGGAGTGGGTGGGTGGGGCTCAGGCTGGGATGGTGCTCTGGCTCCTGTGAAACCAAACACGGGAAGGAAGGAGACTGGGGCAGAAGAAGCTCAGGCTGAGAACTGCTTTGATAAAGACTTGATCGGATCAAGGGTGTCCCAGGGTAAAGACTGCACGGCAGACAAGAGGAGCATTCGTGGGAATGGCTTGGTCCGAGCTGTGCTTGGTCATTGGCAGGAAGCAGCATGCAAGAATATGCTGCAAGAGGTTGGCTTGTGACACTCTGTAGATTTCAGTCCATCATTGAATGAAAATATGTTTCCTTAAATATTTATTTTAATTTATTATATTGGAAAGTCAGATTTACAGAGAGGAGGAGAGACAGAGAGAAAGATCTTCCATCCCCTAGTTCACTCCCCCAAGTGGCCATAATGGCCAGAGCTCAGCTGATCCAAAGCTAGAAGCCCAGAGGCCATGTGGATGCAGGGTCCCAAGGCTTTGGGCTGTCCTTGACTGCTTTCCCAGGCCACCAACAGGGTGCTGGATGGGAATTCGAGCAGCCGGGATATGAACCGATGCCCATATGGGATCTCAGGCATTTTAATATGGCATGCAACCATCTAAAGTGATAATTTAGTCACTGCACCAAACTATGCCATTTTATGGTGATTTGAATCTCCGTGAATTTTGGTATCTGGTAAGTCCCAGAATTCCTACTCTGGGTATCAAGAGACACTATGTTTTCCTTGAAGGAAGAGCTGAACAGCTCACTCTCAGGATTACCACAAAAAAGCCATGTTACAAACAAGTTAGCATTACTAGTTATCAAGACTTAAGATTCACAATCTAAATATTTAACATTATGAATCATCACTAGTAATTGGAATTGTTAGAAATACATTGGAGCTACGCAAAATCACAGTATAACTAACCCAAAATTGTATTGTTCCTGTAAACCTAGTGCTAATATTACTTCACTTGAAGTTTTGCCACTGTAATTACATTTCCATGCTTATTTTCTTCTATATTTAGGATGTAGAAAGTGCTCCAGTTTCTGTTAATTTCTCTTATTGTAAATAGAACACACACAACCATTTCAAAATGGGACATATGAGCTTTTCAAAAGGAATAAACACCACTCTTAATCCTACAACCTTAAGTGAATATGCAATTAGCTTTCTTGTGATGCTTTTATGAATTTTTTTTAAAGTACACATGTAATAGCATGTTAATGGTATTAGCAAATACCTATTGAATTGGCAGGCTAGCTTGTTTCTGCAAAAACACTCCAGCCCTACACCGATGCAGCTGGTCTGTGAGCTGGTGGCAGTGTCTGAACAGGCCTGTTCCAGGGGCTCTGGGAAGAGGTGCTAAGAGACAAAAGGCCCAGCTTGACAAAACTCTTTCCTTGAGAAAGCCTTCTTGGTGGGAAAGTAGCCTTGAGGAATGTCATTCATAAGCATCTGCTAGGCCTGAAGTGACTGTGCTCATGCCTGGGTCCCACAAAACTACCTCAGAAGTGCCCCACTCACCCAGAGCTTGGCTGGAAGCACCTTGGCTGGCTGGTGGTGCCCAAAAGTAATGAGGGTTCGCAGTGGCTGCTAGAGCAGATGAGCCATTGATGTTGAATCGTAGCCTCCAGTGGTCTAACCCTGTGTGTCCCAGCAATCTGAGAGGGCTACACAGAAGACATGTATCTTGTGTGTGTGTGTGCATGAGCACATGCGTGCACATGCCAAAAAAGTAGGCACTGAAAGGCGGAGGCAGAAAGACACTGAGATTGTATAGCTCATGGAGATCATGACTAATTTTTTTGCTCTGCTTATTTTTTTCAGTTACTGAATGCCTGTTTGCCCAATTCATTACATTTTTCTTGAAAACCTAATTTTAGAATGGATGTAGGATATCACCTCATGAATGTATTGAATTCTTCTACTATGTGTGTTTAGCAGTTTTATTCAATTGTAACACACGATGATATATGTCTTTATTGGCCATATCTCTTATCATATCAGTACTGATTTTTAATAAATTGATTTGTTGATTTGAAAGGCAGAACAACAGATAGCAGGGTGAAAAGAAGAGAAAGAGAGATTATTGATTGATTTTTTCATTCTGGCCAAAGCCCAGAGCCAGGATCTCCATCTGGGTCACCCATGAAGGTGTTGAGGAGCCAAGCATTGGGACCATCTTCTGACTCCTCCCTTGTGTGTGATCAGGAAGGTGGTTTGCCAAGGAACACCTAGGCCCAAGCCAGCACTCCAGTACAGGCACTGCTTAGCCCACAGCTCTGTAACACCATCCTGTGATTCCCAAAAACTTTTCAGTGAAGTTGCTAGATTAAATAGCTTTATTTTCTGATGTTTAGCACATACTATGTATTTGCTTGGAAACTTGCCTGCCTTCCTAAATATACTTTATCATTGTATGCAATTAAAAAATATATTCCAATTTGACCCAGAAATATAGTTATATACTGTTTTGCTAATTAGGTTGGACTTCTTTTTTTTTTTTTACTGTGTTTCTGTAGTTTTCTGTAAGCTTCTGTTGTTTTGCGTCTACAGAGTTGTTCACATTGGTTGGAAAAAGTTCTTTTTATTTTATGTATCAACCTTTGATATTTAGTCCCCTTTCATTTCCAATTTTTCTTTCTCCTTTGCATTGTATTTATAGTTTTCCAGTGTGGAAGCATTTCAAATCTTCCTCTTTGTTGCTTTTTTGATTCTTCTATCCCTGGATGAAAATATCAGTTAAGTACTTGGAATAAAATCAAGTTGGCACCTCAGACTAAACCACATGCCAGATTTAATTCCAGCTAGAATAAAAAATTAAATATAAAAAGGGCTGTAAAACTTCAGCTTGCCATAAACAGGGATTTGTGGGCCCCGTCAAGGTCTGGTTTGTGGCTGGCAGCAGCAGCAAGCTCGTCCAGGGAGGGTGATTTTACATGTGCAGATCCTTCTTGACTGGGCTGGGCAGCACAGTCGTGGCCTTGTGCCCCAGGGAACTTCTAAGCCAGATGTAGCTCTCGCCTTGCTGGTGGTGAACAAGGCTTTCTGAGTCCCACCTTTGCCGGCACACACAGGGCAGTCTTGATGTTTGGCTGCATCCACGGGACGATTTTCTCCATAGATTCTGCCCTGCCCACCTTGCAGCAGGGCCCGGACTTACCCTGGAACCCTGCAAGGTGTTACGCTCACTGTGATCATCAGC
The DNA here is from genome assembly GCF_030435755.1 of Ochotona princeps. NCBI lineage: Eukaryota > Metazoa > Chordata > Mammalia > Lagomorpha > Ochotonidae > Ochotona > Ochotona princeps. The sequence continues at coordinate 4,510,286 of NC_080838.1, forward strand.
TTCTATTTGAGCTGCTGCCTAAGTGACTTTGAGAGTATAGGGACTGTCATGCCACTGGAGTGCCGCGCGTGTCCTCTCAGCTACTCGGGAAAACTTACCCAGGGGACGATGGTTTCGCGATGAAGCCGCCTGGATCCATTATACTTGTATTGGTAATAAAGGAACAAAGCCTGCCCTTTATCACAGTGGCTTTCTGTGGAATACTGTTGTAATGCTATATGGTTTCAAAAAATGTTCAGGGTTGTGTGGATGGGTTTTGGCTTTTCACTTGGGAAATAATGTGAAATTAAATTTAACCTCTAAGTTTTGAAGCCGTACTTACGAGAATACACTTAAATTCTCGACATGTTAATGACATGCGAATGCTGTGGACAGATGTTTCTCTTGTGTAGGAATGGTGCTAAGCTGTAGTGTTAAGCTATAGGGAAACTTAGTGCATCAGTAGTAGTTGCAGAATCTATGAGAGCAATTGTCTTCCTAGGTTGCTGTCATATTTATGTCATGGTGTATTCTGAGTCTTAAATGGTTGTGGTAATACCATGACTATGTTGCTCACAAGCCTTTTGAACAACACAGGGTTTGTCTGGGAAAAGTGGCATTTGGTATCCTACTCACTCGATATTGCAATCCTTCTCTGCTAAGACCACCATTTGCTGAGTATTTACAGGACACCCAAATATCTTTACAAGTCTTGCCCGCATACTTCTGTAGTTATTTCACCCGTTTTCTGATCCTGTTCTGTGTCCTTCACCCTATGGCCAGGTCATTGGCCGTATTTCCTGACTTGGTGGAGACTTGTGCCTCTAGCAGAATAAACAGACACACAGCTTGCAGCTCTGCCCTTGGCCTTCACTGCTGCCCCCAGAGAGGGGCTAGGCGCTGCCCGTGTCCAGTGGAGAGGGTAGCAGGACATCTGCAGAGCCACCTGAAGTGCACACCTTACTCATCACCTCAGGCAGATGTGGGGGAGAGGGAGGGGAGATTATGTAGCCTGAAACATGGGTAATGGGTAATTTGTGATTTCCTCAGGTACCTTACTCTGCCTTGGGGGTGGGGGCTGCTATTTTGAGCCTAGACTCACATGTATCACTTCAATTAATATTGAAATTATTATTGAAATATCGCTTGTACAAGCACTTTGTGGCTGCACAGGTCTGATACACATCCGGTTTACGATGAGCTTATAACATGGGGGACGCTGGTGATGTGAGCCACCGTTATTTTCTCTTGGGAGCAAGCCAAAGGCTGTTTCTTAAAAGGAAGACTAGTGTCTGCAGAGGGCAGCCGGTCTTTGCTCACAAATGCTGAGGACCTGTGCCATGGCTCATTCTAGGGGCCTGCCAATGGCTTCCAGCAGCATCTCTGTTGGCCTGTGAGGAGGCTAATAGAAATATGTCATGGATGATGACAAAATCAAAGGCAAACATGATCCCATAAGAGAAATTTACAGTACTGCCAGTTGTTAAGTTAAAATCCAAAGATTCCATTTATTATTTTAATGACATAAGAAGCCTTCATCCTACACATGTTCATTCACCTCGTAGTTGAGGATGAAAAGCTTGAAAGAACATAAAGATTAATTAAAGCGATTTTAGGCATTTCTTTTTACTTTTTAATTATCTGCAGAGATGAGATATGGAAAAATAGGATTCACTTAGAAAAATATAGTTTGCGTTTCTTTTATATTCAGGATATAATTTAGTAATCTTTAAACATGAATAGTGCTATTTAAATCATATCAGGAACAGTTTTATTCTTAAAATTAAGAATAAAGCTTAAAAGATAGGCCCGGTGTGATGGCTCTTATTGACTAAATTCTCACCTTCCACATGTCAGGATCCCATATGGGCACTGGTTTGTGTCCCACCTGCTCCACATCCCATTTAACTCCCTTCATGCAGCCTGGGAGAGCAGCAGAGGATGATCTAAAGCCTTAGGACCCTGCACCTGTTTGGGAGACCCAGAAGAGGTTCTGGACTCCTGGCTTCAGATCAACTTAGCTCCGGTTGTTGTGGCCACTGGAGAGTGACCAGAGGACAGAAGATTTTTCTCTTTGTCTCTCCTTCTTTGTCAATTTGCCTTTCCAATAAAAAAAAAAATAAATCTTCAAATCCTTTGATTGTTACCCACTCTAAGAACCATTTAAAAAAAAAAAAAGAATGCTTAGATGACTGATTTTATCATGATCCTCATTCTTTTCCCACACAAGGCATGCGGGGATAAGAGCAGAATGTTTGGTAATAATTACATGCTTGCCCTTCATCCATGGAGGGATTATGCCAAGAGCCTCAAGGACACCATAATCCGCAGAATCTCAAGACCTCATGTAAAATGGAGCATCTAACCTGCGTACATCAAATCACACATCTAACCTGTGCAATTCAACCTGTACGCATCTAATCTGTGCACATCCAACCTATGCACCCCTACCTGTGCACAAAACCTGTGTACACTCAACATGTGCACATCCAGCTGCAGATTTTAAGGCAACTGAAACTCATGCATGCTTATATTTCTTTCTTTTTTCAAAATAATTTTTAAATTCTATTTTGGACAATCTTTACATAGTTAATCAGGGTAAAAAAAGGTTCCAGGGCTATAGGAAAGTGGGTAAGACTATTATTTCCGTATTGTTTCCTTCATGTTTAAAGGGGGGTAGATGCTTATATTACAGAAGCATATGTGAAGAGGTCAAAGAGGAAATGTGGCCATTTACCTGCTTCCTTTCACTAGCTAGAAATTTACTCTGCTTTGGGAATCTGATCCCTCAAACTATCTTGTGAGATAGCGTTGCTGCTCCCTTCTGCCGGAGTTCAGCATGGTGGTAAGCGTAGATGCTGTAGGCAGCTAGTCTGGTTCAAGCTCCAGCCCTGTCCCTTACTGTCTGTGAGGCAGGTTGCTTTCCCTTATTCTAGCTAAGTTGTCTTATCTGTAAAATGGAGATGGCAGGATCTAACCCCAAAAGTTTTTCTTAGGATTAAATAGTAGGCTACATGAGCACCACCATCATTCTTTATTTAGCATTAATTCCTTGAAGATTGTGGGTTGTGGCAGTGGGAGCCCCAGAAGCTGACTCTGGGATGTATATTCCTCCCACTGTGTGGAGGAAGAGCCTCTGTGGACGGCAGACTTGATGCAACTTGGGTGTAAATCTAAGTATGCTGCTGTATGTTGTCACCCTGAGACACATGGGCTCAGATACCATTCTTCGATTTCACAGCCATGATACAAGCTTTAAAGATAACCTCTTCAACCTTCAAAATCGTAGCATAAGCTGTGACGGTGTAAGCATCTACATCTTTCCTCTGTCCTGATAAATCCTACTGATTTATTAAGAGCTGATACCATATCACAGGAGAGTGAGGCTCGTTATTGGAAAAGAAGGTGAAGTGCTTTCTTTTGACAGGCAAAAGGAGATGAAATTATAAACACAATCCTCCAAGGACTGTTCCCATCTTCTACACATTCAGTCTCAACACTCAGTTCCTACTTGTACTCTGGAAGAATAGGGAATCATTTTTTTTTTAAAGATTTATTCATTTTATTACAGCCAGATATACACAGAGGAGGAGAGACAGAGAGGAAGATCTTCCATCCGATGATTCACTCCCCAAGTGAGCCGCAACGGGCCGGTGCGCGCCAATCCGATGCCGGGAACCAGGAACCTCTTCCAGGTCTCCCACGCGGGTGTAGGGTCCCAATGCTTTGGGCCGTCCTCGACTGCTTTCCCAGGCCACAAGCAAGGAGCTGGATGGGAAGTGGAGCTGCCGGGACTAGAACCGGCGCCCACATGGGATCCCGGGGCTTTCAAGGCGAGGACCTTAGCCGCTAGGCCATGCCGCCGGGCCCAGAGTAGGGAATCATTTTTCAAGGAGAGTGGAAAGCATTATTATGATTAGGGTTTCTCAGTCAGCTTTTATTCAACTTAAGGGACACAGGCAGGCTCAAACAGAGGCTGGGGGACCTTTGTGTTCATTGCAAGCAAGGGTGACTTCCAGCTACTGACTCTTCGAGGCTATGCTCCCAAATGCTGGGAGGATCATGTAGAAGAACAAATTATACATGGAAGAAACCAGCTGTTTCCTTGGATTGCTGTGGTAACTTGAGAACTTGCCTCCCACTGCAGATACCGGAGAGAAGTGGAGTTCCTGTTTACATTGGGTTGGCTTCCCAAGAGCATGATAGTGAGAGCCTCACATTAATTAATTCGGAAACTATCAAGGCAACCCCAGGTTTTAGATTCTTTGTGAGGCCATAGAAGTAACAGAGTGAAGCAAGATTCAGGGCTTCAGGGAGCCATTCTGGTGGTAGGGAGAAAGGTAATGAAGGAGGGAATAGCCGGCACATGGCGTGTGACAGGTGCTGCAGGTAGAAGTGAAGCAGGATGAGAAGATAAAGTGACAGCTGCTGCTCTTTCAGTTACGACAGGAAAGGCTTCTCTGGAGGGGCGGCATTCAGTGTGAGAGGCAGAGGAGACCGTGGGTGCCAAAGCAAGCCCGAGGTTGGCAGGACTGCTAGGAGGGAAGTGTGACGGGAGCTGATGGGAGAATGAATGGTGAGCATGGAGGGGAGGAGCTAGGCAGGCTGCAGAGGGTCAGGAAGTCACCAACGTGAGGCATGCCTGTGGACCACAAAAAGGCGCTTCGCAGGTGCAGGTGAAGGGAAGAGAGCAGCGGCTTTGCAGGCTAGAGAAGTGACATGATTCCGTTTCTTTTTATTTTATTTATTTTTTCAAAGAGTTGCTTTTATTGCAGAGAGAGAGAGAGGAGGAGGAGAGAGAGAGAGGAAGATCTTCCGTCTGTTGATTCACTCTCTAAGCCACCACAATGGCTGGAACTGAGCCCATCTGAAGCCAGGAGCCAGGAACTTCTTCCAGGTATCCCACGCAGGTGCAGGGTCCGTCCCTGACTACTTTCCCAGGCCTCAAGCAGGGAGCTGGATGGGAAGCGAGGCCACCAGGATTAGAACCAATGCCCATATATGGGATCCTGGCTCATTCAAGGTGAGGACTTTAGCCCCTAGGCCACCGCACTGGGCCCAGTTTCTTTTCATTTTAAAGAAGATCAGCACCCACGGTGTGGAGAGGTGATGTGGCCCTGAAGGTGGCTGTGGTGGTGACAAGGAGGGATTTCCAGCAGGAATACCCTTAGGAGGCTGAGGTCATGCTGCAGATGAGAGCTGGTGGGGCCTCGGCCCTGGCCAGTAGCAGAGGAAGAACTGAGAAGACTGTGGTCTCAGAATGTATTCTGGCTGCAGGCACAACATTTACTGGTGGCTTGGCTATGGACAGGGCCTGAGTTTGTGCAAGACAGGAAGTAAAAAGTATCCGTTTTCTGTTATTTAGGGCCTGTGGGACACAGCCCTACACAGGTCACTGGTATGCGAAAAGCAATACTGGCGAGCAAACAGGCTTACCCTTATGTGCCTTCTTAGCCGATCATGTGCATAATTATTTTTACACCATGAAGTAACTTCGCTGGCTTCTTCAGGCAAATGAAGCTTTGATTTGTTAAAAGTTGCTGGAATTTCATCAACTGGAAGGAATGCCTGCGCAGACAAATGACGCATTTGGCCTCCCTCCACCCCATGGGAATTGCGCCTTTGGGGCTAGTGTCTTTGAAGATTCTGATTGGCATCATCCATCTGGAGGCAGAAGGAGCAGCTGGGTGAGAGAGACAGCCAAGGAGAATGTTGGGACCTAGAAGGAGAGAAAGGAAAGGGTGGAGAAAGAGTAAGAGATCCGTTTTATCAAGTGAGAATTGGAGAACGATGAGGATGAAGAGCTGGTCAGTAGCAGTGAACAGCCCATTGGCCATCATGAGGAGCAGGTGTTTTTCCTCCAAAGAGTAGCAGAGAGGAGGTAGACCTCAGTTCTTCCACCAGTTCTAACACTATGAACAACAGCAGTTCTGTAAGGAGCTATCAAATTAAGCTATGTCCTGGTATTGATGTGATGGGAAAATTCAGACAAGAGCATGAAAACATGTTTTTTTTTTTTTTTTTTTTTTTTGTGAGGTCTGGGTTATTTAAGGTACAGTGGGAGGGTTTGGGAATTTAGGAAGGATGTGTTTGAATAATTCAGAAAATGAGCAGAGCAATGTGTGTTAGGAGAGTGTGTCGGGGAGGATTGAGCTTCTTATGGGGGTCTGGAGTCAGTGCTGTGCTGAAGGCCAACAGCAGAGACAGTGCTGTAACTCTTCCCCTTAAGGACTGGTTATTTAGGTGACATCCCAAGGCATCATGAATAAGAAAGAAAAAATGTGGACGGACTGGTAGCAGGTATAGCTCTGGTGTAGCTGCTCTCAAAATTTGGTCATCAGCATTTATAAGGCTGAGGGGTCACCCAGATGAAAAGGCTATAGCAACCCACAAAGAAATGAAGGTAGTGTATTGGATGGAGATACAAAGGAGATGTTGATTAAGTGAAAAGTAAAACTCTGGGGAGCGGGGTGCTAAAGCTGCTCCTGGGATTGGTAGGGGCCATTGCAAGATGGCAGCTGTCCCAGGGCCAGGAGGCGGAGGTGGTCTTGCCAGCAGGTAAACACGAAGTCACAGGGTTAGGCTAATGCCCTCGCTGTGATTACTGGCCTATCAGGTAGCGCCAAGTGGACCCATGGGGAGAAGTGATTGGTAGAGAACGATATAAAAGTAGCCAGTAAAAGCAAGGCAATGGACGGACAGACGACAGATGGACGATGGACGACAAAGAGAAGAAGGATGAGCGGGAATAAGGGTGGCGGAGAGAGGGCTGGAGAAGCAGGGAGGAAAGCTAATACCAAAATGGGGACAGGGGCAGCGGAGAGAAGGATTATAAACGCAGCCGCTTTTGGCAGTGAAGGGTCTGGTTGCATTTCCGGCTTTTCCCGGACCCTCCAGAGTATGCCTCGTTATTTTAGTGTCGCTGCTGGCAGCAGTAAAAGTCAGTCTTTGACCCAATTCGTTACCAGGTGTGGAAGATAATAAAGATAAACAAGACTCATACTCAGATACAAGCCTTCATTCGTATCCTCTCTCCACAGCCCTTAATCCAAAACAGATAGTTGGTCATACATGGATATTTTTGTTTTTTCACAAGTAGCTTTTAAAACGTTTTATAAATGCAGAAATAGGAAAAAAGAGTCTAATAAAGGTTGACCTAGCTCCTTCTGCACATACAAAAACTTTAGACAGTTGTGCTAACCCTGATAGTGTTGTAGTATAATTTTTGTTTATTTGGAAGGCTAATTTTTCTGCCACATCATTGGCTTTCAAAATAAAAATGGGAGTTTTTACAAAAGGTTTTACCTTTAGCCAATGATCATTTAAGAAACTATAGAGCATTAATAGTTTTCCGTTTGCTTCTATTTTATAACAAATATTTTTGCATACTGGATGATTTTGAAAGTGAATATTACATGGAACTGATGTTGGTAGGCTGAGGAAGAGATTTTAAAAATTGTTTACCATGACTAATTTCTAAGCTATAATCCTTTAGCTTCCAAAGTTGTTGATCAACCCTCTTAGCTTTTTTGACTCTCAGAGACTCACTGAGTTGCTATAGTTGATGAAGAAACATTGTGAACATACGCTATTATCATATTGAAAAAAAAATTTGGCTGAAGTTTCAAACCATTTCCATTCAGCTTTTAAGTCGAGAAGGTTTTCCACTGTGTTTGAGTATGATTCTAACAAAGACCTAGCATCCTTTAAGAGTACCATAAAATCAAAGGACTGCCAGTACTGTAATTTCTCTTTATTTTTGTCTGTGCCAGAAAAAGTTTGAGTCATTTTTCTAAACTGCTGGTCAAGTTCAAAGAGACTTCACAGTAACTCAGCTTGCTGGTGAGATGTGTAAGTGTGCCTTGTGCTCATTCTAACTCCAGGCGTCCCATGCTTTGTCTAATGACATGTGGGGCAACAAACATGTGAAATACATTATTTGGTGAAATTGAGAGAGTCTGAATTATGTGGTGAGCTGAGTTCTGTGATTTTTTTTAAATGCCTTTCTCTTTATATGCTCTTTGTTCCTGTGTTCTTTGGTCTCATGGCTTTATTTAGTCTCTAGGGATAAGAAGAATAATGCCTAAGGATTTCTGTGATCCTAAGAACGACTTAGGAGTTCAGTGTTTCATTTAAGATGGAATACAGATATCCATGTGATTTTATCTAGGCTACGTTAAGAGTGAGAGCAAAAAATTGATTTTTGGGAAGCAAAACAAGAACACCAAAAATTTTTTTACAATGATGCTCTTCGATCTTCCGAAGGGTCATGGGCAGAAATTGGTATGTAATAATCTTTGGGGTTAAAATTTCATGGGAGGGGAGGACAATGGCAGAGAAATTAGAAAAAAACATGTGCCAAAGGTCTCCTTAGCTAGGGATAATTAGCCAAAAATTTGGGGGATGGAAAGTCAGCTCCATAATAAAGAGTGGATCACTGTCATACAAATACAAATGTTGAAATAATTTCCGGCGGTGTGTATCCCAACTAAAGTTTCATTTGTTTGATAATTACATCTTATACCGAGCTCACACTACATCTGCTGATCTTATCCTCACGTGAATCCTTGAATGTTCTAAGGCAGGGAGGATATTGAAGGCCTCCGCTTGGCCTCCCACTGTTTTTTTTTTTTTAATTCCTTCAGGAGCTGACTTTGAGTGGAAATGAGATAAGGAAAGTGAAACACATGGGCTGGAGTGTTCTACTAAGTGTAGTGTAGACAGCTGTGGGATCCCAGAGGAAGTATGGTGAGTTTTGCTGGGAGGTGGTCAGGGAATGAGTCAATAAAGAGGTGACGTAACACCAGAGATTTGCAAAGTGTATGGGAAAGCAATCACATCTTTGTTTTCAATTAAATCCTGCCTTAAATGTACTGCTTCCTGTAACTGCTACATGGCTTAGCTCAGTAGCTTTAGGAATACCTGTGCTTTGTCACAGATACAAATCCTAGCTAGTTCCGTAGCACAACATAGCTGTGGAAAAATACGTTGGAATATTGTTTGTGATCATCATCACATTAAAACTGCAGTAGATACAGGGTCTCTGGATCTTGTTAGTGAGCATGTTAATGAAGCACACATTTAGAAGTCTCAGACTGAGCTATGAAGTTCAAAGGAAGACAGGAGTCTGGAGGCCTCCCTCTGAGAAGCACAGATTCATGTCATAACAGCTAGAGTTCCTGCTCAGCTTGGCAGGGTTAGGGTTAAAATCACGGGTTATCCATTAGTGGCTGAGAAAGGCAGGCTGCAGAAATGTTGGTATGGCCCGTGCAGGTGTCTAAGCTCCTCCACACAATAATCATTAAAATAATGCATTAACCTTTTGGCAAACTGCCAACATTTGAGTGGCAGTGTAAAATAGAGTGTGGGAAAATGGACCCCTCCTGTTGGCACAAGGTGCTGAGTCTTTGTATTTGCTAGAAGCCGTCATCTTTCCAAATGCTTACAATGGTTGACCCAGAAATACCATTTTCCTAAATCTGTTCTACAAAAATGTAGGTGTGTATGCAGACAGATGTGTGTGCAGGATGTGTGGTGGGCAGTGTACCTCCACTGTGAGAGATAGAAAGTGACAAGTGACAACATATTTTTAAAAATTCCCTAAAGACGCTCACCAAATTCTTACTATAGCATAACATGCAGGTATTTTTTCGCATGCAGTAGAACAAGTGCTGTTATATTAGAAGTTGTAGGGCAAATATGGGAATCACATTTACTAAGATACCAGAAAGCAAAAGTACTCAATAAAACCTAGACAGCATGGAAGATTATCTTAATGGATGTGAACTTAACTCTTCCTAATGTTCCAAAGTATGCTGGGAGAGATGAAAACTGGCAGGATGAATAGCAAGGGAGTTTGTTTTCACTCTTTTTTTTTGTAATGCTTTGTTAATGACTTGACCCATGCATTTCTACTGCATTTCTAAGTAAAAAGGAAAATGTTAAATGATTGTACTTCTATAACACAAGGAGTATACACTCCTAGGACCAAACCTAGTGGGGCTTTTAAAAAAAAACACTATTAAATTTTATTGAGGTATGTAAAGTGAAGATCTTAAAAAATGAAGACATGTACTCTGTTGTTGAATTGTCTAATTCAGTCTAAGTTTGTAGATATTACTGCAACTCGAGTTAAAACTCTTGGGAAATTAAATTGTCGTAGAAGACCTTTACAATCATTGGAAGAACAAAACTAGTAAGAATAGCCAGAAAATCTAGAGACAGAATAATGAGAGCATGACTGTGCAATCAGGTACTAAAACGATCCTAAAATGAAAATAGTGGAAGTGGTGAGCCAGGGGTTCAGAATTAGATCAAATGATCCATTTGATAGCATGGAATCTGGATGTCAGATGGCTATCCCTGCCACTCTTGCCTAATGATATTATAGCCTCACTCCTTTGTATTTCCCACAGCACTTTCTGTCAATTCCATTCTGGGTGGCAAGCTGTGGAGGATCACCTGATTGCATCTACCTGGAAATGTTCTTTGGAGGGTGGATGTCTTCATGCTGTATCCCGCTTGGAGAGGTGCCTGCTTGCGGCAAGGGAGGAACATCCTGGGGGCCTCGGCCACCCTGGCCAAACAGCATTCTTAGCTGTAGCAACTGTTGTAGGGTTTTTTGACCCCAAATACAGCAGCAACCTCTATTCTCGTCTCACAGGAAAGAAGAATTTTTACGCAGACACAGTTGAGTTTTAAAGCAAGATTTATTAGAAAGGCTGAGAAAGGAGACTCCCATCCTAGTGATGGGAGGAGACTTTGAGAGAGAAAGAACCCGTACATAAGGGGTGTTGGGATCCTTTTAAAGCTTTACTTCAAAGGGGTTTCTCCAAAGACAAAAGGAAATTCCTGGTCCCCATGGCACCTGGCTTTGAGACAAAAGGCCAAAAAGGTGTCGAACATGCTACTTCTGGGTCCCTGTTCGAAGATAAGAACAGCCTGAGGCCCTCCCCCACAATGGCCGGAGACAATGGCTGATGCTTCAGGTGGGGAATTGGTGTGTTAATGTTGCCCTTGTGCCTTGGAAGAAATGTGCTATGGTGAATCTAAGACATGATGGGGAAAACACCATTTTATCTTTGAGAAGAAAATGGCTCGGGGACCCAGAATACCCTAACTGCCCACTACCCAGTCTAACTCCTCATACAACTGATAGAAATCTGTTGTGAACAAACAATGTAAAAGTAAGAGGGCTTTATCAGGCAAAGGTAAAGAGAAGGCTACTCCACAGAGCAGCTTCATGTATTGTTTCAGCTACTCTGGGGTTTGAAAAATCTGTGTTCACATCTGCTGGAATATTCATCTTTCTTCTGGAAAATGGGTGGTGGCTTCCAGGGATTAAGGATGCACTTTTTTTTTTCTCCTTATATAGGCAGTCACAGTAATTGTAAACTGTCATGCCACCAGGGGGAGTGGTTTTTAATATTCTAAAGCATTATAGTGAGGGTAAAACAGGGTTTGGTCCGCTTGAGGTTAGGTTTGGATGCCATGATTTCAACCAGTTCCTTTGCTTGTATCTTTCTACACTGGGGCTTGCCGTATGCTCTTTCTTGTGGGGAATCACTTTTGAAGTGAGTGCAAGCCTTTGCTTTATGTGCTGGAGGAAGTCAGAGGACAAAGGATTGTTGATGGAGTGTGTTTCTAGGTAGGAGGTGAAGGAGTACCTTTTTGTGGGCTGATTACCTGCAGTGATGATAAAACACCACTTCAGGGAAGGATTGGGAGAAGTGCTATGAACGAGTCAAGGATGTGCTACCAAAATCAAGGTTTGTTTACAGGAGGTGTAGCACAAACGGGTTACAAAGATTCTAGCATTCCGCCTCCAGAGAATCTTAGGGCATTCCTAGGGATCCACTTGGGTGGGGCTTACCCTTTTCTCCAACCAAGGGAAGCCCAGATTCAGTTGGTTTCCTTCGAAGCTTTCAGTAGATGGACAGCTCCCCACTCCCTTTTGCTTCTCAGGGAATTCATGCTTCCCAGCCTTTGCTCCTCAGCAGGCTGATCTGTGGCAAGCTTCATGGCAAAGGGTAACTCTCACTTCATGTCATGAAGGAGTCCCCTGTGCCTGAGGCTTCTCAACAAAAAGACAACGATTTTGTAAGTCAGGAATTCTGGAATTCCTGGAATTTAGGACCTGGAATTCTGTTTTGGGAAGCTCTCAGGTGAGCTCCCTAAAACTGATCTAGGGAACAGGCTTTGAATAGCAAGAGCCTAAACCAAAACAAAGGCAATAGCTTGGTTCAACTATAGGATCTAGGTCAGCACTATCCTGTAGAAATGTATCATGCAAGTCAAGTGGATGATAAAAACTCTCCAGTTACGCCATTGCAAGAAGGAAAAATACATGAGTGAAGTTAATGTTAATAACTTCACTAAAGCAATATATGAAATCTAATTGTGTCACATGTAATGAATATAAACATACATTCTGAAATTTTAACAATTTCAGATTTAGCAATTTACTTCATACGTAGACATTACATGCATTACTCTGTACATACCTATACCATTTTTCTTAAAAGTAGTTTTCTGATATCATATAATGTAGTGTTCATGACAATGATCATAAAATGATGACATGGGTATAGTGTCACGAGCAGTTCTCTTGCCTTCAAGTACAATGAAGGGACTTACGTGTTCATGTCTATGCGTTATTCCAATTCACCCAACAAACTAGCTTAAATTCTACTCAGTAATTTAACTTTAGTTGTAATCTGTAATTCACAGGTTCAATCCTAAATCTTTTATTCCTCTACCCAAAGACCTCTTGGGCCTCTTTGTCCCAGGATGGAGGGCACATCCTGAGATCGTTTGCTTACTTACTGTTTCTATATTCCCTGGATGGTGTGTGAGAGAGAGGAGAGGCAGTTGTCTCAGGGTCCCGGGTGGCATAGAGTGGTGCCAAGTTCCCTTTGGCTTCTGCTCAGGGCATTTGAGACAGTCTTGATTCTCTAAAAGCTAGCTGAGTGCAGTCTGTTCAACAGAGTCCCTTTAAAAAACATGTATTTAAATTATTTTTGTTTTAAAATTTTTTCCTTTAAAAATTTAGTTTTATTGGAAAGGCAGATCTACAGATAGGAGGAGATACAAGAGAAGGGTCTTCCCTCCAGTGGTTTGCTCCCCAAGTGGCCATGATGGCCAGAGCTGAGCCAATCCAAAGCCAGGAGCCAGGAGCTCCTTCCAGGTCTCCCACACAGGTGCAGGGTCCCAAAGGCTGTCCTCTCCTGCTTTCCCAGGCCACAAGCAGGAAGCTAGATGGGAAGTGGAGCAGATGGGACATGAAGTGGCTCCCATGTGGGATCTTGGTGAATGCATGGCGAGGACTTTCATCCTTTACACTGCCGTGCTGGACCCTAAATTTTTTTTATTATTTATCTTATGATACAGTTCCATAGGCTCTGGGATTTCCCTCTTCCTCTTCCCACCCCCCCACCAATGTTCTCCCTCATATTATTATAGTAATGTAGCCCTTCACAAACAGCCCTTAGTGTATCATTCTGCTGTTTAAGTGTGTCATGACAGTGCAGGCATGGACAATGGCAGAGTCCAGCATCCTATTGTCAGGATATATTTAACAGTTTCATTGGGAGCCCATCTTTTTTTGGAAGTAGAGTTGCATACTGCGTTGTGTCTTCACATCTGGATATGATAGTCCCTATTATACAGTTACTGTATATCTTGTTAAATGAAAAGTCATAAAACAAAAGTAACAACAGGAAGAAAATAGAAAATTGACAATGTAATTCAATTTAAATAATATACTACTGAATGGCTAATGTGTCGCTGAAGAAACAAAAAGGAAACTCAAAATCTTTCTTGAAGAAAATGATGCTACTGTATGACTTATGAGGCAGTGAAGGAATTAATAAGGAAAAACTTTATTGAAGAAGTGAAAATACAAATATCAAAACTCATGAGATGTAGCAAAAACTGTGTCGAATAGGGCTATTGATCCTATATATCTTGCATGAAGGTTACTTTATATCAGAAACTTTTATACCCACTCTCAGGGCCCAGTCTCTCCAGCACTTGTAGCTGATTGATGGTCTTTAGACTCCCTCTCCTACCTCCTCCTTATTTCTCCATACAGACTTCTGGTGTGGGGAGGTGAACCTTGTCCTGGCTATACACACTCATAAGCAAGTCCCAAGTCACAGACAAGTCCTGATAAGTCACGAAGTATTGATACCTATTCCAAGAGAAGTTACACACAAGTTAATGCTGTATTACAGTCATCTTTTGTAGGTCTCCCACACAGGTTACCATGATATTATATGGGACTTAATATTCTACACATTTACATTGTAAGGGGCTGAGGTCCACACAATAATGTTTTTGACAGGTTTTATTATTTTCATCACAATTGTTGTGTAGATAATATGTTACTGGAAAAGCTCAGTCATTTCTTTCCTCAGCTTACTATAAAAATATTAAAGCTGGGAATTGGTTGAGGACAGTGGAGAAGTTTTATTTGTGACATGAGCAAGGAAGAGGGGAAGGAGAAAGCATCTTTGAAAGGGAGCAAACCAATGGGCTGTCTCCTGAAAGGGGAGAGATGGACACGGGTTTCAGGAAGTGTCCTGGGTGTTTAAGATTTCTTGACCCTTCTCTGTGTTGCTCAGTTGGGCCAGGGTTTCTCTGTCAGATGCCCTCCTGGGAGGATCTAAGACCTCCTCCACACTGGTGGAGTTAAAAAATAGCTGGGCAACTTTTGAAAGTCACAGCCAACTTGGAAGTTGACTTTTCCTGGCTACCTGTTGAATTTCTCCAGCAAACAGCAGAAATTGCCTTCTGCTGGAGGGCTCTCTGAATTTAAACACTATCCTGTTTGCCAGTACTCTTAGTGTGTGTGAATGTGTGGCAGTGAGATTGTGGCCCAGGGACAACGGCCTCACAGGGCTTGCCCTGGGACCTGACACAAGAATTTAGCAGGCTTAGAGGGTCTCATAACAGTAACGAGAATATTACCAAATACTATGACATCCATCTAAGTTTTATATTCACATACTTATATTCTACATATAAAAGAAAGTGATGGGCTCGGCAGTGTGGCCTAGTGGCTGAGGTCCTCGCCTTGATCCCATATGGCCGCTGGTTCTAATCCCGGCAGCTCCACTTCCTCTCTATCTCTCCTCCTCTCAGTATATCTGACTTTGTAATAAAAATAAAATAAATCTTTTAAAAAAAAAGTGATGCTTGTCGCTTTCTGTGTCTAGCTTATTTCAATTCGAATGATACCTAGTTCCACCCATATTATTAAGATCTCAATATTTCCTTTCTCTTTTTAAAGATTTATTTACTTTACTTGAAAGTCAGAATTAGGGAGAGAAGCAGAGGGATCATCTGTCTGCTCATTCACTCCCCCAAATGGTCACCACAGCCTAAGCGGGGCTGCTCTTAAACCATGTGCCTGGAACTCCATCAAGGCCTCCCTCATGGATGCAGGGGCCCATGGACCCGGGCCATCCTCTGCTGACTTCCCCGACCATAAGCAGGGAGCTGGATCAGAAGCGGAGCAGCTGGGACATGAACTGGCACCCATGTTGGATGCCAGCACCACAGAGGATCAGCCTACTGTACCACAGTGTTAGCCCCAAGGATTTCAATTTTATGCCTGACAAATAGTCCATTGTGAAATTATACCATTTTTTTGCTTATCTGGTCATCAGCTGATGATAATCCGTGAATTCTTTATCTTTGCTGTTGTGAAGTGGACTGCTATAAACATGGGAGTGCAAATACTGATTGTGCTGACTCGACTTCCTTTGTGTGTATTCTCACAAGTGAGATGGCTAGCCTGTTTGCTAGATCTACTCTTAGGTTTTTGGAAAATCTTTGTTTTGCTTTTCATGCTAGTTAGACCAATTTGCATTCTTAGCATCAGTGTCCTTAGGGGATCCTTTTTCTGTATCTCACCGGTACTTGCTCTATTTTGATTTTTACAGAATAGGCAAATGAAATCTCATTGTGGTTTTATTTGCCTTTCCCTGATGGTAGTGATTCTGAGCATTTTGTGTGTGTGTGTGTGTGTGTCTGTTGCCGTTCGTGCTTCCTCCTTGAAAAAAATGTCTGTTTCTCTCCCTTGCCTCTTCCTTAACTGGATTGTTTGTTGTGGTTGAGTCTGATGGGATTCCACAGTTCCATTTGGCTCTATTCACTTTCTTCATGCTCTTTAAACGAGGCAACTTCAGCTATCTTACCTTTGGTTACTGATTTCATGTTTTCTTCTTTCTTCTCAGATACACCGTTGAATCCCTGTGTTGAATTTTTAATTTTTGTTGTTTTACTTTTCAGTTCCAAGATGCCTACTGAAATCTTTCTTCATAATCTATCCCTTTTGGTATATTCTCATTTTGCTCATAAATCATTTTCCTCAATTCCTTTGCCTCATGATTTCTAGATTCCCTGACCTTTTTGTGCAGGCTGTCTTCTAGCTAGCACTTTGAGAATGTTTCAATCTCTGTTTCATGAGTTAAGAAGCTGAGCATCTCTGGGGATTACTGCTCTGAATCCCCCAGCTCCCTTTTGTATAGATTAGGCTTTCCTGTTTCTGTGGATGCTTGTTAGGATTTTGGTGAAATATGAAAATATTGGTGAGCACACATGTTATGATTAGGTAACTCTGGGCTTGATTATCCTCCTGTCCCACAGCATTTGCTGTTAATTATTGAGGGCTGCACTTACAGTTTCAGAATGTTATCTGAACCACTTCTCTTTAATTAGATATGCTCTACTATGCCAAGGATTTGGTAACAGATTTTAAAGAACTAACTTTGTGCTGACAGATTTAAAAAATATTTTCTAAAAGTGACAGAGTTAGTTCTTGTGTTCCAGAAAAGTTGCAAGGATAGTGCAGATCTTCTATATACTTCTCACACAGTTACTTCTCTTATTAATCTCTTATTAATGTAGTATAGTGGTACATTTGTCAAAGCTAAGATGCTAATCTTGGTATATCACTATTAACTGAATTCTATATTTAATTTTAATTTCACTGGTTTTCTTGTCTGCTGCTTTTTTTTCATCCCAGTATCCCATTCAGAATACCACGTCACCCTTACATGTAATGTTTCTCTGAACTCCTCCTCTGATCTACAGCAGTTTTTTAGACTTCCCATGGTTTGACTCATCTTTGTAGTGTTGATAAGAACGGTCATGTATTTTGTAGGCTGTCCCTTAGTTTGAGCACATCTGTGTTCTCATCAATAATAGCCTGAGGTTTATGGATTTTGAGAACGAAGGGATCATTTTCATCCCATGGTATCAAGGGAATATGCGATCAACTTGACATATCATTGATTTTGGCTAACTTCTGAAATACTATTTTGTTGTGATGTATATAATTTTTTACTAGAATGTCTAAATTATGTGTGCAGTGGAAGAAATTCTAGTTAATAGAATAGCTGCATATCATTCCTCCCTCTTAGGAGACCAATGACTGGGACATTTTCTGTGTGTTTTGCATCCTGAATTTTTTTAAAATAATCAGTATGATAACCTTACAATGTACATATGTATCTCTAAATAATATAGTATCTCACCTTTTTCTGTTTATGGAGTTTCACATAAGCATGTAATTCTGTTTATGTGATTTTTTTTCTCCTCAGCTGTAGTTGTGATAGTTACCCTGCTTCAGGACTGACACTTGGATTCAATTTTATTCTACCATGTCTTAGGTGCTTTCTATTTGTCAAGCATTTACTGTTTCATTTCTTTCCTTTGCTCTCCTGCTTTTCTGTGTCAGTCAAGATCATAGCATGATGAACTCTGAGACTGGGTAACTGGAAGTAGGTTGTTTCAGAATCTTCTTACAAAGGTTTGTAGAGGGTAAGAAGACCCCAGGAGATAGTAAGGTGGTCTGCAGCTAGTAAGTGCCATTAGCTTTCTGTGACAGTCCAGCAAGGGGAGTATCTTAGGTTCATAGAGTTACCATGACAAGTTGCCACAAACTGGGTGGTTTGAAATGACAGGACCGTGCTTCCTCTGAATGTTCTAAAACAGGATCCTTCCTCACTTCTCCTTGGCTTTGGGGACTCCCCGAAGGCCTTCACATTGCTTGGCTTGTAGCTGCATCATTCCAGTCTGCCTTCATCATCACATGCTTTCTTCCCCATGGCTTCTTTGTGTCTCCGTGTCCAAAATCCCTTCTGCTTTTTTTTAATATAAAAAACGCCAGTCATTGGCTGCAGCCCCCACACAATCCAGACTCTTGTCATCTCAACATGATTACATTTGTAAAAGATCTTATTTCCCAGCGAGATCTCATTCTTCCGGACTGAAGGAGGGAAGAACATACCTTCCTATTGGACACAACTCAGCCCATGCAGGGAGGGAACCGTGTCTGGACTGGCTACATCTAGAGAGATCTACTGAGGCCTTCCTTCAGAAGATGGTGGCTTTCTGTGGGTGGAGCCAAGGAAGAAAGCCTACCTTTCCCCACCATCTTCTTTTTTTTTTTTTTTTTTTTTTATATATAATCCATTTTATTGTATTGTTGTTGACAATCTTTACATAGTTAACTATAGTTGAAGGAAAATCAAGAAAGAGAAGGAAAAAAGAAAAAAAAAAAAAAAGGTTCAGGGGGATAGGGAGGTGGGCAATGCTATTATGTCCATATTGTTTCCATCATGTATCTGAGGTAAAAGGGGGTATTGAGGGAGAAGCCCCACCCGGTTTCCCGCCCACCCCAAGTCCCATATGTGGGGCATGCTCTGAGATATGTGCTCAAGTGGAGTTAATAGTTCTCCAGTTATGAGTCACTGCCAGTTTCGCTCGATGAGGTGGTCCACTGATTGATATGGTCCATCATGAAGTCTCCATTTGTCCCATATTTCGCTGCCAACATGTAGCTGAGATGAATGATTGTCCTATTCTGTCTTCTGTCTTTTCTTGGTTAGAATTCTGAGTCCAGCAGTTCAGGTGGGGAGATCTCCAAAGATACTTTGAGGTATTCCCAGACCAGATTCTTGTATGTTCTAGCAAGCACAGGGCCCGGCACAGTCCATCACCCTGATCAGCTGGTGGTTGCAATTGCTGTGTTGGTTCTGTTTTCAGTCCCGAGTTGCACTGGAACCAATGGGTGTTGCAGTCCAGTCTGGTTCGGCCCTTACATCAACCAGTGGGAGCTGCAGCCTAGTCGGGGCGACCCACAATAACCCCCACCAAGCCTGCCCCCTACCCTGGTTTGCCAATTTGTGTAGCAGAAGACCAGTCTGTCCCCCATCCCATTTGGCTCTGGTACTTGTCAATGGGTATTAAAGCTTAGTTCTATCTAATCGACTCAACCATCCAGCCCTCACAGATGTTGTTGAGTGCCTCTGTCTAGCCATCCCAGCCCCCGTCCTAGTTTTCATGCCCTCCCACGGGAATAGTGACCCAAGAAGGGGGAACCCACTTTTTCCCTCCCAGGTCTCTCTGTCCCGGTTTATGCACTCTTTAGGTGGTCCTGTGATTTGACTCGACAGAATTAGTCCCCAGTGCCAGCTTCTGCCAGCTGATGCTGTGGCCCTGATCTTGTCCACATGCAGCGCACAGGTGTTGTAGCCTTGCTTAGTCGTGTCTGTCTCTATCCCAGCCAACACTCTCCAGTGGGAGTGGTTGTCCAGCGAGGGGACCAGCCCCTTAACCCCCCCGCCAGCTCTGCCCCTCCCTTCCTGGATCTCACATGTGCTGGATGGGTGTTGCATTCATATCCAGTACAGGCAACCACGCCCTGGCGTTCCAGAATGTGTACTGGTTTTGTCGCAACCAAACCCGGCCCATTCCACACTCTGTTCTGGTGATCGGATTTGCCAGAGGATGACATGAACTGATTCAGCCTGGCCTGCTCCTGACCCATGCCGAATGCATGCCAGTGGGAAACTTTCCATGGCCTATTCTGGGCTGTTTCCAATCATGCTTCTCGCGCTTACCTGCAGGGACTGTGTCCTGCCAGAGGAGTTGCCCAGGCTCCTCCATCAGAACCCCTCCCAATGCCAGATTTTGCGCTTGCCAGGGGGTTCTTGAGCCAACCCTACTCAGTTCACCTCCTGTCCTAGCAGGAACAGTGGCTTTTCCTGGCTGGCTTTCACCCCATTCTGACTCTTGTTGTTGGATGTTTCAGCCCAGCCATGGCTCGTCCATACCCACATACAGCTCACACATGGCTCAGAAGGGGATTGAGACCCAGCCTAGTCAGTCCCACATCTACCCTGTTTCTCCATAACACCAGATGGTGCTGGGATCTGAACCGGCCTGGTGCATCCAATCCCAGCCCACACTAGTGCCTCGGGTGACTGCAACTGTTTCCTAGATAGAACGCAGCCCCCATTCCAGCACATACACCCCTTGGTGGGAACCTCATCCCAGCTGTGGCTTCCCAGATTGGGACCGTTCCTAGCTGTAAATCACGCACCTGCACGTGGTTGCTCCGAGGACCATTAGGTGCCAGCCTGCTACACAAGCCGGAGCTTATCTTTTACTTGATAGGTGTTCAAAGCTCAGCATTATTAAGGGATTGGAAGTTCTTCAAAGGAAGAGTTACTGGCATTGGGAATCTTTAGGATTGACTCAGATCCCAGAAACAGTGGGGTCACTCTAGAGCTATCTCAGCAGCGATTCAGATGTCCAATACCCCAGAGCTCCCCGGCCGGGCGGCCAGTAGGCACAGCCTGGCGCCAAATGGCGCACTGGCCGCCCTGGCCCAGCCCGCCATGAGCCATGGGCACATGGCGGACTGGGTTCGGGATCCGAGCTAGACGTCCTCTCCCGCAGCCCTCGGCTCGCCTCTGGCAGCCGGAAGTTAAATCCTGCAGGCCCGAGGTTGCGCCCCTCCCCAATCCCGTTCACCCACCACCCAATGAGGGTGTTGGGTGGGTCCCGGACATGCCCAGTCACGGAGGCCTCCCCCCTCGGCGTACTCACCCCAGAAGGAAGCAGGCCGCACCCAGGCATGTCCGGGCCCAGCCCGCCATGAGCCATGGGCACATGGCGGACTGGGTTCGGGATCCGAGCTAGACGTCCTCTCCCGCAGCCCTCGGCTCGCCTCTGGCAGCCGGAAGTTAAATCCTGCAGGCCCGAGGTTGCGCCCCTCCCCAATCCCGTTCACCCACCACCCAATGAGGGTGTTGGGTGGGTCCCGGACATGCCCAGTCACGGAGGCCTCCCCCCTCGGCGTACTCACCCCAGAAGGAAGCAGGCCGCACCCAGGCATGTCCGGGCCCAGCCCGCCATGAGCCATGGGCACATGGCGGACTGGGTTCGGGATCCGAGCTAGACGTCCTCTCCCGCAGCCCTCGGCTCGCCTCTGGCAGCCGGAAGTTAAATCCTGCAGGCCCGAGGTTGCGCCCCTCCCCAATCCCGTTCACCCACCACCCAATGAGGGTGTTGGGTGGGTCCCGGACATGCCCAGTCACGGAGGCCTCCCCCCTCGGCGTACTCACCCCAGAAGGAAGCAGGCCGCACCCAGGCATGTCCGGGCCCAGCCCGCCATGAGCCATGGGCACATGGCGGACTGGGTTCGGGATCCGAGCTAGACGTCCTCTCCCGCAGCCCTCGGCTCGCCTCTGGCAGCCGGAAGTTAAATCCTGCAGGCCCGAGGTTGCGCCCCTCCCCAATCCCGTTCACCCACCACCCAATGAGGGTGTTGGGTGGGTCCCGGACATGCCCAGTCACGGAGGCCTCCCCCCTCGGCGTACTCACCCCAGAAGGAAGCAGGCCGCACCCAGGCATGTCCGGGCCCAGCCCGCCATGAGCCATGGGCACATGGCGGACTGGGTTCGGGATCCGAGCTAGACGTCCTCTCCCGCAGCCCTCGGCTCGCCTCTGGCAGCCGGAAGTTAAATCCTGCAGGCCCGAGGTTGCGCCCCTCCCCAATCCCGTTCACCCACCACCCAATGAGGGTGTTGGGTGGGTCCCGGACATGCCCAGTCACGGAGGCCTCCCCCCTCGGCGTACTCACCCCAGAAGGAAGCAGGCCGCACCCAGGCATGTCCGGGCCCAGCCCGCCATGAGCCATGGGCACATGGCGGACTGGGTTCGGGATCCGAGCTAGACGTCCTCTCCCGCAGCCCTCGGCTCGCCTCTGGCAGCCGGAAGTTAAATCCTGCAGGCCCGAGGTTGCGCCCCTCCCCAATCCCGTTCACCCACCACCCAATGAGGGTGTTGGGTGGGTCCCGGACATGCCCAGTCACGGAGGCCTCCCCCCTCGGCGTACTCACCCCAGAAGGAAGCAGGCCGCACCCAGGCATGTCCGGGCCCAGCCCGCCATGAGCCATGGGCACATGGCGGACTGGGTTCGGGATCCGAGCTAGACGTCCTCTCCCGCAGCCCTCGGCTCGCCTCTGGCAGCCGGAAGTTAAATCCTGCAGGCCCGAGGTTGCGCCCCTCCCCAATCCCGTTCACCCACCACCCAATGAGGGTGTTGGGTGGGTCCCGGACATGCCCAGTCACGGAGGCCTCCCCCCTCGGCGTACTCACCCCAGAAGGAAGCAGGCCGCACCCAGGCATGTCCGGGCCCAGCCCGCCATGAGCCATGGGCACATGGCGGACTGGGTTCGGGATCCGAGCTAGACGTCCTCTCCCGCAGCCCTCGGCTCGCCTCTGGCAGCCGGAAGTTAAATCCTGCAGGCCCGAGGTTGCGCCCCTCCCCAATCCCGTTCACCCACCACCCAATGAGGGTGTTGGGTGGGTCCCGGACATGCCCAGTCACGGAGGCCTCCCCCCTCGGCGTACTCACCCCAGAAGGAAGCAGGCCGCACCCAGGCATGTCCGGGCCCAGCCCGCCATGAGCCATGGGCACATGGCGGACTGGGTTCGGGATCCGAGCTAGACGTCCTCTCCCGCAGCCCTCGGCTCGCCTCTGGCAGCCGGAAGTTAAATCCTGCAGGCCCGAGGTTGCGCCCCTCCCCAATCCCGTTCACCCACCACCCAATGAGGGTGTTGGGTGGGTCCCGGACATGCCCAGTCACGGAGGCCTCCCCCCTCGGCGTACTCACCCCAGAAGGAAGCAGGCCGCACCCAGGCATGTCCGGGCCCAGCCCGCCATGAGCCATGGGCACATGGCGGACTGGGTTCGGGATCCGAGCTAGACGTCCTCTCCCGCAGCCCTCGGCTCGCCTCTGGCAGCCGGAAGTTAAATCCTGCAGGCCCGAGGTTGCGCCCCTCCCCAATCCCGTTCACCCACCACCCAATGAGGGTGTTGGGTGGGTCCCGGACATGCCCAGTCACGGAGGCCTCCCCCCTCGGCGTACTCACCCCAGAAGGAAGCAGGCCGCACCCAGGCATGTCCGGGCCCAGCCCGCCATGAGCCATGGGCACATGGCGGACTGGGTTCGGGATCCGAGCTAGACGTCCTCTCCCGCAGCCCTCGGCTCGCCTCTGGCAGCCGGAAGTTAAATCCTGCAGGCCCGAGGTTGCGCCCCTCCCCAATCCCGTTCACCCACCACCCAATGAGGGTGTTGGGTGGGTCCCGGACATGCCCAGTCACGGAGGCCTCCCCCCTCGGCGTACTCACCCCAGAAGGAAGCAGGCCGCACCCAGGCATGTCCGGGCCCAGCCCGCCATGAGCCATGGGCACATGGCGGACTGGGTTCGGGATCCGAGCTAGACGTCCTCTCCCGCAGCCCTCGGCTCGCCTCTGGCAGCCGGAAGTTAAATCCTGCAGGCCCGAGGTTGCGCCCCTCCCCAATCCCGTTCACCCACCACCCAATGAGGGTGTTGGGTGGGTCCCGGACATGCCCAGTCACGGAGGCCTCCCCCCTCGGCGTACTCACCCCAGAAGGAAGCAGGCCGCACCCAGGCATGTCCGGGCCCAGCCCGCCATGAGCCATGGGCACATGGCGGACTGGGTTCGGGATCCGAGCTAGACGTCCTCTCCCGCAGCCCTCGGCTCGCCTCTGGCAGCCGGAAGTTAAATCCTGCAGGCCCGAGGTTGCGCCCCTCCCCAATCCCGTTCACCCACCACCCAATGAGGGTGTTGGGTGGGTCCCGGACATGCCCAGTCACGGAGGCCTCCCCCCTCGGCGTACTCACCCCAGAAGGAAGCAGGCCGCACCCAGGCATGTCCGGGCCCAGCCCGCCATGAGCCATGGGCACATGGCGGACTGGGTTCGGGATCCGAGCTAGACGTCCTCTCCCGCAGCCCTCGGCTCGCCTCTGTCCCCACCATCTTCTTTACCTCTGTTGTTGGCTGCATTCCTTGGGAGTTTGAGAGCAAAAGATGTGATCCTGTCGTGTTAGATTTGCATGTGACA
Source organism: Ochotona princeps (assembly GCF_030435755.1). Classification (NCBI taxonomy): domain Eukaryota; kingdom Metazoa; phylum Chordata; class Mammalia; order Lagomorpha; family Ochotonidae; genus Ochotona; species Ochotona princeps. The sequence continues at coordinate 4,534,498 of NC_080838.1, forward strand.
GGGTCCACCTTTTTTGAGAGCAAAGGATGTGATCCATGTAGTGTTACATTTGCAGGTGACAGGGTCCACCTTCAAGGGCAGGTAGAGACAAGATCTGGAACAGAACTTCCTGGATTGAAGTCTCTTTTACTCCCCTTTGTCTCATCTATCAGTCCATTATTCTGACTGTCTTATTCTCATGCTTGTCATTTCATTGGTCACCCTATTTATTTTAGTAGATATACTTTAAGGCTAAAGCCAAAGAGTGCCTTGCTCTCCCTCTGAACAGCATACTCCTGTCAGTCCCAACTTACGTGCTTTATGGTTTAAGTGAAATAGTTGTCACTATAGTTAAGTTTGTCTGAGGAAGCAGGGGCACTGGAAGCTGCGTGACTTGTCTGATGGCCAGCAGCATTCTGCTAAATCTCTTCAAAATGTTAAACTTTTTGCAGAGTACAAATGGACAAATTAATAGTTATGCATAAATCGAGTCTCTTTAGCATTATTGTATGATTCTCTCTAGGAATTTGTTATAACCATCATTAAGATGTCAAAAAATGAATTGCCTCTTAAACTTGATCTTTAGATAAAATAACTAAGCTGGTATATTTTAAAATTTGCCTTACAACCTCTCTGAATATCACACTTTTTGTACTCTGGATATTGCTGAAAGTATTTCCTGTGATTCAGCCATAATGCAGTGAGCAGACATGAAATAAAGTAACTTGGAATGGATCTAACAACAGGGAACAGCACAAACCAGCATTATGGATGTAACAGCTATGCTGTCCCTGCACCACGGCTGATGATGTAATCCAGTTGCAACTAGAGCTTTGTTTTCTACTTTTCCTTTCAGTTATATCCAGACGCAGTGGAGCCTCCTTTCACGTGAATTCCAACCCAGACTGCGTCTCTTTCTGATTACTCCAGAGAGCAGTTTTTTTGTTCTGTAGTCATACACACAGTCTTATTTCAGGGCCTAAAATCCTTGGCCCTCTCTAGAAGCCCTGTGATCCCAGTTGAGATCTGTTGCTCCTTTTCTCAGGATCATAAATTTGATAATGCTGTCTTGAGTTGATAAGTAAGTTCATTGGGATCCCAGGAAAGCTGTCAGTAGGGTTTGTGTTAGAATTCAACAAGCTGATCTGAAAGGTGTACATAAACACATAGGGGACTAAGAACTGAGAAGCCAGTCAAGGGAAGGGGTGTGAGCTGTCAGGTTGGATGACTCACAGTGAGAACATAGCAGCCAAGATTGGGCTGCCTTTCCCTAGGCTGGCAATGGAAGAGATGCCAGAAACAACCTTGATGTTGTGACTCCTTGGTTTATTTCAGAACTGAAACGGGGCAAGATGGTATCTTTTGATAAATTGTAGTGGAATACTTATAAATATAGTAGGGGGAAAATGAATTCCCAAGAGAAGCTGTATTGTATGATCCTGAAACTGAACCCTGGGAAGCAATTAAGGACTTGATACAGTGTTGGAGAATATTGATCTACTGTATTGCACTTTGCAATGCATGCTTAGATGTAAGAAGGTATGTAGTCTTTCTGGCATCAAGCTCTACCTTGAAGGCCACAGTACAAAGGGCTCCACAGCAGATAGCTCTGTCCGATTATGGTACACTCCTCATCCTGAGGGATTCATTCCACGTTCCCTCAGGGAGGAAGTCATCAGATCCTAATTGAATTTATTCTGTCTGGGCTATCCATGTGTCTGACCAGAACCCCTCGGGACGCTGAAATGATCCACTTTCCTGTGCGTGCTCTTGGCTTCCTGACACAGCCCAGACTTTTAATGAATGTCCTGTCCTAGTTCCCTCAGAATTTTGGCCTGTCAAATGTTAGGTGGAATCTGAAACTTTTTCATGGCTTAAAAATATAGCCTAATATTTCCATGACATAAATATAGCTGGTTTTACAAATTCAGAAATTATCATGACATTGGCATAATGATTGGCATGGTGGGTTCACATTTGTGGTATGCACGCTCATGGGTCTATGACTTTTCTGTTTGTGGAATATTTATTATGTAGGACTCTTCATTGCATTCTAAAGTGCCAAAGAGAAAGGTCGTGGCTTGTTTGTTGCCTACTGTTACAGTCAGTCCTGACATTTATGCCTACTAAGTGTCAACCCTGAGGTAGGTACTCAGAATTACCTCTTTTATTCATACAGTATCACCATGACCTGGGTCACTATTTTGACCCCATTTTTAGAGACGTGGAAATTAAGACCCCATGGTATGAATGACTTGACTGATCACAGGACCACTAAGGAACGGATGGAAAGGGACAAACTTAGCAAAGTCCTATTGTAGAGCCCTGCCTACTCACTACTGTGTTGCGTTTCTGAATTATGTACCAAAGAAATTGATTATGGAGGGGAAGTTTTGACATTTTTGGCAAGGGAAAACAACCCTGGCTATTCTAAGTAGAAAACAACATTCAGTTTCTTGGAAACGCATTGGGTAGCTTTTAAAAGTCAATTCCAAGTTCAGAGAAGTAGAATTGGGTTTGGGCAGAAATCGAGGGAGCCGAACAATGTTGCCGGAGTGATAGTTGAGAACTCTGTTGCTGCTGGCTGTTGCTGCTAACACTGGGTTCTAACCATCTCCTTGTCTTTGCTTTACTTACTCAAGAATTTATGTTTTCTTATAGAAACATCTGTTTGGCCAAGCATGGGACACCTGTTCTCGGCTGCATCTGCCAAGAGCGAGGAGCAGGAGTTTCTGGCCTTCTAGGACTTTAGCAGTGAGAAGCTGGACTTGGCTTCCAATCAAAGACATATTCCAAAGACTTCCTCCCCAGAAAGAAAGGGGTTGGGGGTTGAGCAGCCAAAAATCAACCCTCAGTCTTTACAGCTCTCTTGTTTGCTGTCATGTCCTCATCCTCCAGTATCAGTTCTGACTTCTTAAAGTGGCTTCCTGGGCCCTTCTATACCAGACCAACCAACAAACAAGCTGAATGCAGAAAGCTGAATGAAGATATTAAACAATAGCTCCTTCTGGTTGCACGGGAAAAGCTTGGAAAGGGTCCAGTGTATGTAGACATTGCTCTGATCATTTGAAGGTTTTCCTAAACTTTTTAGAATTGTGACCAAATGCCATGCTTTGACCTCAAATTTAATTTCATTTGTATCTTTTCATATTTACCACATCTTTTGGCATCTTTGAATCACTCAGTGACTCCTTTTTTTAAAAAAAAAAAGATTTATTAGAAAGACTGTTTTACAGAGAAAGATCTTCTACCTGCTGGTTTACTCCCAAAGTGACCACAATGACTAGAGCTGAGCCCATTCAAAAGCAGGAGTCAGGAGCTTTTTCGGGGTCTCCCATGTGGGTGCAGAGTCCCAAGGCTTTGGGTTGTCCTATGCTGCTTTCCCAGGTCACAAGCAGGATGCTTGATCTGGAGCAGCTAGGTCATGAACCAACAGCCATATGGGATCCTGGCACTTACTAGGTGAAAATTTAGCTTTGAGCATCACTCCAGGACCACAGCTCTAGTTCTGCCAACCCTATCCCCCGCACTGCCCACTGACTGTAGCCTCCTGAATTTGAGCTCATAGCACAACATTCTGTGGCTCCAGACAACATCTCCAACTCAGTTTCCCATTTACTGCCTTCATATATGCATCTCCCAAAGTGCATGAATTCCACATACTTACTGCTCACCACGTATAAGGAAACCACTTGACTACTGCTGCCTGTTTCATTGCAGCAGTCTCATAGAAAGGCCAGTTGCTCCATTTTATAAACATTGATGAGGCTGTGACCAGTGAGTAGTTGAGCTGAGCTTCAAAGGTTGCTTTTCCTGCTCAGAGGCCTGGGTATTCCTTATCTCTTCGCTTTCTTAGTTCTCTTCATCTGGAATCACTCCTCCCTTGATTTTGTGTTGGTGAAGTTTTCTCATCTTCAGAGCTGCAATGCAGATGCTTCAGGGTGAGATATTTTTGAGTCATTGTGGCTTGGAAGACTCTCTCCCTTCTCTGACTTCCCACACTGTTGTAGCTTGGTGGATTCTTTCCCCAGCTTAATAAAGAAATAAAAAGCCAGGAACTGGATGGAGACAGAGAAGTTTATTTGTGAAGGAGAGAGGAAGAGACACAGAAGGTTTGAGGAAGAGTGTTGGGATTTTAAGCGTTTCCTGACCCTTCCTTGTTGGGTGGGACCCTACAGGTAAGGTCTTCCCCATTGGTGGTCGCTTAACCAATTAGGAAGTGGCTGGGCAATTCTTGGGCCACACCCTTGAAGATACGGCCAAGATTTCAGTGGGCTTGGATGGTCTCACTGACCTAAAGGATGCTGTGAAACCAGTGATTTTTTTTTCCCCCAGCAATTCCAGGTTATTTCTGCTATCTCCAGCTCGTGGAAACTCTCTGTAAGACATACTTTGCATTTTCACTGCCAGCTGCAAAGAAGTAATAAAACCCAAGTGAAGGTAGAACAGGGTATGTTTAGGTGGAATAAGAAAAAATGAAAAATTTTCTCATTTCTTTGTCATCCAAAAATTTGGGTGATATAGCACAGTGAAATAAGGCAGGAGTGTGGCTAGGGGCTGGGGGATCAGGAGTTAGGTGCTAGGAAGAGTCCAATAGGTAATTCTGAGCTACGCAGGCTATACATTCATCCTGATATATGACAGAGGCCAGCAGGCAACCAGAAAAAGGAATCGAAAGCCCAGGGCAAGACTGAGGTGAATGAGGAAACATCCAGGGAGAGGCCATGTTCAGAGCCAGGTGCAGGATGGGACCCTCCCGTGTCCACATCCAGGGCAAGGTACAGGAGGGGACCCTCCTTTGTCCACATCTAGGCCCAGGTTAAGGATGGGACCCTCCCGTGTCCACATCAGAGAAGCAGGAGGGTCACAGGTCTAAACTGCTGTGGTCCTGGAGCAGTGAGATTTGTAACCCATCCTCTTGTTGCTCGAGGCAGCTCTCAGAGAGTGGGTGGTCCCACCAGGGAAACCATTACACATACTTGGCCAGGCAGAAGCACAGGCTGAGGAGCTGTTGACAATATTATTCTGTCAAAGCTCTGTTGAAGAATTGGTTATGGTTCATTTAAGTGCTGTGGCTTTGCGAGTTACCTCACTGCTCTGTGTTTTGCTTTTGTTAAGTGGAGCCTGATGAACCAGAAATGCACTTTTTCTGCTACATTGCGGAGACAGGCGGATTGGGATGAAAACTCAGTTCCTGCTAAGTGTTAAAATGCCAAGTTCTCCAGATGAGCGAACTACCATGTTGGTTGCAGAGCTCCAGTTGAAATGGGGGCTACTGATTGGTTCTTGGCTTCTGATCAGAGTTGGGATTGTGTATTCCTTCTCACAGTTTTCCATTTGGGAAATTCAAGTGACCCTGGTGCATTAAATTTTTCTATCTGGAAGAAGTGGACTTAGTTGAGAAATCTTACTTAGCTACAAGTTTGAAGCGTACAGAAGAGTGCTCCAAATGCCACTTAAGGGACCGCAAATAGCCAGGACAGCCATTTCTGACTGCACGATTCAGATGTACCAAACATCTCCCAATCCCTTGGCTCTTACAGCCTTGAGAAGTAGTTTGTCCCTTCATTCAGCTGTGACTTTGGGATGACTTTTATGGCCAATCTCCTTACTAAAGGGAGAGGCCCACTGGACCCTGTTGCACAGCGGCGGTGAATAATGGCTGTCATCTCTTATTCAGCCCTGATTCCTCCCAGGCTCGTGATCCTGTTTATCTGTCACTGTAGAGGTGTGCTTATCAGCAGTCGGCTGTCTGCGGCTCAGCCTTGCCTCATGTTTGGAAAAGACATTAATTAACAACAAAATGGAGCTGCCAGGAATGAGTTATTGAGTTTCAGGGTTATCTCTGAGCTCCATACCTGTTGTAGATGTCATTGTCATGGGCGGGGGCACTTTCTACAGGCAGACCCCCCTCAGCCGCCTTTACCGTGTAGCATTTCCAGATAATTCAATCCTGAGCCTCGGATAGGAGGCCCTGGATGAAAATTACCTTCCCGTGTCCTGTCAAACCTCTGATTTGAAGGAAAGGCTTTTACTTAGGCACACAGGCCTAACTAATTTAGTGAGACCCTATAAGACTTCTGACAAGTTGTGGTTTTAAAAATCCTTGGTGTCAATATTCATGTATTCGCTCACAGTTTGCCTGTGTGCTGTTTATCTGGAAGTCCAAGAGATTCCAGTTTGATTCAGTATTTCAATTTAGTGTCTGAGTGGCTCATTTTCTCAAAGGAGAATTTGCTCGAGTTGCTTAGATCTGTAGCTGGCTTTCATCCTCACTTGGTCTTGCCTGCTTTTTCGTATGAACAGTAAATTTTCGTTTTTCCTTTCTCCTATATGTTACCATTTTATTTGCTGCTTTGTGATCATTGCAGAAGCCCAGGTGAGGCTGCCTAGTTTCTTGTTTTAGCTCACACACACTTTAGCTTGGAATGTTGAAATTCCTTTCTGAATTCCTTGTTAAAGCTTCTTAAAGTCACTGACTTCTGTGACTTGCTTCTACTTACACCTCTGAACTGTTAGAGTTTAGAACAACAACTCTTCTTGAATTTGTCAGTCCTCAGATTCCAGATTTTACTGGCTGTTGCAGTTCTGTCTTCCATCGCTTGTATGCACGAGCCAGACCAATGGTATTATTTTTGGAGATGTCCTGATGGTTAATAAGTCTTTATTCAGCATGTACTTGCTAAATCCTGCTGTATGTGTCCTTAGTACAATTTATCATACATGTTATTAATATATTTGTAGATGGCAGTGGGGTTGAAGAAGATCAAGTGTGATGTTTTAAGGTCTTGCTGCTCAGAGTGTCATTCCTGAACCAGTAACTTTGGCATCACCTAGGAGATTGTTGGAAATGTAGACCCTAAGACTTCACCCAAAACAAGTAAATTGGAATCTGTGTTTCACCGGGCTCACCAGGGCTTATTTGTGCATCTTCACGTTTCATACAAGTGTATAGAAGTGTGCAATAACAGTTAAATGATTTGTTCCATGTTAACTACTTGCTAATTACCACAGAAACAGCTTCCAAAATGAATTCTATTATTTCACCGAAGCTCAGTTGAATGCTTAGCCTTTAAAACTGGAGTAATATATTGCATAATATATTGCAGAAGCTTTGAGCCAAGCTCACTTTTTGGATTTATTAGTATTTCCATAAATCACTTTTGGATGCCTATCTATGAGATAGAAGAAGAAGAGACATGGCCCTTAGTATTATAAAATCTATTTTAGCAGGAGAGACAATTATTTAAATATTCAAAATGATTTGGGGGTCAGAGTGCTTGAAAAAGCATTTGCCACTTGAGAACCCCCCTTCTGCCTTGGTGCTTGGTTCATGTCCTGGGTCCTGTGCGTTGCACCACTGTGTGCCCTAAGAGGCAGCAGGTGTTGGCCCCAGTCCATGGGAGGCAGGGATGGCTTCTGGCCCTCTGGCTTCTTTCTAGCACAGCCATGGCTATTGAAGGAATTTGAGGAGGATGTTAGCAGATAGACGATCTCTGTCTCTGTCTTTCTGCCTTTCATATGAAAATAAAAATGTATTTTTAAATGTCTTGGAAGCCATACAAAGGAGTGATGTATTGATACACACTGTAACCTAGAGAAAAATCGAAAACATTAGCCTTAGAGAAGGAAGCTTACAAAGCTGCAAAGACCATATACTGCATGATTCTTTTCATATGAAAAGTCCAGAATGGGGACAGGATGGAGTGGGTGAAAGGTTTTATATATATATAATATGTGTGTGAATTTCTAAGATGTATTTAGGTGGCTTTCATGATGGGTTTTTCACGAGTGGTAGGGACCCACATACTTGTTCCATTTTCTGTTGCTTTCCCTGGTGATTAGCAGGGAGCTGGACCAGAAGTGGAGAAGGTGCAGCCCAAACTGGCAGTACAATGGCATGCCATAACAGCTCCACTTACTGTAATGCTGGTCCAAAGGCTACATGGTTGATTTTCAAGGTGATGAGAATGTTCTTAATTGAAGTATATGAAGGATTGCATGGATCTACTAAATGTCCCTGCCTTGTATGCTTGGGTGAATCTTATTGTACGTGAGTCATTTTAATAAAGCTGTGAGGATTGCTTTAGGCAGGGTAATTGAGGTGAAGTATTGGTGTCTAGAGTGTAAAATGTAGCCTTCTGGCATAGGCAGTTTTGTGTATTGCTTCATCTAACCTGATGAACACAGGGGAATTCTTGGGCAGGGGCAGTGGGGAGGAGCAGCAGCTTCCAGGTAGGAGGGCAGAACTGCCTAGGGCCTACAGCAGGAAGCTATGAGGACTTGACAGGCTGGTGTGATGGAGCCTGGTGCCAAGGGAGGAATGTCAGGAAAGAGACTGGTGAGATGATAAAGACCAGGCCCTGAGGACCACATGGCATACAAAGAACTTGGTTCTTTATGCTAAAATACTGGAGAACAAATGTGCTTTAATACTAAATACGTGTGACTCACTCCTCACCCCGCCGCAACCTTTCCAAATAACTCTTGCTTTTGGGTGTAGCGAGGGTTGGATACAGACCAATAATGGTAACTGGAGGATCTTTGGGGATTGGTGTAGTAGGTCAAGGTCATAGAGACTAAATAGCTTGAGTAGAATGTATAGTGTGAAATGAGAAGAGATGAAAGGGAAAACTTCTGCAAAACTCCAACATTTCATGTCAGCTAAGGAAGAAGAGGAAAATCAAAGTGTGGTTCCATGAAATTGGAGAATTCATCATGAAGTGGGAAGTTGTGAGTTTTTGTTGAGTGATTCCATGAGAAGCAATAAAATGGAGAGTGAAAATGTTGGTTTTGGAAATTGAAGCTGTTTGTAATGCTTGTAAGAAATATTTTGATGGGGTAATGGGATTGTAACCCATACAGGAGCAGAATGAGGAGTGAGAAGTGAAAAAATCAACTGGGGAGACTGATTGAAACTTTCTGCTCTAGCAGAATGGAGATAAAATGGCTAGAATGGGAGATAGTGTTAAGTAATAGTTTTGTTGTTTAAAGGTTGAATTATTTTTATTGGAGAGGCATCTTTACAGAGAGGAGGAGAAACAGAGATGACAGTCTTGCACCTTCTGGCTCACACCCCACTTGATTGCTGAGCTAACCAAAAAAGCCAGAAACTTCATCCAGATCTACCAGGTGGGTGCAGGGTCCCGGGTCCCAAGGCTTTGAGCTATCTTCTGCTGATTTTCCAGACTATTAGGAGGATGGTGAATGGCAAGTAGAAGAGCTAAGGCATGAACTGCCACTCATATGGGATGATGGCACTTGCAGGTGGGAGGATTAGCCAAATGAGCCATCACATCATCCCAAAACTAGTGTTTTCATTTAGTAAATCAGTATGCTAAAAGGAAGACGAGAAAAGTCCAGTTCAGAGGGGGCATTCTCGTACTGTCCCTTAGGGGAATGAAGTTCATATGGCCACAACTGAGCCTTTTTCACTTGCTTCCTCATTATACAAGTTATACCTTTCCCAGCAATGATGTTAAATATTCAGTTGTGGTCTTAAACCTGTTTTCAGTACGTGTGATTATTGCAATAAGTTTGACAATAATTAGCATTTATGTTAACCACAGTAGTAATTACCGGATGTATTAGTCAGCTTTGTGTTACTATAATGAAGTGCCTGAAGCAACTAATCTTAGAATTTCACAGAAGTTTATTTATCATATAATTTTTGAGAATGAAAGTGCAGATGGCATGACACAATATGGTGTTGTGCCGGATTTTGAGATCCCCAGAAAATCATCAAGTCTGAAGTCGGTGCTAATGCATAAAGACAGTTTATTCAAACTAACTTAGGCTTTCTGCCACCACCCCAGCCCAGCAGGGATGGGGGAAGGAATGGCTGCAGCCAGGACAACAGCAGGGGCAGAAGAAAAAGGGAGCGAGGTTGAACAGCACAGGGTTCTTACACATTTTAGGCCATTTCCATATAGTTATACGTCATGATTGGTCAGTTGAACTGTTAACTGTTTCAAAAAGAACAAGTTGCCAGGCTGCTATTGCTGAGTTTGAAGCAAGCAACTTTCAAAAAGTACACATTGATGGGCTATGGGGCAGTGAGTCTTATCTAACACCAGGGATTTCCTACGTGAGGAGTGGTCTGCCTACGTGACCTGCCAGGTATCACATAGACTGTCAGGCCTGGAGTTCACACAGCCCCCAGTCAAGCAAGTAAGGCAGAAATCACTTAGGTTCCTCAGTGGCAAAGGCCCTTAGTGGAAGCAATGGAAAGAGGGCATGTTGGGACCAGTATATGAATAGAACATGAATATGGAATAGAAAGAGATTGGCATTCCAAAATCCTTTTCAAGGCCCACACCCTCAGGGTCCAGCAGGCCTCCTCTCCCATTAATGCTATGTGGGAGACCGAACCATTATGTGTAATGGACTGTCAGCTGGGCATACTTTAGTCATGGTAAAAGACAGCATTTCACTACTGTACACCAGGGGTTCGCATCCCTCATATAGTTCTCACATTTCAAAATGTGTTCACTCTGTTCCCAAGTTTTCCAAAGTCCTCACCGTTTGAGCATTAGACACACATCTGAATCCAAAGTCTTAGCCGACTGTTAAGGTAATTCTTCCAGCCATGAGACCCTGTGAAAACTAAAAAGCAAAAACAAAAAACCAAAATCCAAGTTACTTGTTTCCAACATACAAGGGTAGGACAGGCACAGAGAAAGCGTTGCTATTCCAAAGGGAGAAGTAAACAAATAGGAAGGAAATTGGCCTAGCACAAGACCAAAACCCCCAAAGGGGGAATAAATGTTGAAGTTCAAAATGCACTTTCTGGGCACATTGTGGGAACATCATGGAGCACATCACGGGCTTGGGGAAATCCTTTAGCTTTGCTGGAGACAGCTTCATGGTTGCTGCTTGAACCTGCAGGCAGGTGTGTCTGTAAAATTTCAAAGCTGTTGTGTTCTCCACTTTTTGGGGGGTTTCCTCTGAGTGTCCCTCCCACTCAGTGTCCCATGACTCCTCACTCTACTGGGAACTCCTGGCTGAGACTCTAATGCTTGAATTCATTTCCAGTCCTCCCAAGCTTTCCTGAGACATCTTAGTGGAAACCACCATGCCTCTATCACTGTGGCATTATGTACGTTTGTGTAACTAGCATCAGATAGATGATGCCATGGTCTACCGATGGATGAGCCCTGAGTTCACTGGTGTTAAGACTGCAGTGGGCACAGGTCATTTTTCCAACAGGGCAAAATTCCAACCTAGCCATACCCAGGAAAAGATGGATTGGGGATATTTGCTGAAACAAATTTGTAATGTTTGGTATTTAAGATTTCTAAGGTAGCTCTGGGGCATTTTTTTCTAGTGTCCTGGAGCACTAACTCACTTTTTAAAAATATAGATAGGTGGACAGAGCAAGAGAGGGAGAGACAGAGCACATATTCATCCAGGAGTGAGCTCCGATTCTGCCTCTCCAGATGTCTGCAGTAGGCAGGTCAAGACAGGTTGAAGGCTAAAGCTGGAGACTTTATCATGTTCTCCCATATGCGTGGCCGGGGTCCAGTACTGATTATATTCTGTTGCCTTCTCAGCCCCCAGGAGGTTGGGTCAGAACCAGCATGTCTACATGGGATGCTGACATTGCAAGATGTGATTTCACCCACGGTGCCACGAGGCTAGCCCCATTCAATGACTTTGTATTGGCGTTAGTCTCCACAGCAAGAAGGCCCTCAAGCACACCCTCACTGCTTACTCTTGTATAGGTTATTTTGCTCCTCTCTGGCCAGGTTGCAGATCTGACAAATTTGTTGCTCTCCATTTTGTCCCCAAGTCTCACTGTCAACCAATTAAAAACTGGCAGTAATGTCTATGCCACGTACGGAATGCTTGACTGTTTTAAAATCTTCCAGGCCAAAGAAACTAGCCCATTATTCTTAAGTTTGGCCCAATATAAAGTCTCAGGGCATACGCACAATACAGCTAAGTTCTTTGCCACAGTTTAGCAAGGATAGTCTTTAGTACAAATTTTAATATAATTCTTCTTTTCATCTCGATTCACATTTCTTAATAGCATAGCATTTACTGTCAATTTTTCTAGTAGCCTTCTGGTCATCTTAGAAGCTCTTACTTAGGATCATGTATGATACCAATGTTCCAAGATTTTTCTGGAAGACTCCTGTAAACATTTCTAACATGTACCCATTAACCAATTCCAAAACTGGCCCCATATTTCCAGACACTGTGATAGTGACCTCCCCATTTCAGTCACTTTTGTGTCACTACAATGAAATACCTGAGGCTTTATAAGAGAAGAAATTCACTTAGCACACAATTGTTGAGTCTGAAAACCCAAAAGGCATGACACAGGCTGTGGTGAAAACTCTATGGTGGATAATAATGGTGAGAGCATGTTTGGGGCAAGAAAGTGGTGAAATAGCAAATTGGGGACAGAGCAAGCCAGTGTCTGATAGTTTCTTCCAGTGGCATAGGCCCAGTGACCTGGGCCTAGAGTAGGCCTCACCTCCCAGAGGTGCGTCACCAAGTCTTAAATGCGATGATCATTAACGGGAGGCACAAACCAGGTTCAAACCATGGCAACAAATTACTGATAGGCAATGGTAAGGAGTAGTGTGGTTAGGCACCCATAACCCACTAAAGCCACAGGACTATCTTTTCTCCCTAAGGCCCTCATCTACCAGAAAGGATGTCCTAGAAGTGTGTGATGGGGAATTTTAGGTTTCAACCGGCCAGATTCAGGGAAACACAGATATCAAAATGTGATTTCTAGCTGTGTGAGGCTGTTTTCTGTAGGAGATTGCATTTGATGTGATAGATTGAATAAGGAAGATGTGTCTTCGCCACCGTTCTTCTCAGACTTCTGTAGCTAGAATGCAGTGCACTCCCAGCCTATGCATGGAACTCCTTAGCCCCCATAAGATCCCTTCTCTCACCTCTTCTTTCCTCTGTTTCTCTTCGACTCAGTGGCTGCTCCCAGGGAACTCCTTTTTGGCCCTTCTCTCTTTTCTCCACTGACCACCCCCCACCCCCGCCCCCAGTGCACCGAATCTGCTTCTAAATGCACGTCTAGTGTGCAGGCAGCAACTGGCTGCAAGTGCGCACTGACTCAGGGTTCCTGCATTCTCTGAGCCCTGTGCCTGCATCTTCCCTTATTCTCATCAGAGCTAACCCAGCAAGCTGCTAACGCATCTGCTTGTCCTCTTCCAAAGCATTGTCTATTACTACCAAAGAGAATGTTCTCAAACCTGGAGTGGTTCCCTCCACTGTCCGCTGCCTGCCTGTGCATGTCCGGCCTCAACTCACGCCTCGCATGCGTGCCAAAGTCATTCATAGTCAAGCTTTTGTCCACTCTTCCTCTGGATTTACTCTTTTTGTGTTGTTTGGCTCTATTTCTAAGCCTTAGTCCTAGCCCTCCCTGCATCGTCTCCTTCTTCCTCTTTCACATCTCCAGTCCAAGTCAGGGACTTCCTGTCCTTCCCGTGCCTGCAGGAATCCTGCACATCTTCCTAAAGGTCTCTAGCGCTTGTTAACCACTGTGCCTCAATTTCCCAGACGCTGGACAGTGTGCTTGACCTCATCCATTTTGAATGAATGGTTTGACATCAAAATGGGCAAAAAAAAAAAAAACCCTGCTCATAGTGATCTGTGTGTAGATCCTTGCTTTGTTATCCACATCAACCACAAAATGATTATTTTTCTACCTTGGGCTTCCTGGGAATACAGGTGTTAGATAAATTGGAGAGAGGTGATGCTTTGTTTGTAGCTTCACTATTTTGCCAACTGCACTCATGACAGTGTTGTTTATCACACTGGGTTACCAACCCAGAGGTCTGCCCATCTCCGTTGAACATGGAGATGTCTGGTCTGAAGCACAGACAAGACCCCTTGCGATGTTTGGTCTAAAGCACTCATGCCCGTGCAACATTCGTGCTCCCTCTGTGTGCACGCATTTACTAGTCCTTATTTTAAGATACAGAATTTGTGCACAACCACAATGTGTTCGCTAAAAATATGCAAAATTATCTACTTTCTTATGTTTTCCATTAAAGCTATAGACAAATAACTATGTTAGCTATGCATTATTTTAATTATAAATGACTTTTGTGTTCTTATATTGCAGTGAGGGTATTCTCTTGACTTTCTAAAGACCTTTTACAGTAGCAGAAGAAATATTACAAAACCCCTTTAACCAAACACGTGAGCTCTTACTTTGGTATACTGACTTTTCTAAAATATATTAAAATTCTGCATGTGCAACTCCAGTTTTCCTAGCACCCTTGCTGGAAACACTGTCCTTTTTCAAAGTGCAGTTTTAATTTGTTTCTCAAAGACTAGTTAGCTGTGGATGGAGGGTTAACTCATGGGGTTCCTTTTCTGTTCCATCAGGCTGAACGTCTGTTTTTGTGCTAGCAACAGGCTGTTCTGACTATAACAGCCCTGTAGTATTTATTGAAATCTGGTATCATGATGGCTTCAGCTTTGTTTTTATTAAGATTACTTCTGTTATGTAAGGTCTTTTGTACTTCATACAGGTTTTAAGGTTTTTTTTTTCTGGATTTGTGAAGAAAGTCCTTGGTATTTTGATATTTTGCGTGATATGAACATTTTGATTATATTCGTTCTTCCAATATAAGAACATGGAATGTTTTCCCGTTTTCCATTTTCTTGTGTCATCTTCTATTTTGCATTCTTTGTTAAATGTACCCAAGGTATTTATATTTTGGGTAGTGTCTCCAGCTGTTTCCTTCTGATGCATGAAGTGCTGCAGAGTGGACTTTCAATTAGTGTATTTATTCACTCTTCAATTACCGTAGCAATCTAAGTGCACATTAATAGTCTACGTGTATATTTCTAAACTGAGACAGGAATCGCCACCCAACATCAAACACCACTCTCAATAAAACCAATCTGTCTAGCTTATCACTCTAAACATTGGAAACTCATAAACCTCTTTGCCTCAACAAAGTAAAACGGAAGCCAATCTGCTTACCAGAATATCTCAGATCTGTGTCAGACTGTTCTTGACTTGGGTTGATTCTGGATTGTGGAACAGCAGTGTTGTGCCTCCTCTAAGGTCTGAACAGATACTTTGGTTTGTGGAGCCTTTCATAGCCTAAATTTTGTATCTGCATAGAAGATAGCTCTTATCTTTGCCAGGACGGACTCCTGTGTATAGTCCAGGCCTCATGTGTCAAGTGCTTGGCCCTGCCTGGTTATCTGTTCATAAAATATTTATGTATCTTTGTAGTTACTTGTCTAGTCTAGGCATTACATGTCTTCAGTGTGGACTTTTTGGGAAATAGCGTTAAATAGTATTACGGGACCTGGCGTGATGGTGTAGTGGTTAAGGTCCTCGCCTTGCACGCGCCGGGATCCCATGTGGTCTCTGGTTCTAATCCCGGCGGCCCCACTTCCCATCCAGCTCCCTGCTTGTGGCCTGGGAAAGCAGTCAAGGACGGCCCAAAGCCTTGGGACCCTGCACCCATGTGGGAGACCTGAAAGAAGGAGGTTCCTGGTTCCCGGCTTTGGATGGGCGCTACACTGGCCGTTGTGGTCATTTGGGGAGTGGATCATTGCACAGAGGATCTTCCTCTCTGTCTCTCCTCCTTTCTGTATATCTGACTTTGTAATTAAAAATAAATAAATCTTTAAAAATAAATAAATAGTATTATGTTCATCACAGGTAGCTATTCTAAATGGGACTGAATTTGTAAGTTCGTTCTCTGCCAGAATATTATTGGTACCTGAGAAAGGTATTGATTTTGTGTGTTGATTTTTATATTCTGCAACTTTGATGAAATGATGACTTCTAACGGTCTCTGAGTAGAATCCATGGTGCTCTCCCTATGTCTCTCATTCTCTCTCTATACTTGCCTTTCAAATAAGTAAGTAAACCTTAAAAACAAGGTAAGGTAGTATACATCAGTAAACATATCAGGTCCTGGGCTTTTCTTTGTTGGTCAGGGTGTTTATCACTGACTTAGTAGAGGTTTGTGGTCTTTTCAGATTTTCTTTGTCTTCATGCCCCTATTTGGGTAATTTATATTGGTAAAGTTAATTCTATATTTTCAGAATGTCGTCATGTATCTGTTTGTAGCAATTCCTAGTAACTCTTTGTGTTTCTGTGCTTTTATAACTTTTAGTTTTTTAGCTCTGATTTTTTTTTTTTGCATTTTCCCTTTTCTTTAATTGTTGAACTAGTGGTTTATCAGGCTTTTTTATTTTTTTTTTAAATCTGCTCTTAATTTCACTGATCTTTTGTAATTTTTTAAAAAATTTCCCAGCTTCATCCACTGTGCTCAAAAAAGATGCATGGTATGATTTCATGTGTGTTGTCTATTCTGGAGAATTTTCCATGTGCTGATGAAATTAACTTGTATTCTGCTGTTGTGGAATGAAAGGTTCTATAAATATTTGTTGTAGCATGGATGAATGGTGTATTTGATTTGTCCATTGATGAAAGTGCGGCTTGTCTTGCCCATTAGCACAATTAATATTTGTTTTCTAAGGTAGGGTGCCCAAGCATTGGGTGTTTATGCATTTACTCTAGTCACATCTTTTTGTTGAATTGATTCCATAATCGTTAAATAATGACCTTTTTTCCCTCTTTTTATAGTATTTCTACTAAGGTCTAACTTATTAGCATAATGTTACTTCTGCATGCTTTTAATTTCTAATTGCATGGAATATCTTTTTTTCCATAATTTCACTTTCAGTCTCATGTCGCTTTGCTGATGAAGTGTGTTTCTTGTAGGCAGCATACTGATTAGTCCTTTATATTTTCATCCATTCAGCCAGTCAATATCTTTTAATTGCAGGTTTAACCCTTTTCATTCAGGGTGATTACTAATAGAAAATGACTTGGTCTGCCCTTTTTCCATAAATATCCTTGTTTTTTATTTTAATCTTATTTATTTATTATTATTATCATTTTATGATACAATTTCATACTCTCCTGGGATTTCCCTTATCCCCTCCCCAATTCGCCCCCGCCGACCACCAACTAGTTCTTCCATGTCATTACTAAAGTATAGTCCTTCATACATAGTCATATGTCCATCATTGCAGGCATGGACAATGGCAGAGAGTCCAGCATCCTATTGTGAAGAAATAGTAAACAGTTTCACTGTAAGTCCATCTTTGTCTGGAAGTAGAGATACATACTACATTGTATCCTCACATGTACATATGACAGTCTCCATTTCACAGTTACTGTACATCCCCTTAAATGAAAAGTCACAGTACAAAATCAACAACGGGAGGAAAAAAGAAATTAACAACACCATGAAGTTAAATAACATGCTACTGAATGACTAATGTGTTGCTGAAGAAATGAAAAAGAAAATCAAGAACCTTCTTGAAGAAAATGATACCTCTGTCTGATCTATGAGTCAATGAATAATCAGAAGAAACTGCTATGAAGAGATGAAATTAACAAAAACAAAAAAATCAAAATCCATGAGTATAGTTTCTGCTGATTTTTGTTGATGAAATATGTGTCTCCTGTAGGCAACAAATGGATGGGTTTTGTTTTTTAATCCACTCTACTAATCTATGACATTTGACTGATGAGGTTAGGCCATTTACATTCAGGGTTAAGATGAATGGGTGGTCATTTGGTCCTGTCACTTGAGCAATGGGTTGTTCATTGGTTTAGTCTTCTGTTGTCATTTGACTGGGATGTTCTTCCCATTTGCCTTTGGTTTTGGTGGGTGCTATTCCTCTTCTCTGTCAAGAGAACATCTTGAAGTATCATTTGTAGGGCAGGTTTGGAAGAGGCATATTCTTTGAACTTTTCTTTACTGTGGAAGAACTTTATTTCATTTTCAAGACAAAGGAAAGCTTTGCTGGATATGTTATCCTAGGCCAACAATTTTTTTCTTTTACAATCTGGAATATGTCACTCCATTTTCTTCTTGCGTGTAGAGTTTCCTGTGAGAGGTCTCCTGTGAGTTTAATTGATATTCCTTTATATGGTAATTGATTTTTCTCACGTGCACATTTAAGGATCTTTTCCTTATGTTTGATTGAAGAGAGCTTGATGATCATGTGTTGTGGTGAAGATTGCTTTTGGTCAAGCCTGTTGGGAGTTCTGTACCTCTCTTGGATGTTGATTCCCAGATCTTTCTCTAGATGAGGGAAATTTTCCCTTATTATTTCATTAAGTATATTTCTAAAATCAGTTTCTCTTTCTGCACCTTCTGGGACTCCCATAACTCTTATAGTAGGCCTCTTAATAGTGTCTTACATTCCTACATTTGGGATAAGGGTGAAAAAGAAGTTGAAAGTCAAAGAAATAGCCATAGTCTATCCCAGGTCCTAATGTACTTTTAAAATCTTCAAATATGTGCATTGCTGACATGAGCTGAAATATAGGGCATGTAATATAGTGTATGACCTGTAGTCTGATTTAATGGGCCTGGTAGGCTGAATTAGGGACCAGTGACTTCGGGAGTAAACAATAAAAGAATTCAAAATGCACCTGCCGGAGACTGTTCCTCTCTGCTTTTTGGCAGGTCATGTCAGTCTCTCTTCACAAGGTTGGACACCCCTTTTTGTGCCTCACCCCACTGGTTGTGAAAATGTTCCACTGTGGTTTTTGACTGAATACTTCATTTCTAATATTTCTGGGTTTTTTTCAGTATATCTGTGAAATTTCTTGTCCATGCCATGTGTTTATTGCATTAGTTTCTCTGGTTTTTGACTTATTGTATCATCATTATTTTGAATAATTTTGAACATTTCCTCAATCTTCCCATCTTCGCAGTTAATATTAACTTACTGCGTTTTTATTGTGAGTCATGTTGACATCTTTGTTTCTGTTTCTGTTTCCATGCTGATGGGAATTGTTGTTACTATCCTTTCTGGAGGATAGTAGATAAAGGTTTTGTGTGTGTGTGTGTGTGTGTGTGTGCTTTTGGTTGAAGACTTTCTGGAAATGTAGCTGAGATTCAGTGAAATGCCTAGGGGTTTGAATTGGATTGGATTGGCCAGGTAGCCATAGCTCTCTGTCCACCATCTTGGATTGGTACCAGCCCCCAGTGACACCCACAGTGGCTGTGGTAGAGTGCCTCTGGTTAAAGGCAGTTGGGGGAGCAGAGGGGATGTTGGAGCCGTCAGTGAGTATCTTCATAACCCCAGGTTGCCTCTGTGCTAGTCAGCCAGTGATTCAGAGCCTAGCAGGAGCACCTCCCCTAGCCAGGGCTGTGGACAGTTGAGAGCACCTAGCCTCTTTACAGCGTGTCTGTTCCTCGGCGTCTCCGTGGGCTACATAACCTGTGTGTGGAGAACTCTGAGCCTCTGCAGTCCCACTGGGTGGGTGTGCAGAAAGCCAGCTGCAACCCTCCACCCTCTCAGTGCCATGGCCTGGAAATCTCTCCACCACTGGTGATTTCCCACAGCAGCAGGACTGCCCAGGACTCCCGAGTCAGGACAGAGTTCAGCTAGGACTCCACCACAGCAAATTTAAGCTGGCAATTTGTTGAGGAGAGACAAGGCAATGTGACCTCCCTTCAAGGGGCAAAGCAGTTTCCCAGACTCGTGACAAGCTCCCTGGGCCAGACTTGAAGCCATTGGGGAAACGCGTCAGTGCGGCAGTCTGTTCTCGCCTTACCCTGGTAAGATGGTGCTCCGAATGGTGTTTTAAAGCGTAACGTTTGTTCCAACTATCATGGAACAAAACTGCCTTACAAAACAGCTCATGTCAATGAAGCCACTAGTATTTGTGGGATTTTCTTGTGCGAGGTCCAAAAACATCACAAAGTTCCTTTCTTGAAGCAACTTCGAGGGGCTGTAGTCACGGAGGGAGTTAATTCAAACAACTGTGGAGAAGTACAAAGTGCTTTGGCTTCAGTATAAACACTTCTCAAATTTGGCCAAGGAAGTCTGAGAAGGGCTACTAATCTTGACCATAAAGCTGTCAAAAAATGTGCTCACAGCTCACGTGGGAGTCCACGGCGTAAACGAGCTGGAATGACTTGGAGTCCTGCAGTCCTGCATCGCCCTTAAGGAGCTACACGCTCAGGCCAGCCTGGGGTGCTGACAGGTGTTCTTGGTGTGGTTTTAAACCATGGAAGTCCCAATTACACGGCTTCTTACAGGGAATGACCCCGCCACAGTGGTGTTCATTTTAGTTCAACTTTGTGATAATCCATGCAGTTGGGTGCATGTAATTGGAGGGCAGGAGTGACAGGGACAGATGGGGTCAAGGTTTGGCAGTGGAGGAGAGATTTCATGTTAGTTTTGGCCTGGGAGCAGACAACATCTGGGGAAACAAAGATGAAGGAACCTGACTGGAAATGTGAGCCTTTGCTCAGACTGTGTAAGAAAGGTGCACCTGAGGACCCAGTGAGTGCTGCCCCATCCCAAGCCTTAGCAGAGACATGTGGTCACACGGCATGGAGGAAGAATAGGTCTTCTTATAAACATCTGTCAGTTCTGATTTCCCCTGCTGTCCTGTGGTGCTGAGTTAGTTGCTTGGGGAAGTGGTAGGAGCCACAGGATGTGAAGGGGCTGAGCCTGAAGTCCACATGTCCAATCTTGAGATGTTAGAAATATCCTCAGTAGGGCCCTGTATAGTAACCTAGTGGCTAAAGTTCTTGTTTGCATGTGCAGGGATTCCATATGGATGCTAGTTCACATTCCGGCTGTTCCACTTGCCTTCCAGCTCCCCCACCTCTGGCCTGGGAAAGCAGTGGAGGATGGCCCAAAGCTTTGGGACCCTGCACTCCCGTGGGAGACCTGGAAGAATTGATTGGCTCAGCTCAGCTCTGGGCATTGCAGCCACTTGGGAAGTGAACCAGTGGGTGGGAGATCTTTCTCCTTTTGTCTGTAAATCTGACTTTCCAATAGAAATAATAAAATAGGAAGAGAAAGAGAGAAAGAAAAAGAGGAAGTAAGGAAGGAAGGAAGGAAGGAAGGTAGAAAAAAAGAAAGAGAAAGAAAGAAAGAAAGAAAGAAAGAAAGAAAGAAAGAAAGAAAGAAAGAAAGAAAGAAAAAGAAAGATCCTCAGTAGAGCAGTAGGGGACAGTAGGCCTTTGGATGATCAGCTGCTGATACAGGGAAACAATAGTAATAGACACTGCCCTGTGTGAACACTTGACAAACAAGGAAGAGCTAGTGTACCCTGGGCCGGGAGTAGCACCAGAGAGCTAGAGGGAAAGAGAAGACATTGGATCAACACAGCTCCCTTGCCCTTTAGCTGGCTGGGACGGTGGGACAGTGAGGTGAAGGAAATAGGAAATCCAGCAGATGGAACTGCCTTGATTTTGTTGGGGTGGTGGTGGTTTCCTAGTGGTCACCTCCTCTGCTGTTTTTGGTGTGGACTCTGCTTCCAGGCTGCCCTGGAAGTGTTCCCTAACCACACAGGGTTTATCCTGGTCATATGGCCTGGCACTGTCCTTCATTGTGTCTTAGCTTTTTGTCACCACAGCAAAGGATAAGCTACTTGGGAAAGAATGAGTCTCTTGAGACTTGTTCCTGATTGGGGTGGCTACCATGCCCCAAGCATTGGTGAAGGTGTCCTTGCTGGCAGAGTCTCAGGGAGATACAGAATGTCCTATGGCCAGAGGAAACGCAGGTCTGCTTTGCAAAGCACCAGGAGTCTATCTGGAGGGGCCTAACCCCAGGGCCTAATCCCTACCTAACCACTTGCTGAAGGCCCCATCTCTAAATAGCTCAGTTGAATTAACTTCACACTCTCTTAGTACCATTAACATAAGATGTTGGGGACCTTTCTTTAACTCTATTCTTTAACACTTGGGCATTTAGCGGGACACAAAAACTAATATACCCAACCAGTGAGTGCTGATCTTTTGGGATCCCTCTGTTCTGCTACATCCACCTTCACTGCTTCACTGAATACACTTAATAACCAACAACTCTTTTCCAGTACATGTTTATTTTTGTATAAACCACAGGCAAGGATTTATATATGTAGGCATAAATGAATACATAGATTTAAAATAGACACTCTAAATAGTTAAATAAATATTTAAAATATGACAATGGAGGAAGTAAAAAATTTACTAAAGTAGGCTTGTGTTTTTTTTTAAGGATTTATTTATTTTTATTGAAAAGTCAGATATACAGAGGAGCAAAGACAGAAAGGAAGATCCTCCATCCGATGATTCACTCCCTAAGTGGCCACAATGGCCGGAACTGAGCAAATCCAAAGCCAGGAGCCAGGAACTTCTTCTAGGTCTCCTATGGGGCTGCAAGGTTCCAAGGCTTTGGGTCATCCTTGACTGCCTTCCCAGCCTGCAAGCAGGGAGCTAGATGGGAAGCGGGGCTTCTGGCATTAGAAGTGGTACCCACACGGGATCCTGGCATGTGCAAGGCAAGAACTTTAGCCACCAGGCTATTGCCCTGGGCCCAGGTTTATGTTTAATACAGCTTTATCTAGTTTGTCCTCCTGGGGAAACTTTGGGGTACACCTGCCAGCCTTTGGAGAGCCTTGCCAGATGAGCTGTGGATGCAGCTGAACCTGAATCTGGCCCTTTATCAAGACCCTTAGCCCTTACCAGTCTCCCTTTTCTTCTGACAGTTCTCCTGGTACCCCAGTTCACCACGTTTACTTGCGATCTTTGACTAAAACCAACTTCCTGCTTGTCCACCATTATCAGGAGGCAATGATATATACAGTAAGAGCGTTTCTGGCTGCTTTGCTGAGCAAGAAGGAATTCTTGCTCAACACTGACTCATTCCAGAGCACATCTGGGGACTGTATTAACCAAGTGATTGTGCTACTCAGGACTAGCATATCCCTAGGCATTCAGAAAGGCCAGGCCCCTGAGAAACCAAAGGCTGCTCAACATGGGCGAAAAGTTACAGAGTTGTGTTCCAAGTAAGTCATGGGCTCCGGTTAAATAGATACACAAGTGAGTATGTGTATGGGTCAATAAGATATGAAATAGCTCATCAATATCTGAGAAAGATGATTAGAAATGAGCTCTATGGAGTAATTGAAAATATCATTCAAATTGCTAGCAAATTTCTTGAAAAAGTGTTTATGCTTAGCGTCCTCAATTTTGATTTGTAACCACCAACTACATCACTCCCTCCTGGTCTTCCTTAATAAAGTTCAGTGGTGACATGTTTAGCCAGAGGAAAACAGCTATATGTTAAGTAGTTGACAGCTGCTGAGGAGGGCAGTATGTTATGAGGGGTGGACCCCTACCGCACCCATAAGAGCTCATCTGGGAACTGTATCCCCAGTTTCCCCCTGCTAGCAGCTGTCAGGGAAGGGAAGAACTTCCGTTCCTGAATGAGTTGCTGCATTCCCCAGTGGAGTGACTGCCAAAGCAGATTCAGAACATTCTAAGGCATTCCCTTTGCTTTGTCCATTCTTGGTCTTCCCTTCTCTTTTTTTGTGCACAGGATCTTATATCTGCTCTTTCCTCTGCTGTCTTTAATACCTGATTCAGTTGTCAAGTATTCATGTAAGAAATGACCTATCCCCACCGCTTTTGGGAGGTATTCATGTCTCAATGATTTAAAAGCAGATTTTTGGATGGGGAGGCCGTAGTGTGATGGCAACCCAAGGACAGTTCATCATAAATTTTGTTTTGAGTAGGCAAACAAATGCATGGTGATGTCAAGGAATGCTTCTTGAATTATTACCTACTTTTTTTTTTTTGGCAGATACCACATTTCCCCTGGCCAAAAAATAAGAAAAAGAAGTTGTTTGGAGTCATCTCTTTGCCTGCACTCTGTGTTATGCTCGATGAGAGTATTCTGGTTTACTTCCCCTAGTGTTAGAAGCCCCACTTCACCAGGATAATGTGCAGTGTGAACCATTTTGTGCTGAGTGGATCTAAAAAATACTTCATTCAAAGTCAGAATTAGCATTTTGTTGTAAATCTTGAAAGAGTGGATTAATAACCAATTTAGTGTTCTGGAATCTTCTTCCAAACTTGAAGAAATCTTGTTTTGAACCGGACTGTATATATGTACTTACCTATTTATTTTAGAAGTATTCATTAACTGTTTCTCTGTCTGGTACTATTCTAGAAGCTGGGAGTAGTAGTGGAGCATATTGTGATTCTTATAGGGTATACAGTGCTGATATCAGCAGATAGAGAAACAAATTAGGAAAGTTGTTTTAGATATTAACAGGAGAACAGTGGGGAAGATTTGTTCCTTAGGGACTCAGCAAGTAATAGGGACTATACTATTGTAATAATGTGGAGGAAAACAGTAGGTGAGGGGAGGAATGAGGGGGTGGAGAAATCCCTATGTCTATGGAACTTTATCATGAATATTAAATTTAAGCAAATAAACTAGCAATAGGAAAAACTAAATATAGGTGATAAAAGTAGTGCACAACTTCCTTGTAACATTTGTGCTTAAAAACAGGAAAGGATTGCTTCTGTTCTGGAATATGAGGAAACATTTTTCTGGAGAAAATATAATTGAGTTCCATCTGAAGCAGTGGATAGGTTGTTAATAATTAGCAAGGAAAATGGAAATGTTCTAGGAATATCAAATATGATGGCCACCGTGCACAGATGGGGCATGTTTGAGGAGTACATTGGCAATGATGGCTGCATGATTATGTCATTCTTTCAGAATCAGATTTGGGATTAGAAATAAACCTATTGCCTTCTCAATGCTCTGCCAATGGAGACATGTCATGAGCTGGAACTGTCTAGCTTCCTGCTCTTCCCCGTCTTCCTTTCCTTCCATACTCCTTCCTCATTCCACTCCTTGTTCATTACCTCTGGTCCTTTCTGTGAGCATTGGTTGAGAACCCACAATTTGTGTGGTGGCAGAAAGAAAGCAGAAAGTCACTTTATTGAACAAACTCATGTAGTGACTGAGTCCTGGAGTTTAGTTTGAAACATTCCAGAGGTTTCTCAGTAATTTCACAAGGTAATCATGGCTAACACTTAGAATTTGTTACATGCCAGATACTGGGGAGTCCTAAGTTGTGTGATGATGAATATATTAAATCATAGGAGAGAGAATCAAGATAGTGAAATAGGGTAAGGACACATTTAAATGGATGTAGAAACATTTAATCAGGATGAAGCAGAAAAGACACATTCAAGGAAATAGGAGAGGACAGAACAACAGCGGAAGGGTACCTGGAGACTGACACACACAGGAAAGCAGCGATAACAATGGTGTGGTATTGGAGTGACTGGTACTCCAGCAGTGTTCAGCTAACAGCGATCTGAACTCCACCAGCAGCCGAAACTCCAACAGCAACAAGGTGGGAAGGTACTTTCACTGGGAGCTTGGGAGGTGAACCCAGACAAAGAACTGTCCGTCCTGCTGGTCTGTTTGATATGACCCAGAACAGAGACAGAGTGGCAGAGCCAAGACGGGCAGTGCAAGAACAGGGTGGATTTCACAGCCCAGTCAGCCCCCTAGAGCTGAATTAGGTGCCATTTTGATTAAGGAGGCAAAGACAAGGGAAAAGACTGAGCATTCTCCAAGCTGGGAGTGAACTCTTTCTCTGACTCAGTGAACTGCAGCAATGTGACATGCTACAGGTTCCACCCAAGACAGGTCCGGGTACACCTTAGACCTGATGGCTAGCAGATCAGGAACTCTAGTAGTGGCACATCAGGCCCCATTTCTTACAGTGTGGCAAAAGTTTTAGGACTGCAGGAACAACAGTGAGCTAGCTGTGCATGTGCTGAGCTCGCGAGAACTCACTGAGCTCAGAGGATTGCACCAGTCCCACAGGAAAATAATAATGAGTGTGACATCGTATGGGTCAAAATAGGTCCGTGTAGCATCAGACATAATGGCCAACAGGTTCTGGCAAGATCAGCACCTCCAACAACCTATCTATATAGGACACAGGTCTCCCTAGTCCTGGGACCTGCTCCAACCAGAAGTGGGTGAAAGGTTGTACAGACAAGGGTGCAGCCTCAGCATGGTATTTCAGGAGGTGGAGACTGGTGAGCCAGGAGCTGGGGCTACAGAGACCATGGTAGAAATCTAACGTAAGAACCCAGACCTGGAACTTGCTGAAGGGAGTGGCACAAGTGACTGCAAACAAAGAGCCATGTACCAACTGCAATAAGTGAAATCAAACTGTAGAGCTGTGGGTGACACAGCTTAGAATCCTGCCCCATGAGAAGACTCTGATAACCAGAAATACAATGACCAAGAGCAAAAGGAAGAACCAAACACAAAATGAATATTACTGAAGACTCCACTGCAAAGGAGCAAAACTCTTTGCCAACCTAAGAGTTCATTGGGGAAGACATTGAGAAAATGGGGGACACAGAATTCAGAAAACTCATTATAAAGTTTCTGATCAACAATGAGAAGCACATACAAGAGTTCAAAGAATTTAAGGAATGTGTCACACAAAAAATAGCAGCAATAAAGCAAATCAAGGCTGATATATCAGAAATTAAGAACACAATAGAGCATATTAAAAGTACCGTGGAGAGTCTCCAAAATAGAATGAAGCAAGCAGAAGAAAGAATCACAGAATTACAAGATATTTTCTGTCACCAGGGGGAAGCCAACAAAAAGCTGGAAGCAGAGCTGGATCAGGCAATAAAAGCATTCAAGAATTGAAAGACACTATGAAAAGGCCACATATAAGAGTTATGGGAGTCCCAGAAGGTGCAGAAAGAGAAATTGGTTTTACAAATATATTTAATGAAATAATGAGGGAAAATTTCCCTCATTGAGAGAAAGAATTGCGAATCAACATCCAGGAGGAGTACAAAACTCCCAACAGGCTTGATCAAAAGTGATCTTCACCACAACACATGATCATCAAGCTCTCTTCAATCAAACATAAGGAAAAGATCCTTAAATGTACACGTGAAAAAAAAAATCATTTGACAAATAAAGGAATGTCAATTAAACTCACAGGAGACCTCTCACAGGAAACTCTACACGCAAGAAGAAAATGGAGTGACATATTCCAGATTGTAAAAGAAAAAAATTGTTGGCCTAGGATAACATATCCAGCAAAGCTTTCCTTTGTCTTGAAAATGAAATAAAGTTCTTCCACAGTAAAGAAAAGTTCAAAGAATCTGCCTCTTCCAAACCTGCCCTATAAATGATACTTCAAGATGTTCTCTTGATAGAGAAGAGGAATAGCACCCACCAAAACCAAAGGCAAATGGGAAGAACATCCCAGTAAAATGACAACAGAAGACTAAACCAGTGAACAACCCCATTGCTCAAGTGACAGGACCAAATGACCACCCATTCATCTTAACCCTGAATGTAAATGGCCTAACCTCATCAGTCAAATGTCATAGATTAGTAGAGTGGATTAAAAAACAAAACCCATCCATTTGTTGCCTACAGGAGACACATATTTCACGAACAACCCAGCAGAAAATGTATGTCATGGATTTTTATTTTTTTTTTTGTTTCATATATTTAAAACACTTTTTTCAATTACATTCTTCATTGACTCATAGATCATACAGAGGTATCATTTTCTTCAAGAAGATTCTTGATTTTCTTTTTCATTTCTTCAGCAACACATTAGTCACTCAGTAGCATGTTATTTAACTTCATGGTGTTGTTAATTTCTTTTTTTTCTTCCTGCTGTTTATTTTGCTTTGTGTCTTTTCATTTAAGGGGATGTATAGTAGCTGTGTAATAGAGACTGTCATATCTAGTAACATGTTATTTAACTTCATGGCATTGTAAATTTCTATTTTTCTTCCTATTGTTGATTTTGTACTGTGACTTTTCATTTAAGGGGATGTACAGTAACTGTGAAATGGAGATTAACATTCAGATGTGAGGATACAATGTAGTATACATCTCTACTTCCAGACAAAGATGGACTTACAGTGAAACTTTTTACTACTTCTTAGCAATAGGAGCTGGACTCTCTGCCATTGTCCATGCCCGCAATGACGGACATATGACTGTGTATGAAGAACTATACTTTAGTAATGATATAGAGGAACTAGTTGGGATAGGGTTTGGAGAGGGAATAAGGGAAATCCCAGAAGCCTAGGTAAGTGTATCATAAAATGGTAATAATAATAATAAATAAAAATAGATAAAAAAAAAAGCATAGGAGAAGGGCTACTGAAATAACCTCTCAGCTATGTTCCTACAGAGCTGGGATTCATTGTTTTCAAGGTGGAGTTCATTTGTTGAACACACTCAATTGATGGGAGAACTTACCAGGCATGTACAAGAATTCAATATTGCATACATGGAAGAGAATGATTTTTCTCATTGAGAGATGTGTGAAAGGTAGACTGTGCAAGGTGATTATTTTCCACTCAGCGAGAGAATTCCTTTCTTCTTTCTGAGATTCCTGGCCCAAGGGGCTCTTCTGGAGATGGGACTGTAGAAATGGCTGAAATTGACAGAACCTTCATGTTGCTCCATTTCCAAGGAAGTGAGGTACATCACTTTGCTGTATGTGCTAGGAGAGGCTGGTTCAGGGATTTGTTGAGGCTTCTGTTTCCAGTATCTGCAAGGCAAAATTCAGCTGGAGAAAGAAAGCTCTACATGAGTCACAGCAACTTTGTGCTTTTGAGAACTCTCTCTGGAATCTGGATTCATCTCATCCCTCTTATCTTTGTAACCTCTTAGGCCAGTTTAATGAAATAAGTTGTATACAAAGCGTAATCTTTAAAAAGTCATTGGTAGTGGTGGCTGATATAATAAGAGACCCTTATATTCTATTTTTCCTGATCAACACATATGATTTATGGACTGGTCTCCTATGGAAGGTTTTCCTCAAGAGCCATTAACCTTTCTAGTTTAATAGTTTCAGTACTAGTCTTATTAAAATTGTTCATTAACTGAAGCTCAGGCACCATCACAACATTTAAATTACAGTAATATCAGGCAACAAATGAGATATTATTAATGTGATTTTAAAGTGATCTGGCTGAATGTATTTCACACATGAGAGAAGTGTTTGAAATTTGCATTTGTATCACTAAAGCCTCAGAATAGGAATGTAGGTATTTGAAAAGTTAGTGTTGACTTAGCCGAGACTTGTCCATTGTAAACTTCTAAGGATAATACCACATCAAATAGACTTGAAGATAAAAAGTTAGTGGTGAGCAGTGTCCCAAAGGAAGTGCCCTTGGCATGAGCATTCTAAGGGTAAAAGAAGGATGATATTTGGGGCTGGTGTGAGGACTGCAAAGAGAGTCAGGTTTTGGAAGAAAATGGTAGGATGGATGAGAATAAGGAAGGGAGAGAAAATGGAGGATGAGGTCTTAAGAATGCATGGAGAGTGGCTTTTGCATTGTCTTACTGGTAGATCAATTACCCTAGGTCTGCCACACAGAGCTTACACTTCAGTAGGCTTTATAGTCATGAGCTAGCCAGATTGCTAGCCATGGAGAGATTCACAGGAATCACTGTGCAAAAGACTCGAGCTAGAGAGTCTGGAGACTGTGTGTGCACCTCACTGCCATGGCCTGGGCTTACCACAGTCGGTGCACATGGTCATGGCAGACAGTGAGCAGGACCACTGTCCATGAGGTGAATTGTATCACAGCTTTGAAGCAAGAATGGAGAAAGGAGCGGGTGTTTCTGGGACTTCTGAAAAAAAAAATTCTAACTGCCTGCCATCAAGAAGGAGCAAGCGTCTCCCATAGGCATTCAGTGTAAAATGTCTCTATGCTCTAGGGCAGAAACTTGGCCGCCTCTGAGTGTTTGGCCTTGGTGATGGAAGTTAGCATTAATGTCAAAAGGGAGGAGCACACAGCACATCAAAAGAGACCAAACACGAGATATCTAGGGGAATGGGAATGTTAGAATGTGAAAAAGAATGTTAGAAATGTAAGAAAGCATCACAGTCGGAAAGGAAAGCTACAGAGCCTTTAGGCACCAGCAGAAAGGCCCCTCCAAGTCCAAATCTGGGTACGTGATCCTACGTTCGGGCTTCCCCATGTTACCCTAAGGAAGCTCTGTGATTGTTTTGTTGTTGACTTTGTAGCTTTCAGTATGTGTAGGACTGGGTCATAACCACCTAGGACTTTGGGAGTGTGGGTGCCTTTCTGTTTCCTCTGATGTTTAGTGTCCTGCTACATTCACAACGGAAGGGAATGGGTGGACCTGGTGTCTTTTGTCTCCTCAGAGACATTCAGATCCCAGAAGAAAAGTTTGGAACCCATTTGGTGACCATTCCTGTTCTGAGGCAGTCACTGTTATCCTTGATCCAAGAGTTTTTTTCCCAAGAAACGTTGATGTATGCAGTCAGGTGCAGTTGGGAAATTGGCAATGTTGTCCAACACCATACGTAATAGCAAAATAAAGGAGGATGGGAGCTGTGTGCCAAGGCAGAAGAGATTTGCTTTTGCTCAGTTGACATAACATGAAACTCCTCTGAGAAAACCACGCAATCGACGTGTCAAGATTCCAAGAAAGTTTCTTAGGGCAAGATGTAAGGAGATAGAAATTTAGTCCTTAACTTTCCTGTGTGGGCTCCATTCTCACAAGAAGCAAAATGTTAGGGGCTATCAGTTTCACTTTGACCTGCAACAAAGTAATTCATGCTGGCCTTGTTCTCCCGTCAGAAACAACTCCAAGAACGAACAGGTCATGTGGAACACCTGTTTACCGGTGCTGGCTCGTGGGAAGAGCAGGACTGAGACTCTAGAAAAAATGGGAACTGTGAAATGAGCCCCTTAACTTGCCCTGGTTCTTTTATTCAGGGCACTTCTCCAATTGCAGCAAAACCAAGAGGAAGCTAAGAGGAGTTAGAGGGCTTGTCAAATTGAGAGGCGGTGGCTGACAGCTGCACCTGCTAAGCTTTGGGGTAGAAGCTTGAAAAGGAAGCAGTTACTCCTAGGGGAGTCTAAGAAGTCTGTGTGGAGCTGTTCCTGAGTTCAAGTAGGCTGAGACCAAGGGCAGCAGCCAGCAGTCACTAAGGGCATGCGGGGCAGACATGGGGACATCAAAGTCCATCCCATCTTTGAAAATATTATCCCGTGGCCATCATAGTGAGATCTGGCCAAGCAGCCCAAGAATGATCTGGAGATGACAGAAAGCCCATATCTGTGTACTTAAGGCGAAGATTGAGGTCAAGACCATGGCAAAGGACAAAACACCAACATTTTAAGGCAAGATGACTTCCTTCAGGTTATTTACAGCACATGGCACACAATATTCAGCTTATGATGATAAAAACCTTTTACCAGGCAAGTGAAGAGGCAGGAGAATGTAACCACAAGACAAGACTGATGTCATACTGATCCAACAAGGACTTAAAGTAAACTATGGTCCTAATGAGGGAACATGTGGGAATGTTAGCAAAGAAATCATAGGAGCTATACATGTCCAGATGGAAACCTTAGAATGAAAAGGATAATAGCTGAAATAAAAAGTCTAATCTGCAGAATAGAATGAGGTGTTTATAGATTAAAAGTGAAAACAAACAAAATACCAGGAAAAGCACATAGATTTGAACAGCTCTCCTCCATGGAACACAAGCAGCATGTGTTGAACCCTCTAACAGTTGCAGAACAATGTTCTCAAGTGCAGTATGGAAGAGGCAGCATTATTAATCATGGGATAGCCTCAACTCACTTAGTTATTGAAACCCTAGACTGAGCTCTGTGAATGGAATTAGGAAATCATTGGCAATAGGATGTCTTGGGAGGAAACACCCAGATATTTGAGAACTAGGCAAAATTCTTCTCAATAAGTCATAACTGAAAAATAACCTGAAATATTTTGAGATAATAGCAATAAAAATGGAAGGTTCAATTTAGGCGGCACTGCTCAAGCAGTTAATAGAGATGTACTTCATAAACATAGACTGTTGTGCCTAGTTGAGATCCCCAGAAGTCAGGAGTCTGAAGTCAACGCAAACGCATAAGGGTGGTTTATTCAGGCTTGCCTGGGCTCTCCTGAACAGCAAGTAGGGACTGGGCAGCCCCGGGGTTGGACAGCACAGGGTTTTATACACTTCAGGCCACTCCCACTCAATTACTCAGTCCTTATTGGTCAGTTTAACTGTTAACTTTTTAAAAGAGCAAGTTGGCAGGCTTCTCTTGAAGGGTTTGATGTGAGCAACTTTCAAATAGTACAAACTGGAGGGCTGAGCAAGTCTTACCTAAAAAGCACACCAGGCACCTCCTTCCTGAGGAACGATCTGCGTGACCTGCCCATGTGTCATGTAGGCTATCAAGCCTGTGAGCTCACACAGCGCCCCCAGTCAAGCAAGCAAAGCAGAAACGTAAAAGCAGAAAACAGCACAGTGAGCAAGGAGCAAAAGGCAAATGGTTCGGATCCTGACTCTGAGGTTCCTCAATATTAAAAAGCAGGAAGGGGCTGGCACTGTGGTGCAGTAGGTTAAGCTGCTGCCTGCAACACCCACATCCCATAAGAGCAGCTGTTTGAGTCCCAGTTGCTCTACTCCTGACCCAGCACCTGGACAGATAGCAAACGATGGGCAAGTGCTGGGCCACTTCCTCCTTTGTGGGAGACTTGAATGTTGTTCCAGGATCCTGGCTTTGGCCTGGCCCAGCCCTGGTCATGGCAGCCATCTGTGGATAGAAGCTAGTGTATGGAAGATCTCTCCCCCTTCCTTTTCTCTCTCTCTATTTGTAACTCTACCTTTCCTTACATAAATAAATGATTCTTTTTAATATAAAGATGTAAGATAGAACAAAGTGTGTAATAGAAAGAATTATAAAGAGAAAATCTCATAAAAGAGAGCATAAATATTAGAGAAAATTATTGTGGGAGAAATTTTTCAAAAATGTTGATAACTTCTAGCAAGAATGACCAAGGTAAAAAAGCAAAAAGTGAATTGTCAATGCTTGAAATAAAAGTGAAGGTATCACTGTAGATTCTACATCAGTTAAAGAGAATATGCAGGGACCCGGTGCAGTAGCCTAGTGGCTAAAGTCCTCACCTTGAACATGCTGGTATCGCATATGGGCACCGGTTCTAATCCTGGTGGCCTCGCTTCCCATCCAGCTCCCTGCTTGTAGCCTTGGAGAGCAGTGGAGGACGGCCCAAAGCCTTGGGACCCTGCACCCGCGTGGGAGACCGAGAAGAAACTTCTGGCTCCTAGCTTTGGATTGACTCAGTTTCAGCTGTTGCAGCCATTTGGGGAGTGAGTTAGTGGATGGAAGATCTTCCTCTCTGTCTCTTCTCCTTTCTGTATATCTGCCTTTCCAATAAAAAGAAATCTTTTAAAAATGCATATATAAAAGATGATTCAAACCTGCATACTAAGAAATTCAGCTGCATATGTGAAGTGGACAGTTAAGCAATTCACATAAAAAGGATACAAAATGGAGACAAAGAAATAAGCTCGATACTCTAAATATTCTTTAAAAATAAAATTTAAGTCATTATCCACTCCTCTTCCTCAAAATACCAGCTTCAAATTATTTTATTGGCCAACTCTGTCAGATATTCA
This sequence comes from Ochotona princeps, assembly GCF_030435755.1. Lineage (NCBI taxonomy): Eukaryota > Metazoa > Chordata > Mammalia > Lagomorpha > Ochotonidae > Ochotona > Ochotona princeps. The sequence continues at coordinate 4,567,802 of NC_080838.1, forward strand.
AGAAAGAACTGAGGTATATCACTCACAAACTCAGAATATTACTGGGAAGAAGCTACCTTATGTATGAATAGATTTCCAACCAGCCTCAAAATATTTAAAAATCTATCCCAATGAAAAAGCATAATGAAACTGTAGGATTTACACTGCGATCTAAGGTGGATCGGTACTTTGGGATCCATACTGAGTAATCACAAAAAATTCATTCATCATTTGAATGAATGCAAAGTGAATGAAGCGAGCACTTACTCAAGATTGAAGAACAGTAAAAATAACATCCGTCGCCAAGCCTGAAAACAGCTTCCAACAAGGACATTCACAGAAGAGTGTTGTTTTACTTCCTCCGGAATGCGAACATTGGGATGCTTTCCTCCTAAGATCGGGAAAAAGATGAGTCGCGCCTTCTCTCTCCTTTTGCATTCGATACTGTAATATGAAGACAGACACGAAAAACAACCACATGAAACAAAAGGCAGAATATTGGAAAGGAAGAAATAAAATCGTCCCTACTCATGGGCAACATGATTATGTGTGTTGAAAACTCTGATCTATAATAATTTGCTAATAAACTGTCTTAGCAACATTCCAGGATGCAAGGATTTAAAAAAAAAGGTGCTTTTCTATGTAGTGAAATGAAGGGTAGCAAGTGAAATTTTTAAAGTTAGTTTTAAAAAATGTGTTTATTTTAAACAGTTCTGTAGACTCGGATTTCCCTTTCTCCACTCCAAATCCCACAACTCCCACTCTTCCCCCTATCTCATTACAACAGTAATTACAGTGTAGTCATTCAGAGTCCTAAGTCCATTGTTCTGCTATCTAAGTGTGTCCTGACATTGTAGGAATGGACAATGGCAGCATCCTCTTGTCAAGATACATTCAACAGTTTACAGTTATTTTTTAAATAGTATAAAAGTGAGATAGTTAGGAATAAATATAATCACATGCATATAGGATCTCTACGCTGGAAACTACAGAGCTTTACTAAGAAAATGAAATCTAATCAATGGAGCAGAATAGAAACACCAGAAGGAAACCCACACAGATACAGCCAAATAATCTTTGACAAAAAGACAAACGACAATCCAAGCAAATGGGAAGGTCTGTTCAATAAATGCTGTTGGGACAACTGGTTGATAGCCTGCAGAAACAAAAAAATAGATCCACATCTCTCACCATACACTAAGATCAGATCTAAATGGATAACAGATCTAAACCTACATCCAGAAACCTTCAAACTTTTGGAAGAAAATGTTGGAAACACACTGGAACACTTAGGGATAGGCCCTCACTTCCTAAAAAAGACTCCAAATGCAGTAGAAATCGAGACCAAAATAAACAATTGGGACCTCATCAAACTAAGAAGCTTCTGTACAGCTAGAGAAACAATCAACAAAGTAAAAAGGCAACCCACAGAATGGGAGAAGATCTTTGCACACGACTTAGGTGATAGAGGGCTGATCTCCAGAATATACAAAGAGCTACAAAACAACCAAAATGTCAAAACAAACAAGCCACTCAAGAAATGGGCATGGGAAATGGGCAAACACTTCACAAAGGAACAAACCCAAATGGCAAATAAACATATGAAAAAATGCTCAAGTTCCCTGGCAATAAGGGAAATCCAAATTAAAACATCAATGAGGTACCACCTAACGCCAGTAAGACTGGCCCACATGAATAAAAGCACCAACAACACTTGTTGGCGAGGTTGCGGGGAAAAGGGATCCCTACTCCACTGCTGGTGGGGCTGCAGGCTGGTACAGCCTCTATGGAAATCAGTATGGAGAATATTCAAACAACTCAAATTCAACATACCGTATGATCCAGCAATAGCACTCCTAGGAATATATCCAGAACAATTGTTTTATGAGAAACCAACATGCACTCCTATGTTCATAGCAGCACAATTAGTAATTGCAAAAACATGGAAACAACCAAAATGCCCATCAACAGAGGATTGGATAAGAAAGCTATGGTTCATCTACTCCATGGAATACTACTCAGCTATTAAAAAAAACAAAATGCAGTTCTTTGTGGCCAAATGGGCCAAACTGGAAACCATAATGCTAAGGGAAATGAGCCAATCCCAAAAGGTTAAATACCACATGTTTGCCTTAATTTAAGATGATATGATGTTATGTATAACATGTTATGTTTTGAATGTTATATGTTGTGTATAAACTAAATTGAAGTATAGGTGAGGTGGTCACAGAAGGTGGCTGGGAACTCGCATTTACTTTCAACATGTTGGTTACTCATTACTATGTCAATTAATTCCATAATGATGTAAATTTTTGCTGATGGTATGTTGGAGCTTTCAATTGACTGGGATAATACTCTGCTAGCTCTGTCTTCAGACCAGAGAGGGTATACCTAAGAAGCCGTTGAACTTGACTGGACAATAAGATACTGGACTCTATGTTTGGTGTATGCTTGCAATGGGGGAATCTCAACTGAACTTGAGCTGTGGTTATGCAACAAGGTGGAGGAATCCACCATGGTGGGAGGGTTTGGGGAGGGGTGGGAGAACCCAAGTATCTATGTAACTGTGTCACATAATACAATGTAATTAATGAAGTTAAATAATAAAAAAAAAAGAAAAGAAAATGAGATCTAAATACATAGGAAGAAATAAAATGTTCATGTATTAGTATATTCGTATTTAAGAGTTAGTTTTTCCCAATTTCATGTAAATTAAGTTTTAAAGAGATCTATTTTTTCATGATACAGATTTATAAGCATGGGGGAGCAATAAGGCTGTGAAAAATATTTCAAAGTCATTAATCTTCGGGAAGATAAAAAATTAATCATAATCATATACATGATAATGGGTAGAGTTAAAAACATCTAACAACACCAATGTGAAGTATTTGGGGTTTTCTGATATTAGGAAAAGTGTTTCATAGTTTCTTCCAAAGTTAAGTCTACGATGTACTCTAACTTTGAAATTCTGCTCCTACATTTTTACCCAAGGAAAATGAAAACATATGTCCACAAAAAGACACATATATAAATATTCACAGCTGCTTCGCTTATAGTAGCCCCCAACTAGAAAACACACGTGTTCATGGTTGCATAAGTGCATTATGGTGCATAGAGTTAATAGAACACTATTCAATAATGTAATGGGATACATTCCTGAAACATGAAACAACATGGATGAAACTCAGATAAACCTTATGATGAGTGAAAACAAACAAAAAGTCATCTGTGAAATTGAGAACTTGTAAAATTCATACATGACTTGTAAAATTCATATATGACATAAAATTAGAACTTCGGTTGCTTATTGTGTTAAGTAACTAGTAGGAGGGGTGGGAAACTCTAGGTGTTTGGAATGTTCTCTTTTACAATGATTGTGTTGGCAATCTGCACACACTCATACACACATAGGTATATGTGTTAGCCGAAACTCATCTAATGTTACATGAAGGTCAATTAGCTCACCGTAAATTTTACTGTAATGAAATGAGAGGAAAGTGAACTTCATTTCTTGGAGCTGTATGCAGTTGAAAGCTTACAAATTGAGAGCATGGCAGAGCTGGGCAGGGACAATGTGGTTGTTATAGGGAAAAGGCAAATATGAGGGCCGTCCAATGCTGGAGAGAGGGCAGAATGTCGGAGCATTTGGGGGCAGAGGAAAATACGTCAAGAGTTTGAGGGGGCTTATTTTCAGTGGTGTCTGGATTCTCATTATCCTTTCAAAAAAACGTTGACGTGAAAAGCTCCATTGGTCTTGACTTTCACGGCACACTGGGATGAGATGTGCTGAGAACTCAGACCTGTGAGGAATGCTGGGTAGCATGGCTGTATAGTTCCTACTCCCTCATTTAACTAGGGCATGTTTGACTCGACACCCTGGTGACAGGGTGGGCCAGAGTGAATGGACAGACTGATTGAGGAACTGTACATTTCTTGTTTCCTGAGTGAGAATGATCTTGGGCAGCAGGTCTGCTGGGGTCTTACACCATTAAATAGAAAAGGCTAAGTTTGAAAATCTAACCATCCTTACAGGGATATCTTACTTGTGCTTCATAAATGAAAAATCTTGGTGATGTCTTCATAGTTGCCTGTATGGAATGAAACACCTTTTGATTTATGTGCTTGAACCCTCTCTGTTCCTCGACTCCTGGAGGGGGGGGGGGGCTTAGGTTTCTCCTGTTTTTCTGGAGCAGCTTGGAGCTGTGAACATCTCGGAACAACATGCTGGACACAGCTCTTGACGGCTCAGCCATTATGGACCTGACATTGCTTTCGGATTCAGCTTTGATGCGTTGATCTCTTTGCCACCAACTCCCTCTGCTGGCCCTGGATTTGCAGCAGTAAGCAATGTGATTTTTGTCTCCAAGGAGGGTAAAGGTAGCAGTTTCAAACAAAACTAAACTGATGTCTGATCCTGTGTGAGCGCTCAGTGAAGCTTAGGCTATTCTTTGCCATTCTCATTTCCTTTTCTGCTGTCTTGAGTATCCTCAGCCCCTCCAGCCCCTCCGTACTTGCACTGGGTGGCTCTGTGGTTCAGAACAGCCACACCTCTGGCCTGGGTCATTGTCAGGGTCAGCAATCAGCCATATCTCACATCATATGTTCTCTTTCCTTTTTCTGTTCTAAATGTAGACCACTTAAAATATGTGTTTCCATAAACTGTCTCTAACTATTAACAGATTTTTTTGCTTACTACTTTTTTATATTTTGTTGGTGGTTTTTAATGTTACAATCTTGCATGCCATCTGATTTGGGGGCAGGATTAAAAGCAAAACCGGGGAAGGGGGACAGTAAAAGCTGAATTATTTTTGAACAGTTCTGGGAATGATACCATATTTTAAAAATCAATCCAGAATGGAAAATGGAAATTGCTTTCAGGCATGACAGTCTAGCATTTACAGCTCATTTTCTGTTTCCAGTTCTCCCTGAAGACAGATAAAGTGAAATATTTCATGAAACTCCAATTCTTCTCTTGAGATAATTTTTTTTTTTTTTGGAGGCATGGAAAAAGACCTCCAGACCTTGAGGGCCCTCGAGAAAGGGCCTGCTTCCTGTTCCCCTTTGACCTGGAGAAAAGGGGGCAGGAGGGGACCCTAGTCATACCTAAGAAGGTGATGGTAGCAGAGCAGGTCAGTGTCTCCATTTCCTCTGCTGGTGTTAACCAGGTGAGGTGTACAGGCCTGTCATGAGTGGTGGTGCCTCTTCACAACAGCCTCCTGCGTTTGGGGATCATACATAAACCTTTGGACACAGCTCTGAGTTCTGAGTAAGAACAGAGGATTAAACATCTTCAGGGAGCAAATGGGCGGCGGTACCTTAGTGACGGCAGCTAGCTGTGAGTTTGTGGTGAAGGATGAAACCTGAGAGCTAGCTGGAATGACAATGACAAAGAGCCCCACTCATCAGGGGGGATGGCTTTATAAGGTGAGAATCTGATCATGTTTGATTTTCCCAAGCTCCTTCAGAACATTTGGCAGCTGTCCTGTTTCATGAGCATGATATGTAAAGCACACCTCAATGCCAACCCTGACGATGATGTGTTGGGGTGTGGTACATGAGGCTGCAAGACCGTTCCGTGTGACAAGACCAAGAGCCACGATTCCAATGGGTAAGAAAGGAAGACTGATGAGCAGTGCGAATAGCAGCCCTTAGCTATTGTTGACTTTATTGTGTGCTTGCTGTGCGGATTTCATCCATGTCATTCAGCATCTCCGGCAAGTGGCTCTTACTTCCGTTGACACAATGAGCAAATGCAGGACCTGGGATTCAGACTCCCTTTCAGTATCCCTATTGTTCAAGGGCACTGAGAAAATGCAGCTGTGTGGTGCTTCACTTAAGTGAAATCATAGTTGTATAACAAATATCCACTGATCACTGCAGAGGGACTTTGGAGCACATAGATTTCAAAATTTCCCCCCCCAAAAAACCATAAAAAGCAAACCTGTCTCAGATGGAATTTCTTCCAAGAGAAAACCAAAATAAAAGCCTCACTGCTTCGACTCTTTTCTCTCCCTCCCAATCTCATCTCAGTCCTTGGTGACTTTGTGAACACTTTCACATCTTCAACCTCCTCTCTCATCTGCCGTCTTCCCTCCTCCACAATTTTGCCCCAGCTGCCCCAAAGATAAGTGAAGACTTTGAGACAATGTGCCAAATGTTCCCTTGGGGGTGGGGAGAGTGAGAGAGGAAGGAAACCTGTTTCTGAGCATCTTCTCTCGTGTTCTCTCATTTTGAGAAGCTGTTACTGTGAAACCGAGGCTTTCGAATTCACTGGAAAATGTGAAATGTAGCCTTGAGAAGTGATGCTTATAAAAAGGACATCTCCTGTAAAAATCCTCCATGTAGTGGCAGGATTCAACCACGGAAGGGGTAGACCTCAGACTGGTTGGCAGCATCAGGCCTGAAAGTAGGGAAAGGTTGCCCAGTGGGGAGGAAATATTGCCTTAGAAATTGGGGGGCACTTGTCATGTACTTAGATGGTTTGTCACAATTTGATGAAAAAGCAAATAGTATTTGGTAAAAGGCATAATGTGTATAAGGGAACAGTTTTTTTCTTTAAAAAATATTGATTTAAAAGGTTGAGTTACAGAAATCAGGAGTTAGCGACAGATTTTTTCATCCACTGGTCACAGCCACCTGACCACTATGATCAGGCCATGAAGATGGCCGGAGCCGAAACTTCATCATGGCTTCTCACACAGGTAGTGAGGGCACCAGCTCTAGGGCTATCTTCTGTTACCATCCCAAGCACATTAGTAGGGAACTGGATTGAAAGTGGAACAGCTGTGCCTGGCAAATTGTCTATTGGCTAAATCTTCGCCTTGCATACCTGGATCCCATATGGATGCCAGTCTCAGTCCCGGCTGCTCCGCTTCGCATCCAGCTCCCAGCCTGTGGCCTGGGAAAGCAGTCAAGCCTTGGGACCCCGCACCCCATGGGAGACCTGGAAGATTCTCCTGGCTTCGGATCAGCTCAGCTCCAGCCATTGCAGCCACTTGGGGAGTGAACCAGCAAATGGAAGATCTTTCTGTATCTCCTTCTCCCTTTATATCTGCTTTTCTAATAAAAAAAAAAATTAAAGTGGATCAGCTGAATGACAAAGTGGCACTTACATGGGATATTTGTGTCACAGGTGGCTGCTTAACCTGTTAAACCACACAATGTGAGTTCTAGAACTGCTTTTATTTTTTATCTTAACAATACAATTATTTATTTCAGTTGAGCTGATATGCTAAACTGGGCCAGTTTCTGGAATACAAATGAGCTTTGTCTATTTATTTATTTATTTATTTATTTATTTATTTATTTATTTATTTTGCTATAGTTCCATTGGCTCTGGGATTGCTTCATGAATGTAGAATAGTTTTCCTGGGCCTAGGGTAAACCTATTTCAAAGTTTTGGCTTAATTTAAGAAAGCAATTAAGAGTAGAAACAGAAATATAAGTGATCGAATCTTAACCCATATGGTAATTTTGGATAAAATAGGATTTAAAAAGCACTTAAGAATCTTTTTGCCTATGTCATGTAATCCACATAGCTACGAATGGTCCTTCCTCATTTCAGCTTTTTTCCAATGTCACTTAAAGAAAAAAAGGAGCATGTTTTCCTACTTATTCTGCTTAATAATACAAAGTTCCTTCCTACTTTCGGCTTGGCCTACTTGCCTCTGAGTCCCTACTGCTTCACAAATGGACATAAGTAGAAGGGCGTGGCTCCTATGTTTTCCCTAAGGGCTGATCATTTCGCCAGGGATTCCTCTTCCTCTCCACCATCGCGTACCCTCTCCCTTGTCCCTCTTCTCATGCTCCTCCTTTTAATGATTCAGTTCATCCCAATTCCTTCACATGTATTTGAAAGTTTCAGACAGAATAGATAAATATGGATTATGAGTATTGGAGTGACTCAGGGATGTGAGAATTCAGCAAATGGAGGATTAGTTCAGCTCTTGGCTTGAAGAAGTCTTGGAGGGGCAGCAGCTGCACTGGACCTTTGTGCTCAAGCAAATGAATTCCAAGGAGGGTATGACCACAGTGAAGTGGAAGGGAACTTGAGAGAGCTCACCAGGAAGCCATCTCTTGCAGGCCCTGGGGTGGGAATTGAGTGGAACAGTGTGGTTATATCTTCTGTCAGCACAGGCACAAAAATGACATAAGGAAATAGACTACAAAGATGGTTTGGGGGATCCTGAAATTATGAGTGAAAACTGCTGACATTTGAGTTTCCATAGTCTTTCCAAGTTCTGAGCCAATTGGGAGGACTTAAGAATCAAGAAATTGTGCTTTTATTTCTGTATTTGAGTTTTTAATAAATATGTATTATTAAAAAAAACAAAAACAAATGGTTGAGTCCCTGGCATCCGCATGGGAGACCTGATTGCATTCTTGGCTCCTGGCTTCAGTGCCTGCCCAACAACAGACACCATAGGCACCTGCAGAGTGAACCAGTGCCTGGGAGAGCCCTGCTTTCCTTCTCCTACCTAGCTGTCTCCATAATAATAATAATAATAATAAAGATGTGTTATCATGTTAAAAGAAAAAGAATCAAGAAATTGGGATTATAATATCATCGTTGTTGCTGCTAAAGCTGGTTAAGGAATGTCCTTTTAAACTGGTAGCCAAGTGGGCTTGCTAATGCCTCACCCCTAAGTTAGAATTACCAAACAGCTGAGGGAACTGCTGCCAGTTAGATTTGCCCGACTATCCATGAAGGAGCACATTAGCCGAGTACAGAAAGAAATAGAGAAGGCCTTTATCCAGGGAAACTCCATTCTCAGGCCTTTCTCCCTTACAGTGGGGAGACAGATGTGGAGAAGGGAGGTGCAAAGGAACAGAAGGGCAAGGAAAGAAACATGCAGGGGTTTTTAAACCCTCTTGGTCTGGAAGCTGAAGCAGGTGTTGCTTTGGTCGTTATTAGGTGAGGAGTGATGGTCTGTGTCCATCGTTGGTCCTGCACTAGTTCAATACACTTTGTCAAATAAGCTGCCTTAGGGGTGTGTCAGATTTCTGCTGTCCTTTCCGAGTTCCAGTGTGAGGTCAGAGTGACATGCTGGGTTCAGAGCAAGCTCCACCCTCCTCCTGTAACCACGGGAGCCATCACCAGTGAGGCTCCCCTCAGCTGAGGGCACCCCTTGATATGAAAGACAGGAAACGGTTCCTTCTTGGCTTCCTCTGCACCCTGCTTCTCTCATCCACATTGACTGAGTATCTATTATGTGCCAAGAACTCTTGCTGAGGACAGAGTATTGAACAAGAACATAGACCTTGTATTCGGAAGCAGACCAGAGATCCCTAAAAATCTTCAGCTGATTGTGTTCAATTTCTTCTTCCAAACTCAGGCTACCATTTAACTGCAAACATGACATATGTTACCTCATCCAATTTTCTAAATTACAACGTGGTACTAACAGCTATTCCCTTGAATAACTTCTCCATTTTTAAAAACAAATGGAAGTTCATTGCAAATGTTAGTGTACTGTTCACACACAAAAATCTATTGTTTTTCTGCTCTGTTCTTCTCCTTATTTAGGAACTCTTTTTTTTTTTTTTTTTAAGATTTTATTATTATTGGAAAGCCGGATATACAGAGAGGAGGAGAGACAGAGAGGAAGATCTTCCATCCGATGATTCACTCCCCAAGTGAGCTGCAACGGGCCGGTGCTGCGCGCTGATCCGATGCCGGGAACCAGGAACCTCTTCCAGGTCTCCCACGCGGGTGCAGTGTCCCAAAGCTTTGGGCCGTCCTCTCCTGCTTTCCCAGGCCACAAGCAGGGAGCTGGATGGGAAATGGAGCTGCCGGGATTAGAACCGGCGCCCGTATGGGATCCCAGGGCTTTCAAGGCGAGGACTTTAGCCGCTAGGCCACGCCACCGGGCCCCAGGAACTCTTAATTCTTCTTTGTCATCTGCTTCTGTTACTTTCCCCCTTGTCTGATATTCTCAACTAAGTAGATCTGAAATCCTTTCCATGAACATCTGTTTCTTTCCCCACCCTATACTCCGAGTTACCTAAGAAATGCTAGAATTTGCTTGTACTTTGAGAATGGTTTCACTCATCATTTAGATTTGATAAACTTCTTCAATTATAAGTACAGCTTGACCAAAGAGAAACAAATGGAGTACTTTTTAAAAAAAAAAATTATTTATTTTTATTACAAAGTTAGATATACACAGAGGAGGAGAGACAGAGAGGAAGATCTTCCGTCCGATGATTTCACTCCCCAAGTGAGCCGCAATGGCCTGTGCTGCGCCGATCCGATGCCAGGGATCTCTTCTGGGTCTGCCATGCAGGTAGGTGCAGGATCCCAATGCATTGGGCCGTCCTCTCCTGCTTTCCCAGGCCACAAGCAGGGAGCTGGATGGAAAGTGAAGCTGCCGGGATTAGAACCAGCGACCATATGGGATCCCGGCGCATTCAAGGCAATGACTTTAACTGCTAGGCCATGCCGCCGGGCCCCAAATGGAGTACTTTGACTGGACCGTCTCGCACTGAGGGAGACACCTGTGGACTCTCCTTGCTTGTGGGCTATAGGGGAAGGCAGACCACAGGTTCAATACTGGAAGCCATCCTGGAGAACATGAGGTTCCCACAAAGTGCTTCTTAATGATTTTTAAGCGGGCTGGCTTTCAGGGAAAAGGGAATCTTCAGTGCAGTATCATAGAAAAGTGTACCTGCCTGAGCCCCACAGTAGCACACTCCTACATGCGCACATGATGTTGGCAGAAACACCAGATCCTCAAAGTGCAATGCAGTTCAGTAGGTGTTAATGACCTTCACATTTAAATAGTTTTCATTTTCATTTTATTTGAAATTAATTACTGAAATAACATGTTATACTCATGCTCATATTTGTCTTTTATGATACCCTTAATAATACAAACGGCTTATGTATTTGTTTTTACTGCTTCAGCATTGCACTGAGCATTATATACTTGATGAGAAATGTCTCATTTAAAACTCAAAATAGCTTCAAGATGTAGAGTAGCAAAGACTACTGATCGCCTGTCCAGTCATCTGCCTCTTTCTCATAGCCCTAGAGCTGCCACTTTTTTCACCTTTCTCTAGATGAACATATTTGTGCAGGCTCCTGCTCAGTGCAGTTGGCCTGCGGAACACTGAGCAGTTCAACACACGTTGTCAAATAATCGGCTATGTCTGGGCAAGCTTTGGAATTTTATATCTTGAGGGAAAAGCCAGTAGGAGTTTCTGAGAAGAGGTTTCTTACTCTACAACGGGGATTCAAGGAAGTCTGTTCTCTGTTCTCTCCCTGGCTGCTGTCATTGACAAATGATGCATGGCAGCACAAAATGACTCAGCCCGATACGAGCACCAAGCTGAGCAAAACAAGCCAGTCCTCAATGTATCAGGCATGGTCAGGGAGCTGAAGGAGAGGATGAGGTACTAAGAAATGTGAAGGGATGATTGAGCTGCTTAATTAACCAGCCTGGAACTTCCTACCCCTCTCAGCTCTTTGCCCACTCAGACTAATTGACAACAGGAATAATAGAAGCCCTTATTGGTTAAAATATTCAGTTGGGTTTCAATTGTGTGCTTCCATTTTAATTGAATCACAGAGAAGTGAAGTGCTGACCATGATCTTGCAGCTGGTGAGAAGGAAAATCCAGGTTGGAGGAATCCCGAGTTCTGGGGGGGAGCCTGGTGTTCCATCAGCGGCTGTTACTCATTGGAGTTTTCTGTGAGAAGAAAAGTCCCGATGAAAGTGCATCCATCTCCAGAACAAAAGTTGTTGATTATTCTTCCTGAAGTAAGGTGCTGGTGTTCCTGAGGTCCTTCCAGCTCTGCTGCCCTGCATTGTCACCTCGGTGAATCGGCAGGAGAGAAATGTGAATGCCCCCTCTGTCATTGCTGTCCTTCAGTACCCATTCATCTGTGATTACAGATGTGAGGGAAAATCAGTTGAGTGGATGAGAATTATTTTGGTTTTTGCCTAACTACGTGATAAAGATGTTTAAAAGTCTCGGGTGTGTATGTGTCTGCAACCAAGAATTATGCTTGATGTGTAGCACAAGTACTCATATGCAAAAATATTATAGTCATTTGTCCGTCACATGATGGCATTTAAGTCAATAAGACACAGCATATGCAACTGCAGTCCTATAAAATTGTGAAGCTCACAGTTTCTTTTACCAAGTGACATCTGAGCCATACCTCTCCTGTTTACCTTTTGTGTTGATTGACTTAGGGGAGACCACAGTAAGTGATTGGCTCATACCATGTTGATTTGTATAGGTGCACTCTTAGGTCTGTACAATGGCTTGGTCAAATAATGATGTACTTCATCTCAGAATGCGTCACCATCATGAAGCATTTCATGACCATTTTTCTGTAAATATATTTTATTTTCATTTTTTCCAGAAATTGTTTTCTCAATTTAAATTTTAAGTGGCAGAAAGAGCACTCCTGCCACTGGGTTACTCCCCAAATTGCCCACAACGACAGGAGCTGAACCGCACCACAAACAAAAGTTGGGAACTCAGTCTAGGTCCCAACATGGGTGGTAGAAGGACAGTCCTACTAGAGCTCTGTAAAGACTAGCCTGCCTAGAGCTCGAACATGGTATTGAACTTAGAAAATCTGGTGTATTGGATGTGAACACCCTCACTGGTGATTTAGCTTCTAGACCAAATGCCTACCCCAAAGTATGACTGTTTAATGAACACCAGTATACACAATACAGACAAAGCCACCTAAAGATTGGTGCCTTGTCTTTGTGGAGACACCATCATTCTGGTAGTCCCTGTAAATATTGTTTGGGCTGGTATGTGGTGCTTCTTGGATTTCAGAGTTGTGGAGAAAATCCCATTAAAATTAGTGTGAAATTATAGAAGAGTGGCCTTGGTGGAATATTTCTAGAAAACTGGAGAGTTATATCAGCATATGATACAATTTAAAAAAAACCTCTGTGGATCACCTTGGCAGGAAAATACTGCCTTTTAGCTTAAAACACAGATTTTAGTCATAATCTTTTAGGTTAACACTTAGGCAATGGGATTAGGAAGGCATTGCAACATACTCCCATGGGATAAACATCTAAGGAAACTATTATATGAAGAGAGTGGTTTTACAAAAACATTCACTGTGCGTTGGTCCCATAGCCTGTTCATGGCTTAATATATGCATGGACTCATTATTTTTCCCAACCAACCAATTTCATGTCCAATTACTGACTTGCAGTGAGTTGAACAGCTACAGACCTGGGTTCTCAGTCAGCAGATAAAGTTGTAGCTTGAAGGGGTGAGTGTTACGTTTAATTTATTTAGCCTATCATGTTCTGTTAGTCACTTTTGGCTTAAAAACATCCCTAGAGGAGAATCAAGATGGCAGAATAGGGTAAGGACATGTTTAAGCGGACGGAAAAACATTAACCAGGGTAAAGCAGAGAAGGCACATTCCAGGAAACAGGAGAGGACAGAACAACAGCAGAGGGGTACCTGGAGACTGACAAACACAGGAAAGCAGCAAAAACAACCGTGTGGTGTTGCAGTGACTGATACCCCACCAGCGTTCAACTAATAGCAATCTGAACTCCACCAGCAGATGGAACTCCAGCAGCAACCAGGTGGGAAGGAATGTTTACTGGGAGCTTCAGAAGTGAACCCAGACAAAGAACTGCTCATCCTGCCCGTCTGTTTAATTTGACCAGGAGCAGACACAGAGCAGCAGATCCCAGACGGGCAGTGCAGAAACAGTGTGGATGTCACAGGCCAGTCCGCCTGCCTAGAGCTGAATTAGGTGCCATTTTGATTAAGGAGGCAAAGGCAAGGGAAAGGACTGAGCATTCTCCAAGCTGGGAGTGAACTCATTTCTGACTCGGTGAACTGCAACAATGTGGCATCTGACAGATTACACCCAAGACAGGTCTGGGTAGATCTTAGACCTGATGGCTAGCAGATCAGGAGCTCTAGTAGTGGCATATCAGGTGCCATTTCTTACAGTGTGGCAAAGAATTTAAGACTGCAGGAACAACAGTGAGCTGTGCATGTGCTGAGCTCATGAGAACTCACTGAACTCAATGAATTGCACTGGTCCCACAGGAAAATAATGTCCAATAATGTCATATGGGTCAAAATAGTTCTGTGTTACCCTCAGACCTATCGTCCAACAGGTTCCTGCAAGATCACCACCAACAACAACTTAGCTATATAGGACACCTGATGTCTCCCTAATCCTGGGACCTGCTCCAACCAGAAGTGGGTGAAAGGTTGTACAGACAACAGTGCAGCCTCAGCATGGTATCACAGGAGGCGGAGACTGGTGAGCCAGGAGCTGGGGCTACAGAGACCATGGTAGAAATCTAACATAAGAACCCAGACCTGGAACTTGCTGGAGGGAATGGCACAAGCGACTGCAAACGAAGAGCCATGTACCAACTGCAATAAGTAAAATCAAATTGTAGACCTGTGGGTGACACAGCTTAGAAACCTGCTCCAACGGGAAGAATCTGATAACTAGAAGTACAACGACCAAGAGCAAAAGGAGAGACAGAGGCACAAGGAATATTACTGGAGACTCCCTGCTAAGTAGCAAAACTCTTTGCCAACCTCAGAGTTCACTGAGGAAGACATTGAGAAAATGGGGGACACAGAATTCAAAACTCTTGCTATAAAACTTCTGATCAACAATGAGAAGCGTGTAAAGCAGGAATATGCCACACTGGAAATGAATCAAATGAAAGCTGATACATTAGAGATGAAGAATACAGTGGAGCAAATTGAAAGTACAGTGGAGAGTCTCCAAAATAGAATGAAGCAAGCAGAAGAAAGAATCTTAGAATTGGAGGATATTTCCTGTCACCAGGGGGCAGCCAACAAAAAGCTGGAGACAGAGCTGGATCAGGCTAAAAAAAGTATTCAAGAATTAAAAGACACTATGAAAAGGCCACATATAAGAGTTATGGGAGTCCCAGAAGGTACAGAAAGAGAAGCTGGGTTTACAAATGTATTTAATGAAATACTAAGGGAAAATTTCGCTCATCTAGAGAAAGAATTGGGAAACAACATCCAGGAGGGACACAGAACTCCCAACAGTGTTGACCAGAAACGATCTTCACCACAACACATGCTGATCAAGCTCTCTTCAATTGAACATAAGGAAAAGATCCTTAAATGTGCATATGAAAAAAAAAATCAACTGACATGTAAAGGAATGTCAATTAAACTCACAGGAGACCTCTCACAAGAAACTCTACAGGTAAAAAGCGAATGGAATGACATATTTTAGATTCTAAAAGCAAAAAATTGTCGGCCCAAGATAACATATCCAGCAAAGCTTTCCTTTGTCTTTAAAAATGAAATAAAATTCTTTTTTTAAAAAGATTTATTTATTTTTATTACAAAGTCAGATATACAGAGAGGAGAGACAGAGAGGAAGATCTTCCATCCGATGATTCACTCCCCAAGTGACCACAATGGCCGGTACTGCACCGATCCAAAGCCAGGTAACCAGGAACCTCTTCCAGGTTTCCCACGCGGGTGCAGGGTCCCAAATCTTTGGGCCGTCCTCAACTGCTTTTCCAGGCCACAAGCAGGGAGCTGGATGGGAAGTGGAGCTGCTGGGATTAGAACCGGCACCCATATGGGCTTCCAGTGCGTTCAAGGCGAGGACTTTAGCCGCTAGGCCATGCTACTGGGCCTGAAATAAAATTCTTCCACAGTAAAAAATAGTTAAAAGAATATGTCTCTTGCAAACCTGCCCTACAAAGGAAACCTAAATATGTTCTCTTGACAGAGGAGATGAATAGCACCCACCAAAACCAAAGGCAAATGGGAAGAACATCCCACTAAAATGACAACAGAAGACTTACACAATGAACAACCCATTGCTAAAATGACAGGACAAAATTACTACCCTTTCATATTAACCCTGAATGTAAAGGGCTTAAGCTCAACCATCAAACATCATAGAATAGTAGACTGGATTAAAAAACAAAACCCAACTATTTGTTGCCTACAGGAGACACATTTTAGCAACAAAGAACAGTGGAAACTGTATGTCATGGATTTTAATTTTTTTTGTTATTTTCCGCTCTTCAAAACACTTTCTTCTGATTAAATTCTTCAGTGATTCATTGATCATACAGTAGCATCATTTTCTCAAGAAGGTTCTTTATTTTCCTTTAGATTTCTTCAGCGACACTTTAGTGACTCAGTAGCATGTTATTTTACTTCATGGCATGGCAAATTTCTATTTTTCTTCCTGCTGTTTATTTTGTTTCGTGTCTTTTCATTTAAGGGGATGTACAGTAACTGTGAAATGGAGACTATCACATCCAGATGTGAGGATACAATGCATTGTGCATCTCTACTTCCAGACTAAAGATAGGCTTCCAGTTAAACTCTACTATATGGTCATAGGCTGATGGACACTCTGCCGTTTCAATGCCCACAATACTGGACATATGACTGTGTATGAAGTACTGTATTTTAGTACTGATTAAGGGGAGCTAGTTGGGGTGGGGGAGGCAAAGTAGAGAGGGAATAAGGGAAATCACAGTGGCTTATGGATCTGTATCATAAAATAATAATAATAATAATAATGAAAGATTTTTAAAATCCCTAGAATTACCTAATTTGGTCATTTATGAATCCTATGGCTGTTGTGTTTATCACATCCAATTCTACTGGCTCCCTTGCCCTCTCATCCTTGTGTCTGTTTGAATGTGCTTCTCAAGTAAATAAATACATTTTTTTAACATGGGAAAACGGAAAGTGACATGAAATCTTACGATGTCACTAAGAAGAATGCAGAACATGGAACTGTATTCCACAAGATTTTGCACATTTTTTAAGGCTGGTGCTGAGTCACTGTAGTGGCAAGGCTCATGAATTTCTGGAGTTAGGATATCTCACTCCCCAAGAGAACTTCCACTGGCTTTTCCTGACACTAAGGCCGAAGAGAATGGATTCCTGTAAGGCTTTATATAAAGGAAACACTGAAGCATAGGCTAAATTCCCTAAATGCTGTGTTTACAAGAAAGACATTACAATGAAGATATTTGGAGTATTGTATAAGCAATGGTGTTTGAGGGACACCAGATGAGACAGTGCCGTCCTGGCTCTCACCATTGGATCTGTGTATGCTGCTATTTCATTTTGTCCACTACAGCCAGCCTGTTGGGAAAAGGCTCAATCTCCCAACCTGACATTTGTGATAGAATTCTTGGGCAGGTGTGAAAACTGCAGGTAAGATCCATTAAGTCAGAATCCATACTGGAACTTAACATTCCTTAAGTTTATATTGTGGACTAACTCCTTCTGCCTTCTTGCTGGTTTCATTACAACCTTTCAAATCCAGAGGCCTCCAATGTGCTTAGAATGTATCGGTTCATGTTTGTATCTGGGGAGTGCATCCTTCTACTGAAACTGAAGAGACTTCTGTGCATAGATTTAGGATGTTTCTGTTCTAGCAAAAACATAAAGGAGAGCTACAACTAAAAGATAAAAATGTAATGATTCCTATTTATGATATTGAATCCCCCAAAAGGACATGTTTTAAACATGAATCCTCTAGGGAAAAAATCCAACAAACAGCTCCCTTCTCTAGACCTCACAGGCATTGCAGGTAGCGTTTGCAGGTGGGGTGGGGTGAGTGTGGCCCCCCACAGTCACATGGAATGAAACAAAGCAGGCTTATTATAAAATGTTCCTTGTGATTGCATCCCAAGGGAGAACACCTGTTAGTGGTTTGGGGCCTATTATTTAGATTTTAATTTTCTGTGAAAATAGCATTTTGTAACTGCATAGTGAGCTTCTATCTTCAGTTAGGATGTTGGTCAAAAGGAAATGAATTTGCTTCTCAGCAGCTCAGGTGGGACCACATGTCCCATCCGCCGCTTCTCGGACCCTATGAGGTGAAGTTATCTGGTTTCTTCTTTGTCTAGGGAACCTCTAACATGTCATATCACCGTTCGCTCTGGCTCCTTGCAACACAATCCCCAGTGCATGTGGTTTCAAACAGGGTGGTGAGGAGTCAGGCGAGGGGTCAGCCAAGTTGCCTGTTTGTCCTGCTCCGAGTCCCTGACTTCTCCTCCGAATACAGATGACTGCTGTCTTAAAGAATCAGTCCTGGGCCCGGCGGCATGGCCTAGCGGCTAAAGTCCTCGCCTTGAATGCCCCGGGATCCCATATGGGAGCCGGTTCTAATCCTGGCAGCTCCACTTCCCATCCAGCTCCCTGCTTGTGGCCTGGGAAAGCAGTCGAGGACGGCCCAATGCATTGGGACCCTGCACCGGCGTGGGAGACCCGGAAGAGGTTCCAGGTTCCCGGCTTCGGATCGGCGCGCATCGGCCCGTTGCGGCTCACTTGGGGAGTGAATCATCGGACGGAAGATCTTCCTCGCTGTCTCTCCTCCTCTCTGTATATCTGGCTGTAATAAAATGAATAAAATCTTTAAAAAAAAAAAAAAAAAAAAGAATCAGTCCTTTCGATACTCTGCCAGCTCCACCATCAGGCCAGAGATGGTCTCCCCAAGAAACCGTTGAGCTTATCTGGACAATAAGATGCTGGACTTTATGCTTGGTATATGCTTGCAATGAAAGAATCTCAACTGAATTTGAACTGTGGTAATGCAACAAGGTGGAGTAATCTACCATGGGCGAAGGGTTTGGGGAGGGGTGGGGAGAATCCCAGTGCCTATAAAACTGTGTCACGTAATGTGTCGCTGTCCCGCACGGAGCCGATAATAACACGCGTGGACCCTGACTGATGGTCAAAAGCCGAGGTTTATTAGTAGCATCCGACTTTATACTCTGAGGGTCATATAGGATAAGGGAGGAAGTGCTGAGCTTATCAACAAAACCATTAATGCTTGTTTGGAACTTCTTTTGTATATTCCACCAGGTGTTCTCATATACATATGTAGATGATATCCAATAAGGTATACAAAAGGTAGCCATTTGGTTATTCTCCTCCAAATATTATCCAACCAACTGTAATCCTGTGCTCACTGACCTTTTAGGGTCACAATGTCCTCCTACAGTAATGCAATGTAATTAATAATAATAAAAAAACTGCCAAGCTTACACACACACACACACACACACACACACACACACAGAATCAGTCCTTTGCCTTTCATCATCTTTTTTGTTTTTAACCCTTTTCTTCTTCAGCATGTTTGGTAAACCTGACATTAGCAGTTTTCTGGTGACATGTCTGATTTTGGTTCTAGAGTTGAAAAGGGATGGTTCTAGTCTGGGGGGTGGGGGGACAGATGAGGAGAAATGCCTGCCTCTGACCTTATTATGGTAGTATACCCGGGGAATGTTCTGACACCTCTGCTAGTCTCTAAATTTTAAAGTGTGAGTTTTCTGTATCCATGCAATTGGACAGCTTTAATTCTTTACATAGTTTGCTTTTCTAGGTCCTATGCGTTTGAATTGCTCTTTTAACAAAATGCACAGTAGTCTACCTTACTGCCACAAAATAAATCAACTTCATGTTAGATTTTTTTTTAATGAGAAATGAAGAAAATCTTCCAATCACAGCTAGACCTAGCATTTCTTGTCGTTCCAAAACTAAAATACAGAAATTATAAACAGAAAAAATGAATCAAAGTTGAATTATATTGTTGAAGTAGTCCTGTGTTTTTATGTACGTTTATGGCCTGTTCTCATCTGACTTGACCTCTCAGAATTATTCTATGATTTCTACAGCCTAAAACAGAGAGAGACAGCTCATCTACAGTCACTTTCCTGGGAATCTCCCATGAAGTTTGGAGAAAAGAAAAAGTTTTGGTTTGGACATGTTCTCTGTGAAGTGTCCACGTGGCCAGCTGAGGACAAATCATAACATACGTGAATCTGCAGTGCAAGCCAAGTGTGTATGCTGTGCTAAGGAAGTTCAGGCTGTCCTTAAACAGGAAGCTGAATGAGCTCACTGAAGCAGAGAATATAAAAGAGAAAGATGCGTACCCAGCAGATCCAAAGTACTGATGGCTGTAGGCAAGAGGCTTGTTTGAAAAGAAACCCCAATGAAACAACTGAGAAGTGTGCTGAATGAAACAGGGTGTGCAATTTTATAGCTCTGTGAGTATTTTAGGTTTGGGGAGGACGTACAACATATATGCACTGATACTTCCTGATTGGGAGCTGGCGTCGTAGCATGAGCGTTAAGCTGATGCCTGTTGTGTCTGTGCCCCACACGAGCTCTGGTTCAATTCATGAATTATCGGCTTCCGATTCACATTCTTGCCAATGTGCCTTGGAGGTCAGCAAAAGAGGGCTCATGTGCTGGAGCTCCTCCCATGCCTGTGGGAGAGCCAGATGGAGCTCCTGGAGTCGGCCTGGCGGAGCCATGGCTGCTGTGGGCATTTGGGGAGCGAACCAGCAGATGGAAGATCTCTCTCAATTCCTGTCACTCTATAACATTGCCTTTCAAATGAGTGTATCAGTTTTTTTTAAACAACAGAAAAAAATCACGGAGAATAGAATTACAAAGATAAATTTATTATGGTAGAAACATTTTGACGTCCATGCATCATTTTCTTTCTATAAGATTTTTAAAGGATTTTTCATGTACAGTTAAAAGTTACTTCCAGATGGGCTGTGAGAATGAGTGCCTCTTAAATGTCTTCTTTTAATTATTTTAACGAATAGCAATTTGCATGGCAAGAATATTATTTACTTTTTTATTTGTTTGACTTCTGAAGGCTGTAAATATTTCTTTTGTAAAAACTATTTTTCATGTCCTTTACTTATTTTTTGTCTTCATTAATATTTTTATTTTTAAGTACTTTTTCCATATTTGGGATGTTAACTTCTTCATGCATATTGGCTGAGGATATCCTATGTAATTTGCCTCTAATTTTTTCGTGTATGATATTTGGACATACTGGAGTTTTGAATGTTTATATAATGGTTGTTTTGCCTTTTTCCTCTGTGACTTTCATCCATCTGTTTTAGTTTTGACTTTCCTTTTTGCTTTAACTTTTCTTTCCAATATGAGGGTCAGCATTTTCTTCCTTTACATATTCTTTGGGCTTTGAATGATTTCATTATTTACATGTATCTGTGTAGAACATATTTTTATTTGAGGTTAATATCAGATTACCAAATTTGTTTTTCTGAGTACTTCATCAATGTTTTAAACTTCTTTTGCGGTGGATAAACCCTCATTCCTCAGTGGTTACCTTTGACAGATTAAAGTTTTGCTTTTGCCAAGTTATGTTTCAGGTCTTGCTTTTGTGTGGGATTGATCTGCCCACACAACAGCTCTTTTCCTGTTTGGTTTAGTGTGGAACTCTTCACAGGAAAGTTGCTTCTACACCTCTGTGTGGCACTCGTCTCTGCATAAAGATTGCTTGGGCTGGCTTAATGGGCAACACAGAGGGGATGATAATTCGGTAGTACGTTAGTGATTGCTTACTCTCACTCCTCAATTAAGGCAGTAAAAACATGTTATAGCACTTTCAGCGGGTGGAGGAAGACTATCACTTGAAGATCAACCATATTCAACTATCACTGAAAATGCATTTCGAGAAAGTTCAACTTTAGGGTCAGATCAGACACAGTTTGGGACATACATCAGAACAACTGAGTCTTGGTTCTGTCTTTTGTCCATGCTGGCCTCTTGGTGATGTGCACCCTGAGAGGCCGCAGGTCATGGCTCAAGCAGTTGAGCCCTTGTTGTTGATGTGAGACCTGGGTATAGAGTTCCTGTTCTCAGCTTCAGCATAGCACAGCCCTGGCTTTGGTATGACCCCAGCACTGGCAGCCATGACATTTCGGAGTGAACTAGTACAGATGGAAGATCTCTGTCTCCTTTGAATGAAATAGAATTAATGGATCTAACATTCAAAAATTTAAACAGAGCAGAAAAAACAGTTCCAAGATTGAGCTTAGGAGTCCTCCAGGGGTCAGAGGCAAGGAGGAGACCTAGATGGTACAGGGCATTGGAGGAGGTCAATAAGGTTCAAGGGGACGGGATGGTTGCCTCTGTGGGAAGCTCCTGATTACTCAGAAAATGAAGGCCAAGTGGATATTGTCATTGGGAGGACACAAGTTGCTGGTGGCGTTGTGCTCATAGAGCCACTTACTTGCGTTCATGTGACTCCGGTGCTCTAGCTTCCCTGGGGAGGTTAGCATCCAACTTTAGCTGTAGGGTCAGCAGTTGGATGGGCCTTTCAGAAGTAAAAGGTTGTTATTTCACAGTTTCTTCTTATTTCTTCATTGACACTCTATGTGACATACTGTTAGTTCCTCAGGTGACTGTGAACTCATGGTAGAAATTTTGGAATTTTAATAGAAAAAAAATAAGTTATTATAAATCGTATCTGTAATGTCACCATTTTTCCTAGGACTTTTTTTTTTTTAAAGCAGGCTCTAAGTTTTACTAAAAAAAAAAAAAAAAAAAGAAATCTCACTGAGTTAAGACGTAGTTTGCTAAGGATAAGGGAAAGGACAGTGTTAAAGGTCACCCTGTGGCTCTTGTGTCAGGTCCATCTGATTTAAATGGCTAAGCATGGGACCCCTTAAGGTTATCCAGCCCCTGGCAAGTAAAGCTTTCCAAATGAGGTTGACCATGGCGTGACTAGCAGCCAAGTAGACCTGTCCCACTTGTAGAACAGCTAAGAGATGAATGCTTCAAGGGACAGTGTTCCAAATGTGTCCCTTGTCTGTGATAATTCACAGGCAAGAATCCTAACCCAGATGTTACTATGAGGGAAATGATATCAGTTTTTGTTTTTTTCAATTCTGGAAAGCTAATCATGAAATCAGGATACCCTTAACATTGCACTGATATTTTGTAATGTTATGAACTCTTCATCAAACTGGGATTAGGTCGGCTACAATGAGCTCAGTACCATGTCAGATTATGTTTTCTTTTTAAAGATTTGTTTTTATTGCAAAGTTAGATATACAGAGAGGAGGAGAGACAGAGAGGAAAATCTTCCATCTGATGATTCACTCCCCAAGAGACCTCAACAGCCTCTGCTGCACCGATCTGAAGCCAGGAGCCAGGAACTTCCTCCAGGTCTCCCCACATGGGTGCAGGGCCCCAAGCTTTGGGACGTCCTCGACTGCTTTCCCAGGCCACAGGCAGGGAGCTGGATGGGAAGTGGAGCTGCTGGGATTAGAACCGGTGCCCATATGGGATCCCAGTGTGTTCAAGGCAAGGACTTTAGCCACTAGGCCATGCCGCTGGGCCTGTCAGATTATGTTTAACGTTAAAGCTGCCAGATGCGTCTCACCCTAGGACAGGTGTTTTGAGATGGATAGAGTCAGGAGCGCAGGGGTGCTATTGAGAATGTTATAGGATGGAGCTGAGAGGAAATCCAGGAATCAGACTCTTCCTGATCTCTAGATCCCAGTTCATGAGAACTTGCTCTGATATAAACAGATACCTCTGGATAAAAGGTCTAGTGAATTCATTTACTAATCAGGACTTCTTCTTGAAGCTTTTAAAAGTAATTTCCATTTTATGTTATTCAATTTGCTTAAATTTTATATATATCTTCCAATAGCTTCTGATACAAGCCCTGAAGTTGCCTAACGAATTCAAGGCTTTCAAGATGCAATTCATAAATGGAATAGATGGTTAGGAAATAGTATGTCAGTAGTAGAGGATGTTGAGTAACACCAGGAAAGAATGCATTCTTATTTTATGATTTTGAAACTTGGAATCTGAACTGCCAACATAAACTCATGTCAGTACTCTTATCACAGTTTTTACTTTTGATAGTTTGCTTTGCCAGCAGTTTGCCTCTTCCAAATGAAAGAATGGTCTTGAAAGTGAGAGTAAAAACATTTGTTTTAATATAACCCAAATGACTGGCTATTCCTTGTTACTAAAGGCTGAGAGTGGGTTTTAGAACTTAAGTCAATTATATTTGTCTTCCAATCAAATCAAAGTTATTGAGGATCCCATATGTTGTAGCAGATATATTTATTGTCTTTGGGAATTTGAGGTAACTCACTTATCAACAGCTTCTAGAATAGAATAGACCCAATATGTTTGGAGTTAAGTTCTTTGTAGTAAGAACATTTGTGGATTTTCTGGTTCAGCTCTTCCCGTAGGAAGAAAACCTCATAAATACATTAGTTTTTGTTTCTTTTTGGTACAGGAAGAATGCTTTTACCAAAGACTGTGAAATTGATGAGAGTGAGGGTAAAAGACTTGTTGACAAATATAAAGGCAATGCAAGTGGGAAAACAATTATCGCCAGTTGCACGAGGCCTCCACCTCTACACTGTTGGCATTTGAGGCCAGATAATTCTTTGTTGTGGAGTCTGCCTTGTGCATTGTAGGGTGTTTGGCATCACACCAGGTTTTAAGCCCCCAAATGCCAGCAGAAATATTTTCTTGGTTGTGAAAATCTTAAAAAGTCGCTAGACATTTTGAGATGTTTCCTTGGGAGGTGAGTGTGCCCCTGGTGGAAAACTACTGAGGTGGACTGCACAGATAGTCCCAGAGGTCACATTCCAGTTACCTGCTGAGGATCGCACAGCACAAAAGGCAGGTGAATGGAGAGCCGTCCTTGGTGGACCTGTTTTCAATATGTGTTTTCCTTTGGGAAGTGTTGAAACAGACACAGCTCCTACATGTATATTGTATTGACTGAAAGTAGTTCTTTGTTCTCCTTTTCAGTTTAGAATTAAATCAATATAATGGGAATACTAATAGTGTAGTTGATGAAATGGTCTTCTATTTTTCTGCCTCAGAAAAGTCTTAAGTAAATTGGGAGGACTGTCAAGAGTTTTCCTCCAAAATTAACAGTCATAGGAAAGCCTCCTGGGTGTAAGTTTCACTTGGCTAAATGTTACTGCACAGTAAAAGCTACTTGGAAAATCATGACATCGTTGGTGTCTGTCTTCAAATGTTGTAGGCTAATGTCATTCTGCGGCAGAATCTGTCAGTAGCCACCACGTAACTTTTTGATCTTTCGCATTTATGAGCCTCCTTTGCAGATAAGTTGGGAGTTAAGTTGGGGCCAATGAAATGGGATACAGAGTTAACTTCTGGACTGAGGAAATTAAAAGCCAGAGGGCCCCATGCCAATATACATGCTTATAAACCAAAGAGACAGCTGGCCCTCTGTTTCAGGGTCTCTGTCATTTATCCCCTTTCTGAGACATTTATCGCTTGGGTGTCAGGCTTTCTGAATTGATCTGTTGAATTATCTTGTTTAACTAAATGCCATCATTACGTCGATTTTGCTTTTTACAATTCAACCACATAGAGTAGAAGGCTCAGCTCAACTTGGAGAGCACAGGTGCCTACCTGTTGCGTTCCTGCATGTTAGTGTTACTATGGCGAGAAAATCATATGAGCTAAATGATTATTTGGGATAATGCCCTACATATTCCAGCACGTTCTACCATGAAACCGGGTCAAAATATTTGGGGAGTGTTTACTCAATTGATAAAGGATGCAGTGACAACATTTCATATTCAGGAGACAGTATATAGACCATGACGGTTGACAGCATGGTCTCTGGTACTGACTTTCTAGATGCAAATCCCAGGTTTGGAATTTAGGAGGTAAGGGATCTTTGATGAGTTACATTAACTCTCCAACCTTGACCTTTTGATCTGCAAATGGATTTAGTAGTTTGTGGTTGTTTACAAAACTTTAGAAGAGTATCTTTTCTGTAAGATAATTCCCATTCTCCCTCTTTCTCTCTCACTTTCTCCTTCTTTCTCACCTCTCCTCCATTCCTCTTTCCCTTCCCCTCTCTATCTCTCTTCACTCTCTCCCTCACTTTATTTCCTTCTTTGGTAACCTCCTGTGGATTTACCGTGTATGTGAGATGGCTCCCCCTCACTGGGTCATTCTATAAATACTGGCAATGACTAGGGTTGAGCTATATCAGAGTCAGGGCTAGGAGCTCAATCTGAGCCTTCCACTTGCATGATAGACACTGAAATGCTTGTTACTAGTATCTGCTATCTCTCAGATTCTACATGAGCAAGAAGTCACCCTCAGGAGCAGGGCCAGTACTCAAACCCAGGCAAACTGACGTGCGATGCAGCTGTCCCAAAGGGTGTCTGAAATGCTAGACAAAATAGCCAACCTGTAAAGTACTTCTTTTGTTGTAGATGCTATGTATCTGTTATCAGTTGAACTTGGAATCAAAAGAATTATAGGGAGCCTTTGGGGTCAAAAACTTTTTTGATCCTTTCTGTGAGCCTGTCTTGTTTTCTCATTGTATTTCCATAGTTAGCATGACTCAGCTAAGTGTTTTCATCATTGTAATTGCTTCATCTTTGCTTCTCAACGCAGGGCTGCTGCTAACTCACGGGGTACTGCAAAGGCATCCATTGCTCTGGGCAGTTACACATCCCCATCAGCATTCCTCACGTGGCTAGCGGCTAGCAGAGCTTGAGCTAGATTTCATTCCCCCTATGCCTGTGGGGCAAGCCCGGCTGTTTTCAGTCTGCCAGAGGCCAGTGCCATCCCTGGGGCATTATTTCCAGGAAAAAACCTGGGGAGTGGGGACTCACTCACACTACAGCATGAACTGATGCACTCACTTGTATTGAATTTCCAGTCATCACAATTTACTGCTTTGACTTCTTTTGCTGCCCTGAAAGACTGGGGGGTCTTGGGAAGGAGGAGTTGCACCAAACCATCACATGAAATTCTAGGAAGGAAAAGCAAACAACAGATGTGTCAAAACATGAGCCATGTGGATGTTGTCACTTGAGATGGGAGGTAGTCACTCAAGTATGGCGAAAGGTAAAAGAAGAACAAGGAACTGGAACTGTGGCCTGAGACCCCTAGATTTTCAGAGATCACCAGAAAGTGTAGCAGTGGGTGAAAGTGCTTGAAAAGAAAAGGAGAATATGCAACTTGGAAGAGGAAGATAGAGGGGTAGTGACCCTCCCAAAAGAAATGGAGAAGAAATAAAACCAAAATCTGTGCTTTCTTAATAACTGTGGGAGCCACACTTGGTTGTGCAGATCATCATACTAACCTATGGTCTGCTCAAAGCAGTGCTAGCATTCCTGTTTTCTCATGGATCACTCTCGTGTCTTGCAGGTGAAGGCCTCTGATGAGGATGCCGGGCTCTACGGCCTTGTGGAGTATGAACTGTACAACGGGTTCCAAAGCCAGGAAGCTCCTCACGCATTCCGCATTGACCCTGTGGATGGGCAGATCTGTGTTTCTCAAGATATGGACAGGGAGAGGGATCCAGCCACCTATGATCTCCTGGTGAGAGCAAAGGATGGGGTAAGTCTCTACGTGTGAAATTCTGAACATATTCAAAAGCAAATCATTGCCAATGATCATTGCCAACTGGTTAACCTTGTTTTATGTATCACCTCCACTTTGCTTTCTTGAAAAATTTTGAGGCAAATACCATGCATTATACAGATTTTGTCCTTAAATAGTTCAATAATGTCTTTAACAGTTAATGACTTAAAAACAAAACTGCAATATATTTATAATAATTCTGTGTAAGAAAATATATAGGAATGAAATAACTAAACAGAAATTCTTCTAACAAAAGAACTAACTTCATTGTGGTACAAATTTTCATGAAACTCATCCATAGCTTGTATAACACATTTTTGCATGAACTTTCTGAAGAATTTTGAACACACAGAAATATTAATCTTTTCCCTTAGAAATACATAGATTCTGAGACAATTGTAGATCATCCTGGAGTTGAATACCCAGTTTAAATACAATACAGCAGTGACCAAACATCTAATTAGTCTCAGAAGATCATGCTCATGTTAAAATTACCTTTATTCGAAAAAGATGATTTAGTTTCAAAGTATCTTGTGGTCTAAGTAGTATACTAATTAGGAAAATTGACAGTGGAATATTAAAATTGCTTTTGTCTATTTATTTTCATCTTCTTGAAAGGCAGAGAGAGAGAGAAGACAGAGATCTTCCATTTGCTGGTTCACTTCCCAGATGGCTGCAATGGGCAGTGCTTGGCCAGGCTGAAACCAAGAACCAGTAGTAACTCAATCTGAGTCTCCCATGAGACTAGCCAGGACAGGGTTGCACATTAAGAGAAAGCTGGATTGGGACTTGGAACAATAGCCTAATGGTTAAATCCTCGCCTTGCAAGCACCGAGATCTCATGTGGGCACCAGTTCATGTCGCTGCTGCTCCACTTCCCATCCAGCTCCCTATTTGTAGCCTGGGGAAGCAGGAGAGGATAGCCTAAGACCTTGGGACCTTGTACCTCATGTGGGAGACCTGGAAGACAGACCCACTCAGCACTGTCCACTTGGGGAGTGAACTAGCAGACCAAAAATCTTTGTGCTCTCCTTCTCTCTATGGATCTGATTTTCCAATGGAATAAAGTAAATCTGAGAGAGAGAGAGAGAGAGAGAGAGAGAGAGAGAAGGAGGAAGAACTGGATCAGTAGCATAATAGCTGGGATTTGAACCACATACTCCAGTGAAAAGTGTGGGCTTGTCAATCATCAGCTTAAGGGTTGTTGGGTCACATAGCTACCTCATGCAGCCATATGTGTCATTTAAAACTGCTTGCTTGTATTTCCATATTGAGCCTACTCTAAGGACTCTGTGAAAAAAAAATTTTTTTCTTTCCCTCAGCATCCTATTGTCAATGGTGTCATTAAATCCATCGTTAGCTATAAAATTCCTTCCTAAATCTCTAGTCTGCCTCTCCATTTTTAGATTTTCTTCCTCCTCCAAATCCATCTACTTCAGATAATCTTAATGTTTGAATACATTTCCACCAAGGTCTTTGAGGCTTCTGTCTTTCATAATATTCAGAGTCATTGAGCGTTTCCACTTTCTTGCCTGCTTTTTCTCTTTTTGCATCTAAATTCATTTAGCTGTCACATAAATCAACAGTTCTTTACAGTCTCATTGAGACACAGGCCACTAATGCAGTGATTCTACAGGCATTCCCTGTTTTTTGGCGAGCCCCCAAGGGTAGGCGTTGGTGATTCAGGGCCACAGTCACCTGAAAGCCAGCCAGCCAGACCTGGTGGTGGAGCTTTATCCCTAAAGGCTTAAGTCCTTTCCAACCCATTGACTTTCTTTAGAGCAGGGACATACCTGCTGGTGGGGTACATGTGTCTACACCTTTTTTGATGGTTTCCAGGAGCTTCCATTGGTGTGAATGTAGTCTGGGATAGTAACAGATATTGAGTGACCTGTCCTGGGTGATAGCCAGTCCCTCCTGTGGACAGAATATTGCCCTGAATGTCCTGGTTCAGGGCATCTAAGTCCTTGTAGTAATTGTCATCCCTGCACTGTCAGGGAAGCTGTGCCTTTGAGGTTGACATCTGACATATACTCTGACCTACTGGAGTCATTACTGCGTGGGCTTTCTCCAAAGTCAGGATGACCACATGTAGGACCAAGCAATGCTTGTCGTGGGAGAACTGAAGGCCCACAGCTCTCACAGGCCTGCAGCCTCCACCATGGCCTGGGGAGCTGAGGTCCTCTCCGAGGTGGGCATGGGATTTCTGTTCATTTTTTTCTTGAACTCAAGTTCAAGAGACTCTTCTGATAACGCTCTTTGTTGTTACACAAGTAAGGGTTGGGCCATGAAAATATTCCCCTCTGAAAAGGATTAATCCATTGTTCTTGGGATCTGCAGAGAATGCCTTTGACCTTGATGGTGGTGGATAACATGGTGCGTCTCCAGTTAGAGTCTTTTTAGCTTATGGTGTATGGAAATAAGTTATCTGAGCCTCAGGGATTCCTCCTTGCCTGAACGCTCCAGTGCCTTCTCCATTTTCATGGTCACCTTCTCCGTCTTGCCTTCCTGTTCATTTGGTGCATCCGAGGTCACGTGCAGATCCAAGGAAGAAACTGCACACAGGGACCTCCTGGAAGCAGGTGATCAGCTCAGAGCATGTTGCACCAGAGCCAAAGGTGAATTTGCATTGTTTATTCATTTATTTTAATGATTTGGAAGGCGGAGAGACACGGAGAGAAATCTATCCACTCACAATAGCTTAGGATGACTGGGGCTGGGCCAGGCCAAAGCTGGGAGTGGAGCACTCCATCTGAGTCTTCCAGGTGGATGGCAAAGAGCAACTTACTTGAGCCCTCCCCTGCTGCCTCCAGAGACATATCAGTAGGAAGCTGGAGTCAGGCGCAGAGCCAGGACTCCAACCTGGGCACTTCTGATACAGGATTCAAGCATCCCATGATGTGTCCTCACTACTGCTCTAAATGTCTGCTTCAAGGAGGCGTTTTAAAGACAAATTCTAGAAAAACCTTTCTTCTCTCCCTCCTTTTCTCCTTGTAACAGCTTCCTGATGGTCTCTCTGCTTAGACTTGAAACTACCTCTAGCATTCTTGATGTTCATTTCAGAATACATGGAGGTTGGGCAGCATACACGTATCTTGTGAGTCTGTGTGTATGGAAAAACATAGAGAACACACCAATAGACACGCATACACAGGTGATGGTGAGGTATAGTGTTCATTCTGTTGGCTACAGCATCTTACTGGCTTTCCTCTGTGATAGACTGGGAAGTTTCAGTGGGCTGACATCTGTATGTGTTGTAATTATTCTGGGCAGGGTCTGCCAACAGCTCACGGCTCTCTGAAAGCTACAACCCGGACAGGGCCTACGTGAAGATCACAGTGTTGGTGATGACTTAGTCGGCTGCCTCTGAAAGCAACCCCAATGACATGTAAGCAATAAATGATTCAGGCAAGATGGTTTAGATTCAAGATGCTGAATTCCAAGCCATAATGAATTGTTTAAGACCGACTGTCTTGGCCAAAGTCCTTTCACTTTACCTAATTACCTCAACAATCTGTGTTTTCTTCTCTGATCCTTTCTCTGTTTAATAAATGTCCTGAAAGCCCTTTGGCAAAAACAGACAAACAAACAACAACAACAACAACAACAAACCTGCTGAGAACCCATTTGTCCATGATCACTAAATGATTTTTACCTGCTAGTAAAAGAATTTCTCTTGTAAAATGGTCTTTGTGCTGTGGGCTTCTCTGTCCCTGCCCTATTTATCCTTGTGATGACTGTCAATAGTTTTTAGCTCCGTGATTTCTCCTACTCTGTTGAGATTGCTTCTGCAATATTCTATCTGCAGCTCCTCCTGTGATTCATCTGCCACAGAGAAGTCCTCAGAATGCCATAAAATCATATAATGGATCATATAATGGGATCAAATAATTGAATTACATCGATAAGCCAATGCTTCTTCACAACAAAGTCTTATAATCTAAATATCACATCCTTGTATTTAATTTCTTGCTTCTTTTCTCCATTTCTTTAAAGAAAAGTTGTATTTATTCTTTGAAAGTCAGGGAGAGGGAGAAAAAAAAGGGAAAGAGAATGTGTGTGTGTGTGTGTGTGTGTGTGTGTGTGTGTATGTTTGAGAAAGAAACAGATCTTCTTCACTCCCCATGTGATTGCACCAACCAGGGGTGGGCTAGGCTGAAGCCAGGGTCAGGAGCATCACCTGATTTCCCAGGGGGATGCAAAGGCCCAGACATTTGGGCTGTCATCCTCGGATTTTCCACGCACATTGTCAGAGAGCTATACGGAAAATGGAGCAACTAAGACTTGAACTGGTGTCCATGTGGACTGCTAGCACTTCCTGGGCCACAGTGCCAGCCCCTCCCTGTTCACGTTTACCAAATGAATTCTGATGTGTGATGCGTTTGTATGTGTGTGTGTAATACATAACCATGGGTTTATTAACATTCTTTCTGAGGAATTTGGTACATGCAGTAACTGAGAAGGTGTCTGAGATAAGGCATTTGCACTCTATCTCACCACTGTAGGCTTAAGGGAGGATTTTATCAGAGCAATTTATAAAGTTAATTGATTTAGCTCTTTACCATTGCACTAGGATACACTCACGGTGAAAAGTTGGACACTGAAATTGTCCTAAATAGTTGGTGTGCAATACAGGACTCTAATAAACACACTTGCTGAATAAAAGAGCACATTCATTTTAATAGATGTGTATCTCATTTTACGAAAAGTGTTCAACTGTTGTGTTTTATTTCCTTGGTCACCATGACCTACCCATTTCAGGAATCAGCAGTTCCCTACTTGCCCGGTGTTTTAGAACTAGCTAACCGGGTCAGTGTCTTAAAATTGATTGCCTGCCACCCTTTAATATATGACCAAGATTAATCTCCAGATGTCTTCTTACTCATGAAAGCTAAGTCTCCCACCTTTCTTTATGATCCACATTTTCATTCCTGCCCTGTTCAGTTACTCCTTACTCAGAGTCCATCCCCTCCCAGCACAGCCCTTCCACCACGCCCTCTGGAGCTTCCAGTCCATCCTTCAGCAAACTCGCACATACATGCAGCCTGATCGACTTTATCGTCTTGTGCTGGATGATAATTCACCGAGCGGACCAATTCTTCCCTGGTACCCTGACAGGCCCAAGTTGGTAAGCAGACAAAGTGTTGCTGTCTGCTGATTCACTCCCCAGATGCACTGATTCACTCTAGAATTGGAAGAGGAGCTTTTCCCACAACTCTAATCTCGGGCACGTGGGGATGGGAGTTGTGCAGCTAACCTGCCAGACCCTATGCCCGTCTCTTAGTTCAATGTCAAACTATATCAAACAGACCACTTTTTGTTGCTTTTATGTTTCATTCTTTAAAGAAAAAAAAAATCTTTTTACTGGAAAAGCATTTACAGAGAATAGGAGAGATGGATCTTTCATTTGCTGGTTCACTCCCAAGTGGCTACAACAGCCTCTGTCTTTTCCTTCCTGCTGTAACTCTGCCTTTCAAATAAGTAAATATTGGGGCCTGCATGGTAGCCTAACAGGCTAATCCTCCACCTACAGTGCCAGGAACCCATTTTTCCAGTTTCAGTCGAAGTTGATCCATTTCTTATCCAGCTCCCTACTTATGTCCCAGGGAAGCAACAGAGGATTGCTCAGGGTCCTTGTACGCATAAGGGATAACCAGAAGAAGCTCCTGTCTCCTGGCTTTGGGTCATTGCAGCTGTGGCTTTGTGGCCATTTGGGGAATGAACCAGTAGATGGAAGATAGCACTCTTTGGATCTTTCCTTCTCTCTGTAAATCTGACCCTCAGATAATAATAAAGCTTTAAAGAGTAAATTAAATAAACAAATCCGAAAAACCAGAAAGAATGAACCTCGAAGAAATGCTTGCTTTGTTGCCAAAGAAAGAAAAAAAATGAAACATTAACATGTTTTTTTTTTCACAATAAGCATTTCCAGGAAATTTTTGAAGAGCCTTTTTTTTGCTTGAAGTTTGATTTTTTTTTTTGCTTCAAAATAAATGTCTTTTAATCCCATTTCTATGAACTTTTTGAAGTACTCGTATTTAATTACCTATTGCTGAAAAAAAAAAAAAAAAGAGCCTAGAGCAAAATGTAGCCAGGAATGTGCTAGCAGCTGAGCTGTGTGGTTCAGGATCAGAACCTGTCATGTGGCTTCGTTGCTATAAGCTGGATACAAGAAAGAAAAACCGTAAAAGGGGAAAATGCACATAAAACACATTTAATACATACTCATTGTGAGGAGTGATTCGAACATCCCATCTTGGACCTGGCTCCACTTCCTGCTTCCCCTTCCCACTGCCAGCGAAATTTATGCCATTCTGGTTATCCACCTATGAGATGTAACCTCTTGTTTTACCTGGAAATCCCACCCCCTCCTCCAGTCTCTCGCAGCCCCTCCCCCTAGTCCCCACAGGCCTATCTGTGTCTCAGATAATCTTAGTCACCAGTCCCTGGGGCCCGCCCACAGCCCCTCCTCCCAATTAGGTCCCCAAGCCCCTGCCGCATCTTGCAGGCTCACCTATGTTGTGTAAATGAAGCTCCACGTGGGCCCCCTCCTCCTCTTCTTTTCTCCTCCCTCCTCTTCCCTTCCACTCTCTCCTGGCTCTCCTGTCTTCCATCTTGCCCCCTTCCCTTGTCCTGGAAGCCCCCATCGCGCCACCATGGCAGGACTTCTTCCCCTCCACCCCCACTCCCGTTCTTAACCCTGCTGAAATAAACAACCTAGCAAGCACCTTGTTGTGTCTGGGAGTCTGGCTTGGGGTAAACTAATCATGAAAAGAGGACTTGGCTGTGGGAAATTAGCTGCGCCTAAGTACTTTAAGAATGTAAGAACTTGAAGTGCATTTAAAACCTAACATTCGTAAATGATTATTCTAAGAGGAAATTTTCACTATCATATTCTTAGGATTGTTAAGTGTGGGGGCCAGCGTTGTGGTATAGCATATAAAGCCACACCCGAGGCACTGTTATCCAATACTGCACACTGATTTGAGTCCTGGCCGCTGCACTTCTTTTTAAAAATTTGTTTTATTTTTATTGAAAAGGCAGATTTATAGACAAAAAGTGAGACAGAGGAAAAGATTTTCCAGCTGCTGATTCACTTCCCCCCCAAGCAACCGAACGGCCAAAACTGAAACT
Organism: Ochotona princeps; assembly: GCF_030435755.1. NCBI lineage: Eukaryota > Metazoa > Chordata > Mammalia > Lagomorpha > Ochotonidae > Ochotona > Ochotona princeps. The sequence goes on from NC_080838.1 coordinate 4,602,127, forward strand.
GAGTTGAAGCCAGGAGCCAGGAACTTCTTCCAGGTCTCCCACACGGGTGCAGGGTCCCAGAGCTTTGGGCCGTCCTCAACTGCTTTCCCAGGCCACAAGCAGAGAGCTGGATGGGAAGTGGAGCAGCCAGGACCTGAGGTGGTATTCATATGGGATCCTGGCACATGCCACGCAAGGATTTAGCCACCCTGCCAAGCCAAACTGCTCCACTTGTGATCCAGCTCTCTGTGATGTGCCTGGGAAGGTAGCGCTAAGATTTCCCAAGTGCTCAGGCCCCTGCACCCACATGGGAGATCTGGACAAAGCTGGTTTTGGCCTGGATCATGCCCAGGCTATTGTGGCCATCTGGGGAGTGAACCAGTGGCTGAAAGATTTCTCCTTCCCTAACTTTTCCTTCTTCTCTGTAACTCTACCTGACAAATTATTATAATTGTCTAATAAATAATTATTATAATTAATCTACTGTAAGCGAAAAACCAAAAAAGTAAATGTGATCCCTAATACTTTTCCTGTTTTCATTCTTTTTGTCAGTAAGTTTTTCACTTTGCTCATGTACCATCTGCTTATGTTTGATAGCATTGCCTGGTTTAGGAACTTCACGGGAGATCTAGGAACTAAGTTTTTTGGTGTAAGATCTTAAGGTAGAACAACATGTATTTCTTGACTTATTCACTGTCTGACTTCACTTTATGTCACCTTTGAACTTGAGAACACGTGTTAAAGACAGGGGGGAAGGAAAGCAGAACTGAAAGGCAAGGCATTTTGCAGCAACCTGGGTCTATTCCATGCGGTGGTACTCTCCGTATGTTGTCATCAGGCTGTGGTCCCATTCAGTATGCCGTGCCTGGATGCCGGCAGGCTATTGAAGTTTGCTGAAAATATGAGTCCACTCTGCAGTTTATTTTTAACTGGTATATTAAAATGTATACATTTAGGGCTTGTTATGTAGTATTTCAAAATATATAAATTATGGCATGTTCAAATCGGGATATGTACCGTTTCCTTATGGTGCAAACATTCAAAGTCCCATAAGCTTAAAAATGAACACTTCTTCCCTCTTACTCCAAGTAGCCTTTGAACCTTCCTCCCTCATTCTGTTCTCAACTTTTGTGAGTTCAACTTTTCTTAGCATGACTGAGATTGTGTAACAGCGGACTTCCTGTGCTTAGCTTACCTCACTTAGCACAGTGTCCTGGTTCCATATGTCATTGAAAATGACAAGGTTTTGGGCCTGGTGGCGTGGCCTGGCGGCTGGAGTCCTCGCCTTGAAGGCCCCGGGATCCCAAATGGGCGCCGGTTCTGGTCCCGGCAGCTCCACTTCCCATCCAGCTCCCTGCTTGTGTCCTGGGAAAGCAGTTGAGGACGGCCCAATGCATCGGGACACTGCACCCGCGTGGGAGACCCGGAAGAGGTTCCAGGTTCCCGGCATCAAATCAGCGCGCATCTGCCCGTTGCGGCTCACTTGGGGAGTGGGTCATCGGACGGAGGGTCTTCCTCTCTGTCTCTCCTCCTCTGTGTATATCTGGCTGTAATGAAATGAATAAATCTTTAAAAAAAAAAAAGAAAGAAAGAAAATGACAAGGTTTTGTCTTTTTATGGCTAACTAAAATTCTCCTGTGTGTATATATACCATAGTTTTTTGGTTGTTTCCATTCTTGGCTGTTGTGAGTAGTCCTGCAACTTTAATGGGAGTTTGGACATATCTTCAACAGGCTTATTTAATTTCCTTTGAAAATGTCTATGTGGGCCCAGCAGCGTGGCCTAGTGGCTAAAGTCCTCGCCTTGAACGCACCGGGATCCCATATGGGCACCGGTTCTAATCCTGGCAGCTCCACTTCCCATCCAGCTCCCTGCTTGTGGCCTGGGAAAGCAGTCGAGGACGGCCCAGAGCACTGGGACACTGCACCCGCGTGGGAGACCCGGAAGAGGTTCCTGGTTCCCGGCTTCGGATTGGCGCGCACCGGCCCGTTGCGGTCACTTGGGGAGTGAATCATCGGACGGAGGATCTTCCTCTCTGTCTCTCCTCCTCTCTGTATATCTGGCTTTCCAATAATAATAAATCTTTAAAAAAAATGTGCACACACACACTCAGACACACACAGCAGTAGCAGTATGGGATCACATGGAGTTGTACTTTTAATTTGTATAGCGCTCTCAATGATCCACCAGGACTGTGCTAATGCAAATTCCCACGCATGTTGTGAATGGTTTCCCTGTTCTCTGCATCCTCCCCAGCACTGATCCTGCTTTGTGGGTTTTATTGTTAATAGCCAGTCTAACTGGAGTGAGGCTACATTTCTTGTGGTTGTGATTCACACTGGCCAGATCACTAGTCATGGGAGCATCTTTTCACGTAACTGTTGGGCATTGGTGTGATCTATTCTCCACTTAAAACGTAGACGATTTTCTTTGGGTGATTAAGTTGTTTGAGTTCATTCTGTATATATCATTCCAGATAAAAAGTTTGCAAATATTTTCTTCTGTTCTATAGGTTTTCACATCCCTGTGTTAACTGTTTTCTCTGTTGTGCAGAAGTGTTTTAGTTTGGTGGAATCCTACTTGTCTGTTTTTATCTTAATTTTCTGTGCGTTTGGGCTCTTATCCAAAAATTTTTGCCCATGCCAATGTCCTGAAGCATTTCTTCTGTTTTCTTCTAGTGGTTTTATAGTTTTAAGCCCAAAATGTAGGTCTTTAATCCATTTTGAGTTGACTGTGTCCATGGTGAAAGGGGGTCCAGTTTCACTTGACTGTGAATATCATTTTTGCCCAGCAGTATGGATCGATGAGAGTGTCTCCTCTCCATTATGTGTATGTAGCATCCTTTGGAAAATCAGTTGGCTTAGATGTGTAGCTTTTCTTCTGAACTTCCTAGTTGGCTCTATTGGTCCTTATGTCTGCTGTCATGCCAACACCTGCTGTTTCCGTCCCTGTGGCTTTGTAATACATTTCAAAATGAGGTTATATAAGTTCTCCTTGGTGTAAAAATCAAGATTTCTTTGGTGATTGATATTTTGATAGGGAGTATAATGGACGTGTATAAAATTTTGGGTGGTACTAATCATTCCAATCCGTGATTATGGACTGTCTTTCCATTGCTCTATGTCTTACTCAGTCTCTTCCATTCGTGATTTATAGTTTCCATTGTAGATATCTTTCGCTTCTGTAGCTAAATACATTCCTATGTGTTTTGTTTTTCTGATAGCTGTAAGAAATGGGATTTTTTTCTTACATGATTCACTATTGATGTATTGTAACTCAATTTTCGTGTAGTTTTTAATACTACAATTTTGCAGAATTCATTTATTTTAATAATTTTTGTGACAAACTTGTGATCTGCAAAGAGTGATTATTTGAACTTCTCCTTTCCAGTGTGGTTGTCCTTATATTGTTTTCTCTCACTTATTTGCTCTGGCTAAGGCTTCCAATATTTCATTGAATAAAGTGGGAAGATTTGGTATTCTTTTGTTTTTCCAGCTCTCACAGAGAAAGTTTTCAGCTTTACTCTGATCGTATATCATTTTGGCCATTGGCTGGTTATTTCTGGTCTTCATTATGTTGAGATGTATTTCTTTAATACCTATTTTTTTGTTTGAGAATTTTATCATGAACGAATGTTGAATTTTATCAGATGCCTTTTCTGCATATACTGAAATGAACCTTACTTTTGTCTTTTATTCTGTTGATATGGTGTATCATGCTTATTGATTTGTGTTTATAGACCTAATCTTGCTTTCCTAGAATGAATCCCAATTTATCATAATGAATTATCTGTCTAATGTGTGGTTGGATTCAAATCTGCTAGTATTTCATGCATGGTTTTTAATTTTATGCTCATCAAGAATATTGGCCAGTAGCAGTTAAAAAGGGTTCATGGATTTATTTATTTATTTGAAAAGCAGAGTTAAAGAGGAAGGAAGAAGGGAGGGAGTGATTGATCAGTCTTCTACTTGTTGGTTCACTCCCTAACTAACCAGCTAGGGGTGGACCAGACAGAACGAGGAGCCTAGAATTCCATCTGAGTCTCCCATGTGGGTGACAGGGTCCCAGAACTGGGGCCATTTCTGCAGCTTTTCCAGTAACATTAGTAAGGAACTGGTTTGGAAATGTTGTTGCTAACAGATGCCAGTGCTGCGGGAGGCTGCCTAAGCCACAATGCTGGTGCCTCCTCTAGCTTTTTTGTCTTTGCTGTGTTCTTGTCTTTGTTTTGTTTTGTTCTGTTCTGTTTTGTTTTGTTGACTTGTATCAAAGTCAGAGAGGGAGAAACAGGAGAGATCTCTCATCTACTGGTTCATTCTCTAAATGGCTGCAATGGCCAGTGCCTGGGTAAGCTCAAACCAGGCATTGGGTCCCCCAGCTAGATGGCAGGGGCACAAGTACTTGGGCCATATTTCACTGCTTTGCTAGGTCATTAGCAGAGAGCTGGGTTGGACGTTGAGCAGCCAGGATGTGACCCCAGGGTCACAGGTTCTGCTTTTACCCACTAGGACACAACCAGTTCCTAAGACCTTGTGTGGTTTTAGTATCAGGGTAATAATTCAGGTCTCCTGGCATGAGTTTGGAAGAAACTCTTTTCATCTGTTTTTTTTTTTTTTTCTTTTTAAGAATAAACAGAAATGGTGTTAGTAATTCTGTAAATGTTCCTTGTATCTTACCAGTGAAGCAGTCTGGTCCTGAGATTGTCTTTAATGAAACATTTGTATTACTGTTTCAATGTCATTACTTGTTATTGAAGTAATTGTTCAGATATTTTGTTCATCTGTAATTCAACCTTGGCAAAGTTTATGTCTCAGATGTCATCCCTTGCTTCTAAATTGTCAAATTTGTTCAGTAAGTGTTCATAATATTCTGTAATAGCCCTTTGTATTTTTGTGGAGTCAGTTGTAAAAGTATCCCTTTTCATGTCTGAGTTTGTTTTCTCTCAGTAACTCTTAGCTAAAAGTGTGTCGGTTACATTTATCTTATTGAATAATTCTTGTTTCTTTGATCCTCGGTATTGTTTTAAAAGTCTCATTTCTGCAATGAACTTTAGCATTACTTTTGTTCTGATTTGGGACTTGGATTATACTTTTTTCCTAATTCCTTTAAGTGTAGCAATAGGTTGAGATCCTTGCATAAAGTGCCTTAAATGCAAATTTGGATTATTATAAGTTTTCTCTTGGTATTCCTTTGAATGTTTCAATAAGGTTTTGTGGTATATTCCATTTCAATTTATATTGTTTGAGAAATCTTGAAAATTCCTTCTTCATTTCTTCCTTGGTGCACTGCTTTTATGGAAGTAAGTTGTTTAATTTTCATTCTATTTTTTTGTCTAGTTGCCAAAATTTTTCTAGTGATTTGTACTTGTTTTTCATTATGGTCAGAAAAACGACTTGATACGATTTTAGTTTTAAAAATTGATTGAGAGTTATTTGGTGACCCATTATGTGATCTGTTCCGGAGAAGGTTCACTGTGCTGTTGGGAAGAATGTGTGTTCTGCAGCTGTTAGATGGAATGTTCTAGAGATAGATAGCTGCTGGGTCCAGGTGGTCAAGGGTGAGACTTAACTCTGGTGTTCCTCTCCTTTGCTGACTGGATGGAATGTTCACTATTGAACGTGCGGTGTCATAGTCCACTGTTGATTGTTGTGTTAGAGTCTAGCTTTATCTTTAGTTCTAGTAATATTTGTTTTATATATAATTTGATGCCCTCTATTGCAGTGCATATACAATTATTTCCTCTTGCTTACTTTGTCCTTTTTTTGTGTATAGTAACCTCTCTTTGCTGCTTCTGATTTAAAAATCTATTTTATATGACCTAATTATGGTCACTCTGATTTCTAGTAATCCATTTGCATGAAATATGTACATGAAAGATTTATTTATTTATTTATTTATCTATTTATCTATTTTGAAAGTCAGTGTTACAAGGGGGAGAGAGGCAGAGAAAAAAGGGAAAATTTCCAAACTGCTTATACACTCTCTGATGGTTTCCAGGGCAATGGCTGGACCAGCTAGAAATCAGAGCCCAGGAGCAGCATTTGGGTCTTGTATGTGGGTTGTAGGGCTCAAAAACTTGAGTCGCCTGCTGCTGCTTTTTCCAGGCCATTAGCAAAAAGCAGGATCAGAGCTGGAATAGCCAGGACACGAGTTCACACACTGTGTGGCATGCCGGCATTAGAGGTGGCAGCTTTACTCACTAGGTCTCAATCCCAGCTCATGCATGGAATTTCTTCGTCTGTTACTTCGGTTTAGTCTACATATGTGTTCAAAAGTAAAGTGAATCTCTTTAAGTAGCTAGTAGTCAGATCGTACCATATTTACAGTGATTTGTGCTAGGTAAAGTCTTACTGCTGCTATTTTGTGACTTGTTTCCTAGTTTTACTGTAATTCTTTTCTTCTCCCCATTCTTATTTTGATTTCCTTTTCTTTATTTAAAAGGAAGAATTAGAGGGAGAGACAGAGTTTTCCACCCACTGGTTTATTCCCCAAATAGCTGCAATGATCAAGGCTAGACCAGAACTAAGCCAGTATCCTGGAACTCCATCTAGCTCCCCCCCACGGGGGGCAGGAGCCCAAGTACTTGCGTCATCTTCAGCTGCCTTCACAGGCACATCAGCAGGGAGCTGGATTGGAAATGGAGTAGTCAGGACTCAGACCAGTTTTGGGATGCTGGCATCCCAAACAACATCTTAATCCACTGTGCCACAGGCCAGCCCCTCTCTCCCCCTTATAGTTTTCCTTTCTGGTTAGTGGTTTCTCCAGCAGCATTTTTTTTTGTTTTTTGAGTCTCTGCTTATACTTTTGGTTAGTCTGTTATAAGTTTTTGCTTTGTATTTACCATGAGGCTTACAAAATGATCTTCTAATTATAACAAGCTATTTTGAAATCACAACGGCTTAATACTGAGCATTAACATAGGAAAATAAACTAACAGACATTTAGTTAGAATTCTGTTTTTAAAATCTGTACTTGCTCTCTATTCCTCTCCATGTTTGAGTTTAAATATTTGCTTACGTTGGCAGGTGGAGAGAGAGAGAGAGAGAGAGAGCGAGCAATCCAACCAGTGTTTCATTCCCCAAGTGCCCACCACAACCTGGGTTGGGTCAGGATGAAATCAGAAACCAGGAATTCAACCTGAGTGTTCTATGTGGGTTTTGGTGACACAGACACTTGAGTCATCATCCACATCCCCCTACTATGTGCATGAACAGGAGGCTGGAATAAAAAAATGGAGTCCAGACACATTGACATGGCATTCAGATGTTCCAACTGGCATCCAAGGATGCCAAACATTTGGCCCACATTTCGAGTTGTTTATGTTCCATCTTAAACGTTGCCATGATACCTGTCTCTTAAAATATTAGTGTAGTTATTATTTCTAAAATGATTTTTAGTCTTCATTACTTAAGACCTTAGTACTCCTTCCAGAGTTGGGCAGCTTTCTCATATTCTCTTCTAACTCATTAACATCTTTATCTTTCTGTTTGAAGAACTGTTAACAATTTTTATGGGGCAGTTCTGGGTTAATAAATGCTCTCATTTGTTTGTGTTTGAATGTCTTTACCCCTCCTTCACATCTAACAGGTAGCTTTGTGGGGTACCAAGCTATTTGGCAAGCCTTATTATTTGAGTTCTGTGAACATCTCATTCAACTGCCTAGCATCTCTGGTGTCTGCTAAGTCTGCAGCACATGTAACTGGTTTACCTTTATTTGCTACTTACTTCTTTTCCCTTTCTGCCTTAGTAGTTCTTTGTTTATCTTTTACCTAAGATACCTTGATTTTATCTTGAGATAGATGTGGTTGAATTGAATCGAATGTAATCTTCTGCCATCCTGAGCCTTGAATCTTGGATCTTTGTTTATATTTCAAAAGATTTATTATCTCTGGGAAAGTGCTTTCTATCTTTTTGCAATCCTCAGTTCTCTCTCAACCCCAATAAAAAGTCAGATATTTGCTCATTTAAAGCTATCTCAAAGTTCCTATAGGTTTTCCTCATTGCTCTTCATTATTTCTTTCAGATAATCCTGTCTCCAGCTTCAGAGATCCCTTCCGTTGGATCTACTCTGTTGATGCCCTCTCTCACATTTTCCATGAACCCTTTGAAGACCCTTTGATATGCATGGATTGAAGAAACGTTTGCAACCCCAATACACTTCTTATTCTCTATTTCCATGAACTTCTTGCAGTATTCCTGTATTTTTAAGGATGGGAATCCCAGTTCTGCTATTAGTACCCAAAGAGTGGAGAGCATGGATCACAGAATGTGAGAGCCATTTCCACATGTATTGTGAGGCTCATCCCAAACTAAAGTCCTCTCCTCACCCTCCCTTGCCCAACAAGTGCTTCCCTTATGTCTGCAGAACAGAGCCCTCCCTTCATCTCTTGCCACATCATCTCCTTTCCTGCCCTTCTTTTTTGTCTTTTTTCAGTGCCTCCCGTGCAACTAGACAAAAAAGAAAGGGAGGGTAAGTGAGAAAACCAGGCAGTCGTGACTTACCAAGGGTTTTTTCTCAAGGCTGGAACTGTCAAACTGCACCACATAGGAATGAAAAATGGGAGCGTATGTCCTATTGCAGAACGTTAAAATTACTGAGGAGTATTTTCCCCTGTTTGGTTCACTCTTCTTGTATTCAGATGGAAGCAATAATATGTATCTTCCAGGAACGTTTTGGGAAACCTGTGAGCTTTTTCTTTTTTTTTTTTTGGAGAATCTTGACATAATTAGGGTAAAAAAGTTCAAGCGCCACAGGAAGATGGGCAACACAATTAGTTCCATATTGTTTCCTTAATATATATGATGTAAATGGGGATTTTAAGGGAGAAGCCCCACCCAGTCTCCCACCCACCCCAGGTCCCTTTTGTGGGGCATGCTCTGAGGGTCTTGCTCAAGTGGTCTTGATAGTTCAACAGTTCTGAATCGCTGCCAGTCTCACCATTCTAAGCACAATGAGGTCGTTGAAGAATCCACTAACAGACATAGTCCATCATAGAATCTCTATTTGCCCAGTTTTTCGCTGCCAACCTATAGCTGAGGTGGTTGATTAACTTGTTCTGTCCTCTGCCTTTTGATGGTTAGGGTTCTGAGGCCAGCAGCTTGATCGGGGAGATCCCCAAAGCAACTTTGTCTGAGGTGTTCCCAGACCAGATTCTTGCATGTTCTAGCAAGTACAGGGTCCAGCACAGTCCATCACAATCAGCTGGTGGTTGCAATTGCTGGGTTGTTTCTGTTTTCGGTCCCAACTTGCACTGGAACCAGTGGGTGTTGCAGTCCAGCCTGCTTCTGCCCAGCACAATCTCAGCCTTCACACAAACCAGTGTGGGTTGCAGCCTAGTTGGAGTGACCTACAATAACCCCCACCAGGCCTGCCCCCTGCCCTGGTTTGCCAGTAGTATGTGTAGCAGACTAGTCCAGTCTGTCCCACATCCCCTTCTGCTCTCATACATGTCAATGGGTATTAAGGCCTAGTTCCATCTAGCCAGCTCAACTATCCAGCCTTCATGGATGTTGTTGGGTATCTGTCTAGCCACCCCAGCTCCTGTCCTAGTTATCATGCCCTCCCGTGGTAGTGGTAACCCAAGAGGGAGGAGCCCACTATTTCCCTCCCAGGCCATACCCACTCCCGGATTATGCACTCTCCAGGTGGTTCTGTGGTTTAACTTGACAGAGCTAGCCCCCAGTGCCAGCTGATGCTGTGGCTAAGCCCAAACAACCCTCACCCACTCTAATTGTAGATTGCACCAGTAGGATCAATCAGCCCAGCCTGGCTTTTCCCTGATCTAGTCCACATGAGGCGCATAGGTGTTGTAGCCCTGCTTAGTCTGGTCTGTCCCCATCCCAGCTAACCTGTGAGCTTTTTAAACCAGGAAGAATTCAGAATTCCAAACCACACAGGGCTCCACGTGGGTGGGATGTGTCCTCACTATTTCTTTTTTTCACTCAGGCCTCCCTCCATCAGCTCTGGACTTGGTTCCACGAGCTTCCCCGTGGCCTCTATCTCCCCAGTTTATTGTCCTTCAGTTCACAGGGAGAATAGCAGCTCAAACTGACCTCAGGCTGCTGGCTTCTCTGTTGTCCTGATCAGGCCAGAGACACACCCTGCACTCCTGCCTCAGGACCCTTGTTCCTGCTCCTTATTCTGCCTGCTATTCTTTCTTCCAGGTAGTTGGAGCCTAGCCTCCCTAATTTAGGTTAATTCATACTTTAATTGTGTGTTCTTAGTATGGCTTTTAATGCGTCCCATCCTCTGCCTCCCCAATCTCCCTAACTGCTTCCCCCCAGCACCAGCTTTCATTTTTAAATTAACTTAGGGATAAAAGTGATATTCATTTCTTTTTGGCTGTCAGAATTTCTTTGGCCTCTATTCTGTCAGTTTTTGCCTCATTGGGACTTTCAGCGGTAGCCTCATTTATGTGTAATCGCCAGTGCTAATGTTGTAGGGTTTTTGACCCCGAATACGGCAGCAACCTCTGTTAGTTATTTAAAAAGATTGTGGAGGAGTTCTAGTTCATACAATATTACGATATTATTATGCGCAGCTAATTCCCACAACCTGGTTCTTTAATGTGAGCTGAAACACACCAGACGCAACGAGGTATCTTAGGAGGTTTATTCCAATGGGGCAGGAACAGCAAGAAAGAGGGGGAGAGAGAGAAGGGTAGGAGAGGGATAAGAGCGGGGTAAGAGAGGGGTAAGAGAGCGGGGTAAGAGAGGGGTAAGAGAGCGGGATAAGAGCGGGGTAAGAGAGCGGGATAAGAGCGGGGTAAGAGAGGGATAAGAGCAGGGTAAGAGAGGGGTAAGAGCGGGGTAAGAGAGCGGGATAAGAGCGGGGTAAGAGAGGGGTAAGAGAGGGGTAAGAGCGGGGTAAGAGAGAGGGGTAAGAGTGGGGTAAGAGAGCGGGATAAGAGCGGGGTAAGAGAGCGGGATAAGAGCGGGGTAAGAGAGGGGTAAGAGAGGGGTAAGAGCAGGTTAAGAGAGGGGTAAGAGTGGGGAAAGAGAGCGAGTTGCACCTGGGGGGGCCTTTTTGTCTTCCAGGTGTAGGGGGTGGGGATTGGGAGGGATTGAGGGCAGGCCCCCAGGGGATTGGCGCCTGCAGGTGAATGCCTAAGGATGATTGGCGAGTGGGCAGAGTTGGGGAGGGGGCTGGAAGATTGGGGGTGGGATTCTCAGGTGTAATGCCAGGTTACATCTGATTGGTGGATGGCTGGACCGGCGCGAACTTCATGAGCTGTGAGGAAGAAGAAATGGCGCCGGGTCCAGGGAAGGATATTGGAATAACTCCTTACAACCTCAATTCTTGTCTCGCAGGAAAGAAGAATTTTCATGGGGACACAGTTTAGTTTTAAAGTAAGATTTGTTAGAAAAGTTGAGAAAGGAGACTCCTGTCCTAGTGACGGGGGTGGGGAGTGGGGTGGAGGGCTCTGAGATAGAAAGGGCCCTTATCACCTGCTGTAGTGCGGATTTTGATATCCACAGAAAATCATCAAGTCTGAATTCAGTGCTAAGGCATAAAGGGTGGTTTATTCAGGTTAGTCTAGGGCTGGGCTGGGGGAGGGGCAGCCGCAGCCGAGGCTGCTGCAGGATCCGCAGGAAAGGCAAAAAGAGAGCACAAGCCAGAGAGAGAGAGAAAGAGCCTGTGCCCCCCAGTTCTTATACATTTCAGGCTATTAATTATACAGTCATGATTTAGCAAGCTTCTATTGGTGGGTCTGAAGCAAGCAACTTTCAAAAAGTACAAATCGATGAGCTAGCTATAGGGCGGTGAATCTTATCAAACACCAGGTACCTCCTTCCTGAGGAGTGGTCTGCCTACCTGACCTGCCAGGTGTCCTGCCCGGTGTCATGTAGACTATCAGGCCTGGAGTTCACACAGCCCTCAGCCAAGCCATTAAGGAAGAATCACAAAAGGCAGTAAACATCTAGATTCTTCACTGCCATGGTGGCAGGAGGACAAGTGAAAAAGAAGACCCTATTAAATGTGGGGAAAGCATCTTTTAAAGGTTCCCCTTAAAGATGTTTCTTCATAAACAAAGGAGAATTCCTGGTTTCCATGGTACCTGGCCCTGGGACAAAAGGCAAGAAAGGTGTCACTGGCCAACTTCCTTGGTCTCTTTCTAATGATAAAGAGGGGAAGTCTGAAGCCAGAGACAGAATTGGGCTGAGGCTTCAGGTGGGGAATTGATATGTTAATGTCACCCTTGTCTTTTGGGGAAGCATGTTTTTGATAAGATATGCACTTGACATGGTGGGGAAAATACCCCTTTATATTTGAGAAAAAAATGACTTGGGGACCCAGAATGTCCTAACTGCCTACTACCCAGTCTAACTCCTCTCTCACTAAGGTGCTAGATATTGTGATTTTTGTTAGCTATTTAAAACAGTGTAGAGTTCTAGTTCATATGATACTATGATATTATTATGTACGATATTACGATATTATTACATGCAGCTAATTCTTGCATCCTGGTGAGCTGAAAACACCAGACGCAATGAGGTATCTTGGGAGGTTTATTCCAGTGGGGCAGGAGCAAGGTGGAGGGGAAGGGGAGGAGGGAAAGGGAGGCCGGAAGAAGATGGGGAGGAAGAGCAAAGAAGAGAGCGAGCCGCACCTGGCGGGTGGGGATTGGGAGGGATTGAGGGCAAGCCCCAGGGGATTGGCAACTGCAGATGAATGCCTAGGGATGATTGGCGAGTGGGCGGGGTTGGGGAAGGGGCTGGAAGATTGGGGGTGGGATTCTCAGGTGGATGCCAGGTTACATCTGATTGGTGAATGGCTAGACTGGCGCAAATTTCCTGAGCTGTGAGGAAGAAGAAATGGCGCCGGGTCCAGGGTGGGATATTCGAATAACTCCTTACGATTTGTATGTATAAACTCATCTGTCTGTGTAAAGAGATGTGTTTATGTGTGTGTACCTACATGCAAACATGTGTGTTTTGCCTGGCGAGACTGTTCTAGGGTTCTTGTCAGCTCCATATCCCAGTGCTGAGCAGACTTGTAGGTAATCACTGTTCATTCACTCCGCAGGGTGGGCTGAGCGCCCAGGCTTTTGTCCGAGTGGAGCTGGAAGATGTGAATGACAACCGTCCCGTGTTTAACCCAGCAACCTATGTGACAAGCATCAGCAGGCAGACTCCGCCAGGCACCGAGATCATTAATGTTCTGGCGACGGACTCGGATGTTGGGCGTTTTGGAACAGTGGCTTATACACTCCTTCCTGGAGAGCTCTCATCCCTTTTCACCATTGACTCCACCACAGGTAGGTGACGAGGAAACAGTTTTTGCTCTCTGTCTGTTCTGTTAGTTATTTAAAAAGATGCAGAGTTCTAGTTCATAGGATATTATATTATTACGATATTATTACGCACAGCTAATTCCCACAACCTGGTTCTTTACCGTGAGCTGAAACACCACACGCGACGAGGTATCTTAGGAGGTTTATTCCAACGAGGCAGGAACAGGGTGGAGAGGAAGGGGGAGGGGAGGGGGGAAGGGAGGTCGGAGGAAGATGGGAGAGCAAAGAAAAGCAAGAGAGAGAAGAGAGAGAAGAGAGAGAAGAGAGAGAAGAGAGAGAAGAGAGGGGTAAGAGCGGGGTAAGAGCGGGAGGGATAAGAGCCGGGATAAGAGAGCGAGCCGCACCTGGGGGAGCCTTTTTGTCGGCCAGGTATAGGGGGTGGGGATTGGGAGGGATTGAGGGCAGGCCCCCAGGGGATTGGCGCCTGCAGGTGAATGCCTAGGGATGATTGGCGAGTGGGCGGAGTTGGGGAGGGGGCTGGAAGATTGGGAGGTGGGATTCAGGTGGAAAGCCAGGTTACATCCGATTGGTGGATAGCTAGGCCGGCGCGAACTTCATGAGCTGTGAGGAAGAAGGAATGGCGCCGGGTCCAGGGAAGGCTATTGGAATAACTCCTTACATGTTCACCTTCAGCTTACCTGTTTCCTAGCCGGGAAATTAGAATAATTGGCCTTCCCCGCCCCCCCTCAGTTGCAGAACGCAACCTTCCAGAGAGTCCAGAGACTGTGAATGGGGTGGACTCTAGTTGGGTGACACCCGGGTGTGAGTGCCAGCCTTACTTGGGGTCTGTTCTGAGCCGTTCCCTCACCTTTACATTGGTTCTCATACATCGCATATTGCAAAGTTTTTATGAAGACTGAAGGATTTAAATTATGCGGAAACAGTTGATCCAAAGGATTTGGTTCTGCAAATGTTCATTTCTCTTGGTTTGCATGATTGCACCATGTAAGAGTGACTCAGCATATTCCCAATGGGTTTACAGGTTATCATTTTATAAAGAATTGTACAGGCACTGAAAGAAGATGTCTTCTTTGTGCTGGGTCTAACATCCTGTTAGTCTCTGGCTTCTAGTTTTCTTTATTTTATTTTTTTTTGTTTATTTTTTTAAAAGATTTATTATTATTGGAAAGCCGGATATACACAGAGGAGGAGAGACAGAGAGGAAGATCTTCCATCCGATGATTCACTCCCCAAGTGAGCCGCAACGGGCCGGTGCTGCACGCTGATCCGATGCCGGGAACCAGGAACCTCTTCCGGGTCTCCCACATGGGTGCAGGGTCCCAAGGCTTTGGGCCGTCCTCAACTGCTTTCCCAGGCCACAAGCAGGGAGCTGGATGGGAAGTGGAGCTGCCGGGATTAGAACCGGTGCCCATATGGGATCCCAGCACATTCAAGGCGAGGACTTTAGCTGCTAGGCTACGCCACCGGGCCCCTAGTTTTCTTTATTTTAAAATGATACCTAAACCTCCTTTTAGTTCTCTAATGTGATAATTGCATATGTGTCAAATAAGGAAGCAGACAAATCGACTCTTTAAAAAATAATATTTAAGAGGTTATCTTACCTTTTGTATTGATTTGCTGCTACCAAAATCATGTTTGTAGTATTTGATTATGACAGAATATGATACTTATTGCACCTACTATTACAGTTCTCTAGAGATCCTTAGAAGTTTGGGGGCTTAATGAGTACAAAAAAAAAGATTTGAAAAATACCTTTCTTTTTATTTCTTCACCTGATCCCAATAATGAGGAGAATACATTTCTGTTGTGATGATGATGTGCTAGAACCAGTAATTCACATTTTCTGTATATTGTCTGATCAAGTCTTCACCATACTATGTATGTTGACCAAATATGTGAGCAGTAAGTCATCATTTACACTGGGAAGCTAGTTAAATTTGCTGTTGTCCTGAGCCTGGGGAGGTAGAGTCCGTGACTCTGCTTGGAGAGTGTGCTTCATCTGGCCTGTGTCACTGCTTGGAGGATTAGTTGTTGACACTGGCAGTCTTTATAAGGCAAATTTTTCCTTCCTCAAAATAATCCACTGATGTGGCCTCTTTCACATTTCAGAGATCAGAAGGAAATAGTTTCACAGGAAATTGGTCTGCTTATCCCAGCTTTTTCCAAATTCATCTCCACTGCCTGTCAAATCATCAGACCCCTGAAGGCACCAGCATTGCCAAAAAATATATAGGTCATGCAATCATCAAGGTCTAAGATCTAAGAGCACTTTGCAGATTGTTTTGAAAAGGCATCAATACACTCCTCATCCGTCCAGTTTTCTCTGGAAGGGGTTGAAGAATGAACTGTCCTACATTCTGTTTTTAGAAGACTTCTCTTGCCCTCTTGGCTGCGGTCAGCCCCCTACTTTCTTTCCTGGCCTCAGCTGTAAGACAAATGCCATTGCTAATTGCATGAGTCATGATGTAGGAAAGTATCATGGGATTCTTTCTTTTTCTAAAGCAAAGGCCACATTCACAATGAAGTAGCCTTGGGTTATTGTTCTTGGCAGTTTTGATATCCATGCACTGAGGCTGAAGATCTGTCTCCAAAAGGGCCTGGAGTTTGGTTATCCTTAATCACAAGCATGAGAAATTCGTGAAGCCAGATAATGCTCTACTTCAACTTTTAGTGGGACAGGAAAGAGCTTTATGACTAGCCGTGGAAACACGTTGTCTCGACAAAGCTTTGTCGTCTCTCATTTGGAAAGACTGAATTCCACAACTTCATTAGCTGGTTGACTGCAGCTGAGAATGTACTGCCACCTGCAAGAATTTGCAATATATGTGGTGATGTTTTGTTACTTATATAGAGTGTGAAGTGATTAGATCAAGCTGATTACTCTCCGCTACCTCATAGACCCATGATTTTTCATAGAGATAACATTTGAACATCTACTCTGTCATCAGCTTTCAGGGACACATTATTATTATAGTCACCGTGCTGCAGAGTGGCTCTTGAGGACTCATTCATCCTTGTAGAAGCATTGTGCCCTAGCCAGCTTCTCCTATCTCTTGCGTCTCTAATTCCAGCCACCACTGTTCTACCTTCTGAATTGTTTGTTTGCACAAGTCTGTGACAAAAGATAGAATTTGTCTTTCTGTGCTTGGCTTTCTTCCCGTAGCACAGCATCCTCTGGATCCTCTGCATACTCTGGCAGAGTAAATGATTTTGAAGTCTAAATAGTATACCATAGTCTTTTTTGCGGAGGGGGGGAGGTAGTGGTATATTGAAATACTATGCATCTTCTCTGCTGCAGAGTATTTTATTCACTGAACATGGCATAGTTCATTGTTTTATTCTATGATTGGTAAAAACTTGGGTCCAATTTAGGGATATTGTGAATGTGGCTGCCATAAACATCGTGTGCAGGTCTTTTGACTGCTTCTCAGCTGGGGTTAGAATACTTGGATCACAAGGTATGCAAAATTCAACAATAGGAAGTTCTATGCACTTGTATTTTTTCTTTCTCTCTTTCCCTTTGTGATACAGTTCCATAGGCTTAGGGTTGCCTCTCCCCACGCCCCAATTCCTCTCCCCCCACATTTTTTTTTACCCATTCACTTATTGGTGGTTGATTCCTTTCCTTTGACTATGTGCCCAGATCACGTGATAGTTCTACTTTTAATTTTCTGAGGAAATCTGTATTCTCTGAAATAATGACCATATCACATTTTCCTTAGTATTTTTTTTTTAAATGACCTTGTTTATCTTAAAGGAAGAATTAGCACAGAGAGAGATCTTCCATCCATTGGTCCACTCCCTAAATAGCTGCAAGGGCCAGAGCTGGGCCAGTACAAAGCCAGGAGTCAGGAGCATCATCCATGTCTCCTGTGTGGGTGCGGGGGCCCCACCACTGCAGCTATCTTCTGCTTCTCTCTGTCTCCCTCCCTTTCTCCTCTTCTCCCTGTCTCCTCTTCCTTCCTTCCCCTCTCGCTCTCTCCCTCTCCTCCTTTTTCTCTCTCCCTCTCTTCTTTGCTTCTTCCCACCCCTCCCTTCCTCTCTCCTTATCTTCCTTTCCCTTTCCTCTTGCTTCCCTCCTCCTCTCTCCCTTTCTCCCATCCCCCCTCTTTCTCTCTCTCTCTCTCTGTGTCTTTGTCTCTTCCTTCTTCCTTGGAACTCTGCCTTTAAATAAATGAAGTGAACCTTTAAGAAATATCCTCTGAGTCGCTACATGGGAAGCTCTCTGATGGCTCACTTTACTGCCTTTACTCCCCTAAACTTTCTGGCGTTCTTCTTCTAGGGTACTTAGTGCTGACGGCTGGTTGCCCCATTCCCTCCCTTTGAGAATTCTTTTTAAGCCATTCTTAATTTCTTTCAATTATATATTTTTTCTCTTCAACCTAAACATTTACACTGGTAGGTTGAGGAGAGATAGTTACATGATGTGAGTAGGATATTTATGAGGCTATTTATTTTTTTCAACCTATTTATACTTTGTCACTGCTTCATATACTCTAAAATTCCCTCTTGAAGACACTCATTCTTACACTCGTTCATCTGTTCATCCTTTCATTTTGATGACTTCTGTATCAGACATGCTACTGTCCGAACGCGTTTCGGGCTCATGTTTTCCTGGAGTAATTTCTCATTGGTCTGTTTGTGCTGGAACCAAGACTTGTGTATTAAAAATAGAGCTCTTTGGTTGACTGTGTTTCTCTGGTAAGGAAAATGTTTTGGAGAAAAGGTGAAGGGGTGTGGCAACCTTGTGGTTGTTTTCTCTTGTGGGTTTATGTTCTTTTTTTTTTATTATTTCTTTTTTTTTTTTGGTTTCCTAACTTGTTGAGTCAAAGAACGTTTTTATAAAACGTGTTTACGCACCAAGAGATACTCATTGATCCTTCCGTCCTCCTGTTCTCAGTTCATCCATCTCCTTTGATGTGGGCACGCTGCAGGCCACATTGTTTGGAGCTTTAAAAGGAGGAAACACAAGAGGCGTATTATTAATAGTTCTTTTAAAAATATATTTCAAATTACGAAATGCATGTGGATTTTTGTCTCCACTGAAGTACCCTCTTTAGTGTCAAGGAAAGAGCACTTTTTGTTTCTTTGTTGAAACTTCTGTGTTTGTCTTATTTAGTAAATTTATAATGGAAAAAATTTGACGGCTGATGCACATTTCCTTGCCGTGGAAAATAGGTTTCAAGCATTTTTGTTAACCATATTTTCGAAACTACTTTTAGTTGTATTTCCGTAATTAAACTGTTCATATAGAAACAAATTCTTGACATGACAGAATAGTCAGTAACAGCCTTAGAAGAGGAACGCTTGGCTGTTTGTGGCAGAATATAGAAGCAAGTTCACTCAAGTGAAACATGCGTATACTGTTGCATAGCAGGCACTAGTCTTCATGTTTGGGATACGCTGGTAAATAACCCAGGCAATAATACCTACTCTATCCAGCTTGCGTCAATAAGCTCATGTTGCCTGTGTTTCCTGTAGTTGTACTCAAAGACCGAGTTTAGCGTTGTATGAAAACAACAATCAAAAGGGTAACTGACTGCTGGATAGTGGGTGGCTATGCCTGAGGGTTTTGTTGTAATCTTTTATTTATGTAGATTGTGTGGATTTTAACATGGCCTAGGAGTAATGTAGTATACATTCTATTTTTTTGTTGTTTCAAAGAGATTGTTCTCTAAGTTTTAAGTTCTCAAAGTTTTATGTTATGTAATAATTCTCCTAATTCTTTGTGATTGCCACTTTCCTGCTCTTAACACTTTGAGATGTAGATAACAAGTTAATACCAGACTTTATTGCATGAGAACAATGAGCCAGCTTGGGCCAAATGAGTTATGACTTTGATTTGCCAGACACAGTCTAGAATTAATCTTGCGTATCTAATCAGTGTATGTCACTTTCATAGGATATGGGATGTTGGACAACTTTCTCATTAGCTTTACCAGTACTAACTCATAGACTCATAGATGCAGAGCCACCCAGGTTAGCTACCTCGTTTAGTGCAGGAAGAAATTGGGTGAAGGGGTTCAGTAGCTTGCCTGAAGGCGCATTGCTGGTCATGGCAGAATTAAACTCCCCTTGACTTGTGATCTCTCCCAGCTTGCTCTTTCAAGTCTGTTCTATGTTATTGCTGTTTTATTGTAAAGTCAGATATACAGAGAGGAGGAGGGACAGAGAGAGAAGATCCTCCATCCACTAGTTCACTCCACAGGTGACTGCAACGGCCGGTGCTGTGCCAATCTGAAGTCAGGAGCCAGGAACTTCCTCCAGGTCTCCCCACATGGGTGCAGCATCCCAAGGCATTGGGCCGTCCTCGACTGCCTTCCCAGGCCACAAGCAGGGAGCTGGATGGGAAGTGGAGCTGCCGGGATTAGAACCGGCACCCATATAGGATCCCAGCACGTTCAAGACGCTGACTTTAGCCACTATGCCACCGTGCCAGACCCATTACTCTATTTTTTTTTTTTTTTAGAGATTTTTCAACTCATCTATTTATTTGAGAGGTAGAGGGGGAAAAGAAAAGACTAAGAAAGAAAGGCTCTCATCTACTGATTCATCCCCAAAATGCGCGTAGTGGAAAGCTGAGGCTGATGGCTGGGAATTTAGCACAGGTGCCTCTCAGCACTGGCAGGAGCCCAAGGACTTCACCATCTGTACTGCCTCCTGGAGTCCACAGTAGCAGAAAGTTGGAGTCAGGACCAGAGTAGCAACAGAACTGTTTCAGCGTGGCCATGGGGGCTCAGCTGAGGTCTTAACCACTACTAGATCACTCCCATGGCTCTCATGTTCTCTCCTGTAATTTTATATATGTGTCTATTTAAAATATATCACAGCATGCTTTATTACATTGGAGTGCTAAGATTATCTGCCTCCCGTATTCCATGACATTTGCAATTATTATCAAACAGGAGAGTTCAACTTTAAAAATTTGCAGAGCACTGGTTATGACCTCAGTTTGCCCATGCTAATTAAAATATGCAGAATTATTGGTTTATGTACTTCAATTTTTTATTTAACCACAGAAAGTTGCAGAGAAAAATCATGGTTATTTTTTAAAAGGTTCTCAGTTAAAATCTAATACATACCTTCCACACATTTTATGGATGTCTATATACTTAATCATGGTCTTCTACTAAATAAGCAACACTGATTTGTAGAATCAAATTTTCTGGAGGCAGTGGAATACTTGTATTAGAGGTGGCAATTCACAGAAATTTTTTTTGAAGATTTATTTATTTTTATTGGAAAGGCAGATTCACAGAATGAAGAAGAGACAGACAGAAAGATCTTCCATCCGCTGGTTCACTCTCACAGCGGCTACAGTGGCTGGAGCTGAGCTGAGCCGATCTGAAGCCAGGAGCCAAGTGCCTCTTCCTAGTATCCCATGTTAGTGCAGGGTCCCAAGGCCTTGGGCCATCCATAACTGCTTTCCCAGGCCACAAGCAGGGAACTGGATGAGAAGTGGAGCAGCCAGTATATGAACCAGGGCCCGTGTGGGATCCCAGGCATGCAAGGCGAGGACTTTAGCTGCAAGGCTACTAGGGTTGGCCCAATTCACAGAAAATATTTAGGGAGAGTATTTGGCCTAACTGTTAAGATGCTTGTCAAGATGGCTACACTTCATCCCGGAGTACCTGCGTCAAGTTCTATCCCCTCTTCCAATTCTAGCTTCCTTGTAAGTATATACTCTCAGGCCAACACATAACGGATCAAGTACTTGGGTCCCTACCACCCAAGTAAAGACTTGTTTGAATTCCTGGTTTCCGATTCTGGCCAGATCCAGTCCTGCTCTTTGGGGGGCTTTTGGGGAACACATTAACAGATAAGAACTGTCTATTTTCTCCTTGTCTCTCTCTTTCTCATTCAAGTGATAAGTAAATGAGAATTTTAAAAAGCAGGGCTCAGTAGGTTATTATGAAATGGTTAAGTTATTGAGTAGTGAAAAGTCAGAATCCTGACTTTTACCATGTATGAAGTCTGTAAGTATGGTTTCTCAACAGCAGATACGCAATAAAATCTACAGGAAATGACACACACTTACTACGATTATTGATGCTAATGAATCCTCCCCTATGTTTGTGAGTACAGGGGAGCCTAATCCACAAATGGGTGAGACTGCGCTGTTTATTTTTCGCAGAGATATTTGTCACAGAAATCTCTGTGACCAAATTGTAGTGGCTGAAAGGACTAGAAAGGCCTCAAAATTCTGTCTCGTCTTGACAGCAAAACAATTCTTTTTATTTACTTATTTATTTTGTATTACAAAGTCAGACCTACAGAGAGGAGGAGAGACAGAGAGGAAGATCTTCCGTCCGATGATTCACTCCCCAAGTGAGCCGCAACAGCTGCTGCTGTGCCGATCCGAAGCCAGGAGCCAGGAACCTCCTCCAGTAATTTCATTCTTCTGTTTCATCCAAGTACAGGGATAAGCTTCTGCTGCTTTCTCAGATGAATTATATTAGCAAGAAACTGAATTATAAGTAGAACAGCTGGGACTTGAACCACCCCTCTGACATAGGATGCCACTGGCACATGGGTTAACCAGTTGCACCGCAATGCTGAGCTCCAACTTACCGTTCAAATCATTTCCCATGAATTTTATGAAGTATCCTTGTACTTACTAGTACATTTCATGTTAAGGATGTTAATTCAAAATAGTATTTGTTGGAAATCGAAACTATAAAATGCTATAATTTTTTCTAACCAAATTTCTGGATTTCACTTACATGTAGACATATGAAAGTCTGCTAAATAATTTTTGAAGTAGACACGTGAAGCAACTTTAAAATAGCTTTAATTTGGAAGAGGTCAACCAGCAAATGTGTAGCAGGATTCTCACAGATGCGATACCACTTTAAGATAGTATTTCTGTTTCATGTGTTTTGGAATCAACATGTACACTTACTCAAGTCAACCTCAGAAAGGAGACAGCTGGCAACGTGCCAATACACAATGTCCTCCTCAAGTTGAATTTTTTTTGAAACTAACAATTTTCAAATTGTAGATGACTTCTTAATGGAGGAATGACTTGTTCAAAATGTTTCTGGAAGCTGCCTTGCAGAATGCAACAGGATCTTCTGCATGAAGGTAGTTCAAACAGATGTTGGGGTTGCCTGTCACTGGGATAGAGTCATGTGTTCAGAAAGTCCCCGAGGGACTGTCTCTGCACTGTGTCTTCTGAGCTGCCCAGCGCTCCACGGGGAAGGTGCCATCAGTTCCTGTCTGCTGCCTGTCAGGAAGCAGGTGCTCAGAGAAGCTTGGTGCCTTGTCTCAGGTGACACGTAGCTGAACAGCCAGTTATGGCTCCTCTTGTCACAATGCAAAACATGTCACATGGACAGAGTCTAGATTCTGAGAGAACCAAGACTGTTAGAAATCAAAAGGTTTGTGTATTTGATACAATTACAGGGAGAGCGCAAGAGACAAAGATAGTCCCTCCACTGCTTTACTCCTCCAAATGGATACACTGGCCAGTACTGGGCCAGTCTGGCACCAGGAGTTTCATCTGGTTCTCCTATGTGAGTGACCGGGGTCCAAACACTTGGGCCATCTTGTCCTGCTTTTCCCCAGATCATTAGCAAGGAGTAAGATCTAAAGTGGAGCAGATGTAACTCAAACTAGTGGCCATGTGGGATGCTGGCATGACAGGCAGCGGCTTTAAAAGAGGCAGAAAGCATTTTTGGTTACCATCATCAGATAGATGTTCCTTCTGGAATTAACTATGCATTTTCTATCTTTTATTTTCACTGTAAATACATAAGCACATCTAAGAGTCCACTCTTCACCATAATGGGAAATTGGCAACCACTGGGTTGTTGGGATTGGCCTTAGGCAAGGCTTGATTCAGGTTCTTGTCCCTACAACAGAAAGACTTAAAAGAAAAAGCAGATAAAAGTGAGAAGCAAGATTAATTTAGAGCAGCGGTGCAGACTCAGGACAGAGTGCAGGTAAGTTGAAGAGAAAAAGCTGGAGCTACTGTCAAGGTTCAGGGAGATCCTGTGCTTTGTGGAAGCATAGTAGGTTGTGTCTGGGGGTGGAGCTTAATTGTCACTTATTTCTAGTCCCTGTTTTGGAACTCTTCAAAGTGCTGCCCTATCAGGTGCATGTTGGGTAGGGGTGTCAGTCATGGGCATTTTAGTACACGGATTTTATTATGGCCTCAAGGTCACCATGGTGACGTACCCTGCAGCCATAAAGGAGATTGTCCAGACCTGCAGGACACGACCTGAGGGTGGACTGGGAATGCCTGGCTGCTAGCCCCCAGGCTGCTAGCTCAAGAAACACACAGACACACTTGGTGAAAGGGAAAAAGCCAATCCTCTTGATTTTATTCTTGCTATAATATACTTTCTTTAGGGAAGGAGGAGAAAGGGAGGAGTTTCCTGAAACTAATTATCTACATTAAAAACAGGGAAGGACTTAATTATCTTCATTGAAACAGGGAGGGAACTAATTATCTACATGGAGAACAGGAAAGTAATCTTGGGTAAAACATCTGAACGGGAGGGCGGAGGTTACCGCCCGCTCAGCAAGTTCTGTTCCACTTGCTTTGCACGGGATGTTCTAGCCATAATATCCTGTTTGCTGTGACCCTGTTTTCCCAAGGCAGGATTTGCAATGCAGCAGGCTATCAGGCAGGCCAACAAGTCTGAGGCCCGTAAGTCTGTGGCTCCCAACAGCAGATGTTTTGCTGGCACGGGTTCTAAATTTACAAGATTGAAGATTTTTCTGCTACATAGAAGGTGCAAGAAGGGGCATAGAAGGGGATTTGAACAGTACTCAGAAGTGAAGTGTGATTTGAATGGTACAACACTATGTATCTATTTGTGATGCCAGTGGGTTTTTTTTTACCTGGGCTGGTCAGTCTATCAGAACTATGAGGTCAGCTTGGGCCGCTTTGCTATAGGCTGGGCCGCTGCGCAGGGCTGTGGCAGGCTGATGGGGTAGCTGTGCAGGGATGGGGCAGGTTGAATGGGCCACTGGGTTGCTGCCCAGGGCTGTGGCAGGCTGACAGGGCAGCTGCACGGAGTTGTTGTGGACTGATGGGGCAGTTGCGCAGGGCTGCAGTAGACTGATGGGGCAGTTGGGCAGGGCTGTGGCAGGTTGACAGGGCAGCAGGATTTTGCTGGCAAACCGCGGTTCTTCTTGCTAACATCACTACCTCCTTGATAATTGGTGGATTAGCAGTTGGTACCATTTTGTTAAGTTGGGGGGTGGGGAGAATGGACATGTGAATAAATATGATTAAAGGCTCCTCCAAAATGCTCCTTGGTACTTTCAGTAAATAGGTTGCTCCTTCGTACTCTTTACAGTGAAGAGCTGATGCTGCTCCACTCTCTCCAACCTTTCTTGGAAGATGTTTTGCTCATGATCAGTACGTCCTTGGTGCATGGAGTTACTCACCTAGGACTTTGTAGTCCTTGAGGGAGAGAAGAGAACCAGCATTGTGCTACGGAGTCAGTGCAGGTCAGGCCACGTGGATTGGTAGGATGCACCAGTTGCCTTCACTGCGATTTGTTTACCATTTGAGCTGCACAGTGAATGGGACTGATCTGATGCTAGAATGTGTTTACAGAAATTGCTCAAGATGAGCATGCAGATTGGTAGAACCAGGACTGAAACCAGACTCTTTTTTGCTCTGACGGTCAGAGTCTCTGCCCTTTCATTATTTGATAAACTCTAAAAGGATAGATTTCCTTGAAGAAGTAACTCCCCATATGGAAGACATACATGTAAGATGCCAGGTTTATGTAAGAGTCTGGTTCTACCAAAATTTAATCAAAATTATTCACAACTCAATGCAGCACTCAGAACATAAAATTAGCATTAAGAAACTAACAATCTAGCAACCATAGCATTTGAAGGTAAGGAATAAGAAATCACAGACTACCCATTGCAAAGTACTGCATGCATGAGCGTGACCGATAGTCCAAGGTTGCCGTAATGATTGTATTTTTGAGTATATCCCCTTAATTGATTTAATCACATTCTAGAAATTATTTTATAATTTTAATGTCATTATTTGGAACGGAGTGAGAAATAAACACCTCCCAGCTATTTGTTTTCACTCTGCAAATGACAACAGCAGCCAAGGCCTTAGTTAGGAGTAAGGAAGGCAACCCAGGGCGTGGGCTGCAGGAGCCGAGTTGGCTTGAGCTGCTCTGCTGCATCCGGGGTTTCCTAGGCGGGGCTGACGCCAGTAACTGAGTGCTCAATCCAGGTTTCCACAGGCGTGGGAGGGGCTCAGTCACTGGAACCATCTGTGGTTGTGTCATTGCCACATTGCCCTTAAGCTGGAATCAGGAACAGCTCCAGATCCCAACAGAGCACTCCGATGTGGGATGCAGACCTCCCACGGGGCGTCTTAATCGCCATGCTGAGCATCCAGTCCATAGTAATGCCTTTAACACAGCATCCAATCAGAGTCGGAAAAGACAGATCTCACGTCAGATGTTTTTATTAAAAAAATCGCCGTATTGTTTTAAGTGTTTTTCACCTAGTAGTGGGGAAGACAGAAGTGGTCTTTGTCCTGTGAGCCTTTAACTGCAGAGCACCAACCAAAACCAAGGAAGACACAATGCCTACAGATTGTGCTCAGTTTCAAGTTAATGACTGCAGAGTTAAGATGGAGAAGAACAGAGGCCTAGATGACGTAAGAAGGAATGAATCAATACGTATAGTTTTCACCTGCCGCACATTTATGCGTCTATTATTATTTTTTGTAGGAGCAGGCCAGGTGAAGAAATCACACTAAATAAGCGTCATATCATTCAGAAGACAGTATCAGTTAAGCTAACCAGCAGCTGAAGTTAGCCCACTCAGAATCAGTGATATTTGTACCAGTGAGGGAAACAGGAACATTGATGGCATTAGAATGGCAGTTGGTGAAGTGGATAATAGAAGATTAAAAATGCAAAAAACAAACCAAGGTTTACACTAAGAAATTATGACAAGTTGTTTCAACAGTTTTTGGAAATGGAATTTAAAAACAAGCTACTTTGTTGCAAAAGGTGGAATCCATGCCTACAACAGGTCTTCAAAGTGTTCATGGAAAGTAAATATCATGAAAAAAAACTAGACGTGGCTCCAAATATTGTTTTGCACTAAGTAAACTTTTAATTCTGCTTTTATTCTGAGAAGATTGAAAGCACCCTCATATTTCACAGAAGCAGCTATCACCAATGGGATGCAGAAGCTGATTAAATGTTGACATCATTAGGCCTGCTGCTAGCCCATAAACCCTCCAGTGCTAAAGGCATAGCTAGGTTGGTCTTGGTGTCCTGACACACCTTGCACCGGCTGCCAGGTAGATTATGCCCATAGCAGGCACTGGAGGGAATGGGAAGTCAGGAGCAAAAGAGGCTTAATTCAGCTTTTCTTTGATCAGAATTCCTTTTGCATTTTTTGGTACAAATTGCATCATTTATCTCAGAATGAGGCCTACATGACCTTAATTCCAGAACTGAAAAAAAAAAAAAAAAAAGAAAAGGAAAAAACTACACGCCAATCTCCCTGATAAACATAGATGCAGAAATCTTTGACAAAATTCTAGCTATAATATGATTCAACCACAAATCAGAAATGTCTTTTACCCGGACCAAGCAGGATTTATTGCTGGTATGCAGGAATGGTTCAACATATGCCAATCAATAAATTTGATACATCGCATTAGCAAATTAAATAATTAGAAAACATTATTTTTTCAACAAATGCAAAAAAAAAAGCCTTGATGAAATACAACATCCTCATGATAAAAACCTGAAAAAGAAGGAGTATTCACGAACACAATGGAAGCAATGCGTGACAAACCCCAGCCAACACTATACTGAACAAGGAAACTTTGGAAGCAGTTCCACTAAAACCTTGCATGTCTGCTTTCACCACTGCTATGCAAAATAATTCTGGAAATTTTTGATATATTAGACAAGAAAAGGAATCAAAGGGCTACAAACAGGAAAGGGAATGTAAAACTCTTCCTGTTTAACGGTGGAATGATCCTATATGTAAAAACAGCATTCCACCAAGAAACTACTCGTAAGAAGTTAATAAAATCGCAAGACATGCAATCAACATATAAACATAAATAAATAACATTTGAAAATACAATGAACTTATAAGATGTGAAAGATCTCTGCAATGAAAGTTACAGAACATTAAAAAGAAAAATAGAAGTCATGCAAGCCTTCCATTTTTGTGGATTGGAAGAATGAATGTCATCAAAATGTTTATACTACCCAAAGCAATTTACAGATTCAATGCAATCGCAGTCAAAATACCAACAACATTCTTCTCAGATCTAGAAAAAAAAAAATCTTAACCAAAACAAAGCTGAAGGCATCACAAGGCCAGATTTCAAGACACATTGCAGAGTGGTTTATAATCAGAACAGCCTGGTACTGGCAGAAAAAGAGGCATTTAGATCACTGGAACAGAATCAAAACTCCAAAACTGAATCCAAGCATCTACAACCAACTGATGTTTGACAAATGAGTTAAAAATCAAATCCTGGAGAAAGGACAGTTTTGTGACCAAATGTGCTGGGAAAATTGTGCCTACGCATGCAGAAATATGGAACAAGACCCATACCTTTCATCATATACAAAAGTCAGTTCACAATGGATCAAGGATCTAAATCTATAAAATGATACTATCAAATGAGTAGAGGAAAACCTGGGGGAAGCTCTGGAAGACGTTAGTGTAGGCAAAGACTCTTAGATAAATCCCAGAGCACAGACAACCTCAGCAAAAATAGATGAGTGGGATTATGACAGGCTAAGAAGCTTCTGCACCACAAATATGGAACCAAGTGAAGTGCTAAGAGAATGGGACAAAAATATTTACAAACTATGCAACCAATTAAGGTTTAATATCCGGAGTCTATAAAAATGTCAAGAAATTCAACAACAAGGAAGCAAACAACCCAGTAAAGAAGTGGGTGAGGGACATGAACAAACATTTTACAAAGGATGAAGTTCCAATGGCCAACAGACATGAAATACTGCTCAGGATCACTAGCCATCAGGGACATGCAGATGAAAGCCACCCTGAGGGTTCACCTCACCCCAGTTAGAAAGGCTAGGATGTAAAAACTAATCATAATAATTAATGCTGACTGTGATGTGGCGGAAAAGGTCCACTGATCTGTTGGCCAATGTGTAAACTAGTACAATTGTTATGGAAGACAACGTGGAGATTGTGCCACTCCTACCTCCCTCCTTTTCTTAGTTATCTCTTAAATTTTATAGTGACATACTCTGAACTTTCTTTATAGTCACAAACTTAACCCTCCACTGAATAAAGAATTCACCAAGTAACAAGTAGAAAATCCACACATCTCCAAAAAGGCCAACAGATATTTTCCTTGATTTGGGGTAACTAACATATGAAGTATGGAGAAAGTTATGTGTATGAGGGAAATTTATTTCTTTGAAAGGCTGTTGTACGCAATGTTGTAAGTTAAGATTATACACACACACACACAAACACACACCCTTCCCCCCAGGCTGCAACCCAGGTAGGGGATGACTGACATCTGTGTAGTTTCACTCTTTACCTGTAACTTTTAAATGTGTCGTCCTCTACTCACTGCAATGGAAAGTTTATGCATACTGACTGTGCTGGCATTAGTGGTCAGCTTAGGTAGGTTGTTAAGATTTTGGCTTCTTGACAAAGCTTCCTTGTATAACTGTCTATATATGTGTGTCCTTTTTCTTCTTCCCCTGCTGTCATATTTACTGAGGACCTGTAATGTGAGAAATAGAATGGAGCTTCATTAGTGAAACTTTGTGAAGATCTCAGTGAACCTAATTTTGCTGTATGAAATAACATGGCAGCAAAGATCACAAATTGAACATGTCATTTAACATATGCATTGCTTCTTACATGCTGTTGTCACATTGGTGGGAAGCCGCGGGCCTTGTTATTAAATCGAGACTTAAAATGCCACTTGATAAGTCTGAAGACGACAGATCCCATGGTCTTCCTAGAGAAGACACTTCAAATGACGTCATGAAAGTGGTCAGTTGTTAATCCTATTATCTCTCCGTTTACTATGTGTTATTATAGCATAGTTTGCTAGTTATTTGAGCATTTAAGACATGTTTTTCATTTTCAGATTTTTACAGGCAAATAATGGAACGTGTTTATTTTAACCTTGGGGATTCATTTAAGGGAATCTAGTTTTCTTAATCACTTCACTTGCGGGTTCGGAAATGTCTGTTTTTCTTCATCCTTGAAGCTTTATACATGATAAGGATTCTATTTTTAGAATGGTGTCTTGTGCGGTTATTTTGAGAAGCACTGATTTTAAGGTCTGATAAAATTTACTGCATGTAGATTGCAAGATTGCTTCATAGCCTTAAAGTATAAATATGAGTGTGTATTTATATTTTAAGTAAACTATGTAATCTTTTTCTTTGTATTTTTACTATTGTAATACGTATGTTTACATATTATATATTATGGAGCTAAGATGTACATTTTAAAATGTTTGAATTATATGATATAAGCAGTAGAAAGTGAGACATCCTGTAATCTCAGTCCATAACGAAGCAGGTTTATCTCTTTACATTTCCCAAGGTGCATATTTCTGTGTTTTCTATACATTTAGCTTATGTGTTAATGTTAATGATTATCGTTTATAGTCTCTGTAATTTAATATTCAGTGGAATTCCATGAATTTTTTCCTTTATTTTTTAATAGAGATATTCTGTCCCCTTTTAACGTTTATATGGTGTGAGGGAAGCTTGGTGTGTTAACCTGACTGGCGCAGGAAGCGCATATAGCTGGCTAAGCATTATTTCTGGGTATGCCTGTGAGGGTAGCCTTTCCACTGGTAGCATGAAGAAAGCAGGTGGCCCTGTCCACTGCGGGTGGTCATCAGCTCGTTCAGGGAAGCCTGCACGGAACACAGAGTGATGGAAGCTGTGTTCCTTTCCTCTTTGCTGATGGCCTAGCTATTCCATCCATCTTGTCCTGCCGCAGTGTGCCAGGTTGCCTGCCTAAAAGCTCCCCCATCCAATTTTTGGCCCTCATGCCTTCCCTGCACCAGCAGCCTTCTGACTTCTCTGACATGCAGGTGGCAAGTGTGAAGGACCTTCTCAGCTCCTGAATCCTGCCCAACTCCGTACAAAGAAATCTGAATTTATATCTATAGCTAGATTTCTCCTGCATGTCATATTGGCTTGTTTCTGTGGGGAGTACTGGCTAATAGACGTAGCACTAACTTTTTTGAACACAACAATCTGATATTGTAGACTCAACCTTTATAATTTCTTTTTCATATAAAATACAGCATGCATAATATTTCTAGATAAAATGTGCATATATGCTTATTTTTGATGCTATACCCATTCTGTTTATTGATCAACACTATTGAATGAAACATGAATTATTTCTCCATTTTAGAATTTTTAAAAAATTTATCAAAAGGCTTTAGTGATAGAGAAGAAGATAGGTTAACTCCTCAGATGGTCTGAACATCCCGGGCTGTACCAGGCTGAAGCCAGGAGCCAGAAACATTATATGAGTTTCCCACCAAGGTGACAGTGACCCTGGGCATCTTCATCTGCTTTCCAAGGTACATGAGCAGGGAGCCAAACTGGAATTAGCAAAGTCAGAACTCGAACCCATGTTGCAGTATGGGATGCTGGCGTCACAGATGTTAGCACTGAGCCACTATAGTGACTCCTGTTGTTTCCTTGGTGATCATAAAGAAAAGCAATACCTGTGGTGTTGCAAAGAACATCCTATCCATTTATTTCTTTGAACTTATGCGAGTATAGGGTAGACTTCTAAGTTATTGAATAAGAATGATTTAAAGTTTGGTAAATATTGGCGAAGTTCCTTTTGAGAAGTATCAATAAGGATTAACCCTGGGTGTTACCACTTAAACATATAAAGAAACATCAGAGATTAAAAAGGGGGGGAGGGATCAGTGTTGTAGCACAGTAGGTTAAGCTGCCTCCTGTTGATTCCATCAACCTATGTTAGCACTGGTTCAAGTCCCAGCTGCTCCACTTCCCATCCAGCTTCCTACTGAGTGTCTGGGAAGGCGGTGGATGCTGGCCTAGGTACTTGGGCTGCTGCCAGCCATGTGGGAGCTCAGAGTAGAGTTTCAGGCTCAAGCTCAGCTAGTACCACCATTTGGGTGGTAAAGCAGCAGATGGAAGTTCTGTCTCTCTCTTTCAAATAAATAGATTCATCCTTATAAAGAGAGAGATACAGATAAAAACAAAAGATAATGGTTCTATGTTTGCATTTGCATTATCACTAGCGAGCTTGAGTAAAGTTTATTACTATTTTAGCCTTAACCATCTAAGCAATTTCTGCTTGCCCTCTTCTGTCATAACTTTAAGTTTACCTGTGATTTTTCATCTTGCTTTCAGAGCTATTTATTATGGGGACTGTATTACTTAAATATTTTCTAGATGTTTTCCTTAGATTTTATTTTAAATCTTTGAGTGCATGCATAAAGAAATAAATTATAAGATAAAAACGGAAATTTCAGTACAGTGTGTTAAGTTTATACTAGCCGTATGTCCCTCGATCCCATGGGATCATGGGAGAAGCTGTCTGTAGAGCTGAGTGGAGGGTGTGAGAAGGTCACCTGCACAGAGTGAAAGATTTGACATTGATAACTGAGTAGATATCATTAAGTCAGGCAAAATGAAGGAATTCCTGAGAAAGGAAATAGTAATCCAAATAGAGACGGCTTGGTCCATTCAGAAATTTGTAAGCACTTGAGTTTGTTGATAGCCAAAAGTGCAATATGGGAAGTCATGAGCTGCGGATATAGAGACAGAGAATGTGCGAGTTATAAGTGGCAATGCATATTCAAGTGAGACATTTGCATTTTACCCTAAAATGTTTGGGGTAGCATATGGATTTCAGGAAGCTTGCCCTAACATAGTATGAACAATGCCAGCAGACAACAATCTTGAGATAGGAAGACAAGGTTGTATTTGGTCGATGACAATGCTACATTTTTCATTCACATAATCACTAATGAGATAACATGATATTTCTTCAAATATATCTGCAATTGGAACTAAGTTAACTCTGAATGAGTGCATACTTACGGAGTGGCGATGGATGAGAGTAGAGGAGCTTTGCCTTTTCTTCTGTTGATAGTTCAGTAATTTTGTTTACAAAATTAACCACAGACTTTAGTAACAGTATTTTAAAAAATATGCCAATAAAAGATGAGAAATATCTGATTTGGAAATTTATGTGGTTGATAGAAAAAATAGCATGATCTTACTCTTTTTTAATGATTTTTTAATGATTTTTTTTTAAATTTTTTGATACAGTTCCATAGGCTCAGGGATTTTCTGTTCCACCATGTCCCACTCTGTTCCCCTCGTTTTTCCCCCCTATATTGTAACAACAGTTTAGTTCCTCAAAAACAGTGACAAGTCCATCATTTTGCTGTGTAAGTGTATCATCACATTGTAGGTATGGGCAATGGTAGAAAGTCCAGCATTCTAGTGTCAGCATGTATTTAACAGTTTCATGGGGATTCCATGTTTTATGCAGAAGTAGAGGTGCATAATGCCATGTATCGCCACTTCAGGATATACTTGTCTCCATTATGGAAATCCTCTGGATAAATAGATGTATATACATGCTTACCTGTTGATATTGTATTTTGCTTGAACGTTGCCTTATATAAGAGAGAACATACGATATTTCTCCTTTCGGGATTGGCTTGTTTCACTGAGCATAATGGTCTCTAGTTGGGACCATTTTGTTGCAAATGGTAGAATTTCATTCTTTTTGGTGGCTGTAGTGTAGATGTATTATGGTTTCTTTAACCACTCCTCTTTGGACAGACGTCTGGATTGTTTCCCTCTGTTTGCTATTGTGGACTGTGCTGTTATAAATATAGGATTATAGATCACTTTCTTGTAGGCAGATTTCATTTCATTTGAATATATTCCCAGAAGTGGGATAGCTGGTTCATATGGTAGGTCAGTTTTCTGTTCTCCTTGCACTCTCCGTACTAACTTCCATGGTGGTTATACTAGCCTACATTCCCACCAACAATGAAGGAGGGTACCTTTGTCCAATATCCACACCAGCAGGTGTTTTTTTGTAGAGTTCTGAATGTAGGCCAACCTCATTTGAGTTAAATGTATACCTCAATGTGGTTTTGATTTTTATCTCCTTGATAGATAAGGAGCCTGAGCATTTTTTCATATGTCTATTAACCATTTGAATTTGTTCTTGTGAAAAAATGTCTAATCATACCCTTCACCCGTTTTGTCATAGTGTTGTTTGTTTTGCTGTCATTGCGTTTCTGAAGCTGTTTGTAAATCCTGGGTATTTGTCCCCTATCAGTTGTGTAGTGTGCAAAGATTTTCTCCTGTTCTGTTGGTTGCTTCTTCACTTTGTTAATAGTTTCCTATGCTGTAAGAAACTTTTCAGTTTGATGTATTCCAATTTCTCTATTTTGGCTTTGACTACTTGTGCTTTTGGTGAATCCTTCAAGAAATCTTTCTTCAGTCTGATATCTAAGAGTGTGCTTCCTATGTTTTTCTCTAATAGTTTGATGTTTTTCTCTAATATTTTGATGTTTTTAGGGTGCAGATTTAGGTCCTAGATACATTTTGAGCTGATTTTTATGTGAAGTGAAAGATGTTAGTCTTGTGTCTTACCTCTGTAGGCTGCTATTCAGTTGTCCCAACAGCATTTTTTTTAATTGACCAGGCTTTTTCCCTGGATTTTTCTCAGTTTTCTTGTTAAAGATGAGTTGGCTGTACATGTGAGAGCTCCCTTTGGGGCTTCTGTTCTGTTCTGTTGATGATATGACTCTTACGTGGAATGTATAAAAAGGGTGAGCTCACAGAAGACCAAGTGGTGACTACTAGGACTGTCAGGTGAAATGGAGAGGACAATGAGTAAAGGTTGATTGGCAGATACTAAGTTATAGCTGGAGAGAATTGGGAAGTTCAGGGATTCTATTGCATAATAAGGTGCTATATATGTTAATGTATAGCACATTTGTGAATAGATGTATTTTACTATGGAGAAATGATAAATGTTTCAGGAGATCAATATATTTACCCTGAATAGACATTGTGCAGTATGAATATGCATCAAAATATTAGTGGTATCCCAATAAGTACAACTTGTGTGAGTATGTTATAATATTGTAATATAGGAATTTTTGGAAATTTGAAAGGGGCCAACACCATGGCTCAAGAGGCTAATTCTTTGCCTTCAAGAATTGGCATCCCATATGGAGATGCTAGTTCATGTCATGGCTGCCCAACTTCTGATTCATCTCCATGCTTATGGCCTTGGAAGGCAGCAGAGGATGGCCCAAAGCCTTGGGACTCTGCACCCCGTTGGGAGACCCAGAGGAGTGGCCTGACTTCATATCAGTTCAGCCATTATGGCCATTTGGAGAGTGAACCAGCAAATGGATTATTTTTCTTTCTTTGTCTCTGGAAATCTGCCTTTCAAATAAAAATAAGCATATCTTTAAAAAAATTGTATAACAGGTTTTGGGACATTTGTTAGACTATTAGAGCCGACTGAATTCTTACTCGAATACAGTGCAGTAATAGTTGCTGGCTATTTTGTTGGTTCTAAAGAAGAGTGTTTGCACTGTATTCATAAATTTTATCTAAAGGCATGTGTTTGAGTGCAAAGTTTGGGCATGCTCATGAATAACATGAATCAAAATGAATTGAAATGATCCAATGAATAAAAACCCTGTGAGACATGGAACCATAACATGATAACAATTCACTGTGTATGTGTACCTTTATATTATACATACCTTGCCATGATTGGCACATGATTTGGCTCCTGAGCGCATGCAAGTGTTTAATCCCCAGGCATAAGAAGATGACACTTAGTGGGTGGGAACTTAAC
This sequence comes from Ochotona princeps, assembly GCF_030435755.1. NCBI lineage: Eukaryota > Metazoa > Chordata > Mammalia > Lagomorpha > Ochotonidae > Ochotona > Ochotona princeps. The sequence continues at coordinate 4,637,238 of NC_080838.1, forward strand.
CCAATTCTGGTGGTGAGGAAATAGATCTCACACTAGGAAGTTGCCACATTAGCCAAGCCCACGGTTACTGAGAGTCTGTGGGAGCCTTTCCTATGCTAGTTCCATCCTTGCTAGTTGACTGCATTCTTGGGAGCACTTGACCTTCCAAACTGAACCAAAGCAGCCTTTGTTCTTTATAAGGAGACCTTCTTGGGTGGATGTTAAAGTGACAAAGAATTGACTAATGTGTGCATAGATGCCAGCTCATCACATTGTATGTTTGAAATGTAGAAGATTTAATTTGTCAAATATACTTGAATTAAAACTGGGGGAAGAAAGAAAAGAATTGAATACTGTGTCCGGAGAGGACCATGCAAGACATTTGACTTCAGCTGTTGATGCTGTATCATGCCAAAGACAAATAAGGCATTTCATTGAAGTTTTTACAGCAATATGAATAAGTTGCAAAAGGGCAGGTTTCTTCTTAAAGAAACTGAGTGGGTATTGTTTTGTCTGTGGAAAACTTAATATTTTTGATTGTGTCAGCTTCTCACAAACTAGCAAAAAAGGCAAAATTCATTCTTTTTGAAAATATCTATTTACTTTTAACTGAAAGGCAGATTTGACAGAGAAGTAAAGATAGAGAGGTCTTTGATTCACTGGTTCACTTCTCAGATGGCCATAATGACCAGCGTTGAGCTAATCTGAAGCTGAGAGCCAGGGGCTTCTTCCAGGTCTAGCTTGTGCGTGTAGAAGTCCCGGTTTTGGGGCCATCCTCCTCTGCTTTCCCAGGCCATAAGCAGAAAGCTGGCTCAGAAGTGGAACAGCCAGGACACCAAATGGCACCCATATGCAATGCTGGCACCACAGGGTGGAAAATTAGATTGCTACACCACCATGCCAGCCTTGCAGTATTTCTTCCTTAAAGCGGTAGTTTTGGCCAGTTAAACCATGGTTGATTACAAGGAGTACAACTGTGTGTGTTTGTGTGTAAATTCATTGAATACACTTACATATTTTTTCTTTCTTATTCAATAAAGTCAAAAAGTTCATTTCATACGTTGGTCAGTGAGCCCTATCTTCATGTTTTCAGGTTAAGAGTACTTTTTGTCATTACTGTTGACTCTCCCCTTGACTTATAAATACCAGCTGTGTTCACACACACTATGAACTCAAGAATAAGTTGCCACATTTTTATGTACATAATAGTTTTGAAGATTTCTTGTATCCAGCCATTGTATTATGGTTTATCACCAGTGAGGATAGAATGGAGACAATTAAAAAGAGAGGCTCCTCAGTGAAATGGAGAACATCTTGGAAGGTACAGCTTTCATTTTAACCTGTTGACTTAGGATTATAGTGGGGGAGATTGTAATTACACTAGAACCTCAAATTGACCCCACATTAGGATACCCTGTACTATGGTATATGCTTTATTGTTCTGGGAGTAAGATCTTTTGAAAACAATCATACAACTTTTTTTCTTCCAGGGAGCTGGTATATTTCAAGATGAGTAAGGGGCCAGGAAAATTGTGTTTACCTTATAGCCTGTGCACCATCATTTACAAATGTGCTTAGGTTCCCTGCTTGGAGAATAGATGTATCTGGAGGAGAAAGCTGAGGTTTTCTAGAGAAACAGAATCAACAGGCTGTGTGTGTGTGTGTGTGTGTGTGTGTGTGTGTGTGGTTTAAAACTATGGACGTGTGTATGAAGAAATCTGTTATTAAACATTGGTTCAAATGGTAATGGTACCTTACAGGAATCAAATTTGTAAGGTCAGTCAGCAGGCCAAACTCAGGGAAGCAGAAGGTAAAAGTCTAGTCTGAGCCTCAAGACATGAGAACCAGGAGAAGCAATGACTCAGTGCCCAGTAAGCTTCATTGTTTCCATTTTACTGTGAAGTCATGAGCAAAGTATTTAAAAGGTGGTATTCCAGTTAGAAGACAACCAGGAAAAAGGAAGCCTGTCTTACTTGGGAGTGGATCTGCGTTTGTATTTTCCTCAATACCTCAACTGATTGGATAAGGCCCAACCACAGCAGGAAGGGCAATATGCTTTGTTCAGCTGTCCAAAAAAAATCTCATAGACACAGAGAAATATTTCATCAGATGTCTGGGCATCTAAGAACATGGTGAAGTGGGTATGTAACATCACAGTAGTCCTCACAAAGGTTTTACTATATAGCTCATTACTATTTATGGCATGCTGTTCATTGCTGTGGATTTTTCTCCTCCAACCCACTGCAGGAATTATCTACTCAGCATCAATGCTCAGTCATTTGGAATCTGCCACACTGTTGTTGATAGTCAGTGCTCAGGACGGCGGTGGGCTCACAGCTGACACAAATGCTCACGTCACTCTCCACCTTCTCCAGACCATGCTGGCACCTGCTGAGTTTGAAAGGCCCAAGTATACGTTCTCAGTTTATGAAGATGTGCCCATCAACAGTCTTGTTGGAACAGTGAAAGCAAGAGAGCACTTGAGTAAGTACTCATTCCTTACACTGAATCAGAGCCCATTATTGGAATATTTCCCATGATCCCTGAGGCTATGGCATCTTTTTTAATTTTAATTTTTTTTAATAATACAGTTTGATAGGTATTGGGATTTCCCATCCACCTCCCCAAGCTCCCTCCCCTTCCCACTGATTTCCCCTCCAGTTTTATAGTGGGTGTCCTTCATGAACAGTCGTAAGTCCATGATACTGTTAGGCTATAGAATTTTTAAAATTTTTTCTTTTGAATTTTGAATTCTATGATGCAGTTCTGTAGAGTCTGTGCCCCAACATTGCTGGTACAGACAATGTCAGATAGTCCAACATCCCATTGTCTAAATATGTCCAGTAATTCCATTGGGAGTTCATCTATGATCTGGAAGGAGGCATGCGTATTGCAATGTATCTTCACATCTGGACATGGTAGTCTCTACTGTGCCATCATTATACATTCCCTTAAATGAGAAGCCACAAAATAAGGTCAAGAACAGGTATGAAATTAAAACAACACCAACAACAACCAAAAAATTACAACACCATGGAGTCAAAAAAGGTGCCACTGAATAATCAACATATGGGTGATGAAAAGAAAATACAAAAGCCTAATTTGCATGATGATTTGCTTATGTTACAGAGAAAATGTGATATTTGTGTTTTTGGAATGGCTTATTCTACTGAGCATAATGGTCTGTAGTTGGGACCATCAGGTTGCAAATGATATGATTTCATTCTTTTTAATGGCTGAGTAATATTCCGTGGAATAAATGTACTCACAGTTACTTTATCCACTCCTCTTTGGACAGACATCTCGATTGTTTCCATGTCTGCTACTATAGATTGTGCTGCTGTAAATATAGGTTCACAGATGCCCTTTTTATATTTAGTTTTTATTTGTGTATATTCCTAGGAGTGGGTTAGCTGAGTCATACAGTAGGTTTATTTGCAATTCTTTATCACTCTCCATAATAATTTCCATAGTGGTTGTACTAGTCCACACTTCCACCAGCAGTGAAGGAGTGTACATTTCTCCCCACATCCACATCAACAGGTTTTGTTTGTAGAGGTCTGAAAGTAGGCCAACCTCACTGGAGTTAGGTGGAACGTCAATGTGACGTCCTTGACAGCTAGGGAGTCTGAGCATCTCTTCATGTGTCTTTTAGTCATTTCAATCTGCTTTGAAAAATGTCTATTCAATTTCCTTTTCCCATTTTTTCACTGTCTTTTGGTTTCTGCAGCTCTATAATTCCTGGATATTAGTCCCCTATCACTTGTGTAGTGTGCAAAAATTTTCCCCCGTTCTGTTGGTTGCTTCTTCACTTTGTTAATAGTTTCCTTTGTTGTACAGAAGCCTTTTAGTTTGATGTAGTCCCACTTGATTTAGATTCTTGAACCATTTAGAGCTGATTTTTGTATCAAGTGACAGGTGTGGGTCTTGCTTCTTAATTCTGCAAGCTGCTACCCAGTTGTCCCAACAGCATTTGTTGAAGAGCCCAGCCTGTTTTCCTGGATTGTTTTTAGTTTTCTTGTCAAAGATTAGTTGGCTATACATATGTGGGACCCCTTCTGGTGTTTCTATTCTGTTCCATTAATCTTCTCTGTTTCTGTACCAGTACTAGACTATTTTGATGACCACTGCTCTATAGTATGTGTGGAGGTCTGGGATTGTGATTCCCCCAGCTTGGATTTTGTTCTTCAGGATAGCTTTGGCTATTTGTGGTCTCTTGTGTTTCCAGATGAACTTTTGTATCTTCTTTTCTATTTCTGAGAGGAATGTTGTTTGAATTTTGATTGGGATTGACTCTGTATATTGCTTTTGGTAATATGGACATTTTGATGATGTTGATCATGCCAATCCAGGAACATAGTAGGTTTCTTCCTTTCTCAATATCTTCTGTTTCCTTTTTAAATGTTTTATAGTTTTCATCATTGAGGTCTTCCACATATTTGGTTAGCTTAACTCCTAGATATTTAACATTCCTCTCCTCTATTTTAAAGGAGACTGTACTCAACAATTTCTATTTCAGCCATGGAAATATTTGTGTACACTAATGCCATAGATATATGTTCATTAATTTTGTATCCTGCTACATTGCCAGAGTTTCTTTTGAATTCTAGTCTCTTGACTGAGTCCTTTGGTTCTCCTATGTGGAGGGTCATGTCGTCTGCAAATAGAAATAATTTCAGTTCCTCATTTCCTTTAATTGCCTTTTCTTGTCTAAAAGCTCTAGCAAGGACTTCCAATACTATATTGAAGAGTAATGGAGACAGTAGACATCCCTGTCTGGCTCCAGATTTTAGTGGAAAGGCTTTCAAATCTTTCCCCATTTAGTGTGATGCTGGCATTGGGTTTTTCATAAATTGCTTTGATTGTATTGTACAGTGTTCCTTCTATCTTGCTTAGGGTTTTGAGCATGAAGTTGCGTTGGATTTTATCAGATGTCTTCTCTGCATCTATTTACATGGTCATATGGTTTATTTTTTACTATGTTGATGTGGTGTATCACATTTGTTGATTTGCGAATGTTGAACCATCCCTGCGTGCCTGGGATGAATCCCACCTGGTCTGGGTGAATATCTGCCTGATGTGGCTGTTGGCTCCTGTTGGCTATTGTTTTGTTGAGGGTCTTTGTGTCTATATTCATCAAGGATATTGATCTGTAGTTTTCCTTTTCTGTTGTGTCTTTATCTGGCGTTGGTATTAAGGTGATAATGGCCTCATAGTAAGAGTTTGGAAGGATTGCCTCTTTTTCTATTGTTTGGAAAAGCTTGTGGGTATTGGGGTAAGTTTGTCCTGAAATGTTTTGTATAATTCTGCAGTGAAGACATCGAGGACTTTTCTTGGTTGGGAGGGCTTTAATTACTGATTCAATCTCAATCCATGCTATAGGCCTATTTAGGCTGTTGATTGCTTTTTGATTCAATTTTGGTGGATTGTATGTGTCCAAAAATCTATCCATCTCTTCTAGGTCTTCTGATTTGTTCGCATATAGTTTCTTGTAATAGTTCCTGATGATTCTTTGTATTTCTGAGGTAATGTTGTTATATCTCCTTTCTTATCTCTGATGCTATCAATGTGCGTTTTCTCCCTCTTTTTTTAATTAGTTGGGCTAGTGGGGAGTCTACTTTGTTGATTTTTCTCAAAGAACCAGCTCTTTGACTCATTGATCTTCTGTATAGTTCTTTTGGTCTCTGGTTTATATTCTACCTTATTTTGATTATTTCTATTTTCCTACTAATCTTGGGTGTGCTTTGCTATTGTTTTTCTAGTTCCTTCAACTGTAAGGTTAGCTCATTTATTTGGTGTTTTTCTAATTTCTTAACATAAGCATTGATTGAGATGATATTAACTCGTAACACTGCCATGATTGTGTCCCTTAAGTTTTTATATGTTGTGTTGATGCCTTCATTTGTTTCAAGCAAATTTTTAATTACCCCTTTGATTTCCTCTCTATTCCATCGCTCACTTAGTAACATATTCTTCAGTCTCCATGTAGTTGTATATCTTAGTGGGTGTTTTGATTTCTTGGTCTCTAGTTTCACTCCATGTTGGTCTGAGAAGATGTGTGGTATAATTTTGCTTTTTAAAAATTTGCTGAGGTTTGTTTTGTGGCCTATAACATGGTCAGTTCTGGAGAAGGTCCTGTGTACTAATGAAAAAAGTATTCTCTGTAGGATTAAAGGTTTGGTATATTTTAATTAAGTCCATTTGCTCTAGTGTCTAGGTGAGTTCTTTTTTTTCTTTGTTGAGTTTCAATCTTGTCAATCTGTCCATTGATGATAATGGGGTATTAAGATCCCCCATGATTATCATATTACTATTTTCCACTTTAAATCCATAAATATTTGTTTCACATAGCTAGATGCCTTAGCCTTTGTGCATATACCTTTACTGTGGTGATCTCTTCTTGCTGAATGGATCCTTCAATCATTATGTGGTGTCCTTCTTCATCCCTTTTAATTTTCCACATCAAAGTATGTATCATCTGATATAAGAATGGCTATACCTGTACGTTTTTCCTTACCGTTAGTTTGGAATATCTTTTTTTATCCTTTCACTTTCAGTTTCTTCTGATCTTTGTTGGTGATGTGTTTCTCCTGTAAGCAACAGGTTCTGTTTTTTGATCCAGTCCTCTAATTGATGATGTTTGATTGATAAGTTTAAACCATTTACCTTCAGTTTGGTCCTGTCATTTTAGCAATGGGTTGTTCTTTGACTTAGTCTTCTGTTAGCCTTTTAGTGGGATGTTCTTCACATTCACCTTTGGTTTTGGTAGTTGCTATTGCTTTTCGCTTTCACAGGTACATCTTTGAGTATCATTTGTAGGACAGGCTTAGAATAGGCGAATTGTGGAGTTTTCTTTCACTGTGGAAGAATTTTATTTCACTTTCAAAGTCAAAGGAGAGCTTTGCTGGATACGTTATTCTGGGCTGAAAATTTTTCCCTTTTAGAATCTGTGTCACTCCATTCTCTTCTGGCCTGTAGTGTTTCCTCTAAGAGATCAGCTGTGAGTTTGGCTGGAGTTCCTCTATATGTCACTTGATTTTTTTCATGTGCACATTTAAGGATTTTTTCTTTTTTTTTCAACTGAAGAGAGCTTGATTATCATGTGTCATGGTGAAGTTCGTTTTTGATCAACACTGTTGGGAGTTCTGTTACCCTCCTGTATATTGTTTTCCAGTGCTTTCTCCAGATGAGGTACGTTTTCATTTATTATTTCATTGAGTGTACCTTTAAATCCCAGCTTCTCTTTCTGTACCTTCTGGGATTCCCATGACTCTTATGTTGGGCCTTTTAATCATATCTTTTAATCATATCTTTTAATTCTTGTATACTTTTTTAAGCTTGACCCAACTCTGCTTCCAGCTTTTTGTTTGTTTCCCCCTGGTGACAGGAAATATCTCTTGATAGTGAGATTCTTTCTTCTGCCTCATTTATTCTATTTTTTAAAAGATTTATTCATTTTTATTACAAAGTCAGATATACAGAGAGGAGAGACAGAGAAGAACATCTTCCGTCTGATGATTCACTCCCCAAGTGACCACAATGGCCGCTGCAGTGCCGATCCAAAGCTGGGAACCTGGAACCTCTTTTGGGTCTCCCACATGCGTGCAGGGTCCCAAGTCTTTGAACTGTCCTTGACTGCTTTCCCAGGCTACAAGCAGGGAGCTGGATGGGAAGTGGAGCTGCCAGGATTGGAACCGGCACCCATGTGGGATCCCAGTGCGTTCAAGGCGAGGACTTTAGCCGCTAGGCCACACCGCTGGGCCCTTATTCTATTTTTGAGACTCTCCACTGTAGTTTTAGTTTGTTCCACTGTATTCTTGATTACTGATACATCAGCTTTCATTTGATTCATTTCCTGTGTGACATATTCCTTCAGTTCCTTATACTACTGTATCATGTGCTTCTCATTGTTAGTCAGAAGCTTTATAATAAGTTTTCTGAATTCTGTGTCCCCCATTTTCTCAGTGTCTTCCTCGGTTAACTCTAGGGTGTAGAGGCTTTTACTCCTTTGCAGGAGAGTTTTCAGTAACATTCATAGTGCCACTGTCTCTTCTTTTACTGTTTGGCGGATTCTGGTTGGTGGATTCTTAGTACAGATTTGTAAGATATATTACTTACAGGTCTGCAAGTCAATTTTTATGTTCAATCAACGTCCTGAATTAGGAATATGCCTTAATAACTGATTTGTCAGCTGTGCTGATCTTGTCAACACGAGCTGGCTCTTAAGCTTGAGTGCCAGCTGGAATTACCCTGGACGGAGTCTGTGGAATGCCACCATGGAACTGTTTTTTCTGCATAGCCTATGCAATGCTCTAAGCTGGAAGTGCTTTTGTTGCCAGCTTACCTCTTGCACAGCTCAGCAGTCTTCCCTTCAGTCTAATATTGCCTGGTCCTGTGAAAATGGCATCTGAGCTGTACTGATTAAGTGCATTTGCAGTTTACTGCTGCTCCTCCTAACATCCGAGCCCTTGCCCGTCTGTGCAGGACAGCACCTGACAGGGCACCAATATAGATCTGGGGCTCTTGGCTGTTAGATCTGGGGACCACACAGACCTTGCAGGATATGAGGCTGTTGTTGCTTTCCCTGTAGGCTCAGCTCAGTGCTGTTAGCTAGAAACAAACTCATTCCAGGCCATCCCTTGTAGTCTGCACTCTCTGTCTCACTACACAAGATGGCACCCATTAATGCACTGGCTGAGCATCAGAGCTACTGGCTTTCATAGATGGGGACCACATAGACCCTACAGGATGCAAAGCTGGTACTGCCCTTCCCGTGGGATCAGCTCTGTGTGATCCATGAGAAACAAACCCACTCTTAGCTGTTGCTTAACCCCACACTTACTGCCCCACCACACAAGATGACGCCCAAGCTGTGAGTCCTGTCCTGCCACTGGTATGCCCCCTGAAGTCCACAGCTCTTTTTCCGCTCATTGCTGAATAGTTATTCAGCTGGGTTGATAAGTATCAGGCTCTATTCGCCTCTCAAGCTCTCCATGCAAACCCAAGCTCCCAACCTTGCTGCCGTAAGAGCCTAGCTGCAGCTGCCTCTGGATCCCTGACTCTTGCTGGTGTCCAGATCCACTGGTTGGTGGATTTTCTGTTCACTGCCATTCTGCTCTGCCGTTGCTGCCGATGCCCCGTGTCCAGAGGGTCTCCAGGTAGATGCTGAAATCTTTTTTGTTCTTTGTCCATTAGACATTTTCCTTGTCAATCAAAAGATCTAAAAGCATGTGTCACCATTTCAGTAGGCTTTGGAGAAATAAGTTATTGCATAGTATGCTTATGGATGTAATATGTATTAGTTCTCAGTGTTTCTATTAGGTAATATTCCATGGATGTAATATATATTAATTCATTCCGAGTGTTTCTAGTAGGTACTATTCTATGGATATAATACATATTCATTCTCAGTGTTTCTAGTAGATACTATTTTAGTATTCTTTCAGATACAGTGATAGCTCTCTCTGCCTCTGTTTCTTGGCAGATTCTTCAGAACCAAACGAGTACAGAATTTCCTCTGGTGACCTGGATGAAACCTTCTCCATTCACCCGTGGCTGGGCACCATTCACACCCGGAAGCCTTTGGACCATGAAACACAGCCCGTGGTGGTGCTCACGGTGCAGGCGCAGCTGGTAGGCTCATCAGCCTACAGTAACACAGAAGTCAACATCACGGTCATTGACGTCAATGACAACCACCCCACCTTTCCAACAGCCTCAGATGAGATTAAAATATCACAGAACACTGCTCCTGGCACAGCCCTCTACCTTGCACGTGCAGAGGACAAAGACAGTGGGCTAAATGGGTTCATCCGCTACAGCATTGCCAGCCCAAATCCCAGCGTCTTTGCCATCCACAGAGAGCTTGGCGTGGTACACCTTAGTGCGAGCCTGGCCGGTGATGGGCTACGTAACTACACACTCACTCTCAGGGCCCAGGACCTGGGTACTCCTCCTCGGGCATCGCTGTTGGTCTTGACAGTGGTTGTAGAGCCTCAAGATCAAAGCCGACCTTTGGCTTTTCAAAACTTCATCTATCAAGTGGAAGTTAGTGAGTCTCTTTCAGTGATGACACAACTCTTGCAAATACAGGCCTTCCCATGTGGCCCACAGGCCACAGCCTCTCAGCCTGCATACTCCCTGGAGCCTGGCTTAAGCTCTGCCATGTTCGGGATCCACCCTTACACAGGCTGGATTTATCTGCGGCGACAGCTTGACTATGAATCCATACAAACATATAGTTTCAGAGCCTTTGCCTGGATCCCAGAGGATAGATTATCGCAAAATGTGAGCACTTCAGTAATTGTTCATGTCCTGGATGCGAATGACAACCCCCCTGCCTTCTTGCATGGTGTGTTGTTTTTGAAAGTTGAAGAAAGCCCTGTTCCCCAAGGGGTACTGGGCAAAATTACAGCAGTTGACGCAGACTCTGGAAGGAATGGACAGCTCTCATATTTCCTTTTGTCTGATGGAAAATTCTTCAAGATGAATCCCAATACAGGTAGCATTCTGCAGCTTTCACCTTTTCTTTTAAAATCGGGGTTGAGAAAACTGGAATCCGTAGGTGTAGTGTTAGTACAAAGATACAGTTACAGCTTTCTGACCATGTACTGTATTTGATTACTATTGGTTTAGGGTTTTAGAATGTAACAAGAAATAGGAGTAGAATTTCATCTGTAGTCATTTGTATTTCTCTTGGTTCCTGCTCACTTTGCCAGTACGGAACATGAACTGCCTAATGAGGTTTTGAACAGCAAACCACATAGGTGACTGTGGTCCTATGGAGTTATAGTGGAGCATGAAATACTACTATATAATGCTTTTATATGTTTAGATACACATTTATTTATTGTCTTGTTACAATTGCCAAAAGTACTCGGAGTAGCAGTTTGTTGCATAGATTTGTACCCTGGAAGCAGTAGGCTGTTACCGTGTTGCCTAGGTGTGTGGTAGGATGAAGGGGGGAGAGGGTTACAAAGTACACTCTGTGACACCCTGCCAACAACAAAATCCTCTAAAGCAGCTTTTCTAAGAACAGATTCTTGCGCCATGAAGTGCTGGGCCTGGACTAAATCCGTGCAAGTCGGTTGGTTCGCACCCATTATTCTTTATCATTTGTGGGCACTTATGCGGTATTAACGTCTGTCATATGAAACTGGAAATTAATCCAGTTCTTAAAATTTCAGAATCATTCTAGTAATAGTAACCTATTTCTCAAATTTTCATTCCTGGAAGGAAAGGGGGAAGAATGAGAGTGAGTTTTTTTTTTATGAGGTCTTCAGTTAAAAACTAAACAGGAGAAACGATGGCATTTTAAAATGTGTATCACGAATACTTCAAGACTTTGTAGCCCACAACACATGTGTTTATATTACACTTATGCAGCTGGGGTAGCAGAGACTCTGAGTACAAGTCACAGTGCAAGTAGGAGGTGTGAGGAAGCCACCGTCATCTGCAGTGGGTGATGGCCAGTGTAAGGGGCCAGACTTTGAATTGACTGCTGGTGGACTCTGTCCCTAAGGCCCCCCCGTGTGCGCGGCTGCGCAACAGCCAGAAACTTTCACACTGATGCATCTGGCTTCCAAGGAAGGGAGCTGTGTCAGTTAGGAGCCCTTCTGCGGGACACCAGTTGATCAGGGCACACTTGGCCCTGCTTGCACTGCACTGTGCAAAGTGTTCTTGATTGTCCCTGTGATTATGCAAATTATTTTTAATGTACAAATTAGGGTTACTTCCTCCAGGATCTTCTTTCTCCAGTTAATCCAGCCCCCAGAGTCAGGTACCATACGTTCATTCCTTATTTTAGGGAATGACTTGAAACAAGCAGGTGAATTTCAGAACTTTTATTTCCTTCACAGCAATGGGGAGCAATCCTCTGTGAGCTAAAAAAAAAAAAACAGCTCACCAATGTATGAGAAGGGTTCTGAAAGGACTATGCAATGGGAAGCCATTTCCATTCACAGGTAACAGGCAGTATGGCAAGGCAGGGATGGAGGGAATCCTTCAGAATGTGGTAACCAGCCTGCCCTTGGTGTTCTGCTACCTGGAGCACTCCTCACAGTGGTCAGGACTCCAGTGCCCATGGCCGCCACCCATCCCCGCCCACCCCAGCCTCAGGCTGGGCCTGTGGTATTTCACATGTCCTACCACTGAACAGCTTCTATGCATCAATTGGGGTCATAAAGTGTGAAGCATCTTCAAAACATTTTCAGAAAGTGTCCATTATTAAAAAGACACTATGCATGAACTTCAAAATATTTTCTGACAAAATCAATTTACCTGGTAATTCTGTTTATTGAGAACTTTTGGAAATACCGTTATAAACATGAATTTGCCATTCAGAATTTAGAGTGTTCAAGGACTTACTGTTAGGAACTTTTTTTTACATAATATTTTATTATTTTTGAGATAGCATTTTTAATTTACATTTTAGTCAAAGGGTTAATGGGATACTAAATAAAAAATCACCAAATGAATAGTGTAAAAATCCAGTGGGGAAGTAGGCCAGGGTTATAAAAGGTAATCAAATGAAAAGATATTCCACTTCAATCATTAAAAGTAAATATTGAAACTTGCAACAAAGATAATGCAAGTCTCGAGCAGCTGAAATGGGAGGCCGAACGTGACAACCGGCTGCACAACAGAGATGTGGAAAGCATCCTCAGGAAAAAGAAACATTTCAAAAAGAAGAAGCTGAAATTCACTCAAAAAACTAAAAAGCCAAGGAAATGAGTTATTTATTAATTATGAATTAAAATTCTACTTTTAGTTTTTGCTGTTACACCACATTTCTTGAGCTTGTTCTCTGATCCCATACATTCCAGACTGTTCAACTGATTTGTAATAAACTATAAATAAAACACCTGTCATTTTACAAGAAAAAAAAATGTAAATATTGAAAGCCATGGAATCATTACAACTATAGTAATATATGGCTCCTTTTTTTATTAATTATGTTGTATTATGTGACACATAATGCTGTGGGACTCCCCCACCCCCTCCCCCCCTTGGTGGATTCCTCCCCCTAGTTGCATTACCAGTTCAAGATCAGTTGAGATTCTTTCATTGCGAGCACATACCAAGCATAGAGTCCTGCATCTTATTGTCCAGATAAATTCAACAGTTTCTTTTTTTTTTTTTTTAAAGATTTTTATTCATTTTATTACAGCCAGATATAACAGAGGAGGCGAGACAGAGAGGAAGATCTTCCGTCCGATGTTTCACTCCCCAAGTGAGCTGCAACCGGCCGGTGCGCGCCAATCCGAAGCCGGGAACCTGGAACCTCTTCCAGGTCTCCCACGCGGGCGCAGTGTCCCAATGCATTGGGCCGTCCTCTCCTGCTTTCCCAGGCCACAAGCAGGGAGCTGGATGGGAAGTGGAGGTGCCGGGATTAGAACCGGGGCCCATATGGGATCCCGGGGCGTTCAAGGCAAGGACTTTAGCTGCTAGGCCACGCCGCCGGGCCCAATTCAACAGTTTCTTAAGGAGACCATCTCTGGTCTGAAGGTAGAGCTGGCAGAATATCGTCCCAATCAATTAGAAGCCCCAGCACAACATCAACAACAATTTACAACATTATAGAATTAATTGCCATAGTATTGAGTAATCAATATGTTATAACAGTGCGAGTTCTTAACCACCTCTGTGATTACTTCATTGACCCTTCATTTTTTGTTTGTACTCAGCACCGGCTACTATATACCTTTAAGTGGCTATAGGGTACTATTCAGCTGTCTCGTGTCTGTTTTCATTTGTTTATTGTGTTGATACATAATTTTGCTGAACTTAGTAGATTTTAGGATAGTCTTAAACCGGCTTATAAATCTAACCAGGTCTTTGTCTACAGTTGAGGTGCAGAACAGTTTTAGGAGGGGTGTGCAGAGAAATCTTCAATACCCTAGTGAGGAGTATCTTTGTGTCCTATCTAGTAAGGTTTATGTGGATCCACCCTGATCGTTTCCTGTTTGGTTCTAAGCTTTCATTGTATTTCCCTGACTATCCTATTTTTTTATTTTTCTATTGTTTATTTTTTATTGTTTTTTTTGGGGGGGGGGTGATCCAGGGCGGTCCTGATGGTCATTGCTAGAGAGGGTGGGGACCCAAAGCTGGAGCTAAGCAAGGACCAGAAGAAGCTCCTCTCCCTAGACCCGAAGGAAGTTTGCTGTTCTTCTGTTTCTGCAGATCCCTCAGGGCTCCTGGCTGTTGTTCTGATGACCTTGGATCCTGTGAGGAAGGATTCGGGCTTCTTCCATCCCATGTGGGAGATCCAAACGGGGCTGGGTGACCTTGGAGTTCTCAGCCTCCGAAGGCACTCCAATTCCCCGTGGTCTTCTTGTCTGTTGGGATGTGGTCCTTGGTGCCCGTACTGATAGTCCTTGGTGAGGATCCGAGTCTTTTGGGTTGGGATACAAGCCTCCTCCTGTCCACCTGCTCCACTCTGGGGTCCCCCCCTGCTCTATGCGTATGACCTCCTGTTAAGAGGTTGTGAGGATCGCTCTTGATTCCCCCATATGTCTTTGTAGTTTAACTGTTGTTTAATGCTGACTTGAGTCTGTTGTCTATGAATTACCTGTTATGTTTCTTGTAGGTTATAGTTTACGTCTTCCTCACACATTCTAAGGAGATGGAAGATTTCCCTGTTCTTCCACTCCATTTCCGAGTAGCTTAGGGTCTTAAAAGTATATTAGGTTTTTACAATTCTTTGATGTAGATCATAAGCAGTGTGATTCACATTAATTGTATGTTCATTGAATTCATCACAGTATCTCAATGCATTAGATACAGACTGTTTGAGGTTAAAATAATATTACAATACATGGGTACTATTTTCTGAATTGACATCCTTTTATTTTATATTAAGGCAAACATGTGGTATTTAACCTTTTGGGATTGGCTCATTTCCCTTAGCATTATGGTTTCCAGTTTGGCCCATTTGGCCACAAAGAACTGCATTTTGTTTTTTTTAATAGCTGAGTAGTATTCCATGGAGTAGATGAACCATAGCTTTCTTATCCAATCCTCTGTTGATGGGCATTCTGGCTGCTTCCATGTTTTTGCAATTATTGATTGTGCTGCTATAAACATAGGTTTAGGGTACTTTGGTTGGGATTGCATTGAATGTATATATTGATTTTGGTAGAATAGACATTTAATGATATCGATTTTGCCTATCCAGGAGCCTGGGATGTTGTTCCATCTTTTGAGGTCTTGCTCAATTTCTTTTTTAAGGATTTTGTGATTTTCTTCAAAAAGGTCTCCTACATTTTTGGTTAGATTTATCCCCAGATACTTCATACTTTTCTCTGTTATTTTGAATGGTATCTTGCTGGTTAGGTCTTTTTCCATCTTTGGGCTGTTTGCATACACTATGGCTGTTGATTTTTGTTCATTAATTTTGTATCCTGCTACTCTACCAAACTCCCGTATAAGTTCTAGGAGTCTCTGTATTGAGTCTCTTGGTTCTTCTATGTAGAGGATCATGTCATCTGTGAATAGTGAAAGCTTGACTTCTTCCTTTCCCATTTGAATTCCTTTGATTCCTTTTTCTTGTCTTATGGCCTCTGTGAGTACTTCTAGTACTATGTTGAATAGCAGTCATGATAGTGGGTATCCTTGCCTTGTGCCAGATCTCAGTGGGAAGGATTCCAATTTTTCTCAATTCAGTATGACGCTGGCATTGGGTTTTTCATATATTGCTTTGATTATGTTGTGGATTTTTCCTTCTATGCCTATCCTGGTTAGGGTTTTTAACATAAAGTGATGTTGGATTTTGTCGAAGGCTTTTTCTGCATCTATTGATACTATTATATGGTTTTTGTTTTTCAGTTTTTGGATGTGGTGTATCACATTTATGGATTTCTGTATGTTGAACCATCCCTGCATTCCCTAGATGAATCCTACGTGGTCTGGATGTATGAAATGTCTGATGTTTTTTTTTGAATTCTATTGGCTAGGATTTTGTTGAGGATCTTAGCATCAATGTTCATCTCTCAGATTGGTCTGTAGTTCTCCTTCTCTGTTAATTCTCTAACCGGTTTTGGGATTAAAATGATGTTGACTTCATAGAATGAGTTTGGAAGGGTTGCTTCCTTTTTAGTTGTTTTGAAGAGCTTGTAGAGGATTGGGGTTAGCTCTGTTTCGAATGTTTTGTAGAATTCTGCGGTGAAGCCATCTGGACCTGGGCTTTTCTTGGTTGGGAGCTCTTTAATCACTGACTCTATCTCTGCTTCAGTTATGGGTTTATTCAGGTCTTCTGTTGCTTCTGGGGTGAGTTTTGGTAAGTGGTGGGAGTCTAGGAACCTTTCCATTTCCTGGTGGTTTTTTGATTTGTTGGAGTACAGGTCTTTGTAGTAATTTCTAATTATGTTCTTAATGGTTGTAATGTCTGTTGTTATGTTGCCATTTTCATCTTTGATGCTGTTAATTCTCGCTTTCCCTTGTTTTTGCTTTGTCAATCGGGCCAGTGGGGTGTCTATTTTATTTATCTTCTCAAGAAACCAGCATTTTGATTCATTGATTTTGTGTATAGTTTTTTAAATTTCTATTTGATTAATTTGCTCCCTTGTTTTGATAATTTCTTGCTTCCTATTGTTTGTGGGGTCATTTCACTGCTGTATTTCCAATTCTTGGAGGTTTGTGCTTAATTCCTATATTTGATGCCTTTCTTGGGCCTTGACATGAGCACCAATTGCAAAAGGTTTACCAAGTAACACTGCTTTGGCTGTGTCCCACAAGTTTTGGAATGTTGTATCTGAGTTTTCATTGGTGTCCATAAATTTTTTGATCTCATCTTTAATTTCTTCCCTAACCCATTGTTCGTTTAATAGCATATTGTTCAACCGCCAAGAGTTTACGTATTTCCTGGGGCATTTTGAATTGCTGATTTCCAGTTTCATTCTGTGATGGTCTGAGAAGGTACATGGTATGATTCTGATGTTTTTTTGTAGTTAGGCTTGCTTTGTGTCCTATCATGTTGTCTATCCTGGAGAAGGTGCCATGCACTGCTGAAAAAATGTATAATCTGCGGCCTTAGGATGAAATGTTCTGTATATGTCTACTAGGTCCAGTTGTTCTAATGTTTGTGTGAGCTCTGTAGCTTCTCTGTTGAGCTTTTGTCTCATTGATCTATCTATTGGTGTTAATGGGGTGTTCAGATCTCCCAGGATTATCGTATGTTAATCTGTATCTCCCTTTAAATCTATAAGTAATTGTTTCATGTAGCTGGGTGCATCTGGACTTGGAGCATAAATTTTTTTTATTATTACATTGCATTATGTGACACAGGTTTATAGGTACTGGGATTCCCCCCCACCCCTCCCCAAAACCTTCCCCCATGGTAGATTCTTCCACCTTGCTGCATTGCCACAGTTCAAGTTCAGTTGAGATTCTTTCATTACAAGCATATACCAAACATAGAGTCCAGCATCTTATCGTCCAGATAAGTTCAACGGCTTCTTGGGGAGACCATCTCTGGTCTGAAGGTAGAGCCAGTAGAGTGTCATCCCGATCAATTAAAAGCCCCAACATAACATCAGAAACAATTTATAATGTTATGGAATTAGTGGACAGAGTATTGGGTAACCAATATGTTAACAAATATACAAGTTCTTAACCACAATGGAGCATAAATGTTAAGGATGGTAATTACTTCCTGATGTATCTTTCCTTTTAACAATATAAAATGCCCTTGTGGGTCCTTTTTGATGTTTGTCATGTTGAAGTTTATATCATCTGAAATTAGGACCGCTACACTGGCCTTTTTTTCTCATCCGTTGGCATGAAATATCTTTTTCCAACCCTTCACTTTCAGTTTCTTAGCATCTTTTCTGGTTAGATGCATCTCTTGTAGGCAGCAGATAGTTGGGTCCTGTTTGTTGATTCCATCTGTTAATCTATATCTTTTGACTGATGAATTTAGGCCATTTGTGTTTAGGGTTAATATTGAGAGGTTGTGATTTTGTCCTGCCATGCGTGTGTGTTTTTGAGGGTGTTGGTATCTAATTGTTTTTCCTTGCGTGGACTTTAGTGGGGAGGTCTTCCCATTTGCCATCCTTGCTTATGGTTTGCTTCCTTTTTCTCTGGGAGTAGTGCATTTCTAAGGAGATTTGGTAGAGCTGGTTTTGTGCTGGCATATTCTTCTAAATTCTCCTTGCTTCTAATTTCTCCTTACTATGGAAGTATCTAATTTCATTCTCAAATACAAATGAGATCTTTGCTGGGTGCATTATTTTTGGTTGACAGTTGTTCTGTTTCAGTATTTGAAAGACTTTATTCCATCCCCTTCTTGCTTGGAGCGTCTGTTCTGAGAAGTCAGCAGTGATCCTGATGGACCTGCCTCTAAATGTAAGCTTGTCTTTGCTTCATGCTAGCCTCGGGATTCTTTCTTTGTATTCGTTGGAGGGGAGCTTGATTACCACGTGTCTGGGTGAAGATCTTTTTGGGTCATATCTGTGGGACGTTCTTTGGCCTTCTTGGATTTGTATTGGGCTCATGTTCCAAGTGTTTTGGAAGTACTCCTGTATAATTTCATCGAGCACCGGTTGTACACCTGTCTCTCTTTCCACTCCTTCTGGAAGGCCTATGATTCTGATATTCGACTTCTTGATGTTGTTGTTCATCTCCTGCATTGCTTTGTTTTGTTCAGTTGTATCTCCAGTTGGTTAATAATCTGTCTGCTTTCATTCTGGGAGTCTTCCAATTCGGATATCCTGTCTTCTGCTGCTATAATTCTGTTGGCTAAGCTCTCAACTCTGTGCTTCAGGTCAAGGATCTCATTTTTGACTAATTTTGTTTCTGTGATCATGTGGTTTTTGAATTCCTTAAGTTCCTCCCATTGTTTTTCATTGTCTCTGAAGAGTTTCATAATTATTTTTCTGAACTCCTTATCTGATATGTCTTCAATTTCTTCATCTGTGATCTATGCAATTGACCAGGCCTTTTGGCAACTTTTTGGGGTGGCACTGGCTCCTTGCTCTGACTCATTTATTTTCCTGTGACCTCGCCCCATGTTTGTGTGATATAGGGTATTGCTGGCTTCAATCCCTTGACCTCTGCTGTCACCTAGTGGGTGGCTTGAGGTCTTGCTGACCTAGATTTTTTTTTTTCTTCTTTGTGGCACCTGGATTCCCCTCCCCCTACTTCTTCAGTCTGTGGTTTTGTGGATTCTTTAAAACCGGGATTTATGGTAGCTTTTGAGAGTCCCTTATGTGGAGTTCTCGTGGCCCTGGGATTGGCGCCGCCCAGTGCTGGGGAGCTCCAGCTCCC
This sequence comes from Ochotona princeps, assembly GCF_030435755.1. Taxonomy (NCBI): domain Eukaryota; kingdom Metazoa; phylum Chordata; class Mammalia; order Lagomorpha; family Ochotonidae; genus Ochotona; species Ochotona princeps. The sequence continues at coordinate 4,656,480 of NC_080838.1, forward strand.
AGGATATTCCAGGCTCTTTGTTTCCGTGCCTAGATGCCAATCTGGCCCATCTGCCCAGGTCTAAGTCTACCCAGATCCGAGCCAACAGATTAGGCACCTTTCACCGTGTTTTTGTCCCAAGTTCCTACTGCTAAGGGCAGGCACTTCCCTGTGTTAGTGACTCACCAAGGTTTGCAGTGTCACTTTATTTGAACTAGGAGGATAAATTCTTGGTGGTCAGAATCTTGGGCAGCCACTTGGTGCTTTCTCACACACAGAATTTATGGCTTGCTGGCTGGCTGACACCCTGGCTCACTTCCTAGCGGGTGCTGGCTGCTGCAGGAGTTGCTGCCGACAGAGAAAGGCAGCTGTGATTTGAGGCCTAATGCTCCATGGCTGACGCTTGGGGGAAAGTGCCACAGGTACTGCATTTCCAGGCAAGGGTCTGTAGGACTTCAGAATGAGTCAGGATGTTGCTGCCTGTGGCTACACATTGGTTTCGTGAGATTTGAAAAAGCCCGGGATATATGAAAATCAAACTATTGCCAGAAGAATGCTGTGTGACTCTCCAAAAGCATCTTGCCATTGTGCTAGTGTAATACTTGCCACGTGTAATGTAATCTGCAGCTTACAGAATGCTTTTGGATCTGTGGTTTTATTTGCCTTGTGATAACAGCCTCAGGAGGTAGATTCACATAGAGCTTAGACTGGGGTATGGGTGAGAGGGTGGGTGGGAACTGGGGCTCAAACCTAGAACTTGTAATGCCAAACCTCATGTACTTTCCATTATTCTATATGAAGGGTTTTAAAAATGCAGATTATGAAAAAAATGAATGGATTTCAAAATTTTTTTGCATTTAAAAAACTTCTCTGAACACCGACTTTCCATGAACTTCTGGAAGTAACTTCCTGCTGCAACAAAAAAGACGACAGTCATTTTGAATCTTTATTATTACTAAATTCTTGCAGAGATTGTAACATGTTTTATGAATCTGGTTTTTCAAAAAAATTGGAATGGTTGATGATAGACTCTTGATATACAAGTCTGACCATTTAAAGTGGCGTTTTCAAGAGCCACTTTAGAACAGAGCCAGACAGCTCACTACGCGGCCTGGAAAGCTGTGCTTTTGTCCAAATGCTACTCTTAGTTTCTCCTTCCTGCAATTTGTTTTGGAGACTGTTCATAGCGCCAGTCTGGTGCCACACAGCGTGCTCATGGCTTCGGCTCTGTTCTGTGTTCCTCAGGCGAATTGATGAGCTGGCTGGCACTGGATCGGGAGCTCCAGGGGCACCACCGGGTGACTGTCCTGGTGACTGACCATGGGTCGCCTCCGCGGAACGCCACCACCACAGTCCATATCACAGTGTCCGACGTCAATGATAACAGACCCTTCTTCCCGCAGTGTCTCCCTGGAGGAGAACTGCACATCAAGGTTTGTGGAGTAGGAATGGCTTATGCAATGAACGCGTAGTATCCCAAGTCACTTGCTTAGAGCACCATCTTGTGGTAAAAGCTGTGAATTTATCAAATTGGTTTTGGTGTGGCAATGCATACATTTTAAAGACTTTAACAAGGAGAAAGAGATGAATGTATGTGTCTGTGGCTGAAGAGACAGAAGGAGTGTGTCTTTTGTGTGCAAACGCAGTGGCTTGATAATCTTGTCCTTGGAGTCTTGTGGCTGAAACACCCGGAGCATCTGAGGGCAGTTGGCCTCCAAGCCGGAGTTCCACTCCGCGCTTGATTTCGATATTCCAGGAGCGTGTCTGCTCATTTGAAAGAGGTTTCCTGAAGGAAATTTCCTGGTTTTCTGAAGCAAGCATATTTTAGTCCATCACATTCGCTTTGTAAACAATATCCTTAAACACTGATGAATGCTCATTTTTTTCCCACGGAATTTATGGAAGTGTCTCAGATAATTCATATTAAAAGCACTTCACCTATGTAACTTTTGTACGGTAGACATTTGAATTGTCTGCGGAGTTTTATGTGGGTTTTCAAGGAGCTCTAAAGATTCGTAGCTTTAAAAGTTCTTAGTGTATGCTTGAGTTCACAGGTCTGTTGCTTTGTATTTTTTAAAGATATCACTGACTCCTTTGCAAACCTTGTTTTTTTTTTTTTTTTTTTTTTTCTGATGACAGGTTCTGGAAGGGCAGCCCGTAAATATGTTGGTTACAACTGTGTTTGCGAAGGATCTGGATGAAGGCAACAATGCAGAAGTTACATACTCAGTGTTGTCAAGAGGTACAGGCCATTGTTAGGTTTAAGAGTTTTTCTGGGAAAATAACTTGTATAACAATTTCCCAGATTACTGTCTGTGGTTAACTTTGAAAATAACAACCAAATTACAAGTAAGATACATTTTTAATGTAAAAAAAAATCAAAGGTATTTTGTAAAAAAATTTCTTTCAAAAGCCTAATGAAAAATACGGCTTTCTGGGTAGGGAACTTTTGTCCCACGAGCCATGTAAGGCCCCATTAAGTCATTCTATCTGGCCCTGGCTAGGCCACAGCAGACAAGACTCAAAATCCAATAAATCTATAGTAGGCTAATTTTCAAGTTGAAAGTTTTTTCATGACCCATGAATTGTGTTGTAAATAGCCAAATGACCCTTGACAGAACAAGGTTGCCCATCCCTGAATGGTAACCATCTATCCTACATGAATAGCTTACAGTAATCTGAAGTACATATCATCTTTTATTAAAAAGAAAGCAGGAACTACTGAATAAGAAGTGGTATTGAACATGACTACAAATGCCAGAAATCTGTGAAGTCTATGAAAGTTACTCTTAGAGTCAGTCATAGCTGGAGAATATCATGTACGTATGTCTTGCCAGGTATGCAAACATGGGAATTTTATTAAGAGAGATTACACTGTGTCATTTAAAGAAAAAGATTTATGTATTTATTTGAAAGTCAGATAGAGGGGGAAGGAAACAGAGAGAGATGATCTTAAATCCACTGGTTCATTCCAAGATGGCCCCAGTGGCTAGGGATAGGCCAGGTTGAGGCCCAAAGCTTCATCCAAGTCTCCCACATAGATGTCAGGGGCCCAAGCACTTGAGTCATCTTCCACTGCTTTTCCTAGGCCATTTGCAGCGAGCTGGATCAGAAGTGGAGCAGTGCAGATTTAAATTGGCACGCTGATGGGAGGCCAGTGTGGCAGCAGCTGTATGTGCTATGCCACAGCACTGGGTCCACTTTTTGCTTTTCTCTCTCTCTCTCTCTCTCTCTCTCTCTCTTTTGTTTTTTAGTAAATACAGGCCTTAGGCTTGCTTCAGTCGTTAAATTTAGTTGGTTTTGTATTTTAAGCTATTGTTAATATTTTTTTTGTTTGATTTTTGAAATTTCTGACAAGTTATTGAGAATTAATGCTCCATTAAATAGTTCAATAAAGTAAAGATTGGTTCATCATAAATCTAGGCAAGGAATATAATAATAATTAAATGAGAAAAATTCATTCACATACATTAAATTTTAAAATAATCACAGATCACTAGAACTATGGTAGTATACCCTTCCTAATGATTTGTTACAATAAGATAAAAACAAAGTTTGACAAAACTTTGCTAAAGACATCTGTTTCTTTCTTGTGTTTGATGCATATATAGGAAAGCAAGAATCAGCATTGCCCGTATCTGTAGATAAAATCTAATCATCTCTGCAAAAAACCCCAAAAGACGCTCCAGGCAAAGTGTTAAAGCCTGCCAGGTTTTCTGGGAGGAGTGCCAACCTACAAAACCCACTTGCAGCGCTAAAATTCAGCACCTTAGATTCTAACAAGAAAGGATCCAGTTTTGTGGTGTAGCTAGTTCAGCCACCACCTGCAGTACCAGCATCCTATGTGTGCATCAGGTTCAAGCTGTGGCTGCTCTGTCTACCAGCCAACTGTGTTTTAATGCTCCTGGGAAAAAAGAGGAAGATAGTCCGAATGCTTGGGCCCCTGCTACCCATGTAGGAGTTTTAGGATCCTGGTTTCTGCCAGTCTAACCCAGGCTATTTGGACCATTTCGAGAGTGAGCCAGTGGAGAGAAGTGGTCTGTCTGTTTCTCCCTCTTTGACTTTCAAATAAACAAATTAAAATCATGGAGTACAGGACAGACTTACATCAGGGAGTGAAGACCTTCATTTTGAGCCCTTTCATTTGATTTGGCTCCTCTGGGGGATGGGAAATGGATCTTGTGTCTATATGATATTATCCTGCTGTTCTCAAAGAAAGACACATTATAAAGCTTTCAGAACTACCTATGTCATCATATGTCCTTGAAACAGAAAATTCCAATGAATATATACAAAGAAAGAAGACAGTTTTAGATAAATACATATTTATTACCTGATTTGGCCAGTACACAATACGTATATGTGCCAACATATCACATTGTATCCAATAAAAATGCAAAATTATTATATGCCACTAAAAATGAATCTTTAAAAAGGTACAAAACTTTTGGGTGAAAATCAACAAAATATTAAGGAAGAATGTAAAATACCCATATGCCATGACCCCAAGAGCTTCTGCCTGGCCCAACACCCGAATGGCATTATTTTTTTTTAAAGATTTATTTATTTTATTACAAAGTCAGATATACAGAGAGGATAGACAGAGAGGAAGACCTTTTGTCTGATGATTCACTCCCCAGGTGAGCGCAACGGCTGGTGTTGTGCCGATCTGAAGTCTTAAGCCAGAAATTTCCTCTAGGTCTCCCACATGGGTGTAGGAACCCAAGATTTTGGGCTGTCCTCGACTGCTTTCTCAGGCTACAAGCAGGGGGCTGGATGGGAAGTGGAGCTGCCAGGATTAGAACTGGCGCCCAAATGGGATCCCAGTGCATTCAAGGTGAGGACTTTAACTACTAGGCCACCGCTCCAGGCCATCAAATGGCATTATTGAATTGAGTTTTGAACATTTAGTACTGCTCATTTTGGGCTTCAAGTTACGCCAGCAAGTCTTAGACAGGAAATCTGTAAAATTAATCTGCAACTTTCTATTCTACTAGATACAGAGAGGGTCTAGAGGACTACTAAGTTTGTGTCCAAAGGACCCAGGATCAAACCTTAGGAGGATTTCAGTGTTGAAGGTTGGGACAGTTTTAATGTCAATAGGGGTAATAAAGACAGTAAGCTAGAACATGATTACCTACCATGCTTAAGGATTCTTAAAATGAAAGCAAGCTGTAACTTTGCTTATCCCAGCTGTAACATGAGAGACTAAGAAAAAGATAGCCTGTTATTTAAAAAACTATTAAGTAGCAGTTTAGCATTAAATATGTATCCTGCCTTATCTGTAATGAACTATTTCACTGGGTCCCTCCCTCACACTCCTTCCCCCCGCAAAAAAAGATGGGACCAAGTTTTTCTTGACTGCAGCATTCCAGCTAATACAAGTAGAAGTGATAATAAACCACAATACTGTACTTTGCTGCACTTAATGAATCCTTAGGAAATCTATGCTACATATCAACAGAGGCCAATATCAGGAACAAAAACCAGCTAGGTATTAGGCTCTAGAAGGAAACACAGCATTTGTGATACATCTTACCCCCTTCCCAAATCAAGCCTGAGCTGAGTCTGAAGAATTCTCTAATTTTGCTTCTAATTTTAAGGAAAACACATTGCACAGAGGAACCTAAACTACAGGTGGAAAATACAACAACCAAATCTAGATAATGGGAAACTTCAGAAGCCATGAGCCTGCTTTCTTTTTCTTTTCTTCTTATTTTCAAATCAATTAATTGCAAGGTTTAAAAAAAAAAAAAGATGGCAGGAATCGGTAGATTGAAGAAATATGCAATAAATGACCCGCATTTTGATTCTAATTTGAAGAAAAAACACAATAAGGTACTTAAGAGATAATTAGATGTTTTGAAATGTGTTGGCCATTTGGTATTAAGGAATCATATACCACTGTGGTTATGTTTCTGTCACTCTTATCTTTTGGTGATACATTTGAAATATAGCCAGAAGAATTAGTATAATTTCTGGGGTTTACTTCAGAGGAAAATTGGGAAAAAAAAAAGCCTGTAAATAAAGAGCATTGAATAAGACTGGCTATCAGTTGATCATGTGGGAGTTGATTTATCGTTTTGTCTACTTTTCTTGTTTGAAAATACCCACAGTAATTTTTTTAAAGTGCTGTAATATTCCTCCTCTGTAATTTGGTGAGTTTTTATGTTTATACCTTTGGAGAGTTTATGGAAGTAAATGTTCCAGATTATCTCAAACACACTGGATTAGTTGATTTTTTATTTCTTCCTTGTCAGTTAGCACTGATTTCTTCATTTTGTGTGTCTGTATGTAGATGGTTCTGATCACTTTAAGATTGATGCCAACAGTGGTGAAATAAGAACAACCAGGATGCTTTCCTATGCTTCCCGACCCTCCTTCAAGCTGATTGTTGTGGCCAGTGATCAGGGGGTGCCTCCTCTCCAGGGCCAGGCAATTATTAATATTCAGGTAAAGCCATCACCATAAATTGCAGGCAGGTGGACTGAAGGTGTCATTTGATTTTTTAATAAAGATACATATTTTTTTATTTTGTTTGAAATGTGGAGCTATAGAGAGAGGGAAGGCTAAAGTGAGAGGGAGAGAGAAAGAAAAAGATTGTTCATTGATTTGTTCCTCAAAAGGTCTCAATAGCCATGGTTGGGTCAGACGGAAGTCAGGAGCTTCTGGGCCTCCCATGTGGGTGCAGTGGACTAACCGCTCAAACTGGACCTGCACCCAGGTGCATTAACAGGGAACTGACAAGTCAGGGCCCATATGTGATGCCAGTGTTGCAGACAGCGGTTTAACTCTCTGTGTCACAACACCAGATTCTCATTTGGTTTTTGTGTAAGCATGTAGAGTGACTATATAGTCTTTATAAATACTATTTTAAGAGCACATTCTATACAGGTTTACCATTGTGTCACTCTGAGTATTTAAATTTAAATAATTCAAGTTATCTTTGTACAACTCTTTACAAGTTTTTCATTTCTTCATGAGCATTGTGCTTTATGATGGAAAATAAAAGTGAGCCTTGCCTTTTACTTAGTGAGGGCCTGGAAAATTTGTAGGAGAACCTTGTATGTAAACAAATGACCATGTAATAAATCACAGGTTTTTACATTTTTTCTAAAGGTTAGCAAGGTTGCTCAAGACCCGCTTTTGAGGATGTTACTTTGTGTCAAGAGAACAAGTTATAGGATGTTTTCCTGCTAGAAAAAAGTACTACAAACCAACAACAGATATGACTATGCATAACCAAATTCTTTTCCTGAAGCAGTATGTCTGTGTGTGTGTGTGTGTGTGTGTGTGCGTGTGTGTGTGTGCTGAAAATTATGTGTCCCTTACAGTTTTATTGCTAAATCATATTTTTTCAAGACTGGATATAGGCGAATTATGAGAAGCATCTATATAGCCAACCTTGAAGTTTCTTGTTTCGCACAGAGATACAAGATGCTTACATGTAAACATAGTTGTCACGTTGCATAGACTCTTCTTTTTTTAAGATTTATTTATTTTTATTGGAAGGGCAGATGTACAGAGATGATGAGAGACAGAGAGGAAAATCTTCTATCCAATGGTTCACTCCCCAAATGGCTGCAATGCTGGAGCTGAGCCAGTCCGAAGCCAGGAGCCCAGAGCTTCTTCCAGGTCTCCCACGTGGGTGCAGGGTCCCAAGGCTTTGGGCCATCTTCTGCTGCTTTCCCAGGCCACAAGCAGGGAGCTGGATGGGAAGGGGGCCACTGGGATTAGAACCAGTGTCCGTATGTGATCCTGGCATGCTCAAGGCAAGGACTTTAGCCGCTATGCTGGCACACCGGGCACAGTAGACTATTTCTTAGGCTTAGGGCCTGTACACACACACACACACACACACACACACACACACACACACACGTATATCACACAAAAGGAAGACTTTAGCTTCTTCTATACAATAGTCTGTATTGATCCATCTGTCTTAAAAATACCCCAAGTGAACAGTTCCATTTTATTCTGATTTCAGGTGATCCCGCTTTCCAAAGGGAGTGTTATCATTTCTCAGATGATTAGACATTTAGTCATACCAGAGAACTGGAAGCCTGCAAAACTACTGAGCTTGATCAAGTCACCTGACCACCTTCAACAGCATCGTCATGGAGAGCTGCATTTCAGTATTGTTGCAGATGACAAGGAGGGCCCCTTTGAGATTGACAGCACAACCGGAGATGTGTTCCTTGCTAAAGAACTTGACTATGAGATGACACCCCATTACCTTTTCAGAGTGGTCACTAAAGACTATAGCCAAGACCCAGCCCCAAATAGCACCATTTTCTTCAGTATTGATGTGGAAGACCACAATGACCACTCCCCGTCTTTCCAGGATGACTTCATTGTGATCAGTGTGGAAGAGAACGTCCCCGTGGGGACACTGGTGCATGTCTTCAATGCCAAAGATGGTGATGGCAGCTTTCTAAACAGTAGGATTCAGTACTCCATCGAATCCCACCACCCTGGAGTGAATCCTTTTCTCATCCACCCCTCATTTGGCACGCTGGTCACCGCGTCTGCCCTAGACAGAGAGAGTGTTGCGGCTGTCAGCCTGACGGTAACTGCATCTGATCGAGCTGTGAATGTGACGGACCGGCGGGTGGCATCACTCACCGCCAGAGTAGTGATTGTGGATGTAAACGACCACAGTCCCACTATTACATCTCTCCCCATTGTCCAAATTCGAGAGGATGTGGTGGTGGGCTCCTGGGTACACTGGATCACTGCTAAGGACCCAGATGAAGGAAGGAATGGGCAAGTGACATACAGTATCCTCTCAGGAAATGAAAACCTGGCCTTCGTGTTAGACAAATCATCAGGTGAAGTTCTTGTTTTATTTTACAGCAGTGACAAAATTTAACAGGTGGCCCGCTGTTGTAACAGAGCTTTAAAGGTATGGTACGATGTTGTTGGCTTCAGCTACAGTATTACACAGCAGATCTCTAAAGTTTATTCACTTTCATGACTGAAAGTTGTTTATCCCTAGTTCCCCTGCCATTCAGCCTGAGACATTGTGTTCCACTCTTTGATTCTATTAGATTATTCTAGATGCCTCCTGTTAGCCAAATCCTGTAGCATTTGTCTGTGAGTAGCTCATAACACTGAGTGTAATGTTCTCAAAGATCTTGCATGTCGTCACATACCTTTTCCCCCCTTGTTTAAATTATTTTTTGTGATACATTTTTGTAGGTATAGGGGATTTCCCTCTTTCCCCCCTCTTCCTCCCCATTTTCCCCATATTATTAGAGTAGCAAAGTCCTTTAGTAAGAGTTACAAGATTAACATTCTGCTATTTTAGCGCATCATGGCATTGTAGGCATAGGCAAAGATAGGAAATTTTGTATATATTTACAAGGAATATTTAACAGTTTCATTAGGGGTGCTCCTTTTATTCAGGAGTAGAGATGTATACTGCAATTTATCTTCGCTTCCTGGCATGTTCAGAAACCCGCTGATGTATCCCTTGAGACTCAAGTTCTTAGACCTCTGTCACCCACGGGAGGGGTCCAGGTTAAGTTCGGGGATTATGAATTCAGCCTGTACTGGCCCTGGCTGTTACAGGTATGTGAGGAGTGAACCAGTAGATGGAAAATTTCTTTCCAAGAAAAAAAAAAAAAAAGATATAGTTAAGGTACTCATGTTCCATACAGGAGTGTCTGGATGTAATTCCAGTTTGCAACTCCCACTCCTAATTCGAGCTTTGTGTTGAATCAGACACTGGGAGGCCATGGTGATGGCTAAATGAAGCACCCCTGTTGCTTCCAGAGTCATTAACAGGAAATTAGAACCAGCCAGACTTGAGCTCAGGCACTGGAATATGAGATGCATGTGCTTGGTAGTGTCCTAGTCACTGTGCCTGATACCCTCCCAAACTTTTATGTCATCTGAGAGGGTAGTGTGTATCTGTACAAAGCATCTGTCATGTGATTTTAAAAATAAATCTGTCTCTGCCTAATCTTTAGGGAATGTTAGAAAATTAGTGGATTACCATTTCATTCTCCGAAAGAGAAAAATCACTTCTACATGGACCTAAAAAAGTAGGAGCATTCTTGGCATTGGGGCTGGATCTGTAGGACTTTGAAGTCATGACTGTAGCCTAGCTATGTTTTGGGAAACTTCATCCAAATGTTTATTAGATGCTATGCACGTGATCACATTCTGACGAATGCATGGACATGACCTAAGCATCCACTGATCAAGAGGAGGTTAGAAGAGGCTGCTGATTGCTGTGGCAGCTGTGGTCTTCACAGCCTGTTCCCAGTGATACTCAAGATGGTGTCCACAATGGCTAAGGAGGGTCTATTTCAAACTGGTACAGAACCGAGATCATTAGGATTGTGTCCCAGTAATGGGAGTGCCATGGGGTTTGAACCTTTGCGGGGGCGGGGTGTGTGTGTTCAGTGGAGATTTTTTTTCAAAGACATTAACTGGTCATTGCCAGATGCATTCGTATTTCTTTTTGCCTCTGATAAGGCTTGAATTTCTTATAAAGAAGACAGTAGTGAGTTTTTCAGTAGCTGTAACTTTGAAATATTGAATAATGTGTAATTATCAAAAGTCACATCTCTGTTACCCACCCCCCCCGGAAAAGGAGGATTCCAAATGAAACTGTTAAATGTGCCTTGACAATGGTAGATTTCCAACCACTGTCTACCTGCAATGCCATGATGCACTTAGATAGCAAAGTGTTGGACTTGGGACTGTTGTTAAAGGACTATACTGTTGTGATAATATGAAGGAAAGCAGCGTGTGGGAGGAGGATGAGACAGGAAGGGGAGGTGGAGGGAAAATCCCGGTACCTCCAAAACCATATCATGGAGCGAGAAAAAGGCAATACTTAATTAATTAATTTTAAAAAGGAATCTGACTCAGTAAACCTCTTCATTGATTAGAAAAAAAGTTCGTAAAGGATGGCAGGAAGTAACATGAATCTTGATAGAAAATACAGTCTCTGGATTCTATGTAATGGCTACCAGTGTGTAACACTTTACATAAATAGAGTATATGTTTAAACAGCAGTGGATAAAGATAGGTTTTACTTCTTACACATCTTGTCTTCTGTTCGTCAGTGTTCATTTTGAAGACTTTCCGAGTATAAAGACACTACGCCTGTAACAAACATCAAGTGTCTTAAAGAGCAGTGTCGTGGTCAGTATCTGCAACTTTTCACATGGGAGGAAAATGATATTGTGCCGTAGATACATTTCAAAGTGGAAGTGTATTTGGAATGGATAAACCAAGTTATTACATGATTCTCTCAAATAATGGCATAAGCCAGATTTTGCAATAAAATCTTCCTTTGTTTTTTACTTTACTTTTTGTTTAGAAGGTAGACATAAACAGGTCTTCTGTCTAGCTCATTCTTTTGCAAAAGACAGAACGGGGCCAGGCTGCAGCCAGGAGTTGGGAACTCCAACGGTGTCTCCCACATGGGTCACACAGGGAGCCAGGTTCTCATCAGGGAGTCGCACTACTGGAAAGCTGGAGTTGGAAGCTCAGGACCTGGTACTCATAGCATGTACTCCCATCTGGGATGTGGCCATGCCAACAGGGAACCTAACCACTGTACCTGCCATGAGCCCCGCGGGATGACTTTTCTAACTACTGTTCACATTTTATTCCGAAGAATCCATAATGTGATTCACTCTTGACCAGTTGAAAGATGAAGACTCATTACCCACTACAAGGCACCGGTAAGTAAACATGACTTCTCTACAGACTAGATGTGTCATGTTCCTTTCCTCTCTGCCCAAACAGGCTTTCTAAGCACTGCCTGCTCCTTGGATTACGAAACTCAATCACAGCACTTGTTGACTCTCTTGGCCCTGGATCATGGCACCCCAGCACTGTCCTCAACGCAGACATTGACAGTCAATGTTGTTGATGTAAATGACGAGGCCCCAGTGTTTAAGCAGCACATTTATGAGGCTTCAGTGAAAGAAAATCAAAACCCAGGGGAGTTCGTCGCAAGGGTGGAAGCCGTGGATGGAGACTCAGGTAATCTGCAAATGTGGAAGCAAAATCATTAGTCCTTAATGACGAACACACAGAGAATTTTTCACTGGTGTAATTTAAAGCAATTGTGGCCTGGAAGAAATGAAGAGTTGCCATTAGCTCAGACTTTTAACTCATCTTTCCTTTGCATTTGTATGACCACTCACATGTGTGTAAACAGAATGTATGTTTTTTGAGAGCAGTTGCTTATATTGATCTTTATTATTTAAACGAAAGTGATGCATAGCTAATATGCAGCATCTTGATACAACTTTGATAGGAAACAGAAGTACAGGCAAAGCATTGCATTTCTGTGAGTGTAACACAAACATTGAGTGTAAGAAGATAAATGGTTCTTATTTCCTATTTTCGCTCCCTCTCTCTCTCTCTAGTAAATCTCAAAAAAATAGTAATGAATCTCATAATCTCTATCAATCTCATAATGAAAGAACTGTGGTATTCTCATGAGGCTACCTGTTTTTTGTTTGTTTGCTTTGTGGTTGTTTGTTTTTGCTTGCTTTATTTTTTTTTTCCCCTCAGTGGTCAGCTTTCTGGACTTGAATCCTAAAGTTGTCACTTAAATTGCTGAATAGGTTGATCAGGTTACTAATTTTTTAGTATTTTTCTGCCTGCGTATAAAATGGGGATGATAACAGTATCTGATTTGTGGTTCTATTATGAATGAATTACACATAAGCAGCACAGACAAGTGCTTGGCACAGCAAGTGGCGTAAAAAGGCTAGCCTCCACCATCCCTGTTGCTGCTACTGCTATCATTATTGAAATTATAAACCCCTGGTCCAGAAAAACAACTCAGAAGGGAAGAGCTACTGTTCACTAGGAATTTACAAATTTCTAGGACTGGCTTTTCAATATAAATGTAGATTTTTTGGCATTTAAGTTTTCATAGATGTAATAGTACTGTTTTTATATAAAACAAAGCAATAAAATTTCCAGTGTGGTATTTCCTGTTAAAAACATCTTCATGTATCAACTAATATGAATAGTTTGATAAACCAGTGATTGAAAATGTACATGTTTAATATAACAAGCAACATTACATTTGGTGTATTTTGTTCTAGTCTTATACAAGAATTTTAATAGATATTTTATGAGATTAATAGTATTAACACCCTTATTTTTCCCCAACTTGTTAATAAAAAGAGTGAAAAAAAGCACCTTTACTTGAACTTTAAAACAAAATTATGTGTCTTCAGGTCTTTCTCTCTTTGGGGAAAGATTTTCTAATGAGATACTTTTTTTTTTTTTAATTATTTATTATTTAACTTCAGTAATTACATTGTATTATGTGACACAGTTACATAGATACTTGGGTTCTCCCCACCCCTCCCCAAACCCTCCCACCATGGTGGATTCCTCCACCTTATTGCATAACCACAGCTCAAGTTCAGTTGAGATTTCCCCATTGCAAGCGTATACCAAACATAGAGTCCAGTATCTTATTGTCCCGTCAAGTTCAACGGCTTCTTAGGTATACCCTCTCTGGTCTGAAGACAGAGCCAGCAGAGTATCATCCCAGTCAATTGAAAGGTCCAACATACCATCAGCAAAAATTTACATCATTATGGAATTAATTGACATAGTAATGAGTAACCAATATGTTAAAAGTAAATGCGAATTCCCAGCCACCTTCTGTGACCACCTCACCTATACTTCAATTTTAGTTTATACACAACATATAACATTCAAAACATAACATGTTATACATAACATCATATCATGTGCATCATGTTGGGAATGTTTTGAAGGGCCAGACTAATTTTCCCTTTTGACCAGAGTGGGGCAGTATGAACAAAGAATTTTTCTTACCATGCACCAAGACACATGGCTAGAGCATGCTGACAGACCTGTATCCCAAGCTGTGCTTAAAGACTGTATTTAGCACATTTCTGGCAGGCTTCCTTCTTAAGCATTCAAAGCAATGGCGACTATATCCAAGCTTTGTGCTCCTCAGTGAGTCCAACACAGGCGAGTTCTCTGGAAGCATTCTGTGCTGCCAGCAGAGCAGGATAGGACTCTCAGCAACATGCAAACCACCGTCCAAAGTAGACAGGCAGGCAAGGGCATTGTAGAAGTTTATGGAACTGGACTGAAAACTCAAGTTATTTTGATGCAAAACACCTTGAAATCCATACATCAGTTTTCCCCAGAACATGCATTTCCATGGAGTTTTGGAAGATCCCTTATATGTATGAGATTGCACACTTTTATACCCTACACTTAATTTTATTCCATGTTTCCATGATCTTTTGGAAGTGCTGTTAATTACTGAGTATGTTGCTGACGTGTGCTTTAGCAGTTGTTGGGGTACATAAAACTCCTTTCTATGGTCTTTATTTCATAAGTTTTATCTTTCTGTAATGAACTCTGAAAGAATTTCTTTTACATTAGTGGTTGAAGAGAGAGAAAAGAATTTCGCTTAAATGTCTGCACGTGTCCTCTAAGAGTGTTTGCTGTGCATATACTATTATGATTTCTGTCAGCTTGCCTATTCTTAGTATTGTTTTGTTCAGAGTGAAAGTCTGTAGCCTGTTAATTATAATTGAATTAAAAGTTCATTGTTCTGGAGAATGTGGTTGGCCAACTGTGAATTTAGTGGCAAAAATTATTGTTTTCCTGGCTTTGCATTAGTGGATGTTTGAAAACACACACGAACGTCTTTAAATTCGTAAGTTTCATGTACCCTTACATGTGTTGGAGACAATTTTGAATTCCTGGAAATCTCTGTATTTTTAATGAGGCCGGATCTGTTAAGCAGGTGGTTATGTAAATATATGTGAATATTTGTGTGTATGCGTGTATTTTTAAATATATTTTCCCTTCATTTTTTTTTTTCTGACTGGGTTAAAGCATTGAAATAGGATTATGCATGAGAATTAAGTGATGTAGTCAAGATTTTAACATAACTGGCATCACACTGGAATTTATGAATGGTTTACTTTATACTACATATTTTTAAAAATACTGCAGCATTACTTAATACTGGCAGGCGTAACATGTTTTCTAGCATTCTACAATGCAGTTGCAAACAAATGTTAAGTGTGCTGCAGTGTTTGGCATGCAAACCCACAGGGACTGGAGCACTGAATGTTTATAGTGTATGACTCACTCTAATTCTAACAGGAGTTTCTTCTTGCATTACAAGGGGGAAAAACCTTCTACCAGATTTTAACTAAGGTATTAAAACTGCTATAGCAATTGGTGCTCTGAACAACAGCTCCATTGTTAACAAGAAATCTCTCCCACTGAGACTCCTCCTATCCCCAACCCCTGGAGAAAAGGGTGCCCCGGCTGGGAGATAGCTCCCTTCTGCCTCAGGCTCAGGCATCTGCTCTGTCATGGTGTTTCTGATGTTACTTAACTCTGCGTTGCCATGTAGACATATGTAGAATTCGTTAATGAGTTACTTCTTGCCAGGTTGTATTATTTTGGGGTATGTTGAAAAAGCCCTACAGCTGTTTTTCAGGGTTGCCCATGCCTTGCACATGTACAGGTATATGTGGAAATGAATTCTCAGGTGATGAGATGCACTTGACTAGGAATTTTGCCTGAGTAGGTGATAGAGGGGGAAACATCACTCCCTACAGAAGCTGAGTGTAAACTCAAAATTTTGAGAATAGTTCACTTGAGTGCTGACTGGAGTGGGAGGATTTTGTTTGTTTTCAATGAGATTTACTTATTTGATTGTTGTTTTAGTTTTTATTTGAAAGACTAAGTGGTCAGAGAATCTTGCACCTGCTGCTTCACTCCCCAAATGACCACAACTGCTGGTCCCAGCAGCCTGGAACTATACCTGAGTGTCCCAAATGGGTCACAGGAGTCTAAATATATGTACTGCCTTCCACTGCCTTCCCTGACACATCAGAAGGGAGCTGGAGCAGCAGCACCTTGGCCAGGACTCCAGCTAGCACTCCAATAAGGAAATGCTGGCACCACAAACAGAAACTTAACCCACAGTGCTGGCCCCGAGAGAGAGATCATTTTTACAAAATATAGCAGATTCTCATAGTTTAGGAACCTTAATCTGTACTCTTCGCGTGTGTACAAATTCTGAAGGATATATAGGGGGGTACCTTACTTGTACAACTGAACCCTAAGCTTATACTTTGAGTCAAGGAGAAGTACGGCATTTTATTCAATCTAAGACACTATTAGTTATAAGATTAATATTAGAAATGTCAGAATAAGGTAGTGTCTTGAGGGGCCAGTGCTGTGGCATGTCATGGCCTGCAGGACCTTGCCAGCATCCTGTATGGATGCTGGTTCGAGTCCTGAGTGCTCCACTTCAGATCCAGCTCTCAACTAATGTATCTGGGAAAGCAGCAGAGGATGGCCCAACTCCCCAGGACCCCTGCAACCATATAAGAGACCTGAATGAGCCCCGGCCATTGAAGCCATTTAGGAAATAAGCCAGTATATGAAAGAACTGTCTTGCTTCTGTTACTGCAAGTTTGCCTTTCAGATGAAAATAAAATGCATCTCTGAAAAGATGTCTTAAACTTAATGTCGATAAGAATTTCTTGCTTTAGCCTTTGTAAAGCACTCAGTAGGCATACAGTTTTATCTTCATGGGAAATTATACTACTGTGCCAATGTAAATGAAAAACGTCTTGCTATTCTTCTGAAACTTGATGCTGTCTCTCTGAGCTAAATTTACACTTGGGTACTTATAATATCTTGAAATCTGACACTGGTTACCTATGTATTCCTCTGATTAGAAATCCCCTTAGAAGGTGCCTGTTGACTCTATCATTTGGGGTCTGAAACTTCCAATTCCTAACTATGACGTTAACTTAGAGTGTAAAGTCTCTCCTGTAATATTAGGTAAAATGCTGTAGTATTTAAAAGCAGTCACTCTGCATCACATGAGGACATTGGAAAGAAAATCTCATCTCAGGGTAAATGGAATTAGAGACGAAGTTTATTTTATGAAAATATTTTTTGCAGTTTGTTTATCATATGCACTTTCTATGTGCTTTTGATGACCCTTCATAATGCCTTTTGTTATCATCTGGTCACAGTCAATGCCATTTTGTTCCCTGAGGAATAATCCTTTTATAAAGCCCTTTAGTTTGAATTTTTTATTAAAGAACTCAAATGCCTTTATCATCAACACAGGAATAGTTTAATTAATGCTCATATCACTCCAAGGGTTGAGTTACCAGGATTCTACTTCCCAAGGTAAGGGGCACTGTATTCTATCAAGGCCAAAGAAACAACCCATCCAGTGTTAGAATCTCTGTGACCTGACACCCACACCTGGCGCCAACACCCCAGCAGCCATCTGCCATTTGCTCAGGAATATGAGATACTGTAGTACAAGACAGCTGAGTGAACCAAGAGGGTCCTGGGGGTCATTTAGAAAACTAACACTAGGCTGTACCTTGTGCCACCAGTACCTGGAAAGAGGAGAAGAGTTGGAGTGTCAGAGCCCAGGAAGAAAATGGGGAAAGGGACTATTGTTGGCCCTGGTATGAGAACACATAGGCTGCTGGGCATGGCTGTTGGGGACAGAGAGCAACCTGCAGGAAGGAAGCCTGGTTCCTCCCAGTCTGTCTCTCAGTTCCTGCTGTGTCCTTTAGTAGCAGGCCCATAGAGGCTAAGGAAACCCTTGTTGGCTATGAAGAACTAGGCTTTGCAGAGCTTGGCCCCAACATTACTGGACAGAGGATGGAAGGGGCGAATTTAGATCTGTGACACAAGAGATGAAAAGTTAGTATATCTTAGGAAAACACTGGGAAAGGAGCAGGCAGAAGGAGCTGCAGCTACTGAGACCCAGCTGTAAGAAACAGCATATTCAGAGAACAGCGGGGGGTGGGGGGCAAGTTCATGAGAAGACATGTTGAGGAAAAAGGCAATCGTGACAATATCCGGGCCTTTGTAGACCATGGTAAGGTTCTTCAGTCTTGTTTTTTCTTTCTTTTTTTTTTTTTTAAAAGATTTTATTATTATTGGAAAGCCGGATATACAGAGAGGAGGAGAGACAGAGAGGAAGATCTTCCATCCGATGTTTCACTCCCCAAGTGAGCCGCAATGGGCCAATGCACGCTGATCCGAAGCCGGGAACCAGGAACCTCTTCCGGGTCTCCCACACGGGTGCAGGGTCCCAGTGCATTGGGCCGTCCTCGACTGCTTTCCCAGGCCACAAGCAGGGAGCTGGATGGGAAGTGGAGCTGCCGGGATTAGAACCGGCGCCCATATGGGATCCCGGGGCTTTTAAGTTGAGGACTTTAGCCGCTAGGCCACACCACCGGGCCCCAGTCTTGTTTTTTCACATTACTTATTGTCAACACAATGTTGTGCATATTTGTGAAGCACCGTATGATGTTTCAGTATATGAATACATGGTGTTATGTTCAAATCAATATAAATGCATCTGTCTGTGGAAACATATATTATTTCCTTGTGGTAGAACACTTCTAATTGTTTCTTACAGCGTTTTATTGTTTTTTAGAAAAATGCATAGTGCATTGTCATTATTTATACCTATCTCACTGTGCAGTGAACTTCCGAGCTAATCAATATTTACCATCGCTTCTTGCTGTTTCCACCACTCTACTCTAAACATCTACTAGATGAACTTTTTTTCAGCTGAGATCATGCAGTACTTCTGTAAATTTTCTTTTGAATTCATTCAAACCTTTTTCCCTCATGTTCATTATCTTTAAGATCTCAGAAGGTAACGGAATTTAGCACATAGAATTGAAGTTACTTCTCTGTTTTCTGTGTCATTTCTGAGCTCTAGAAGGGTGAAAGATTGGTCTTATTGACAGCAGTTAAGTTCTTAGTACCGGGCATGGTCTCTTGACACCTACTGTCACTCTACATGTGTTTGTGACTGAGCTAATGAATAAACTTTCCTAAGTACATCATTACTGATGCACTTTATCTGTATTTTTATGTCTGCTGTAGTGTTCTCTAAATCACTGACTGGATTGTATTCCCACTAGAAGGCAATTCTCATGGCCAGGATTAGTTATTCTTCAGTGGTATTTTTTCTGTGTCTGGCTCCAAAATGTAAATATGTGTTACTTCAGTGAGTACGTGAATGAATGAATCAGTCAACACAGTGAATAATGGCAGCTTGACCCACCTGGTGTCATTGAGTAAATGTGTGAATGAAAACCATGAGAGTGGGAGAGGCTAGAAGGATTTATGCCAAGCAATCCCTGAAGTGTAGTATCCACTGAAGTAACAGTCAAGACCATCCAGACTTTAACATGAAAGACGCTAACACTGTCTCCAGAGGGTCAGAGAAAAATATGTCATAGAGGAACCAGCAAATTAAAAAAAGGCTATTTTTTTTTAACTCCTGCTTCTCTTCTGCTTCCTTCCCTGCCTTTCTGTCTTTCGAATTAATCAGTGTCATGGAGAAGGGGGGGATAAGAGCTCGAAGTAGCCATCAGTTTTCTAACCAATACGTCAGGGATCACTGTGCAAAGAGCCAGGGAGGACAGTGATTTTTAGACTAGCAACAGAGAATGGTTATTGTTTTAAAAGAAATTCAGCTATATAGAGGAGATGAAAGTTTGATTCTTAAAATTAGGAAAGGTTATAACTAATAAAGAAGAAACTTTCAGGAACAGGACTAGAACTAACAAGAAAATTCCTGTAGAACGCCTTTGAGGAATCAGCTTTGTCTCTGAGGTGTAAGCCAGGGTTGGAGTTGAGGATAGACGTGGATGAGTCCAGTGCCTGCTTCTTGCTTGGGCATAGCAAGTGAGTGATGAGGGGGAAGGCCCTTGGTTCAGCCAGGAGATGTGATGGGAGAGAGGAAACCAAGAAGTGTGGGAAGATTGCCAGATGACAATAATTTTTCATGTGCCCCAGTCCGCTCCAGTTATCTGCTGGCTCTTCAAGGGAGCCAAGAGAGAGATATTTGAATGATGCTGGTCAGGGGCTTTGCTGAGCATCTTTGGCACAAAGATAAAGGACCTGAGCAGATAAGCAAGCTTGCTGAAGATACGGTTCCTGGCACTAGATGGGACAGAGAAGTGGACTGAAGAGAGTGGTTCTGGAGCAGCAAAGTGGGACTGGAGGAGTTGGGGTTTGAAAGCAGATACACCCTGGGTCTTCAAAAATATTTCATGGGAAATGCATATGATGAAAAAAAAACAGTGAGAATTTTCAAATTTATTGCAATAAAATAAAGTCCTAATTCTGTTTTCCACAACCTTTTAAGGTGTCCTCATCTGTATTTACACACACACACACACACACACCCTTCACCAAGAACATGTCATAAAGCTATCACTAAATATCTGAAACATTTTTATCAAGAAGATAAAAATAAGACAGATAATTTCTATTTCACTTTTTTTTCTGAGTTTTCAAGTTTGATAATGCTGTGTTCTGAATATTAAAACACAGAAAGTGAAAATAAACATATGAACAACTGTGTGTACTTGCCTCCTGAATCTTAAGAATGGAGTTCTATAACTGAGCATGCTTTTAAAAAAATAAAAAAAAAATTTATTTATTTGAAGAGAGAGAGAGAGATCTTCCATCCATAGTTTACTCCCAGAGTGGCTGCGATGACCCTGGCTGAGCCAGGCGAAAACTAGAAGATAGATTCAGTCTCCTAGATGGGTGACAGGTACTTGCACACTTGGGTCATCATGTGCTGCTTTCTCCATGCCAACAGCGTGGTACTAGATTGGAAGTGTGGCAAGTGGGACAGAATCTGGTGCTCATGTGAGATGCTGGTATCATAGGCAGTTCAGCCACTCCCTCACAACCCCAGTTCCTGAACACGGGCCTTTTAAGCAGCGTCAATCCACAGAGAGTGTCTTTGCCCTACAAGCTGGCACTCACATTATTAAACCCAATGAGGAGCTTTAGGAGGACTAATTAGAAATAGGTTGTGGAGTTGCGTAGTTGTAAGACAATTTTTATGGGAGGGAAAAAATCCTAAGCATTCACATGGGCAAGTCTCTTAAGACTCTTGCAGATGAAATATTTCAGCTCATGAAGCTTTTATTTAGTAAGAGCAGCCAAAGCATTTTGTGGGGATTTGGTCTCTGTACTTTAATTTGAAGAACCTCACTTTTTTTCATGTATGGCCTAACATATTCACAGGAAAATAATTGAATAGGTTCTTAAGACATAGTAAGTTTTTCTTTATGTTTCCTTAAGGAGTCAATTCCAAGCTTCAGTTTGAAATCATGCCAGGTGCGTCATCTGACTTGTTTGAGATAAATCCTGATACCGGGGAGATAGTCACCACCACCATGTTTGATAGAGAAGTTCAGCAAATCTTCACCCTTCGAGGTAAGGGACTTGTTGCATGCTTCAAAAATAAAAGTTGAATGGTGACATTTGACATTTCAATGGATGCTTTTCCATGAAATTTTGCTGACCCAGCACCACACGATTAATTAATGCTATGGTATTAGAATATTTATATTTTAGACATGAATTAATGCCTACCATATGTGCCATCTTTGTTTCCCATGTCAGTACTTGTGCGAGATGGGGGAGTCCCTTCCTTGTCAGGCACCACTACAGTTCTCTGCATCATTGAAGATGTAAATGATCACGCCCCAGAGTTTATCACCGCCAGTCATGACATTGAGATTCCTGAAAACCGAGAGCCAGAGATTATCTCCACTGTTTGGGCCTCTGATAGGGATGCTGGCAATAATGGAGCTGTCACCTATCACATAATTGGTAAGTACTTTTTTTGGTAAAATTCTCCCCACACTATCACTATAAGGGGATTATTCTGTATTTGCTCATTTGCTTGCTGTATTTTGCTAGACAGCATGTGCCCTCCCTCCCTTTGCCACCCTGAACCACTTCTCCTCTCAATTCTTGGAAAACTTGACCCTTCGGAACGCTTGTGACTTTTGTTCTGTGCTACCATAAGTGGGTACACGGCTTTGCTTTATGGTGTTTCAGTCATATAATCAGTTGTTTTGCTTTGTGCCTTTTTTTTAAAAAGTTTATTTTGAAAGAGTTACAGAAAAAGAGAAGGAAACAGATATCATCCATTTCCTGGTCACTCCCTAGTGGTGACAAAAGCTAAATCTAAGCCAGGCTGAATCCAGAAGCTTTGAGTCATCTACATGGGTGATGGGGGACAAGCTCTTGAACCAGCTCTCCATGCTAGTTAACAGGAAGCTGGATTGGAAGCAGAACAGCCGAGATACCAACAGGCACCCATATGGGATGCCAGTGTTGTAGGTAGCAGCATTACCTGTTCCATCACAATGCAAGCCCTGATTTTATTTTTCCTGATTTAATATTTTCTTCCTGTATTCTTGCATTTTATTCTTATATTTTATATTCTTGTATTTTATGTTCACATTCTTACACATTTTTGTATTTTATATTCTTATGTATTTGCATTCTTGTATATTTATATTCTTGTATTTTATTCTTATATCACATTCTACTAGGCTTATATACTTAAAAGCTAGATTATTATTTTTGTCAATACTCAAACTATGTGTGTGTAGAAACTTAAGAGTTTCAGACTATTCCAGAGACTATCGTGTCCAAGTTCAAAAGTTATTTTGGGTGAAATTATTATTATTAATACTGTAAGGTTAAAATAGCCAAAGTATCTTTCAAATTTTGATAAAAATACGGATAGTGATATAAACAATAAAATTCGATTGGATGTGGCATCTCTTCATGAGACGGGTGAGTTTATGTATGTGTCCTGCTAGACAGGAGCAAGGCACAGCAACAAGCCCATGACTGTGTTTCTTTATTAGAGAGGTAAGCATGTACCATCCTCACTCACATTTTTTCAAATGGGGGAAATTATTATTACAGAAGGAAATTTAGTTCCTGAATTCCTTCTGAGTTAGATGTTCAAAAAAAAATCAATGAATCATCTTGGGTTTCAGGTACCTCTATTGCCTAGAAACTCGAGTAGGAACTGCTTAGAAACTCTGTGAGAATAATATGTGATTTAATTCATAGCAAAGATTTTTTTTTTCTAACTGAAAATTATGGTTTTTCCCAAGCGTTGACGATAGTTGCTATTTCAACATCAGGCACCAACACTAGGAATGACCTTACCTGGCAGCCTTTTATGTGGGTCAAATGGGAGGCGTTTTAATCGGTGAGGGGGGTAATTATAAAGACAAATGTCAAGCTAAATATGCTGGGTCCTAGGTGAACAGAAGAGACAGAAATTGATTGCTTCCATCCATTGGTTCACTCCTCAAATGGTCACAATGACGGGGCCTGGGCTAGTTGAGAACCTAGAATTCCAACATCTCCCAGATGGATGGCAGGGGCACAAACACTTGGACCATCTTCCTCTGCTTTTCTGGGTGTGTTAACAAGGAACTGGCTATAAAGTGGAACATCTAGGCCTTGAACCAGCACCCATAGGGACGCTGGCATTTCTGGCAGCAACTAAAACCATCGCATCACAGTACCACCCCTAAACCACATTTCCCTAAATAATCTTCAGGATTATTTAAAAATACCTTAGAAGCTTTTCTGTCTATGTGTTCAACTTTAACTTTCATTCTATTTAGTACCATGGAAGACAGTAAAGTGTAGATTCTTTGAAAGATCCAGAGATGAATAAAACATTAATGTTGCTTATATTGTGGAAGAAATAGACAGATGTGCTGCTGATTTTCTTATGACTCGTGCCCAAAGTTCCATAGGAATGTACAAGAGGAAATTTGTAGTGTAGCTGGCGTAAGATTTGAGGGGAGTAACCATGGGAAACATTAATACATTCTGTTTTATTAATGATAGCTGAAAATTGACATTATATCCTTTTTCTTATCCCCAACCTTTGTTTTATTTCCGTAGACGTATTTTAATAATTCCAAGCAGAAACTATGTGAATAGAAACAGTTGTGGATGGAGTCCAGTGCAGTGGGGCATGAACCAATCCACACAGGCAATTAGACTTTCTGTTTCTTTGTCTTTATCTTTGGAGCCTCCCAGCTGCTCTCTTCCCTAAAGATGTCCAAATATTGCATCTTGATCCAATTTTTAAATGAACTGATGCTGTGAAGACTAAATAAAGTAAAATACACAAAGCATTTTTTTCAAGTCCAACACAGATACCAAGAAACTCTCAACTGTGATTTGTTGTTATTGAAGATGAAGATGGTGATGTTCACCGAAAACCACACTGATGCATGATGAAGGCTCCAGGGATGGGGTTCCTGCCACTCATGTGGGAGACCCGGATTGTTTTTCTGGCTGGGAGCCATTGCAGGAACTGGGGGGCACTGAACCAGCAGAAGGGTGCTTGTTCTGTCTCCAGAAATGGGGAGGACTGTAGGTGGGGTGGAATGAAACAACACAGCTGTTGAAAGTCAGGTAAAACATGTTATAATTATTGATGGAGTTACGACATCACTGGGATTACATTAGTTTGTGTATCCCTTGCTACAAGCTTGATAGAAGCTTATAAAGTGGGCATTTGGCACAGTGGTTAACACGCCACTTGGGACATCCACATTCTAGAATGGTTTGAGTCATTACTGCCACCCTGTTTCTTACCCAGCTTCCTGTTAATTCAGCAGATGTGAATTAAGTAGCTGAGTCCCTGCCACATGGGAAACCTGGCTAGAGTTCTGGATTCCTAGTTTCTGCCTAGACTTGCCCTGGCATTTCTGGACAACGGGAGCATGAACAAGAGGATGAACTTCTTCTCTATCTCTATTTCTTCCTTTCAACTTTAAAAAATTAATTTAAGAATTGATTGTTTTAGAAAGTTCATAAGGTCTAGGACTATGTCGTGTTCACTGTTTCCATTGAACTTGCAAAGTTCTAGGATGCAAGGATCTGAAAGTGTTCCTTAACACATAGAGAGAGCTAGCAAAAGACCGCTCTATTTTTGTGAGTCAGTTGAATTTTCATTTTGCTTCTTTGGTAGGTGGAAATACTGATGAGTACTTTGCCATTCATGAAACATCAGGAGAACTGTCGACCACTCGTGCTTTGGACCGGGAGCAAGTCAGTTCTTTTACCCTTGTCCTGCTGGCCTCTGACCTGGGTGTTCCCCCCAGGAGCTCCATACTGCAGGTGCACATTAGGGTTTTGGACGACAATGATCACAGCCCTGCCTTTCCCATTCTGCACTACCAGGCCTCTGTGGCGGAAGATGCTCAGGTGGGAACGCCCGTGCTCGTGCTATCTGCTGTGGATGAGGATGAAGGTCTGAACGGGCACATCGAGTACTTTCTGATGGACGCAGCTTCCGGTACATTCACCATTGACCACGCAACAGGCACACTGAGAACTGGCCATACTCTGGACCGAGAAGCCAGATCTGAGCATACATTTAGGGCAGTGGCCAGAGACCGTGGTATGCAGGGCTCAAGGAGCACGACCATCACGGTCACTGTGCATGTCATGGATGTTAATGATAATAATCC
Source organism: Ochotona princeps (assembly GCF_030435755.1). Classification (NCBI taxonomy): domain Eukaryota; kingdom Metazoa; phylum Chordata; class Mammalia; order Lagomorpha; family Ochotonidae; genus Ochotona; species Ochotona princeps. The sequence continues at coordinate 4,681,853 of NC_080838.1, forward strand.
TGTTTGGGGACAGAACCCCTCTGATGTTCTTCTTTCCTCCTGGTCACTTCCCAACCAGAAGGTTGCCATCTTGAGAGCCAGTGACCTTGACTTGGGGCCCAATGGAACTGTGATTTTCTCTTTTGCAGAGACTCAATCCATGTTTTCTATTGACCAACATACAGGAGAAGTCAAGCTGCAGCAAAATTTGTCCCAAGAAAATTTCCCCATGTGGTTGCATTTAAGAGTTACAGATCAAGGGGTCCCAGCCAGGGCGACCACTGGTCTCCTGGTTGTCCACATGGAAGGAGAGGATGTCAGGATTTCTTTCAGTGACCCTCTGTATGAAGGACTTGTGATGGAAGATTGTGAAGCAGGTGAGTGTGCCCTGGAGTTTATTTGTATATTATCCCCGTGTGGGCAAATGGCTTGAAACTACAGATACTTTAGGAGTGCTATTGCATATTCAGTTCTAAAAACTTGAGCCCAGCCAACTGTTGGCATCATACAGTCAAAATAAATACAGCTAAAGGTAGGATAGGGCAAAATTATCTGTCACTCTAATGGTTGGCCCTTCCATTGGTGTCTCTGTGAGAATGCTACTACTAAGCAAGATGATGGGGTGCCTTCATCCTGCTCTCCACATCGTGTTTTCTTGATGCCTAAACAAAGTCATCTTTCTTTGTTGCCTTACATTTGGAATTGGTTTGTTCAAGTTGACTCTTATTCATAGAACTTTGTGCTGTCAAACTCTGTTTATGGAGAATTTTCTGGAAGTAATAGAAGCAAACAGTACCTGTAAACATCCAGGCAGGTTTGTATGGCAAGACATCAGTGAGTCGGGACCTCTCTCTGGAGATCGACGAAGGGCAAAAAGGGACTCCTGTGAGGCTATGAATGCTTACTTATTAAATGCCACCAAGCAGCACCAGGGCTAGCAGGAGTTGATAGGCCCCCGGGTCATGTGCTGACACTGATGGAGGTTCAAACTGGCTAAAGCTTCCTGTAGGACCGGAAGTTTATGCCCATATGGACTGAAAGATCCTATCAGACACTCAAAGGCGATTTTCTTTATCTTTTTTTTTGAATTCCAGTAGTTTTAACAGGTTGCAAATTCATTGATCAGTGTTAGAATAGCTTTGGTATAACTTGTTCAATGGCATGTTATAGCTTTCAGCATGTTTTTTTTTTTCATCAAATATGCCTGCAAGTTTAACTTTGTATTTCAAATGAAATGTATATGCCTTTGGGGAGCTTTTTGTTTATTTTTTCTTTCTGATGGGACACTCAAAAATCTTTTCAGTAGGTGCCACTTGATGGATATTATCATAAATTCCCATCACTCTAAACTGTTTTTAATATCTCATGGCCTTTTTATAAAATGAAAAGGATTAAAAAAAAACCTCCATCCTATTTATATTGGCTTGACATTTTCTTATTGGAGACCCTGAGGGTTCAGGTTTTGATTAACATTACATTCATCTAACAACATCAAACGTAAGGCCTCAATTGTTAAAAGCCAAGTAAATTTTCCTTTGTAAAAGACGTCCTCCTTTGGTAGATAAGATCTCTTGAACAGGAATGTCCACATGGCCTGTGGGAAGCCTCAGTCAGCTGTCACTAGTTGCCTGTGAGCCTGGGTCTGGCCCCAACACATCGTGACTGGAAAATTATTGACCCCCTCTCACATCACATCCCCCTCTGCCTGCCATCCAGCGCCCTCCCATGCCCTCCCCCACCATTCTCCCTGCCATCCCCCACAATCCCCTGCCATTCCCTGCCCTCCACATCGCCATTTCCACCCCCAGCCAAAGGAAAGGGGAGTTCACCTTCCTGCAAATCACTGTTGCCCACAGTGTTTAAATACACTAAACATTTTTTAGCTATTATTTTATTTTGGTTATCTTTACATTGTTGATTAGGTTGCGAAGGGTCAAGGGCTACAGGAAAGTGGGTAAGACCATTGTTTCCACATTCTCCTTTTTCCTTCCTGTATCTGGGGGAAGGGAGAGAGAGCGGAGAAGCCAAACCTAGCCTTCCAACCATCCTAGGGTCCCCTATGTGGGGCATGCTTCGAGGACACTACTCAAGTGGTTTTGATAGTTCAGCAGTTGTATATTTGTGCCGATCTTGCCATTCCAAGCATGATGAAATCTCTCCAGTATCCACTGGTTGGCATAACCCACCTGAGATTCTCCACTTGCCCCAATATTCACTGCCAACACTTGGCTGGGGTAGTTCATCAATTTGCTCTGTCCTCTATCATGGTACCAGGTGTTCTTAGCAGGCTCCAATGTACTGCTATATCCTCCAGGCGCACCTGGATATGCCGTCCACTGCTCCATCTGAGCCACTGAAGAGGCTCAGCTTTGACACAGGCATTCGACAATCAGACTATGGAACCTGCAGTTCTCTTCATGGTTGGGATTCTGAGTCTAGCAGTTCAGTTGAGGGGAATCACCAAAGAAACTTTGAGGTCATCCCAGACCTGATTCTTCTGTGTGCTTGCTGGTACAGGGTCCAGCACAGTCTGTCGCCCCAGTTAGCTTATGCATATGCTGGTGGTTGCAATTGCAGGGTCAGTTCTGCCTCCAACCCTGTCTTCTACACAAACCAATGGTTGTTGCAGCCCAGCCCAATCCTGCCCACCACACACTCCTCCCTCACACAAATCAGTGAGAGCTACAGCCTAGTTGGGGTGACCCACAATAACCCCCACCAGGCCTGCCCGCTGCCGTGGTTCCCATGCTTGCTAGTATGTATAGCAGACTTGTCCAGTCTGTCCCACATCCCATTCAGCTCTCATATGTGTCAATGAGCACTGAAGCCTAGTTCAATCCAACCAGCCCCAAGGTCTGACCCACACATGTGCCAGAGGGTGTCACTCTCTGTCTAGCCATGCCTGCCTCAGTCCTGGTTATCATGCATTCCAGTCAGAGTGGCAACCCAACAGGAAGGTGCCCACCCTTTCCCTAATGGGCCCACTCCTACTCCTGGATCATGCGCTCTCTAGGTGGTTCTGCAGTTTAACTTGACAAAATTAGCCCCTGGTGTCAGTGTCTGCCAGCTGATGCTGTGGCAAAGCCTTGAACAACCCACACCCACTCTTGACTTACGCTTACATCAGCAGAAACAGTCAACTTAGTCTGGCATTTCTCTGATCCAGCTCACATGAGGCCAGCAGGTGTTGTATCCCTGCCCAGTATGGTCTGCCCCCATCGCAATTCATGCTTTCTAGTGGAAGTGGTGGTCCATCAGGGTAGTCCCTTGTAGCCCACCTACCAGTTTTTGCTCCCTCCCCCCTGATTCTCATGTGTGCTGGTTGGGTGCTGCGACCCAGTCTTGCATGGTCCATGTCAACTTGACATTTGCCAGTGGGTGCTATAGCCTTGCCGGGCCCTGCCTGCCCCCAGTTCCTGCTCATGCTGGTAGGAACTACAGCCTAGCCCAGCCTAGCTGGCACCCAATCCTAGCCCTCATGTGTACTGGCATGAGTTACAAGCAAACCTGACCTGATCCACATTCCATTCTGGCGCTCTGATTTGCCAGCAGATAATGTGGACTGACCCTGCCTGGTTCACCCAAACCTGCGCCAAATGTATACCAGTGGGTACCGTTCCCTGGCCTGGTCTGGGATGCTCCCTGTCATGGTTCTTGCGCTCACCTGCAGAGACTGTGTATCAATAGAGGAGTTCCCCAAGCTCCTCCATCAGAACCTCTCTCCCAGTGCCAGATCTTGCGCATAACAGTGGGTCCATGGGTCAGCCCTACTTAGTCCACCTCCTGTCCTAACAGGAACAATGGCCTTTCCTGACCAGCCTCCAGCCCATTCTGGTTTTTTTATTGTTGGATATTACAGTTGGAAGCTCCCACCACCGAAGCACCGAGGTAGAACCAATGTGCTGAACATTTTAAAGAAACCTTCTAGAATCCAGTGACTTAAGGAATCAGGAAATTGAGAGGGAAGTAGAATTTTAGCATTATAGGTTAGACATAACTCAGAGTGTAGCAAGGTGCAAAATGAAGAAGTGTAGACAGGAAATTCTGATTTTCAGCAGCTTGGGCCATTTGGGGACAGACAGGAATATGGGAAACCCATTGGCTAAAGGAGGGTCAGAGTAGGTCTTGCTCTGTTTTTCTAAGATGGAAAGCATTTGGGCCCTTAAAATTTGTGGCACTTTCAAGTGTATGAGGAATTTGTAAGTGAAAATCAGAACAAAGCATTTAGCAGAAATATCAGAGTTGCCTTTGTTTCGTTGTTGTTTTTCATTAGCACCTATTGTTTCTGGCTGTTGGAAGCCTGGTTTCCTATTCTTTTGAGGATAATGCTGTCTGCAGAGCTGCTGTGACAGGCACATGGAATCATTAAATAGTGTGTGAGGATTGTGTTCACATTGCTTGCCAATTAAAACCATATTAGAGACGTTTCTGTAAGCGAAATGTAATGTTAAGTGTTTTGGGAAACATTTGCCTCATTAAAAATAATTTTTGGAGCTATTTGGAAAGATGCTGAGTGTCTCAGAATCAAGTGGAGAGTTTCTTAGACTGAAATAATGTACAGCCTTTCTCCCTCAACCTGTATGGGCTCAAGGTTCTGGCTGCGCCAGGGGTCCAAAGGACTTCCTTTGACAGTCCAGGGACTCTGTAAATTGAGGGTTCTCCAAGGATGGGCAGCCTGGACCGTGGCCAGGCAGTGGGAGACACTAGCAGGCCATGTTCACGAGCAAGGAATCGGAAGGAGAATGATGGAGGGAGGGAAGGAGGAAGGGAGAGAGAGTGACCAGCTGACAGAGATCTTTACTCCTACTGGGACAGCTGGAAGCCAGGAGCTTTAGCTGGGTGTCCCACATGGGTGGCAGGGACCCCAACACTTGAGCACCTTCTGCTGGTTTTCCCAGGCCATCAGTAGAGAGCTGGAGCAGAAGAGGCTCAGCCAGGATACAAACCAGCAGCCATATGTGTTACTGATATCGCAGGTGGCAGCTTTACCTGATACACCATATCAGCCTCTCTAAAATATTTTTTAAAGGAATTTGTTGTTAATACATTAGATTCGCATGGTAACCACAAATGACTGGTACTTTTCATAATTGTTCATGTGAATATGATATTATTTCAGTGAGCACAGATTCATGGTAGTTTATAGGTACAATTCTAATAATAATTCTTCCTCTCCTTCCTCCCTTTCTGTATTTTTAAAGATTTATTTATTTTTGAAGGACAGATTTTACAGAGAGGAGACAGAGAGAGAATCTTCTATCCACTAGTTCATTCTCCAAGTGGCCACAAGCCAAAAGTGAGCCAATCTGTAGCCAGGAGCCTCTTTTGGATCCCCCAAATGGGTGCAGGTGCCCAAAGACTTGAGCCATCCTCCACTGTTTCTCAGGCCATAAACAAAGAGCTGGATCAGAAGTGGCATAGTTGGAATATGGACTCGTACTCATGTGGGATGCCTACACTATCAGGTGGATATTAGCGTGATATGTCGCCGTGCTGAGCTCACTGTGTTTTTTTTAACGTGAATTTTAATGATCGTATAACAATCCTGTTGTAGATAATCATAGCTCATTTCTTCTTAAACGCATGTCTACTTTCACATTTTAGCATCTCTGAAAAAAAACTTACAATTAATAAAATGTCAAAGTGTAAATTCAAGATGCTTTCTATTTCGGTGTTACATACAATAATAGTTTGTCACTGATCTCTTAGATTTGCTCAAATACTTGACAACATAATTATTCCCTATTGTTGAACATTCACGTTGTTTTTGAAGTTTTTGCTGTAAAAATAAAAGGGAACGAGAGGGAGAGAGAAATCTTCCATTTATTTTTCACTATGCAAATGGTTGCATCAGCCGCGACTTGGCCAATCTGAAGCTAGAAGCTTCTTCAGCTCTCCCATGTTGGTGCAGGCTCCCAGGTACTTGGCTCGTTTTCCATTGCTTCCTAGGGCACATTAACAAGGAACTGAATTATGAATGGAGCAGACGGGGCTCAAACCAGTGCCAATATGGAATCCTAATGCCCCAGGCAGCAGTTGTACTTGCTGCCCCACAGCACTAGCCCCGCTGTCTGCCTTTCATTCATTTTTGATTTGTGTTGTAGTCACCGGACAAATGTTCCACTAAACAGAGTTCAACAAGCAAAATGTAAAAAGACCCTGTGTTCAGCAGGAGTTAGGCAAGGGCTATCAATGATAATGAAATGAAAGCAGGATTCTTTCACTTGTGAACAGTAAGCTTCAAAATAATTGCAGATCGTTAAAATTATAGTATAGCTTAAAATTCTTGAGCTTTGGTTTGACAATGATATAAAGCCAAATTTGATAAAACCGTATGATGCATATAAGCATTTCTTTTCTGTTCTTTTTTTCTTCTTTTAGGTTTAGCCCCCACGTATAAGGAACATGTGGTATCTGTCTTTCTGTGTCCACCTCATTTCAGTCCATGATGCTTTCCAGTTGCATCCGTTTGATGCAAATGATAGCGTTTCAATATTTCTGTAGCTGAATAATATTCCACTAGAAGTATATGTCATATATACAGCTATACCTTTATCAATCCTATGATAGACATCATGGTTGAACCCACATTTAGCTAGTGTGAAAAGTGCTGCTATAATCATGACGGTATGGGTATCTCTTAGACAATGGGCTCATGTCTTCTGGACCACCTGGCAGGTGATGCCTGATTTTCAAAGAATTCTCAGTACATTACCGTGACGGTGTGTAGGAGTTCCCCATTCTCTACATCCTTGCCAGCATTCGCTGCTGTCTGTGTGATGGTAGCCATTCTGGCAGGGAGGAGGTGATAGATCACATTATGTTTTGGACTTGAATTTCCTGTTAGCTAGTAATATTGAATATTTTTCCTATAATTGTTGGCCATTTGTGTTTCTTCTTTTGAGAATTGCTGGTTGAGATCCTTTACCCATTTCTTACCTGGATAGGCTGTTCTGTGGTTGAGGTTTTTGAGCACCTGATATATTTTGGATAGTAATTATTTAGTAATGGATACTAGTTATTTAGGAAGCTTTCAAATATTTTCCCCATTATGTTGGATGGCTTTTCACTCTGTTTTTCCTTTGTTGTGTAGAAGCTTTCAAACTTGCTATGACCCCATTTTTCTAGTTTATCTTTTGCTACCTATGTTTTGGGGACTTTATCTCAGAAGTCCCGAAACATACCTGTGTCTCTAAATGTTACATCCACACTTTTGTCCAGTAAGTTCACATTATCAGGTTTTACCTTTAGAATATTGATCAGCAGAGTCAATTTTTATATATTTGAAGAGGTGGGGATCTAATTTCATTCTGCATATATTCGTGGAGTTCTTTAACCACCATTTATTTGAAAGATGACCCTTTCTCTAATGAAAGATCCAGGCAATTTGTCAAAAAATCAGCTAATGAAGTAACTTCTAGGCTCTCAATTCTGTTTCATTTATCTGTGGGTTAGTTTTTACGCCAGTACCATGTTGTTTTAATTACTACAGCTTTGTCAGATTTTATGATGCCTCAAGCCTGATACATTTTGTTGTTGTTATTGTTGTTATTCTGGATCATTTGGCTATGATTTCATATGAGTTCCACATGAATTTTGTGATCTTTTTCTAGTTCTGTAAAGAATATAATTGATATTTTAATGGACATTGCATCAAGCAGTATAACCATTTTAATGAGACTGAATTCTTCTAGTCCATGAATAAGGAACTTGGCTCCTTTTTTTCCATTTTACACTTTTCATTATAGAGGTCTTTCACATATTTTGTTAAATTTATTCCTGAATATTTGATTTTTTGTGACTTTTGTGAATGGGATTTGTTTTCTGATTTTTCTTTTAGTGAGTTCTTGTAAAATGCTACTGTTCTTAGTTTATTTTGTAATTTTCAGCTTTACTGAACTGGATTTTACACCTAACAGCTTTTGTTGGAATGTTTAGGTTTTTCCATGTGCAAACCATCATGTTATGTACACATATGGATAATTTTACTTTTGCTTCCCAGTTTTTCTGCCTTTTCTTTCTTTCTACCTAATTGCTCTTGCTAACACTTCTAGTGAGAAAAATGGCTAAAATTGGACAGCCTTATCTTCTTGAAGATCTGAAGGGAAATGGCTTCAATTTTCCATAGTCAGTATAGTGTGTGTTGGTTTATCACATGTAGCCTTCATAATTTGGAGATATCTTCCTTCTGTGCCCAATATTTGGAGGTATTTCTCATGCAGGATATTGAATCGTACCACATACTTTTCTCTGCATCTATTGAGGTGACCATATGGTTTCTGTTTTCATCATTTCATGTGATATATGACATTTATTGGTTTGCAAAAGCTGAGTGGTGGTCACCCTTGTATTAGCTGTTATTATCTCTAGGATAGATTCCCGTTGATCATGACAGATGATTGTTTCGGTGTGGTTTGGAATTTGGTTTCCTAGTTTATGTTGACTTTTTACATCAGTGTTAGGTGTGTAGTTTTTGCGTTGTGTCTTCTTTTGGTCTAGGGTATCAGAATGATGTTGACTTCATAAAAAGAATTGGTCAGTTCCAGCTTGCTCAGTATATGGATTCATTTGAAGTGTGTATGTTACTTCTTACGATTCTGTCTGGTTCTGTAGTGTAACCATCATGTCCTGAACTTCTCCTTGATTATAGAATTAATTAGTTTTAATCTCATAGCTTGTTATGAATCTGCTTTGATTTCCTGTGTATTCTAGATATACTCTTGCTAGTTGATATGTGTTCAAGTTTATTTCTTCTAGTTTTCCTAATTTATTAGCAGATCTTTGTAGTAGTTTCTGAAGATCCCTTGTAGTTCAGTGGTTTCAGATATAAAGTCTCCCTTCTCCTCTGTAATTTTACTTGAGCTTTTTCCCCCCTTCGATAGTCCAGTTGAAGCTTCTCTATTTTGTTTATCTTCTCAAAAACAGATTTTTGTTTTGTGCATCTTTTGCAAGGTTATTCAATTCAGTTTCATTTATTTCTGCTCTGATTATTTTTCACTTCTTGATAATTTTAGATTTGTTTTGTTCTTGTTTTTCCAAGTTTTCGAGTTACATCCTTAAATCATCTAAGATTTTTTTTCCTAATTAATCACTTAATTCCATAAACTTCCTTCTGGGAAATTTAATCCGTTGACACTCAAAGTTAGTATTGATAAGTAATAACTAACATTTGTTGTTTTCTTGATTGGTTCATGATTTTATGCAGCCTGCTAGTGAATGTGGTGGGGTCATGTGTTTTCATAATGTTTACTTCTAATGCAGGACTTCCTTCAGAATTTGCTGTAAGGCTGGTCTTGGAGTGGTGAATTGTCTCAGTTTTTATTTATCTGGGAAATAACTTATTTCTCCTTCACTTCTAATGGATAGCTTTTCTTGATAATATTCTTGGTTGGAAGATTTCTTTTTCTCTTTAAGACCCTGATTATACCATCCCAGTGTCTTGTGACCTATAGGGTTTCTGATGATAAGTGTACTTTTAACTTAATTGGTTTTCCCCTACATGTAGCTTGATGCTTGTTGTTTGCTGTCTATGGGGTTCTCTGCTTACGCTAAGCTTCTGACAATTGGACCACACTACAACTTGCAGTAGATCATGGGGGTTGAGTCTGCGTCAGCTTCTTTAAGCTTCCTGTATCACCATGTTCATTCATCTTGCTGTTTTGCTTTTCCTGTGTTCCTACACCGATACCATATGGAGCAGGTTTTTTTGGAAGAGTTTATGGTTTAGAATGAGGGGTATCACTTTACTTGTTGCTTTGACTTTGATGCTAAGTGAGTCTAGTAACATTTGACATGGGTTCCACTTTGCTGTTTTCCTTCCAATAAGGCCAGTGTGACTTGTGTTGATCCCCAGTCATGTACCAGCTTAAAGAAAGGGATATCAGGGAATACATTAGAGAGATTACCCATTGTGCTGTGATTTTTTTAAAATTAATCTGGAATTCAATGACTTCTTAGCTGATTGTGCAGGTCTCACAAAGGCTTTTTGTAACATGCATTGTTATTAAGTCAGTGCTTCTATGGGAAAGAAAATCTGGGGCTTCCTATTCTGTTATCTTGCTGATGTTTCTCCAAATTTGCCTGCTTAAATGTTGGAAATATATTTAGAGTTTCATTGATTAGACATTTAAGAAATAATAGGAAATTTAAGATTATTGAAATCATTTAAATTCCCGTTCTCTAGATTCACTCATCAATAAGAAAACATTGGTATTACCTAGAAGCAGGAACCGTCCGACTCTAGGATCATATTCTTGGCCAGAGCTCTGAATAATATAATGTTTTCATCATGATATAAGCCAAGTATTTTCATGACCTCTAATTTGTAGTCATACAGTGTTAATTATGTACTTCTGGGGCTGGTGTTGTGGTGTAGAGGATGTAACCACCAACTGCAATGCTAGCATCCCATTTGGGTGCCGATTCAAGTCCTGGCTATCCCACTTCCAGTCCATCCACCTGCTCATGGCCTGAGGACAGCAGTGACAATGGCCCACCTGTTTTTGTCCCTGACATCCACATGGGAGAGTGGGAGCCCTGGAAGAGGCTCCAGCTTTTGCTTGGTGCAGTCCTGCAGCCACCTGGAGAGTGAACCAGCAAGTGGAAGAGCACTAGCTCTCTTTCTGCCCCTCCTCCCTTTCCCCCTTTTTCCATCTCTCTCTCTCTCCCAGCCTCCCTCCCTCCCTCCCGCTCTATCCCTCACTCTCTAAACATTCCCTGTTTTTCTCTTTCTCCCCCTTTCCCAGTTTAGCTCTCCCTTGCTCTTTCTCTCTCTTCCACCCACTGTCTCTCTCCCTGTTTCCCTTCTTCCTCTCTCTTCCTGACTTCCAAATAAACAAATAAATGCTTTAAAAATTATATAATTCTACTTTCAAACTGAGAACTCACGGCTGTTCTGTATAATATGTGTTTTTAGTTGTTTTTTTGTAAAACCAAAAAAAAAAATAAGAACAACCGATACATTACATTTTTAATAGAGATTTATTTATTAGAAAGAGTTCTACAGAACAGGGGAAAGACAGAGACCGAGATCTTCCATCTGCTGGTTCACTTCCCCACGCTCGATAGCCACAAGGGGCAGCACTGGGCCTTCCTAAGCAGGCAGTCAGTAACTTCATCCAGGCCTCTCATGTGGGGAGCTGTGGCCCCAACAGGAGAATGATCTTCCACAGCTCTCCTAGGCCATTAGTGGAGATCTAGACTGAAGTGGGACAGTTCCAACTAGAATCCGTGGCTCAATCAGATCCTGGATTCACAGGCAATGACTTTGCCTTTCCTCCACAATGCTGGCCCCTCATCTTTCTTCTTTGACATGCGGGCACACCGCATGTTTTCCTTTGTAATTGGGCATGTAATAAGCATTCTAAGGCAAAAGGCCGCTAGAGGGACTATACATCTTGCCTGCTGAGCTGTTTCTCACTGCCATTCCTAAGAATATGTGACAAGCCAGTTGAAATAACATTTCCTGTGTTTAAAAAATAAATTGTGTCAGAAAGCGCAGAACTGTGATTGAATGCTGAAAATAAAATGTATTACACCTCTGTGAAGGTGTAATTCTTTCAGGAATGTTTTCAAATTAGCCACATCTCCTGAAACGCAGTAGAATAAGCAACAGATTACCCTGTAGTTTGAAAATGTTCTGAACATGTGTGGTAACTTGATTCTGCTATGATTGATTAAAATCCATTACTTTGTTGCTAAATGACTTCATAACTAGCTTGAAAAGAATTAGCAGATCCTGATAAGCATTCTTTACACTTGATCACTCTTTATATTTAGCATGTTTCTTAGAATCATCTATTGAGTTTCAGTTTCCTTGTCTAGGTTTACAGATCGTTTTCACTAAAACCTCCAGCAGGATGGATTGGGGCTGGGCAGTTGGTTTTGTGAAATGGCTTGGCAGAGATCTCCACCAGGTGCTATTAGTATTATTATTATTTTTTAAAATGTTTATTAGAAAGTCAGGTGTACAGAGAGGAGGAGAGAGGAGAAGATCTTCCATCCGATGATTTTCTGCCCAAGAGGCTGCAATGGCTGGAGCTGAGCCAATCCAAAGCCAGGAGCCTGGAGCCTCTTCTCCCACGAGGGTGCAGGATCCCAAGGCTTTGGACTATCTTCAACTCCTTTCTCAGGCCACAAGCAGGAAACTGAATGGGAAGTGGGGCCGCTGGGGTTAGAACCGGCACCCATATGAGATACTGGTGCGTGCAAGGTGAGGACTTTAGCCACTAGGCTACCTTGCTGAGCCTTAGATGCTATTATTTTTAACTGCTGTTAATCTCACTTTTCGATGTGGTTTGATAGCACTGATTGACTTATTTTTTTAAAGATTTATTTATTTTTATTGTGAAGTCAGATATACAGAGAAGAGGAGAGACAGAGAGGAAGATCTTCCGTGGGATGATTCATTCCCCAAGCAGCCGCAATGGCTGGAACTGAGCCAATCCGAAGCCAGGAGCCACAAGCTTCGTCCAGGTCTTCCACGCAGGTGCACGGTCCCAAGGCTTTGGGCCATCCTCGACTGCCTTCCCAGGCCACAAACAGGGAGCTGGATGGGAAGCACGGCCGCCAGGATTAGAACCGGTGACCGCATGGGATCCCAGCACGTGCAAGGCGAGGACTTTAACCACTACGCTCTGGCGCCGGGCCCCTGATTTATTTTTTAAACATGATCTGCTCAGAGCAATCTAGCTGGAAGAGGCTGTAATGTCTCTAGTTTTTCATCCTAAAAAGAGAAAGGATGCTTAGGTTTCCTGTCATCCTTCTGATTTCTTCTCTGTCTTGTTCATTACACACCCACTGTACATGAAGCAATGAACTTTTGATGCTAGGACCACACGTTTTGCTGTCAAAAATGATGCTCATTAACAGGTGCCATATCCTGCAGATTCCAAAGGCAAAACTCATGTAAAGTTATCGAACTATTCTGCAGATTATAGGAAGAAAACCTCCTCTTGTGCTGGGGGTTAGTTCAGCTTGAGCAAGCAGATAAATCTTTCAATGTGTCCACCCGAGGCAATGAATGACAATACAGCAGCCTAATCTAAGTACCCAAGTTAATATGATACTACTCTGCAATAAGAATAGAATGAACTTCACTAGCATACTTCACTATAAGAAAATAGATGCTGAGAGAAAGAAGCTTTGTATTGGTTGATGCACAAGTGAATGAAATTGTACAGGCTGAACTGGAGTATAGAAAACAGTTTAGTGATTGCTGAGGCCGAAATGACAGAAAACTGAGTGCTAAGGGCACAAGGATCTTGTTTTTTTATTTTAAAATTTTTCTTAAAGGTTTATTTTATTTTCATTGCAAAGTCAGATATACAGAGAGGAGGAGAGACAGAGAAAGATCTTCCGTCCGACGATTCACTCCCAAAGTGAGTGCAACAGCCGGTGCTGCGCCGATCTGAAGCCTGGAGCCAGCAACTTCTGCTAGGTTTCCCACACAGGTGCAGGGTCCCAAGGCTTTGGGCTGCCCTTAACTGTTTTCCCAGGCCACAAGCAGGGAGCTGGATGGGAAGTGGAGTTGCCGGGATTAGAACCGGTGCCCATATGGGATCCCGGCACGTTCAAGGCGAGAACTTTAGCTGCTAGGCCACGGCACTGGGCCCGGGCATAAGGATCTTCACATGTTGCTGGTTATTCAGGTGGTCATACTTCTTGAAGGTTTATAGAACCGTGTATTTTAAATGTGAATGTGATTTTATGTAAATGCTGTTTTGAGGTTTATTAAGTTAAACATATTTTAAAAGCATAAAGCAGAAAGTGAGGATAGGGAGACAAATGAGCCATCAGGGCAGGAAGCAACCCAGAGATGAGCCACAATTGACGCAAGGTATCACGGAGACATCGAAGCACTAACTGTACAGCCCAGTGGGCCCCTGGGAACCCATCTGGCTGCTGCACACGCCTTTCTCAGGCCACAGTTGTTTGCCTAATGAGCATGCAGCATCTCCTCTTGGCTTATCAATGTGTAAGAACGTTTCCATTTTCCCTCCACTGCTTCCCATCACCAAAGGCTAGGATCTACTTCATTTTGTAATAACGTTTTATTGAAACACATTTATACTCAATTTTTTACATATTGTCTGCGACTGATTTCATGCTTTGATAGCACCATTGGATATTAGCGAAAGACACTGTGTGGCTTGCAAAATTTCAAATACTCGATACCTACCCCTGTAGAGAATAAAAAGTGCTGACCATTGACATAAAGCTTCCATGCTCTTGCCTTACCATTTCTCCCTTCCTACCCCCACAATTTTCTATCTAGATCTGTTCTCCATTCCAGCCTTGTAAAAGCTCCCTCAGGTCAGTGCAATGGTCCTTTTGCTACTATCATGATCCTCTTTCGTGTGGGTAATCTGTGTGTTCAGCCAAACTGCTTCCCTTACCAGCTTACTCGATTTCAGTTTCTTCTTGGAATGTATCATTTTCTTATTTGCATTCCGATATGTTCTTTAAAAATTACAACCTTTTTTTTTTTTAAGACGTGATGTATAGTGTGGCATTTTACTGCATACATGCAAACATGTAGATTAGATCAGAGAGATCAACATTTCTTCCTCTGTCATTCCTTTATGATTGGGACTTTTGCTCCACATTAAATCTTGATTGGATTACTGACAGGCAGTAATTGTGTTCTCCATGGGTTGCTTTAGCTACAGTCAGACTAGAGGCTGATTTTGGGGGGAAAAGGGTGTTGTTTTTCCTTTTCCGCTATATCCTCTTTTCCCACCCCATCCAAAGTTCAGGGTGGGATATGAAATCTATCTGTATTTTGTCCACTTTGTCCCATCTGCCCTCTCACAGTTAGGAGTAATTCTTTTAATCTCATTTAGAGCATTGCAATATAAAGTTAGTAGTCTTTCTGCTCTGTTCTTACTCCCAATCTTTCTCTGTTTGCTACAAAATGTAGTAATGTTTTTAAACACAAATCATTTAATTTCACTTTATTCCCTAAAATGCTTCTGTGGCCTGTGATTGCATCTAGAATAAAATCTGCTCCATACTCAGCTTACCATCTTTGTCGTCTTCTTTTTTAATCAGCTTACCAAAATACACACATTTAGTAACATAGGGAATATAAACGACATTGAACCAGAAATTGAAAAATCAAATCAACCAATGAACAAAATTCACAAGCCAAACCTGCAGGCTCAGACTTGTGGAACATTCCAGACTCTCAAGGAAGAAAAGCATTCCTCCATTTCCAAGGTGCTCACAAGGTAGAAAAACAGAAGAAATACATTTGAATTTCTTTTCTGAGTTTAGCATTACATGGATGACACAGCTGGATTAGGACATGAAATAAGAAAGGAAGTTCAAAAAGCTTTATGAAAAGATAGACAAATATTTTAAGCAAATATTAGTAAGCTAACTATGACAACAGATGAAATCAGTACCAATCAGGATATGCAAACAAGATGCAAAGTGGTTAACATTCCAAAATTATCAAGGAAGTAATTCATGCAGAAGGCAGATATTCAAAAGACCATTAATATTAAATGTTAAAGCTTTTAAATAAAATTCAGCTTCTAATTGTAAAAGAAAACTGCTAGCAGAATAATAAAAAATAGCAATTTCCTTATTATAATTAAGGCTACAGTACATCTATAATGACCAGCATTGCTAACATACAACACTGAAAGTTTTTCCCTTGAGTAAACCTAGACAGCTTCTTCTTCTAACTTTGTCTCTTAAACATTGTTCTGGGTGTGTAATCACAAAATTAACACAGAAAGGAAATTGTATGCATAGTGGTCAAGTTTTAAGCAGAGGAACTATGAATCTATACCAAGGACCCTATTATGTATAGAGATAATGCAACAGAATGGAAAATAAACTTAACCTGATGAGAGAATCAAACCACATTTCTATGTACTAATAAGAAACAGATATGGAACAATATTCAAGTACAAAATACAGACCATGAAATGAATATCAGTAAGAGAAATGAGGTTGAAAAGATTAATTTATACTATATTTTCAAATATTCTGTATTTTTGATGATTTTTACATAGTTGATTAGAATGGTAAGGGTCAAGGGCTACAGCAAAGTGGGTCAGATCACCATTTCCGTATTCTCTTGTTTTCCTTCCTGTATCTGGGGGAAGGCAAAAGACAAGGAGAGAAGCCACACCTAGCTTCCCAAATGCCTCTGCACCCTAGGTCCAGCCATCCAACACCACCCCAGGGCCCCCAGCTAACCCATTGTTTTATGTAGAAGACAGGACTGGGGACAGAACTGACCCAGTAATTGCAACCACCAGCATGTACATAAGCTGGTTGGGGCAACAGACTGTGTTGGACCCTGTATTGCCAGGCATACACTAGACTCAGGTCTGGGATCACCTCAACCAAAATTTCTTTGGGGATTCCTCCAACTGAACTGCTGATCTGAGAACCCCAACCATGATGGGAAGTGCAGGTTGCATGGTCTGACCATGGAGTGCATGTGTCAAAGTTGAGCCACCTTGGAGGCTCAGACAGAGCAGTGGACTGCATATCCAGGTGCACATGGAGGATATGGCAGTCCATCAGAATGTGCAGAGGACAGCTGGTGGCACAGCAGAAGATGGAGGACAGAGCACATTGATCAACTACTCCAGCCAAGGGTTAGCAATGAATGTCAGGACAAACAGAGACTCTAAGATGGACTATGTCAGCCAGCGGATTTTGGAGAGATTTCATTGTGCTTGGAGAGGAAGTATTTACAGTAATTCAGAACTGTTGAACTATTGAAACCTCCTGAGCAGGACCCTCAGAGCATGCCCCATCTTTGTCTTATACCATTCCCTTTATTCAGTACATTTCACCAAGTCATGACCCTTGCCACTGTCTAGCCTGATTTGTAATGGCTCTTCCTTCTAGAATCACCCATGGATCTGAGCCTTCACTGTGTCAGCAACTCCCCGTAGAAGTGTCTGTCTCACCCTCAGCATTGCCTTATGTCACACACTACAATCTGAAATCTACCTAGATGATATATGTAGTCAGTGTTTTATATTCTGCATCCATCCACCCTTTTATAGATGCCATGAGAGCAGAAATTTTTTCTATCTTGTTTGTCATCATGTTCCTACTCGCTACCTTGAAATCTGGCATGAAGATGAATAAATGAACAGTGAAAATATAGTACCCAAATAACAACTGTTCAGTATTTTTTTCTTTATGAAAATTGGTTTTTGCTTTAAACTGTTTATAATCTGATTTTTACAGGTACTTCCATTGTGACTGTAAAAGCTTTGGCTACTGATTCAATTCAGGACAGTATTGAATATTCAATTTTTAGTGGAAATGAGGACAAGACTTTCTCCCTGGACTCCCAATCAGGTAATGCTGCTAATATAAAATAATCCTGCAAAACTTGAAAGGGAAAAACTGTTAAGGTGAAGTGATTTTAAAGATAATCAGAACTTTTCACAGTCATTCATGAAAAATTATGGGAAATAGAAGATCACTTTCTTTATAGTCATGAGGAATTCTGTTAGATGCTGCATATCCTGCTGTTTGAACTTTTGAAGACAAATTATATTCCACTTATACTTTATCTCTCTGTTGGAAACATTTGGAAATGTGGTAGGGAATTGTGATAGTGAGTCTGAACTGAAAATAAACTCACATGTCTAGCCTCAGGGAATTTTCATCAGAGATTCATCTGATCTGCCACTGAATGTCAACAAGGCAACAACGAGACAGCTGGGAAAGTTTCTTTGTGGCAGTAATTACTTCCAACTACAGCATGTATTAGATTTAGCTTTAATAAGACCATTATTGTGTTTTAAATGAATCCAAATTGATTATTTGAAACATTTTAAACCAACAATTACGTAGTATATACATATCCACTGCATCACTGTCAAACATCAAAAAGAATGCTTTTAGTAATTTGTGTGTTACGGTACAACTGTCTTACTTCATCTATACTATGTGTATATGGGAAGAATCAAGAGAGAGCACTTTCTTAAGGAAATGCTTTCTCATCCTGGATGATATACAGCACTTTGGCCCATACAATCTCTGGTCAGCACGTTTTATAATTCATAATAGAGGAAGCATTCTTCTCCCATTATTGGTTTAAAAGAAGGTGCTAGATAGAATCAAGACAATAGAATCCGATACGGACATGTTTAAACAGAGAACTATTAGCCATGGTGAAGCAGAAAGGGGACATTCCAGGAAACAGGAGAGGACAGACCAATGCCAGGGGGGCACCTAGAGATGGATGGACACAGGAAAGCAGCAGCGATACGGTGTGGTGTTGCAGTGAACAGATACCACAGTGGCATTCAAACAGCAGTGATATGAACTCCACTGGAGGCTGGAACTCCACCAGCAACCAGGTGGGAAGGAACTTTCACGGGGAGCTCCGGAGGCGAACACAAAGAACTGCCTGTCCTGCTGGTTTCTTTGATTTGACCAGCAGCTGAGACAGAGTAGCAGATGCCGAACATGCGAACACGCGGTGTGGGGACAGGGTAGATGTCACAGCCCAGACCCCCACCAGAGCTGCAATCAGAAATCATTTGTGTAGGGAGACCGGACTGTGCATACACTAAACTGGGAGCGAACTCATTTCTGACTCAGTGAAATGCAACAATGTGGCATCTGACAGGTTCCACCCAAGATAGGTCCAGGTAGACCTCAGACCTGATAGCCAGCAGATCAAGAACTCTAGTAAGAGACACATCGGGCACCATTTCTTATAGTGTGGCAAAGAATTTAAGACTGCAGGGACAACAGTGAGCTGCGCATGCGCTGAGCTCACAAGAACTCGCTGAGCTCAATGAATTGCACTGGTCCCACAGGAAAATAATACTGACTATTGCATTGTATGGGTCAAAATAGGTCTCTGTGGCCCTCAGACCTATTGTCCAACAGGTTCTGGCAAGATTACCACCAACAATAACCTAGCTATATAGGACACCTGGTGTCTCCCTAATCCTGGGACTTTCTCCAGCTGGAAGTGGGAGAAAGATTGTACAGACAACAGTGCAGCCTCAGGATGGTATCACAGGAGGTGGAAACTGGTGAGCCAGGAGCTGGGGCTATGGAGACCATGGTAGAAATCTAACATAAAAACCCAGACCTGGAACTCGCTGGAGGGAGTGGCACAAGTGACTGCAAACAAAGAACCATGTACCAACTGCAATAAGTAAACTCGCACTGTAGACCTGTGCATGACACAGCTTAGAAACTTGCCCCAAGGAGAAGATTCTGCTAAGCAGAAGTACAATGACCAAGAGCAAAAGGAGAGACAGAGGCACAATGAATATTTCTGAAGACTCCCCTGCACAGGAGGAATACTCTATGCTAACCTCAGAGTTCACGGAGGAAGACATCGAGAAAATGGGGACACAGAATTCAGAAAGCACTTGTTATAAAACTTCTTATCAACAACAGGAAACACGTAAAGCAGGCATTCAGGGAATATGTCACACTGGAAATTAATCAAATGAAAGCTGATATATCAGAAATTAAGAATACAGTGGGGAAAATTAAAAGTGCAATGGAGAATCTCCAAAATAGAATGAAGAAGGCTGAAAAAAGAATCTTAAAATTAGAAGACATTTCCTGTTGTCAGGGGAAACAAAAAGCTGGAGACAGAGTTGGATTAGGCCAAAAAAAGTATTCAAGAATTGAAAGACGCTATTAAGAGGCCTAATATAAGAGTTATGGGAGTCCCAGAAAGTATAGAAAAAGAAGCTGGGTTTACAAATGTATTTAATGAAATAATAAGGGAAAAATGTCCCTCATCTAGAGAAAGAATTGGGAAGCAAGATCCAGGAGGGGTACAGAACTCCCAACAGGCTTGATCAAAAGCGATCTTCACCACAACACATGATCATCAAGCTCTCTTCAATTGAACATAAGGAAAAGATCCTGAAATGTGCACGTGAGAAAAAAATCAACTGACATATAAAGTAATGTCAATTAAGCTCACAGGAGACCTCTCACAGGAAACTCTACATGCCAGAAGAGAATGGAGTGACCTATTCC
The DNA here is from genome assembly GCF_030435755.1 of Ochotona princeps. Classification (NCBI taxonomy): domain Eukaryota; kingdom Metazoa; phylum Chordata; class Mammalia; order Lagomorpha; family Ochotonidae; genus Ochotona; species Ochotona princeps. Next base: position 4,701,836 of record NC_080838.1, read on the forward strand.
AGATTCTGAAAGAAAAAAATTGTTGGCCCCCAAACATATCCAGCAAAACTTTCCTTTGTCTTTGAAAATGAAATAAAATTCTTCCACACTAAAGAAAAGTTCAAAGAATATGCCTCTTCCAAACCTACCCTATAAATGATACTTAAAGATATTCTCTTGACAGAGAAAAGGAATAGCGCCCACCAAAACCAAAGGCAAATGTGAAGAAAATCCCATTAAAATGACAACGGAAGACTGAACCAATAAACAACCCATTCTTAAAATGACAGGACCAAATTACCACCCATTCATATTAACTCTAAACGTAAATAGCTTAAACTCATTACTTAAGTGTCATAGATTAGTAGAGTGGATTGAAAAACAAAAGCCATCCATTTGTTGCCTACAGGAGACACATTTCACCAACAACCCAGCAGAAACTGTATGCCATGGATTTTCATTTTTTTAATTTGTTTCATATCTTCGAAATACTTTTTTCTCATTAAATTCTTCAGTGACTCATAGATCATACAGAAGCATCATTTTCTTCAAGAAGGTTCTTGATTTTCTTTTTCATTTCTTCAGCAACACTTTAGTCATTCAGCGGCATGTTATTAATTTCACATGTTGTTAATTTTTTTCTTCCTGTTGTTTGTTTTGTGGCTTTTCATTTAAGGGAATGTATTATAACTGCGTAATGGAGACTATCACATCTAGCAGTGTGTTGTTTAACTGTATGGCATTGTAAATTTCTATTTTTCTTCCTGTTGTTGATTTTGTATTGTGGCTTTTCGTTTAAGGGGACGTACAAAAAAATGTGTAATGGAGACTATCATGTCCAGATGTGAGGATACAATGCAGTATGCATGTGCTTCCGGACAAAAATGGATTCCCAATGCAACTGTTAACTATATCATGACAATAGGATGCTGGACTCTCTGCCATTGTCCATGCCCACAATGATGGACATAGGACTGTGTATGAAGCACTATAATATAGTAATGATATAGGGGAACTCAGTGAAGGTTTAGGGTATTGGGGAGAGGATAAGAGAAATCCCAGGGCCTATCATAAAATGATAATAACAAAAAGAAGTGAAATTAAAAAAATTGAAATAAAAGGCTAGAACATTAGGGGGGGGGGCCATTTATATCCCTAGTCTCCATTTTCCCGTATTTGTTGTTGTTACTATGTCAAAATATAATATGTGTAGCTGAACCTATCTAATGAATACATGAACTCAGTGTGTCATCTCAGAGGGAGTCAAAAACCTGAATTTGGAATTAATCACTAGACTCTTTTTTTCCATTTTGATTTTCCCACCCTGAATCCCTATACGATATCGTTTACTTGATACATAAGCTTGATATGATATCACTTACTGGATGATGAAAGCTTCATCATGGAATTATGCTTTATAGTATTTCATGTCCTGATTGTTCCACTCAACATTTTTACTATGATTTTCATAGTAAATGAATAGCAAAGGCTGCTCTGCACCTGTTTGCATACCTCCTGTTGGATTTAGCTTCAGCACCTCATACTTTTCTTGCTAGAGCAAATGAAAACATGGCTTTCAACACTGCCGGTATGTGCAGGGATACTTAGAAATGCTTCATAGAAAAGTAAAATTAAAAGAGAGTGTATGTTACTAAAAAAAACCTGTAATTTCTTTCAAAAAGTTCATGAACATACATTTTATGAATAAACTATGCATGAATTTCAAAGTTTTCTTTGTTCTTAAATACAGTTATCTTTTCATTCATTTTTCTGCAACCTTTTTGAAGTCCCCTCATATAGTGAAACTATTTTTTTATCTTTTTTTGATTAAAAAAGATTATCAGCCTTTATTGCTGTCAACATTTTTTGTGCACTCAACGTATGCCATTACATTAAAATTCCTTGTGCTGATTGGACTTTAGCTATTTCTGCTCTTTAGCTATTTTAATGAGTTTGAAGTCCAACAGTAAATCAACATCCACTCCCTAGTAACACAGGGACTTGGAATTTTTAACTTTTGAATATTTCTCTATCAGTTTGCATGCTTTTGTGTCCACAGTTTGATTTCTTTCAAAGTGGACAGTGTTGGGAGTTTTAACAGATTTAGGAGCCCCTTGCTGACATCAAGGAATGTCTCTGAGTATCCTTCAGGCCTGATTCATCGGCTTTAACAAGGATCATTGTAGCAAGCTTGCTCAGATTTTTGTTGACTAAAAGTTGTTTTTCTTGAATTCTTGTTTTTAACTTGTCTTTTTGCTGGTCTTGCAGTTCTGTTTCACTGTATTGTGCTTTCCGGTCACATCCTACTGTGTCCTGGCTTCCTATTGGCCCACTGAGAAGTCTGTCACGGATCTAAACACCACCCATTTCCTTTTTGGAACTCTAGTGGTGCAAATACTGGTGCAAATGCTGGGCTGCGTGCCTTAGTCCGGCATCTCATTTTCATCTCTCTCTCTCTTAGTCACACTGAAGAGAAGCTCTCTTCTAGAAGCTCTGTAGGCTTCTATTTTCAATTCTTCTAGATCCTTCACAAAATAATCTCTCGTTCCTTGCTTGTATTCTCAGTGTTCTTTTGAGTGTATATTTAGGCATCATAATAAGTTTGTGTCCAGTAACTCCAGCATCCTGTGTCTTCAAAGGTGTATTCTGTTAGCTGCGAACTTGATTAATACTGGTCATGTCTCCATGATGTTTCTACCTCTAGGCTATGAGCTATTCCTTGTGAAACTTTTGTTCTGAGGATCTGTTAAAACCTGGGTTGAATTTGTTCCCTTCAGAGAGAATTTTCTTTCCCTTCTGCCGTTCACTTGCAAACACTGGACACAATCTTTTTTAAATTTAACCACAGATTCTTCCTGTCAATCAACTTCAAGATCAAAAACACCGAGTTTCAGTATACTGATTTTTAATTTGTCCCCCATTTTCTTTTCTAATATTTACCACTTATAGGACAGTATCCTTTGGGTTTCCATTGCTGGCTGTTTTTATTCTATTGGCTCTTCAGTAGTATTTTTTTTTTCTTGCCTTGTTGTTAACCCTGTGTGACTATGAGAAATGAATCTCAAGGTAGATTATAGTAGGAACACTTAAGGAAAAAATGAGCTTTTCCTGCTTGTTTACTCCCCCAGGATTTTGGTTTTGATTTCGTTTTTGTCCTCTGAGGGTTCCTTGCAACTCAACTTATTAATTTACTCTAACACACATACATATACGCATGTATGCAGCATGTCTGCATGTATAATCTTTAAGAACTTTAGTTGTATACATCATGAGGAATGTTGAAGTACATACTTTACCGCACTGGTATCAAGAAAGCTTTTTGCGGGGCTCGGCAGCGTGGCCTAGTGGCTAAGGTCCTCGCCTTGATCCCATATGGCTGCTGGTTCTGGTCCCGGCAGCTCCACTTCCTCTCTATCTCTCCTCCTCTCAGTATATCTGACTTTGTAATAAAAATAAAATAAATCTTTAAAAAAAAAAAAAGAAAGCTTTTTGCAAACTGTATTATAATTAGATATATCATTCAGGGTACTTTTGGCATATAATTAAAACTGTATATCTGAATGTGCCTAGCATAGTTTTTCTGATTACATGTATTTTAAATCACAGATCAGTTTAAATAAAAACTCTTGTATGAAATGATACATGAGTGATACTGATCTCTAAGGCTGTGGTCACTTGCACTAAAGATAATTACCATAGAACTCTTTTACAAAGCTGTAAACCAAAGAGTGAGTTTTTGTACTCAGAGTGCATGCCATTTAATAACTGTAACTGCTTAAACCAACAGGAATAATAGAGTTTGACTATTATTGTGTGTGTAAAAAAACTAATGACAGCACGCATCCCACTGAAGTGAAGCAGCAATGATCAAATTTTAAATTTTTTAAAGGCAGTTTTCACAGAAAGTTTCAAAGCTGCCGGATAACATACACACGCATGCGTAGAGATTGTAAGTATCTGAAGTCACTTGAATAATTTATGAAGCTTATAACATTTGAAGAATCTTAATCTCATTTGGATGTGTATCTCCTAAGCCAGACAGAGGTTGTGTATGTCCAGATGAGGGTACTTCAAAATGCCTTTGGAAAAGTGCAATGAACCAGTAAGCTTATTTTAATGCAAAAACTGAAATTCACACAAATGAGATATCCAAGAAGTTTGTGGACAATGAGTATTACAGAAAACTTCATGGATCTCAAAAATATTTGCACCAAGGTAAACTCAGCTTTTAATTCCACTTCCCATAATTTTTTGGCAGTGTTCTCCTATAGTAGAAGGAAGCTGTTACAACAGCTTTGTTTTCAAGTTATTACATAACTGGCACACTGACATATAAGCAAGAACATGAGGTTGGTATTTGTGATGCTTCTAACTCCTAGGAAAATGTGAATTCCTGCCCATGCTCTTAGAGGCCGGTAGTACTGCCAAGTTGCTGACGACAGTGCATCTTGGTGTCTCTGAGAAACAGGCACATGTTTCATCCTTGACGAAACGTGGATGTGGTTGGCGTGCCAGCTTTGAATCATCTCCAAGGCTGCCTATTGTTTTTTGCATTCATGTAGCATTCACAGCATATGCCAAGTATTATGCCAAAAATAAAACCCAAGCAGGGAAAGCATTAGAACCACAGATCCATTCCAAGTGTAAAATTCCAACTATCAAAGCCCAAACACAAGACTTTTATTAAGAAATCCACTTTGATCTGTGTTGTAATTGGCACACTTTCTCCTAAGCGACACTGACAATTGAGTGTTGCATTTCCATTTCAGTTTTCTTTCACAAGCAGTGACACAACACAATAGCAGGATAGCAGGATAGTGGAGACAGCAGTGTGGGTGAGAACCCTGGACCCACCAAGTTGCTGGGCTCCTCTGCCCTTAGCTGAAGGTGAGGTGCTGCCCTTCGCTGAATGCTGGGGCCATGGAGGGTTCTGAAGGCCAGCCACCCTCATCAGTTGCCCATCGAAGTGCCTCTTGACAATTTTCCAGCTGCTAAAAGTTACAACTCTGGATTCCTTGTCAGGAGTGTGGGTGACAGCAGCCTGTAGTTTGTAAAAGTTGTTTGGTCCTAGAACTACATTGATACTTGAATCTGATGTTGCAACTGAGAGTGATTTTAACATTTTACATTCGGTAGAACGATTTTCTTCATATATAATCTAAATTATGAGTGTTTAATTTTTTACAAATAAGATATAAGCTGTTTCATCTCCCCCAAACACTCAATGTGAAAGATAGTGTTAGAAAAACATAACTCCCCTGGGAACTAAGTGGGTGCCAGAAGATCTGGAGGCTTTTTGCACTAGACTCATTATCTGGTGGAACTGCTTCAAATAGAGCATTAAGATTGCCAGCTTCCAGGCAGCATTTCCCAAAACAGTACAAACTCTTACATGGGAAGAAAAAAAATTGTTGACATCTACGGCTATTAAATTATTTCTTTCTAAATGAGTTAAACATGATAGTAAACCTGTATCTGATGAAATAGGGTAGGCAGATAAGGGTAAAACATTGTGGATTTCTTTTTTTTAATATTTATTTATTTTTATTGGAAAGGCAGATGTACAGAGAGGAGAAGAGACAGAGAGGAACAGCTTCCATCTGATGATTCACTCCCCAAGTGGCCACAGTGGCCTGTGCTGTGCCGATCTGAAGCCAGGTGCCAGGAACTTTTTTCCGGGTTTTCCACACAGGTGCAGGGTCCCAAGCTTTTGGGCCGTCCTTGACTGCTTTCCCAGGCCACAAGCAGGGAGCTGGATGGGAAGTGGAGCTGCCGGGATTAGAACCGGCACCCATGTGGGATCCCGGTGCATTCAAGGCGAGGACCTTAACCATTACGCTATCATGCCGGGCCCCAACATTATGGATTTCATGTATAACTGTAGAGAAACATTCCTTTTAAAAGAAATTATTTATTTAAAAAGGGTTAGAGAAGAGAGAAAGGGAGAGAAAGAGGAACTCTTCCGTCTGCTTGTTTCACTCCGCAAAAAGGCTGTAATGGTCACCGCTGGGGCAGGCTGAAGCCAAGAGATGGGAATTCCATTGAGATCTCTCAGGTGGGGTGTCTTCTACTGCCTTCCCAGAGCAGCAGCAGGAATCACAAATGAAGCAGTGTAGCCAGGACTCAGATACTCCTAAATGGAATGTTAGCAGTAACATGTGACACCACGTGAATGACACCACCAGCCCTGCTGAGAAACATCCTGTATACAGCTTCTGTGTCACCCTTCCGATCACGTTTTATGGAACAGGAGCCCCCAGCTTTACACAATGTGAAAAGAAACCTAGCCAAAGATGTGGAAGACCTCTATGACAAAAATTACAAAACATTTTAAGGGAAGTAGAAGACATTGAAAAATGGAGAAATTTTCCATGTTCTTGGAACAATATAGTCAACATCAAGATGTCTATATTACCAAATTTATTAATCTGTCACATAGATTCAATGAGATCCCAATCAAAATTCCAACAACACTCTTCTAAAAAATTTTTTACTATCATTTTTATGGTACAGTTCCATAGATCCTGGGATTTTCCTTACCCCAACTGGAAGTCCCCTTCCCACTCACTGAGTTCCCCTATATTATTATTACTATAGTATAGTTCTTCATACACAGTCTTATGTCCATCATTGTGGGCATGGACAATGGCAGAGAGTCCAGCATCCTATTGTCATGATATAGTTAACAGTTGCATTGGGAATCCATTTTTGTCTGGAAGTACATGCATACTGCATTGTATCCTCACATCTGGACATGATAGTCTCCATTACACATTTTCTGTACATCCCCTTAAACGAAAAGCCACAATACAAAATCAACAACAGGAAGAAAAATAGAAATTTACAATGCCATGAAGTTCTCAAGAGGTTTTGATAGTTCAACAGTCCTGAATTACTGTCGATCCCACCACTCCAATCGTGATGAAATCTCTCCAGAATCCACTGGCTGCTATGGTCCACCTTAGAGTCTCCATCTGCTCAAATATCCACTGCCAACACTTGGTTGAAATAATTGATGGATTTGTTCTGTCCTCCATCCTCTGCCATGGTACCAGGTGTCATCTGAAGGTTCCAATGTACTGCCATATCCTCCACGTACATTTGGATATGCTGTTAACTGCTCCATGTGAGCCACTGAAGAGGCCCAGCTCTGACACCTGTACTTCACAGACCACGAAACCTGCAATTCTCTCCATGATTGGGATTCTGAGTCCAGTGGTTCAGTTGGTAGGGAATTGCCAAAGAAATCTCATCTGAGGCCATTCCAGACCTGATTCTTGTGTGTGTGTGCCAATATAGGGTGTGGCAGAGTCCGTCACCCAAATCAGCCTACACACACACTGGTAATTGCAATTTCTGGGTCAGTTCTGTCTACAGCCCCATGTTTTATGCAAACAAATGGGTGTTGGAGCCCAGCCCGATTCTGCCCACCACATACTCGGCCTTCACGCAAACCAGTGGGAGTTGCAGCCTCATCAGAGCGACCGTCAGTAACCCCCACCAGGCCCACCATCTACCCTGGTTTCCATGCTTGCCAGTATATATGTACAGCTGACTGGTTCCATCTTTCCCATATTCCATTCAGCTCTTGTACATGTCAATGGGAATTGAAGCCTAGTTCATCCCAAACAGCTCCACTAGCTGGCCCACACTGGTGCCAGCAGGTGCCACCATCTGTCTAACCATGCCTATGCCTGACAGAATTTACCCCCCCATGCCAGCATCTGCCAGCTGATGCTGCAGCAAAGCCCAACCCACTCACGCCCACTTTGGCTTATGCACGTACCAGAAGGTACAGTTAGCCCAGCCTGGCTTTCCCCTGATCCAGCTCACATGCAGGCCATCAGATGTGTGGCCCTGCCCAACCTGGTCTGGCCCCATCTCAGCTCTCATGCTTACCAGTTGAGGTAGTGGCGCAGTAGCAGGATCCCGCATTCCCCCTCCCCCACTGGGTCCGTCCCCACCAACCCCCAGGTTTCACATGTGCTGGTTGGGTGCTGAGGCCCAGTCTGGCACAGCCAGCCTCGCCTCAGCATTTGCCAGTGGGTGCTATAGCCTGGCTGGGCCTGACCCACCCCGAGTTCCAGCTCATGCTGGTGAGGGGCTAAACCCTTGCCCAGCCCTGCCAGTTCCCTAATGTGGACTGGCTGGTATCGTGTCCCAACCTGGCCTGACCCACACTCCGTTCTGGCACTCGGATTTACCAGCAGTTGATATGAACTGACCCAGCCTGGCCTGCCCCGCTACCTGCGTCAAATAGGCTGGTGGGCACCATATTTTGGCCTGATCTGGTCTGCTCCCCATCTGGATTCTTGCACTCACCTGCAGGGAGTGTGTCCCAACAAAGGAGTTACCCAAGCTCCTTCATCAGGATCTCTCCCAATGCCAGATCTCACGCACACCAGTGGGTCAGCCCTACTTAGTCTACCTCCTGTCCTGGCAGGAACAGTGGCTTTTCTTGACTGTCCTTTGCCCATTCCAGTTCTTGTTGGGTGCTGCAGCCCAACCAAGCCTAGTCTGCACCCAGACATAACTCACACATGGCTCAGCAGGGAGACCTAGCCTAGCCTGTCCTACACCTACCCTGGTTCTTACGAGCATCAGTGGGTACTAGCCCAGTCCAGCTCATTCCATACCCAGCACACACTCATGCCGAGGAATCCTCCAGCCATATCCAGACTAGACTGCAGCCCCCACCCTGGCCCTCGGGTTCACCAGTGAGAATCATGCCCTAGCCAGGGCATCCCCCTTTGCTCCCCAATCTGTCCTATTCCCATCCACAGATCTCATGCATGCCAGTGGTTGCTCTAACCTGGTATGGCATAACCCCTCCTCTGTCAGCTTGTGCTTTTGGATGCTGCAGCCTGGTCTTGCCTAGCCAGTCCCTAGTCCCAGCTCTCACTGGCAGGTGCTGCAACCTGCCCCTGCTCAGTCTGCTCCCATTCCTAGCTCATGTAAACCAGTAAGTGTGATACCCTAGACTGGCATGCCCTGTACTACAACCTGGTTTCTGCACTTGCCAGTGGGCTAAGGTTTACTTGGCCTTCCTTTCCTGGTCCACCCCTTTCAAAACCAACACACACATTTGCTAATGGATGATGCCAACCCCTACATCTGGACCACATGCTCACCAGTGGGAACTATGGCATTGTAGGGGAGTTTCCCAGGTTCCCCCACTCGGCCCACTGCCAGACCCAGATCTCAAATGTGCAGCAGGTGCTAGGTCCTTGCCTGGCATAGCCTGCCCCTCCATCTTGGCCTTGTATGAGCTGGAGGATGTTGCGGCCCAGGCCACCCCACACCCTGTTTTAGGATGCACATGCAGGTGCTGCAGCTTGGACCTGCCCAGCCTATTCTTGACCCCAGTACCCGTGAGTGTTGGTAGATTCCATGTTCACTCCTAGTTCAGCCCATCACCATCCCAACTCCTGAGCTAACCAGCAGGACTTGTATTTCCACAGGGTTGGGCCCACTTATCTCCCATGTAATTTACCCCTGGACCTGGTTCTCTTGTGTGCTGGTTAGTGTCATGGCCCTGCCTAATATGACCCATCCCCTGTTTTGACAGTCAGGTACTAGGATCTAACTGTGCTAGACAGGCCTCCAGCCATAGCTTTCATGTGGTATGGCATGTAGTGGTCAGCTATGCTCTGTGCTAACAAGCCCTTCTCAGGGTTCCCTTGTGGGCTGGTGAATCAAGTCTGACCCATACAGATCTTCCAATCTCTCCCCTCCAAACCACCAGGTCTCAGCAGCAAAGAGAGGTGTAGTCAGAGACTTCCTATCTCCTGGTTTGTTTCCCAAATGCCTGCAACAGCTGGGACTGGACTACCCAAACCAGGAGCTAAGGGCTTAATCCTGGACTCCCCATGAGTGGCAGGGAACCAAGCACTTGAGCCATCACCTGCTGCTTCCCAGGGTCTACACTAGCAGGAAGCTGAAAGCATGAGCAGAACTTAGTATTGAGCTCAAGGCATCTGGCGCGGGATTTGGGTGACTTGGTCACTGGGCTGACCGCCCACTCCTGTGACCCTTCTTTTGTATGAGGGTGTGAGTGTGTCACTAGGAACCTCCTCCAGGGTATCCTCTGAGCTGGGCCCTGGGATTATGATGGGATGTAAGAGGTAATCTTCACCTTGTGCCACCTTTTATGCAAGAGGAATAGCAGGACTGAAACACATCAGAAAAATGATGCAGGAACTTTGTGAGAGCCTGTTGTAGATTGACAGTGATGGTAAAAAAAAAAAAAAAAAAAAACAACTGTGTGGTCTGCGAGGATCTCTGAGGAAGGATGGAAGCAGAAGCCATATCCCAGGATGTGGAGGCCTGGGATGCGGATTTGAGAACCAGAACATGGTAGAGTATTACTGCCAGAGCTGAAAGGGCACAATTGAGAATGACATGAATGGGAGTTCGGGGGAGGGAAAGCTTCAGCAAGCAGAACTTGGCGATTGAAACGACTAAGCTTTATCATTCCAGCTGTGGGAAGAACTGAGCAATTCTGTATGGGACAAGGATGGCGCCATGGTTTGTTTGATTCAGAATGGAAGGGAGGGCAGAAAAGTACAAAGAGAGAAAGATGCTGGTGGCTTGGAGGAGGGTAACAATGGTGGAAGCTGGGAGAGCTGGATTCAAGCAGTGCTTGGCAGGTAGACTCTCCACACCTCACGACAGACTATAGTATGCGAAGGACAACCTAAGGGACAGCTCCCAGATTTCAGGTTTTTCATAGTTTCTTTCATTCTGTTTATTTAAACTCTGAAAATCTGTGAAAGTGCTCAACTTGATTCTCATTGACCCTGATCAGTAAGGAAGGGAAGCTGGCTGGTGGAGGATCCGGAGGAGCAGGTGAGCACAGCAGCATAGGGATCAGCCAAGGTGAATTGGAATGTTTTTAAAATAATTACAACATCTGTTTTCAGTCCCGAGTTGCACTGGAACCAATGGGTGTTGCAGTCCAGTCTGGTTCGGCCCTTACATCAACCAGTGGGAGCTGCAGCCTAGTCGGGGCGACCCACATTAACCCCCACCAAGCCCGCCCCCCACCCTGGTTTGCCAGTATGTGTAGCAGAAGACCCGTCTGTCCCCCATCCCATTTGGCTCTGGTACCCGTCAATGGGTATTAAAGCTTAGTTCTATCTAATCAACTCAACCATCCAGCCCTCACAGATGTTGTTGAGTGCCTCTCTATCTGGAATACACTTGGCTCGGGTTGGGGCAGACCAGGCTGAGTCGGTTCATGTCATCCACTGGCAAGCCCAAGTGCTGAAACTGTGTGGGGGTCTGGCCGGGTTTGGTTGCGATAAAAAAAAAAAAAAAAGTACAAAACACAAAATGCCAAAGTGAAATGGCCTGTGCTAGTAGGGAATGCAACACCCGACCAGCACTCCTCCCACTGGTTTAGGTGAGGGACGAGAGTGTGATGGGCAGAGCCGGGGAGAGATGCGATACTCATTGGTTCCAATAGAGGTCGGGGCTCAGAAGAGAACCAACCCAGGGGTTAAAACCATCAGCTGATCGGAGTGATGGACGGAAAAAAACTGGACAAGGGGAAACCCTAAGATGGACTATGTCAATCAGTGGACTCTGCACCAGCCTCATCATACCTGGACTGTTGCTGATGATATGTTGGAGCTTCTAATTGATCGAGGTGACGCTCTGCTGGCTCTGCCTACAAACCTGAGAGGGCCTCCCTAAGAGGCCGTTGAACTTGAACTGGACAAGTGGGATGCTGGACTCTGTATGGTGTAAACTTTTAATTAGGGAACCTCAACGGAACTTGAGCTGTGGTTATGCATCAAGGTGAAGGAATTCATGATGGGGGAAGGGTTTGGGGTGAAGGGGGGGAATCCCAGTACCTATGAAATTGTGTCATGTAATGCAATGTAATTAATGAATAAATGAATATTAAAAAATTAAAAAAAAAATAATTACAACATCATCATCTTCTCTCCTTTCTCCCTGGGAATCAAAACAGGACAACTCACTGTCAGAAACCCCAGGTTTCTTGATTTTGAAGTCAGGAGCGAAGTACAACTCATCATTGTAGCTGAAAGCAGCGGGCAGAGAGCCTACAGCAAAGTCAAAATCTTGATCCAGGATGTGAATGATAACGTACCCTACTTTGGGCAAAGTGTCTACCAGGCATCAGTGTCTGAAGGCCAGAGCCGCAAAGCTCATGTCATACAGGTAAAAAAAAAAATGTGTTTGTTGAGTTTGTGTGAGTACTGACCTTCAGTGTCATTGAAATACGTTAGGCCTGTGTCCCACACATAATTTTAAATACCAGTGTTTCCAAGGTGTGCTCAGTGCTTGGTGGGTTAGAGCAAGCCAATTCTGAACTGTCTACATTCTCTCTTTATTCACATAGGACTCACGTGCTGCCTAGGTGATTTCTCTAGGAAGCCCATGTGTGTTTTTAGGGAGAAAGCAGGAACACACACCAAAAAATGACTAGTGTAAGTTCTACAATTCAGTGGAGAAGTCAGAAATGTGGGTATATGATGTGAGTGCTGCATAATTCGTTTTCTGCCAGAAGTGTGCATTTACTGTCATGAGAGAAAAGAGGAAAAACAAATTCTTATTGGAGGAGGAGTATAAGGTCTCAGAGAGTGACATTTTCCCAAGATTTTAAGCTGGAATATGGTCCTTTTGGCCCACAAGTATATCAAGCCCGGAAAACATTTGGTCTGACCCTGCCAGACCAAGGCATCTGCAGGCAGGATTCTACCTTTAATAAATTGGGCAGGCCTAGACTGCTTAGTGTGCACTGATTGAAAAGGAAGACACCCAGTATACCACGTGGCAGAGATGTGAAAGCCCGACTCAAGGGCAGAGACAATGAATTTCATTCTTTCCATCTTTAGGTCAAGTATACGAAATCTCAAGAACTCTGTCAATGTCCCCTTAGAGAAGATCTGGACCCCACTGATGTGTTTGGCTTAGTAATTATAATTTAATGTAGATCAGACAGTATAAAAAGCCACATCAAAAGTTCACAGAAAAATGTAACTAAAGCATGAGCTTAAATTCAGGCTTATGAGGGGGTCTTCATGAAGCGCATTGAAAGTGTGTATTAGGAAAAACTACATGTAACTTTAACAAAATGCAGCAATATAAATGTATCATTCAAATTCATCTTCCACTTTTTATAAGTTATATATTTATTTACTTGAAAGGCAAACGACAGAAAGAAAGCATGAGGGATCTCTTATTCACTGGCTCAATCTACAAATAGTTGCAACAGCCAGGTGTGGGACAAGTTGAAGCCAGGAAACAAACTCCTTCTGGCTGACCAAGGGTTCAACATCCTCCACTGACTTCCCAGGTTCGATAGCAGGGAGCTGAATGAGAAGTAAAGCCACTGGAACTTGAACCAGCACCTTCACAGAAGATGACTAAAATTCTCATCTCCATGGAGATGAGGCAAACTTTTTTTTTACACTTAATACCACTTTGATAGCTCATTAAGTACATGATCTGCATCTCTATCTGTTAACACCTGAGTCTGAATTTTGTTTTATTTTAAAGAGATCTCTGAAAAGTACAACTTAATCCAAAACAAAAACTTCACACATGGTCTATTTTATAGGAAATGTTTTAAGCAGAAAAAAGGGAGTCAATAAAAAAAAAATCATTTACTGTGTGAAGATTTTTCTGGATTTCTTTCTTTTTCTGCTGGAATGAATCTGTTAGTGCTAGAAACATTCCATTCAGAAAACCATTTTGTTTTGCAAGTAATTTTTCCTCTTTGATAAAATTACAGCTCAAACACGCAACTCTTAATGAAAGCTATTTGGAAGTTGCATGGATGAGAATACAAAGTTCTCCGCTGCTCATTCACTTTTATTAAAAGTAAGCTTCCACAGGGCTTGGTATCCCTTTAATGACTTTCTAAAATGCATTTGTCCATCTGTAGGTGTTCTCCATGATGTATTTCTCTGGAAAATAGGTCTAACCAACATTGTAGGCGCAATCTTACCTAACAAAAGTTGGCTCCTCACAGGTTTTTGCTACTGACCCAGACAGTGGTTTGAATGGCCTCCTTGAGTATTCCGTCATCGCTGGCAACCATGGTGAGGTGTTCTGGATTGATGCACAGAGCGGCATGATAACGACGAATGCAGTTCTGGATTATGAGGCCAGCAGCTCCTACAGGTATGTCCAGCATTCAGTTCTATTTGAGCAAATGTCCTGCTTGGTTTCTTGCCAGCATTGGTGCTGGGGGCTTGGCTTTGTGCTGTGTAAGCTTGATTATAAAATATGTTTTCCCTTTGATCCAACTTAAGATTGTCCTTTAGGAATTATTTCATATTGGCAAAAAATGATTAGACTATAAGAACTTGCATGTCTCTCATTCTAAGGGTTTAAACATTTGTGATGCTCTGAAGTGCCATTTAAGAGACATGATAAAGGCAGTGGGAGCTGCCTACTTAACTACAGAGCCCTTAGCAAAGGCTTCTTGCTTTTGGTTTTAAAAACAAATGAAGGCTGAGTGATGTTTCTCCTTTTATTTTAAAAACAAATACCTGTTTACAATGTGTTGTTCCTTTTTTAAAAAGCATCGATCGTTTGATTTGAAAGGGAGAGAGAAACTGAGATGATCTACCCATTGTTTATTTCCAAATGATCACTGTGGGACCAGGTTAGTCTGAAACCAGGAAATTGGAACTCCGTCTCATTCTCCTATGTGAATATCAGGGGCCTATGTGTTTGGGCCATCATTTGCTACTTATTCATTAGTAGGAAGATTGGATCAGAAATGGAGCAAGCAGGAATTGAGCAGATACCTGGCTGGGATGTTGATGTTCTTGGTGGTTAGGGCATTGATAAATTTATAAAATTCTTGATTCTTAATTTGTGTATGAAGACATGAACTTGTTATCAGAGCCTTGTTCCAGTTCCAAAAGAGATGATCTTATTCAGAGCAAAGTTCAGCATCAACATTTTTCATCTAGAGTCCAAGATAGGCTGGCCTTCTGTGATATCCTATAAAGGAGGGAATATAATTATTAGGAAATGTCAGTGCTACAAAATCTAGGCTTACAGCAGACATGTGTGCAGGATCAGAGTCTGTGAAAGCAAATGCCAGGGAGACACCTAGAAGGTCTGTGAGTGGGGTCTGCTTAATGCCAGTAGGCATGAGCTTTCCATGAAATAACTGGGAACTGATTTTCTGGAAAGAAGGTGGTGTGAGACATGTGCTTGGGTGGGTGAGGAGCTGTAACATCTGGCACTGTGTGAGGGAAACAACAAGCTGTGCACCAAAGCTCTCACAGCATGGCTGTCTGAGGAGCAGCATGCCCTGAAGTTTTGAATAGTTGTGGAAAAAAAACATAAGAAACCGTTGACTGTGTGTGTCTTCAGGGTGGCGGTTGAGTAGGCTATGGTCAAAGAGAGACATACCTTTCTCATTGTGCATCTCGATGTGTTCATGTTCGTGTTGGACCTTTGGAGATTTTTTCCTAAAAGCCTTTGCATGTTCTATACAGTAGTTCCGCTTCTCTGTGAGGGGTTCACCCCAAAACCCTAGTGGATGCCTAAAACTTCAGGGAGCACTAAACCCTGAATGTCCTGTGTTCTTTCCACATGCCTTGCAGCATGGCCAGGTAGGAGTTCTGCAATGAACTCCTATGTTATATGGCCTACGCCCTACCTCCTTTGCAACAATACTATTGTGGTTGGGGGCTGTTAGTGTATGCAATAAGAGTTACTTGAACACACACTGATAGCTGAGATGGCCACCAGGTAGCTACTGGGAAGGTAGCGTACACAGCATGTATATGTGCGACAAAGGGCCAATTCATGGAATGTGATAGCATGCAATTGAAAACTTGCATTTGTTTTCATTTAATGCTTTGGGAAAAGAGCTGATTAAGGGTAGCTGAAATAATAGGAAAGCCAAATCAGCTAAGTGGGAGCTACTATATTTCCTTAACAAATCACATCCACTTGAAGAGGAAGTTCAGATAGGTAGTTTGTTATTTACTGAAAATAAGTAACAGAGGTTCAGTGACTGGCTCAGGGTCACAGTGGTAGTTATACTAGGCCTGGCATCTGGGCAGTGACACTGTGAGTTGCACAAGCTGCACAGAAAATATTCCTTTTGGGAAAAAAGGCAGATATACAGAAAGCACACATCAGTGTTGCCTCATGCCAGACGACTTTCATGTTTTATGAGGAAAGTACAATATGTTCATGTGGTTGAACCATGAGAAGAGATTAGAATGGAGTAAGTTACTGGGTGGATTGGATTAATTAACCTCTGAAAACCCTTGCATCTCTAGACATTTGATTAGTTTCTTGTTTAATACAGTTCAAATGATTACTTCAAGAATACTTTAAAAGTAGAAGACCTCACTCCACAATAATACTGAGGAATTTTTTTTGTTAATTAAGGAGTATGGTCCTTGCATAAATTTTTGGAAATCGATTGCTGCTCTATGGTTTCTATAGTAATTTCCGTCTGGCAGCTTCTCTCCCCTCCCTAGACAGCTGCAGGTAACCCCAGCCCAGTTGGAGCTGAGTGCTTGCACATCAGACGCCACTAATGGTCAGCCGGGCCCCCAGAACGAAGCATTTCCTGATGGGGATGACTTTCCGCTCCAGTGTTCTTTTTCAATGGGCCCAATTAACAAATCTAACTTCTTTCAACTTTTTCCTATTTGCGTCATAGCCACTATGTTCCCAACGTTTAAAATTGGCCCCAATATTTAAAGGAGCCTTCCTTTAATTTCCCGTAAAGAATTTAATTCAAGGCTTAGAGAAGCAACATTTGAGAGCAGCTCAGTCCTATACACACTGGTCCTAAGGAGGACACACAGATGGCCACGTGCACGCATGCGCGCACACACACACACAGACGCTATCATACACGTGCTCACATGCACACACAGACACTTTGACTCACATGCACACAATCTGCATCACCATCCAGGCATGTGAATATTTTCAACATCCTTCTATCTGGCCTTTCCTTTCGCTCACTCTGATCCCTTTCCCACCTTGTTGTTTCTGTCGAGCCTTAGTGCCTCGTTAATATTTATTTATTCTCGCGCCGCGGGTCCCAGCAGCTCAGGAGGTGGGAGGAGCAGCAGCGGCCAGGCCAGCCCGGCTTCCTGAAGGCTCTAGGCATGCTCCAAGGCCTGCAGGCACCCCGCCACAGGCGCTTCCCGCCGCCAAGAAGCCCAAGAGGAAGGTCAGCTCTGCTGAAGGGGCGGCCAAGGAGCCTAAGAGGAGATCGGCCAGATTGTCAGCTAAACCGGCTCCTGCAAATGTGGACGTGAAGCCCAAGAAGGCAGCTGGCAAGGGAATTTCAACTGTACTTGAACTGCGGTTATACAACAAGGTGGAATAATCCACCATGGGGTGAGGGTGCGGGGAGGGGTGGGGAGAATCCCAGTACCTATGAAGCTGTATCACATAATACAATGTAATCAATGAATAAAAAAAATTAAATTCAATTCAAAAAAAAAAAAAAAAGTCGTCAGACAAGAAGGTGCAGACCAAGGGCTGGGGAGGGGCAAAGGGCAAGCAGGCCGAGCTGGCCAACCAGGAAACGGAAGAAGTGCCCTCGGACACTAAAAACGAAGAGAGTCCCGCCTCTGACGGAGCCAGAGCCGAGAAGGAAGCCAAGTCCGAATAAGACCACACACCCGTCTTACCAGTGCTGCCTGTCTCACTTCTTGTACAATCCAGAGGAATATTTTTCTCAACTATTTTGTAAATGCAAGTTTTTTAGTAGCCCTAGAAACATTTTTTCTTTTTTAAAATTATTTATTATTTTTAATTCATTAATTACATTGTATTATGTGACACAGTTACATAGATACTTGGATTCTCCCCACCCCTCCGCAAACCCTCCCACCATGGTGGATTCCTTGTTGCATAACCACAGCTCAAGTTCAGTTGAGATTCCCCCATTGCAAGCATATACCAAACATAGAGTCCAGCATCTTATTGTCCAGTCAAGTTCAACGGCTTCTTAGGTATACCCTCTCTGGTCTGAAGACAGAGCCAGCAGAGTATCATCCCAGTCAACTAAAAGCTCCAACATACCATCAGCAAAAATTTACATCATTATGGAATTAATTGACATAGTAATGAGTAACCAATATGTTAAAAGTAAATGCGAGTTCTTAACCACCTTCTGTGACCACCTCATTGACATTGCAATTTTAGTTTATACACAACATATAACAAACCTAACATAACTTGTTATACATAACATCGTGTCATCTTAAATTAAGGCAAACATGTGGTATTTAACCTTTTGGGATTGGCTCATTTCCCTTAGCATTATGGTTTCCAGTTTGGCCCATTTGGCCACAAAGAACTGCATTTTGTTTTTTTTAATAGCTGAGTAGTATTCCATGGAGTAGATGAACCATAGCTTTCTTATCCAATCCTCTGCTGATGGGCATTTTGGTTGCTTCCATGTTTTTGCAATTACTGATTGTGCTGCTATGAGCATAGGAGTGCATGTTGGTTTCTCATAAAACAAGTGTTCTGGATATATTCCTAGGAGTGCTATTGCTGGATCATACGGTATGTTGAATTTGAGTTGTTTGAATGTTCTCCATGCTGATTTCCATAGAGGCTGTACCAGCCTGCAGCCCCACCAGCAGTGGAGTAGGGTTCCCTTTTCCCCGCAACCTCGCCAACAAGTGTTGTTGGTGCTTTTATTCATGTGGGCCAGTCTTACTGGCGTTAGGTGGTACCTCATTGATGTTTTAATTTGGATTTCCCTTATTGCCAGGGAACTTGAGCATTTTTTCATATGTTTATTTGCCATTTGGGTTTGTTCCTTTGTGAAGTGTCTGCCCATTTCTTGAGTGGCTGCTGAGATCTGGAACAAGACAGGGATGTCCACTTTCTCCACTACTATTCAACATAGTCCTAAAGGTACTCGCTGAGGCCATAAGACAAGAAAAAGAAATCAGAGGAATCCAAATGGGAAACGAAGAAGTCAAGCTCTCACTATATGCAGATGATATGATTCTTTATGTAGAAGAGCCAAGAGACTCAATACAGAGACTGCTAGAACTTATACGAGAGTTTGGTAGAGTGGCAGGGTACAAAATTAATGAACAAAAATCAACAGCCATAGTGTATGCGAACAGCCCCAAGATGGGAAAAGATCTAACCAGCAAGATACCATTCAAAATAACAGAGAACAGTATGAAATATCTGGGAATAAATCTAACCAAAAGTGTAAGAGACCTATTTGAATAAAACTACAAACTACTTAAAAAAGAAATTGAACAAGACCTCGAAAGATGGAGTAATATCCCATGCTCCTGGATAGGTAAAATCAATATCATTAAAATGTCTATACTGCCCAAAGCAATATATACATTCAACGCAATCCCAATCAAGTTGCCCAAAACATTCTTCATGGAACTGGAAACAATGATCCAAAGGTTCATCTGGAAACACAAAAAACCACGAATAGCCAGAACCATCTTGAAGAACAGGAAGTTAGCAGGGGGAATCACAGTTCCGGACCTCTGGACATACTATAGGGCAGTGGTTATCAAAACAGCGTGGTACTGGCACAAAGATAGAGAGGAAGATCAATGGAGCAGAATAGAAACACCAGAAGGGAACCCAAACAGGTACAGCCAAATAATCTTTGACAAAAAGACAAACGACAATCCAGGCAAATGGAAAGGTCTGTTCAATAAATGCTGTTGGGACAACTGGTTAATAGCCTGCAGAAACAAAAAGATAGATCCACATCTCTCACCATACACTAAGATCAGATCTAAATGAATAACAGATCTAAACCTACATCCAGAAACCTTCAAACTTTTGGAAGAAAATGTTGGAAATACTCTGCAAGATCTAGGGGTAGGTCCCTACTTCCTAAGAAGGACACCAAAAGCAATAGAAATCAAGACCAGAATAAACAAATGGGACCTCATCAAACTAAGAAGCTTCTGTACAGCTAGAGAAACAATCAACAAAGTAAAAAGGCAACCCACAGAATGGGAGAAGATCTTCGGGCACTATGTAGGTGATAGAGGGCTAATCTCCAGAATATACAAAGAGCTACAAAACAACCAAAATGTCAAAACAAACAAGCCACTCAAGAAATAGAAACATTTTTAAGAAGGAGGGAAGCCCACCTCATCCCATTTTTTTAAGTGTAAATGATTTTTTTAAGAGGTGAAATCATTGCTGGTTGTTTATTTTTTGGTACAACCAGAGAATAGTGGGATATTGGATTAGGGGAAGCTCTGCCTGTGTGGGTGTCAGCTTCACATTCCACCGGTGGGTGGTTTTTCTATCCTACAACACACTGCATACCAAGTGGCAATTCGGAGTCGCAATTGTGCATTTCATCTGTCTTGGAAATTTTCAGTTGCTTCTCCCGTGTTGATCAGTAGAGCTGTTTCCTACAGTAAACCACTCCTTGTTGCTCTGTCAGAACCTTGTGTACCCTGTTACACCTTTGGCTGTGGGAGTCCAGGGTTCCTAATCGTTAACGTGCTGTAAAAGACTGAAGACTTGCGTGTCGTGTATGTGATGTTCAGTCGTGAGTGGGTGGGATTCACGTGACAGTAACTGCAGACACTGGTACTTGGTAGCCTCTGCCGGAAGGGCTGCCTGCAAATTCGAAGCTGAGAAGTCACTGGAATAACTTCAAAAATGACAATTCACGGCTTGTTAGACTCTTGGTATGCATGTTAAGCGTTGTATACAAATTGAAATGTCCATGTACTGATTCAACATCAATAAAATCTCAGTTGTGAATCGATGGTTTAAAATATATATATTTATTTATTGTCTTAAATTTATTTTTATAGAGATTTAGTGTATTTTATTGGAAAGTTAGATATACAGAGAGGAGGAGAGACAGAGAGGAAGATCCGTCTGTGGATTTACTCTCCAAGTGGCCAAAGCAGCTGCACCATTCTGAAACAAGGAGCCTGGAGCATCTTCCGGGTCTCCCATGTGGGTACAGGGTCCCAAGGCTTAGGGCCACCCTCAACTACTTTCCCAGGCCACAAACAGGGAGCTTGCTGGGAAGCGGGCCTGCTTTAATTAGAACTAGCACCCATATGGGATCCCAGCACATGCAAGGCAAGGATTTTAGCCACTAGGATACTGTGCCAGGCCCTATTTTTCGTTTATTAAAAAAAATACATTTTCTTTTTAATATTGTTTCCATAGTGAGAGGGATGTACGCATGTTTACCTCTGATTAAGGTGGACCAAGGTGGGTGGAATAAATGTTTCAGGTTTCTTTTTTCTCCTGTGCCTTTGAGGGAGGAGAGGAAAGGAGCCACTCTTTGCTGTCGAACTATGTCAGCACCAGGGGATGGTTATTCGATGGTGTCTTAGAGACCCCGATATGGGGACGAGTGTTCTGAAGATATTAGTTGGGTGACTTTGATGGTTCTGAGAAGGTGTCAGTTTCATTGTTCCAGGGTTGAGAAAATCTTCACAGGGTCTGTTAGTTGACAAAGTCCACCTTCGTGCATCCACAGACCCAAGAACATGCTGGAAAACTTGGCCAGGGAGAATTGTCCAACCTGCTCCGTTCTCCATCCTGTGATGAGGCAGTCAGTGTCCTTTGTTGGCCTAGGTATGTACCCTGTGTGCATCTAGGATGCTGTCTACTGCAAAGACATCAGCAATGACTAGACCCAGTCCTGATACATGCACTCCAAGATCAGACCAAACATCCTGTGATTTTTTCCCCCTGTGACCATGGTCTGAGTTCAGTTGTCTAGTTGGGGAGTCCCAGCTAGAGTCTCAGTGGAAGCAGCAGCCCAGCAAGTGAGTCCCTAAAGTTTCCTAGCAGGCCAGCAAGTTCTCATTAACCATCAAAGCCACACTCTGGGCAAGGTTAACAAAGCAGTGGGAAAACAACGCTACTATTCCTGTGGAGTATACAAAAACGCTATAAACAATAATCAATTCTCAGGATGTCACTCTCACTTATACATTATATTTTTGTACTCTGTTAGTTATTACATATAAAAAATATACTTTGAAGAACTATATTTTAGTAATGATATAGAGGAAATAGGTGGGGAGAAGGGAATTAGGGAGGGGATAAGGGAAATGCAAGGAGCCTATGGAACTGTATCATAAAAAATAATAATAAAATGTAAAAAAAACCCCAAAATTCTTTTAAAATGCAAAAAAATTATATTTCTTCCTAATTGGAAGAAACATTCTAAACCAACAGTGGATTAGAACACCTTTTACGCCACATCCTTGCCAGCACTCACCGGTTTGTTTTGTTTTGTTTATGATAGTCATTCTCAGTGGGGTAAAATGGACCCTCATTGTGGTTTTTATTGCATTTGCCTGATGGCTACTGAACCGGACAATCTTGCATATGGTTATTAGACATTTGAATCTAATCTTTTGAAAAATGTGTGCGTCCATTGCCCACTTCCTTTTTTTGTTTGTTTAAGATTTATTTATTTTATTGGAAAAGGCAGTTTTACAGAGAGAAGGATAGACAGAGAGGAAGATCTTCGATTTGCTGACTGTCTCCCCAAGTAGCCATAATGGCTAGAGCTAAGTCAATCCGAAGCCAGGAACCAGGAAGCTTCCTCCAAGTCTCCCATTTAGATGCAGGGTCCCACGGCCTTGAGTCACCCTTTACTGCTCTCCCAGACCACAAGCAGGGAGCTGGATGGTCATCTGTGTGTCCCTCTGGACCAGTGCCCATATTGGATCCTGGAGTGTGCAAGACAAGGATTTAGTCACTGAACCATTGTGCTGGACCTTTGCCTATTTCTAGCTGGATTGTTTTGCTGTTGATTTTTTCACCTCTTTCTAAATCTTAGATATTAATTCTCTATCAGTTGCGTGGTTTACAAATATTTTCTCCCATTCTGTCAGCTACCTCTTTATTCCTGGTTTCCTCAGCAGTGCAGAAGTTTCTATTAGTGTAATCCAATGTGTTTATTTTTGCTTTAATTGCCTATGCTTCTGGGATATTTTCCAAGAAGTCTTTGTTTGTCCCTAGGTCTTGCAGAGTGTAATGCCTTCTTCCAGTAATTTGATGCTATCAGGTTCTAGATCTAGATCCTTGATCTTTTAGAATATTTTGTATAAGATGTAAAGTAGGGATCTTGTGTCATACTTCTGCACATGGAGATCCAATTTTCCCGGCACTATTTGTTTAAAAAACTGTGCTTTCTCCCTGGATTGATGTCTGCTTGTCAAAAATCAGTTGGCTGTAGATGTGTAGTTTCATTTCCTGTGTTTTTATTCTGTTCCGTTGATCTCTGAGTCTGTTTTTGTGCTAGTACCAGGCTGTGTTGATTACAACTGTTCTTGTTAAACATCTTGAAGTTTAGTATTGTGATGCCTCAAGCTTTGTTTTTGCTGTTTCAGGATGCTTTGGCTATTCAGGGTCCCTTGTTTTTCTATATGAATTTAAACATCATTTCTTTTCTAGATCTGAGCAGAATATCATAGGTATTTTGATTGGGATCACATTGAATGTTTTCATTGCTTTTGGCAGTATGTAAATTTTGATATTAATTATTCCAGTCTATGAATATTGAGGATTTTTCCATATTTGGTATCTTCTATTTCTTTCATTTTCATTGTGGAAATTACTCATATCTTGGGGGGTGGGAGTTTGTGGGGGAATCCCAGCCTATACAAAAATGTACCACATAATTCAAAATTCAAATTAAAAATATTTTTTTAAAAAAGGAAATTACTCACATCCTTAGTTAAATTTATTCCAAGGTATTCAATTTTTTTTCAGTTATTGTGAGTAGGACTATTTTTTCTTAGCCATAGAACTGTTGGTGTATACAAAGGCTATTGTTTTTTGTGTGTTGGTTTTATGTCCTGCAACTTTACCAAATACTTAGGAGAGTAGTCTCTTAGTCCTTTGGTTTTCCTATGTGGAGAATTCTGTCTTCTGCAAACAGGGTTGTGGTAAATTTGTCACAAAAAGTGAAGCTACATTTACACATCATTATAACCATCATCCAACTCAGTTAGGATGTAATTTTGGTGTTACACATTGTGAATGCATTTTTAGTCTCTGATTTCTACTGGTACATTCATACATAACTATTCCTCAATCTACCTGTTTCTCCTGGAAATTGTTAAAATTTCTCACATATTCTACCCACTAATATCTTCTCCTACTTTCTTTTAGCCTTAAGGACTTAGACCTTATTTATTTATAGCTAACATTCAAATGGAACTTCTGGAGGAAGAGGAGATAAACTCAGATGTCAGTCTGGTGCTGTAACCAGGAATCACAATCTTTTTTCTGTAAATGTTTCTAATATTGGCTGATACATGTATTCCTGAGACTTTCAGGAGAGAATCAGACATTCATGGTAGACATTTAATTTGTATTTGAGAAAGAGTTTTGATAAACCTACTCACAACTTGAGAATTTGTCAAAGCAATGGAAAAAAAAGGAGATCCCAGTTGGAACCAGTATTTGGTATAGATTATTGGAGTGGGGCTTGGCTCAGTCTCCTACCAGAGTGTCTTGGCTGCAGTTCTGGCTCAACATCCAAGTCCAGCGTGCTGCTAGTATACATCCTAGCAGGATAGTTAGGACTCAAGTCTTTTGAGTACTTGCCACTCGAATGGTAGACATGAATTGAATTTCCATTTCCTGGCTTCATCTTGGTCAAGCACTGGCTGTTGCAGGCATTTGGAGAAGAGAATCAACACATGGGAGCTTGTTCTCACTCTTTCTCTCTGTCTCCTTTTTCCCTCTCTCTGTTTTCCTTCCTTCATCCTTCTTTCTTTTTGTCTTCCAAATAAATAAATAAAATGCAAAGAAAATATCCTTCCCAGGCAATGGCCCCAATTACCACCTAACATTACAGTAGGAACTTCGCCTGGTTGGTAGAAAAGGGGAAATCTACCCTGGACATTGAATATTTGGAAAAAGGTCTGTTCTAAATCTACCCAGTTTCAGTTATAATCTCCTCTGATAATGCTAATCAAGACAGCCGTTCTGGAGCATGGAGCCAGTTGGACCGGTTACAACCAATAGTTTCACAACAACTGCCAAGGAACCGCCACAGAGGGCTTGAGGGCTCGCAGACGCTGTGTGCAGTACCTCAGCAGATCTGCCTTCATAATTTCTCATTTGTTGTTTGAGCGTTGATAAATCTTTTTCTTGTCTTTCTGCTTTGGAAGTGAATAATGTATTTCCTTCTGTATCAAAGAATTCTACCATTTTTTGGTCATCTGACATAGGCATTACAGAGAATCGCTGATGGTGTAATGCTGTGAAAACAGGGGTGATTACGCATAGAGTGGAAGAGTGGATCCGACTTTATCTTTGATGTTTTGGTTGAGACGCTGGACGACACTGGGGAGGGGCAGACAGCTGAGGAGAAAACATGATTGATTTTTTTTGAGCCAATTAGTTCCATATGGATCCGGCTGATACTGATACTAGCAAACTTGCCACATGGACTTATTCCTAGTCTCCAGGAGTGTGAAAGCAAAGTGGTTATTTTACTGATGGCCCAACTGACAGCACAGAAAACAATGCATGGCTGTGCATTTGGTAAACGGTAGAAAAACCATGATTTATTGCTTGTTAATTGGAACTCAAACCAAGAAAGAGCTGCTGCTCATTTCATATCATTTGAAAATTTTAGCGTTAGAAAGAGAGAGCAAGCACTTTTGGTTAACTTCATTGAGAAAGAGATTAAAAATGTGTCAACCCCATGGCACTTCTAAAAAAAGATTATTTCTTTTAAAAAAGCTGTGTGTTTGACAGAGCAATTTTGCAGAGGAGGGATGACAGTGATCCACTGGGCTCACCCCCTAAATGGTTGTAATAGCCAGGGCTGGACCAAGCTGGACCAGTACCTGTGAACTCCATTCTGGTTTTCCACAGAGATGGCAGCGACTCAAATACTTGGACCATCTTCCACTGCTTGGCAACACACATTAACAGGAGGCTGGATTGGAAGCAGATAGCTGGCACACAAACTGAGATGCCAGCATGGCAAATAACAGCTTATTTTGCAGCCCCACAATGCCAGCTCCTGAAGAGTATTTTGATTGACATCTGTTACTTCCCAGCTGCCGTTCTAGATTAGCAAGTGTGTAGAGGGTAGCAAAAAAAAAATTAAATAAATAAAATAAACTGCTATTTCACATTGCCATACATCCAGAATTAATACAGGCTTGTTAAGGAGCATTCTGCAGTGGAATGCAACTTTGCAGGAGACCAACACCTGGTCTTGTACTTATTTCTGTCATGCACTATGTGTGCACCCTTTGTAAATCGTGCACAGCAAGCACTCACAATATCTTAAATAAAATAATATAACGTAGACAGAGGCATGAAGGGAATAAGTATAGGGACATCTGAATCAGAAAAGCAGCCAGTGAAATCATACTAGAGGTGTGAGTTCAGAAACACCAAGATGATGCAAAAATAGGGATTCCTGGCAGAAATCAGGATATAGAAGGTCTAGGAGGGTAGAACAGACTACAATAAAAAGATTGGTAAGTTAGTAACTATTTCAGGTGAGAAAGACATGATACCTGTACAGCATTACAAGTAAAATTGGCAAGAGCCCAAGGCTGCAGGCAACAACTTGTTTGAGTGTCCCAGGACTTTTCTGAATTCAGTCCTGTAAAGGCCCACATCCCAGTTTGATTCAACTTTCCTGGTTTTAGAAAAATCGCATGTCCCAGAGATTGAGGGAATGTTTCATGCCCAGGCAAAGTTGTTTGCCTCACCGCTGTACCCAAGTCTCTGAAGGTAGAGGTGAAACAGGTAGGATCACTCAAGCAAGAGTGACTCAGAAAATGCAAGCGGGAAGATTCGTTAGTAATTGGAAGTTGGAAGCACAGTGAGAGAAAAGGAGAAGTTGAAGATTGAGATAAGGCTTGGGGCTCAGTTGATGAAGCAACTAGAGAGATCACATCACTGCATGAGCATTCTATCAGATCATGAACCTGTGCCTGTACTTTACAGCAACCACCAACTGTGCAATTCTGCATGTACAGTCGTTGTAGCAGCATGTTCATTCTCTGATTTCATGGAGTCACCACTTACAGCTGAAAAATATCATCACAAAGGCAGCCTTTGCTGGTGTGTTTGGGGATACAGCCAGACGGAACAAGGCAGCAACATCTAGGTCATGTGTGGAGGGTGGAAACAACTTGTTCACAGTGTAGGTATTGCTGATGGTATTTTTTAACTCGTTGTGGGTAGAACAAGATTGAATTTTACAGTGAATCTCACAGAAGAGATCAATTTATTCTGACAGTAATGTTTCATGATCCTTGGAAGATTGCTGGATTTGGTTCACTAACCATGTCAACAATGAATACATCTCAGGCTACCGTTATTATGAAATAAATCTTACATGGTGTATTTCAGAAAAGCCAAGGGAGAAATAAAATAGGTAGGCAGCTGATTTTTAAATTTTCAGTTTGATATTTGGTATGTATGTTGTTTACCTAATTCCTGGACAGTGGATAACATTCCTTGGTTCTCTCCCATACCAGCTTAGTTGTGCAAGCTAAGGATGCAGGGACACCCAGCCTTTCTGCTACTACTGTGGTCAACGTACAGGTGGTTGATCTGAATGACAACGCCCCATTTTTTCTTCCCCTCAAAGCAGTGGAAATTGCAGAAAGTAAGTGTGGCATTTTGGAATGATGCATTTTATTAAGTTGCTTAAGATCATTTGCTGCTTTTTCGTTTTATTTTGCTTCGGGTTTTTTGCCTGCCAGATATTATATTAAATGAGAACTCACCCTCAATGTTCATGCATGCTAGACGGTTTCTCACCTTTATTGCACAGAAGAGAAAACATCTGACCATAAGTTCAATGTCAGATGTCAATGGATTGCTTTATCAAAGCTGAGTTGTGCATTCAGTTATGCATGGCCTAAGCTTCTACGCCATGACCCATATTTTCTGCAGCACCTGTGTGCATGTGTTTCTTAAAAATGAAGTCAGCTGCATTTGGAAATATCTTGTATTTACTGTGGTAAATGCTGTGAACCTCATCTGAGAAGACTAGGTGCTCTCAGACCCATAATTTTGTTGAATATTTGCAGGATATGAATGATAGGAAGTGAATTGTGTATTGGTTATAAAAGATCATTTTCCACAACCTCAGCTTCAACATATGAGCCACACTAATGATAAAAGTTCCATATGTAAAACTTCAGTAGAACGCATCCATCTGCGTTGTTTTGGTCTCTGGATTACAGGAGGATTCCACAGACCCTGGTCAGTGGCTGCCCTGGTGAAACTCAACTCTGTGTGGCTGAAGTTGTGAACAGTCCATGGCAACCTCTCGCCTTTCACTCTCAGCATTACACTCATTTTGCAGCGCTGACTTTCCAAAGTATTATCACCACCATTTAGGGATGGTACAATCCAGAAACCTGTATACAAAGGCTTCTACACATGCTATGTTTCAAAACAAGAATAGCCCAGCTTACCTTCCCAACTATTTCATATATTACAATTTGAGTATATTAAACTATTCTTTAAGAAGAACACATGTCAGCATCAAAATCTAGTGATGTGCACAACATAAATATACCATCCGAACTAGCTATGTAAGAAAAAACAACCTCAGCAGGGTGAGGGTTGTTTAATGTGCATCAGGAATGTTTGCACCTGACAACTGAACTTTATACAATAGAACTCACATGAGTATCTCAGCATTTTCTTTCCACCTACAACATACCTATCAGGATAACAAAGTCCCTTCCATGAGCATTTGTGTTGAAGAATACGCATGATGCAGGAGGCTCTAAGCATGTCATCTCTGTCATATTTTTGGTGAATAATATCACAGATTTGGTCTTAACACATGTGCTATTCATACTTTATCTTTCTAGCAGCTTAATAACCCTGAGTCAGTCTCAAGAGAAGAAGGCATTATGCCTTCCACTCTGAAAGAAATCATTTTATGAAGATAAACATAAGGAAATAATTTTATAAAAACACAAGGCTATAATATTTCAGTTCCAAATTTTTTTTGATAAAACCTGCTTTTCAAAAGTTTGTGTTTTCTAGGTTTTGAGTAATACTGTTTTCCCACATACATTTCCCCATGAATGTGATTCTGATACAGAAACTGTAATATAAACAAGTTGGTAAGAATGTTTGTTAGTGCTAGAATTGTTAGAAACATATGATGAAAATAGTCATAAAAAGCAAATGTACCCTACTACTCAATTCCCAGCTCTATGGTAAATTTTCATTTTTATTGTGTTCATAAATTCTTCAGTTTTGGTTCAGCCCATAAATGAACTTTGTATGGGAAATCACGCCAGGAAAGAGCAAATCATGTTGGACTTGGAATAAAAATGCTTGGGTTGAACTTTTGGAGAAACACATTTCAAAGGATGCATTTTAATTGACACTGACATTGGTCATGACTATTTCAGATTCCTTGCCTGGTACAATTGTGTCTCGGGTATCAGTTCATGATGTGGATTTAAATCCAGCCTTCGTCTTCAATTTCATCAAAGAAAGTGATCCTGGAAACAAGTTCACTATTGATCAGAATACTGGAGAAGTGCTGTTGGTGAAAAATTTGGATTTTGAAGAAGCGAGTGAATATAAGCTGCTCATTCAAATTTCTGATTGGGTGCACATCACAGAGTGCGTGCTCACGGTCCAGGTGTTGGACATCAACGACAACCCACCGGTGTTTTCTCAGGATTTCTATCAGGTAAAGAGTTTACAGAGGCGCTGAAAGCACAACCCAAGCTGGACAGAGCGGAGAAGAAACTTTCCATTGTTGGCCGCCTAACTTGGGCTAACAGTACCCTCTGCTCCCAGTACCCAAGATAAACTTGTGAGTTTTATACTTAATGATGTGCAGACGATCAAAGCAAACAGAACCCAGTGACTCATTCTGTTTGTTAAGCATTTACACCATTTTTCTTTAAGCTTTTAGGAATTGGAAAACTGTTCATAATAATTGGAGTTTGCCTAGTATTTGCAAAGCCACAGATAAGATAATATGAAGTTTAAGTTATCTGCAGTTCATTTGGGAAAATTCTTTCCTAAGCATAGTTTTAAATGTAAGCATTTTACAGAGACAAACTGGAAAAGTGGAAATTTTGGTTTTCAGAACATAGCATACATAGGTTTATAGAAGTATGGGGAATGACAGAATACTACTGAACTTGGATTGGACTCAGGGCTCATGGACACAGCAAATTCAGGATTTAAGTGTAAACACATGGAGAAACTAATGTAAGCTGTGATGTTCTGGGAGGCCTTGCTTAAATTACGCAGCATGTAAAATAATGAAGCAATGTATTAGTGAATATGGTAACTATCCTCTACTGCTCAAAGATAGCTGGGGAAGAAGACTTTTTTTGTAATGAAAATCAACACAAGTTTTGAAAGAAACTTGTTTTTATTCCTGAGTCCAAAGACTCTGAATATGATCTTTGTTATAGGTCTGCTGTATAAATTAATATGTCTAAGAAGGTGAGGTTATAACATAGAGAAACTGTTCCTAAAAATACCCTTTACCTTTCATCAGCACAGCAGCTTCTTTTCCCTTTTTGTCCCAGGTCACAATTCCTGAATCAGTACCCGTGGGATACTCCGTGCTGACCGTGTCTGCCACAGACATAGAGAGCAAGGAGAACATTTCTTACAGGATGATTTCTTCATCTAAGCACTTCTCAATTGATCCGAAGAATGGTAAGTCATGTGTCGTGGTTTTAGTGCTCATGCTACAGCATGGAAACCTGAAATAGTCTTTTCCAAGTGCTCGTAAAAATAATCCCACACCTCTATTCCCTGGAATTACAGGCACCACCCTATCATTGATTTTTTGGTCCTATACTGAGATAGCACCAGGCAGTGTTGCTGCTCTTCTGCAACACCTCTGGGGCTGGATAATAAAAGCCACTGGACAGGTGCTGACAGCTGCTCAGCAATCAGAGCCCAGGAAGGCCGACCTCCAGCTCATGTGCCTGGTCAAGCACAGTTTAGGTACTGATCATAACCCTCCAGAACATGAAAATTATGTCAAAAGGATTCAACCAGAAAGATTTGCATTGCTGGTGTTTGAAAGCCTCTCTTGTAAGCCGAGTTTAAAAAATGACATGTAGTAATAAAAAGATCTTGTGTTCAATACAGCAAGCATCATCAAAAATGGAAAATTACTTAAGCTTCTCTATGAACACAGACTATTGTATTCTTCTGTATCTGATGTCTTCTAAGACTCTTTATATTGTTATCCAAGAGACAAGTATCTGTGGTTTTGAAATGCATTTAGGCAAGTGGTTCCAGATTAGGTCACTGCAAGCTGAATGGACATTGAGAGATAAATTTGATAAAGGTGGATGATTATCAAACAATGTCCTACCGAAATACCCTGTACAAAAAAACTAGGCAAATCACACAGTGTTTCCCCACCGCTGCACACCCTTGCCGCATCTTCTGAGAGCTGATTTAGAATCAACCTCGGAAGACCCCGTGAAGCACCACGGAGAAGTGAGTGGATGCTGCCACGTGGCCTACAGCTACGTGGACAAACACATTGGAAAGTTGACTTTTCCTTCCTGCTTCTCCCATCTCAGGTAATGATACATGTGCCCCTGACCACAGCAAATCGGTATGCTCCAAGGTGATCCCTCTGAAAAGTCAAACCTCAGCCACACTGATGTTTGACACAGGTTATCAAAATTTTGCAATAAGATACTGATGAGCCTGTTTTCGAAATATTAAATGTAGTCGGTCAATGTAGTTCATGCCACAGATTCTTGAAATGTGATCTTTCAATATCTGCTTTCCATTCCTAAACCACGTTGATCTAAGAAAAACAATGCCATTTGTAGAAATAATATATTTGTATAACAAGTATATAAAATATCTCATTAGTAAGAAAAATTTTTGTTGAGTACCATGAGTTCTCTATAATTAAGCAGTTCTGCCTTATCATGTTTAATCCTTCCATTAGGCTAGAATGAGTGTCTACCAGTATTTCTCGAATATTAATGCATGTACTGAAGAGTGGGGTAGAGGTTTTTCAAATAAGACATTTTCTTTAAAAAGCATGCTATTGGAACAAATTAGAAAAATCATAGAAATGTATGGCCAAGGCACCTCAAACAATGCAAATATTTCACAGAATGAATGCCTTCAATACTTGGACCCTAAGTGTTATGAAAGTTGACAAAATGTCGAACACAGGTGGCTAGCCAGCATTTGCTGACAGAAAGGAATCATGGAAATTCAATTTCTCAACCCTGAAATGTATATCTTTTCTTATAGGCACAGTATTTATTACCAATCCAATATTACTTCTGGATGAAATATCCACGGTTCAATTCCTTGTTGAAGCCAGTGATGAAGGAATTCCTAACCTGAGGACTCTGGCCTTAGTGGAGGTGAAAATTCGAGATGTCAATGACCATGCCCCAGAGTTTACAGTGGAATGCTATAATCAGAGCTTGAGTGAAGATACTGCAGTTGGAAGCGTGGTGCTCACGTTCGCCACCCTTGACCAAGACTGGACCCGTGAAAACACCTATGTTGAGTATTCCATCCTTAGTGGTGATTCACAGAACAATTTCTATGTGGGAACCAGTTTCACCGATTCAGAACATCCTTCTCAACAAGCTGGTTATCTCATGTTGCTTCACAGTCTGGACCGAGAAGTGGCTGCCAGCCACCAGCTTGTCATTCTAGCATCTGACCGTGGCTGCCCTCCACTGAGCTCCACGGCTGTTGTGTTCATAGAAGTCCTGGACGTCAATGATAACCCTCCTGAGTTCAGCAGCCTACAGTATCATGCCCAGGTCAAGGAGAGTACCCCTCTAGGGAGTTCCCTCACTGTGGTCTCAGCAGGTGACCGGGACACAGGGTTACGAGCACAGATCATCTACACAATCATCTCTGGGAACGAGAAGGGGCAGTTTCACTTAGAAAAAAACACTGGCATCCTCTATTTGATGAAGCCTCTGGATTACGAAGACAGGATCCGGTTTACACTAACCGTCCAAGCTGCAAATGAAGAAATGGAACACTTTTCCTTTGCAAGTGTCTTTGTCAGTGTCTTAGATGATAACGACCATGCGCCTCAGTTTCTGTTCTCAAGCTTGAGCTGTGCAGTTCCTGAAAACCTGCCTGTTTTCTCCACCCTGTGTTCGGTGAACGCCTTGGATTTGGATGCGGGTCCCTATGGAGAGTTGACCTATTCCATGTCCTCACCTTGCCATGTCCCTCCTGGAATGCCTTCTGGGTTTGATCTCTTCCGCATTGACTCTCTCACAGGAGAGATCCATGCTAAGCAGGCCCTAGATTATGAAAACGGCAGTAAATACTGCCTCGTGGTGGAGGCCAAAGATAAAGGTGACGCGACAGCTTCCATGGTGGTGTGGGTGGATATTGAGGGGATAGATGAATTTGAACCTGTTTTCACACAAGATCAATATTTCTTCCACCTGCCAGAAAACAATGAAGTCAGCCCGCTGATTGGCAGAGTGGAAGCCTCGGATGCAGATGCCGGGCTCGATGGGGTTGTTCTTTACTCCCTTAGAACTTCGTCTCCTTTCTTTTCAGTAAACGCAACCACAGGACATATTTATTTGGTGAGATCCATTCCCCTTGTCCAAAGTCAGGTCAGCAAAGACACCATGCTCGAAGTGAAGATACTTGCTCACAGCCCCAAGGTGGACTCCAGGACTGCCGTGTGCACTGTTTTTGTGAATATGTCCCTTCTCCAGGAAGGACAGCACTCCGTAGCCACCCACAGCAGCTTCTTCGTCAGCCTTGCTGTCTCTGTTCTCATGTTTCTGCTCCTTGTCTGCATTCTGCTGATGTTGATTTTAAGACACAAACAGAAACACACAGTTGACGATTACAAGAAGAAAACATCACTTCCCTTGGATGCAAGTTTGAGACCAAGTGTGGATGCCAGTGCGTTCAAGACCTTCCAAGAAGACAATGACCGCAGGGTGGAGGTGGTGCCTGTGGACCACACGCCTGAGTGGTTGAGCTTGCTAAGTGTCATGGAGAAGGACTTGGCCACTCTGTACCGGCACTCCAACTCTAGTGGCCACTGTTCTGTGGAAGGAGAAACTGCAGAAGATAAAGAAATCCAAAGGATCAATGAGCATCCTTACAGAAAGGACCTGGACTCAGTTCTGAGTGACAGAGAGTCCCGGGTGCCTGACTCGGGAATCCCCAGGGACTCAGACCAGCTTTCGTGCCTGTCTGTTGAAACAGATGTGACAGTCACTGCTGAGGCAGCAGACATCAGCTCCATGGTGGAGGGAGCAGATCGAGGAGCCAACCACAACACCACTTGTACACCCAAGAATGGGTCACCCCAGGCCCTTCAGAAAGGAGAGACCAAAAAGGACATCCTGGCGGATGTTACAGGAGACTATCTGTCTGTTCCAGGTGTTCGGGCAGCAGCAGGGTCAGCTCTTCCAGCTCTGAGAACAGCTGACCCTGAGGGGCGAAGCAGCTACCCTTGGGATTGCCTCCTGAGTTGGGAACCCAAGTTCCAGTCGCTGTCCTCAGTATTTTATGACATAGCAAAGCTCAAGGATGAGCATTCACAGAGGCCTGGCATGAGCAAAGGGAAGAGCTCTGGTGTTTTCCCACCACCTTTGATAACGGCCATAGCGCAGCCTGGGATTAAAGCAGTTCCACCAAGAATGCCAGCTGCTCCCCCAGGGCACGTGCTTCAGAGACACCCCCGTTCTCCTCTTCTGTACCATCTCGCCTCAATGACAGAGGCCATGACTCCCAGTGTTTCTCCATCTCTTTCCATGCTGACCCTACAGAACCCTGCCATGTCTCCACTGCTGTCAGATGGAGACATTTTAGGACTGCATGTGAATGATACCCACCCTGAACTGAAAGCAGAAGATGAAGTCCAAATATAAAATGGTTGGGATGATGCACTGGCTCACCATCGGTCACTAGTCTCAACCAAGCGCCTCTCAATGGAATTTGTTCTTTTCTGAAAGCCAGAATTGTGATCTAGTCGGGGCTTTTGAAGTCTCCCCTTTACATTTCTAAATGTTTTATTGTTGTTCTAGCCTTAGTGAGAGATTATTTTCTCCTATAGTCTTTTAGGCTTTCTTCTCAGGACTCACATCTGTATCCATCAAGTAATATATAGTCTGTCCTAGGAGTAGGTTTCCGAAGGACATGATGTACTTGACTAATGACCAAAATACTGATACGGAGACGAAGTCTGGTGTACTCTGATGACATAACTGCTGATTGTGCTGCTAGCTCTAAAACCAGTGAAGGCTGAATAGGGGCAAGTTCAGGACAGAAAGTAACAAAGGGGAAAATTGAGAAGCATGTGCTTTGAAGATAAAGCAGGGTCTGTGGATCTGACCTCTTTCATACAACTTTACATCGTCCTCAGACATCCCTGCCATGGAGCATAGCCATAATCTGAACGTCAAATGAGGATTGTCCTACTCTGTGCCCAGAGGGTAACACAACTAAGACACATATTCTTGATTAAATGGACCAGAAATACATGTCCTGCTAGAGGCCAGAGTTAAGAGTAGCAATGCTTACGAGGGTGTCCACCACCCAAGACATGCTACCTTGGCCTTCTTTACCCGGAGACTGATGGTCTTTGCTCCCATGCTCTGCTTTGTCATGTATACAGGTGCAGACATTAAACTTCAAAGATTAATTTATAGAAGTTTCTTCATCTTATTTTATACTGATACAGTAAGTTTGGAATAATTTATCTACTCACGGTCAGGTTTTAAAGTTTGTGTAGATAATGATTTTGTTATTAGCTAATTATAGATTTCATAGAGCAACTTAACACTATATTTTTAAATGAAGGGTTTTTTTATACAAATGTTTCTACTACAAAAATTAACAATGGATGCCGAAGTCATTTTTCTGATTGCTTCCATTCAATGCACTTTCATTGTCCTTAGATGGAGCAATTGGTAGCATGGTTACAATAATACTGTTTGGTACCTTCATTTCAGAAGTCGAGTTGAGTGAAGTTCACCTTCAGTGCCATACTTCTCACTGGTGGGATGGAGGGCCTGTCTGAGACTTCTCTCCCCCTTCAGGAAGGCAGAGCATATCCTTGTGAAGATAGTCCAATACTCATCCACCCAGGTTGGCCCTCACATCTGGCTTCGGGCTGCCTGGGATGTGGAAAGGACAGCTGGTCAGGTGTTCACAGTAGTGAGAATGGCCTGCTGCTATAGAGATTTGTATTTTGTCCCCCAGGGTCTCATTTGCAACGTCATGTGAGATCATTTCTCTTTCCTAAAAAACATTGCTGGTACAGTGTTTGATGTCCAGTTTTGTAGATAAAGAATTATATGGCTTCCTGTGTTATGATCTGTTATGCTATATCTTTGCTGGCTCAAATTCAAACAAGTGTATGATAATATCAGAAATTACATGAAACCTGAAGGATTTTGAACAATATGGAACATTGAAACGTAGGACTGATACTCTGTTCCTATGTTTTCTGACATTTGTGTAAAAGAACACATCAAAGTGTCTCAGTATCCAATATTTATTATCTTTGCCTTTTCAAAATATTGCCTTGCACATATGAAAAAATTCTGTAATATTTGTTTTTTTTTAAATATCTATGGAAGTTTTATTTCTTGGAAACCAAGAACATTCTGTTGTTTTTGAATAAAAGGTTCTTCACATTCATTTATGCTTCCAAAGTTTCTTCCTAAGTAATTTGCCTGTGATTTATTACTGGACATGAATCTGTATTTTTTCCTGGCCTTTTCAGAAAAACAGAATACATGAAGTCTCAAGAGCTACTTACCAATATTTAGTGGATCTTTAATTGATGTCTTTATTAACACTGTACCTGCTCTGTTACACATCCAAACAAGTGGGATGAGGGTAACAATGTGAACACGCTGGGTGAGTGTTTATAATCCACCATGTATCCGCCCTTTTGCTATGTAAATGGTGTGCTTTATACAGTTCTCCTTCGCGTTCAATACCAACTTCCAACGTGCCTCGTATATTCCATGTTTTAACTTTCCTGGCTTTAGCACTCTGGAGGAGGCACAGAACTTGTTAGTGGAAAATCATATTAAGCCCTGAATACATAAGTGATCAAATAAAAGACACTTTTCTCTGACAGAATTTTTACTGCCTGGAATTCTGAATTTTCTTGTTGGCAGCCTTCAAAAAAAAAAAAAAAAAAAGAATGGTGTAAATCAGTACCAAATGGATATCAAAATTCCATCCTAGTGGTCAACAGATTCCTGGGTAAAGAAGGGAAATATGCTGTGTCTTTAGGGATTAGCCCACTGAATTTTTTTTTAATGTGAAGATGTACTATATTACTGACGTGTATGTATTCAGTCTACAATAAATGACCAATTCTCTTAACCCCACCAACAAACTCTGCATGCTGTGCTTTCCAGAAGCTTCAGGGATGAAAATAATCATTTTTGAAGTTAATTCCATGCAAACATATGCCTTGCTACTTTTTTTGATTATGCTGTGATATTGTAGACAAGCTCATTGGATTTGTTTCTATAGTGTGCTTTTCCTCTCTCAAGTACAGAACTCTGTCACAGCTGAAAAGACTTCAAATGGAAAAAATTCCTTGGTACAGAGAGATTCCAGGATGAGTGGCTTTGTGAGCTAAAGCCAGGTATTCCAATATCTGTTGGTGCCCTTTATGGAGGTATAAAGAAGGAAGGTGGCAAAGATGGTGGAGAGAATTAAATCTGAAAAGGAACGGTGGTGAGACCAACATGAGGGAACAGTGATTTAAACAGCCCCATATGACACTACGAAAACATATTGGGTCACTGCTTTGAGTACCAGCTGCTCCACTTTGAGTTTAGCTGCTGGCTTCAATGTGCAGCCCCAGCTGTTGTGGCCATTTGGGGAATACACCAGTGAACTGAAGATGATATTTCTCTTTCCCTTTAACTGCCTTTTATACAAATATATATATATTTTAAAAACAGATGTTTTTAAGTGAAGCTACAAATAGGTCTGTAAAGGTGTTAGATTCACTGCTTGCCAAATGTTAGATTCCCAACCACCAGGGAAAGAATAACTCAGTCAAATATATGAAAAGAATTTAGATGGCCATTATTTCAGGGAACCACGGTCATGGGCTTCCCTTCCCCAGGCAGCAGAAAGACAAAGGTGAGGGAGTGGGCTGCAGAGGAAGAAGAACATGGAAGAGATGGAGAAGGAGCCCTTTTAAACTCTCCTTGACATGGAAGCCCAAACGGGGGATCGCCGTGACGCTTATTGGTAGGGTGATATGGGTCTGTGCCCTTCATTGGTGCAACGGTGGTCTCACTGCCTTAGGGGCCTGCCAGAATTCTGCCATCCGTTCAGCGTTTGGTTGGAGGCAAACTCCACCCTTCTCCGGCCACTGTGGCAGCCATCAAAAGGTAGATAACCAGAAAGTCAGGTGAAGGTAGAAGTGGCAGGACAGTATTTCCTTCTATTTCTGACTAAAAACAGGAGTGCTTGATTTTACCCGAATTCACAGTGTCCAGGTACAACAAGATTAAAGGGAATTTGAACTCAGCTATAGCCCCGCTACCTCATCTGTTTTCCCAGCATACTACTGGAGATTTCAGTAAATATGAAATCTATTTTATATTTACCGCTTAAGGTCACCAACAACCTAGTAATAGCAGAACTGACAACACAGGAAGAGTTAAGGCAGGATCTGTTTTTTATTTGTTATCTTTTTTTTTAAATTTCCAATAGTATTTTGTCTTCTATTAGGTAATGCAAGGATCTGGTATGAGAATTTAATATTAAAATGAGAAAAAGAAATAACTGAGGTAATTTATATTTCTACCAAGAGATAAATTTCTTTTGCTAAGCTGTGAAAATGCCCAAGTTGTTGATCATTCAATAACTGTTTCTCTTTAAAGAAAAAAAAATTTTTTTTTTAGATGCTAGAAAGAGTTACAGATGGAGTGATCTTAACAACTAGGACAAAGGCAGGATCCAGGAGATTCATCCAGGTCTACCATGTGGGGGCAGGTTGGGCCATTAGCAGGGAGTTGATCAGAAGTGGAGCAGCAGAACTCAAGCTGGCACCCACTGTAGAATACCAGTGCTTTAGGTGGCAACTTTATCCATATGTCACAAAGGAAGCCCCAAACTTTTGAATGGTTTTAAAAGACAGGTAGACTGATGCAAGAAACAGAAGGATTCACAGTTGTGTAAAGCAGTGCTAGCCTGAGTAGGTTTGCCTGACTCCTCTGTCCTTTAGAGTTGCCCTAGAGGAATCTACTCCATTGTCTTGCAATTTCAGAGTAACAAGTTGTGAACCTTAAATCTATGTGGTATCAAACTAGAATCTATTTGACCATGAAAACTTAAGTTATCACATATTTTCAGTTATTTTTAGATATTTTTGTTTCTTGGCAAATTTTAGGAAGAAAAGTTACAGTTATCTTGCCTTATTTTCCACTTCCTTTGGCATTTCACTAACTGGCATTTCAGCTTAGCGTCTTTAAGCAAGTGAGTGGAAGTTCACCAGGTCTTTGTGACAGAAGATGGTCTTTTGATAGCTGATCTTCCTGGGATCTTTTCCAAAAAATGAATTACAGTAAAATACTGCATTGTATGTGACTATGTAACCCCATTTAACAATGTATAGTGGCTAGTTCATTCTGAACTATTTGGATTTGGGCAACAAATCACTTTGCTCCCATGTAGATTCAAAAAAATCATTTGTCTGTTAGAATTATAGCAATCTTAGAAACATAGCCAGAGTTCAAACTATATCATTTTCTTTTAAACTCATCACTCGCCTATTTGATGACAATTATCACTTCCTACTGTTTGAGTGGACATAACTCATTTCAGCCAATACATTTGCTAAACCAAAACTGTGCAGTGAATAAAGGAGACAAGGAAGGCATGCCAAATAAACAGCAGAGGCACAGCACATCTCCAGAGTGAAAAAGCATTAGTTTGGTTAGAAAACTAAATAAATGGATTTTGTTGTTAGGTAGCAAAGCCGCAGGGCAAAGGCCTGGTCTCCAGTTATATGATGAAGTCCAGATGGTTTTTAGAAGGAATAAGGACATGTGTGTATGCAAGAGCTCTAAACGAGGGTGGGACACACAGCCTTTCAGCCTATGGGTGGGAATGTTTTTTAGTTTAGCCAATCACAGGGACCATCTTAGGGAAAGTTAAAGAAGCAGGAATTCTTCTTGTTGGTATTCTCTGTCTAGCTTTCTGACAGGTATGTTGTGTGATTTGTAAACATGAGGAGCATGCTTTATGTGGCATATCAAAGCATTTTATATGAAACAGCAACCTACATGGCCAAGCTCATTCGGTTTAGTTGCAGAATCTGTAATAAGCCATGAGTTCCCTGTAGTTAGCAATGTGAAGTTGTAGCAGTGTGAGTAAACAAACTGCTTACAGCTTGGTAGAAACACCTATAGTATTTTTATCAAAAGGTATTAAAATTGGAAGGGCAAGCAATAGGATGACTTTGAGAGGTATTTTGGATGTACACGTAGTTTGTATTACAAATAACGTTTTAAACGACAGCAGATGATGTATTAAAGGCATGCTGGGGAGTTGACAGGGGATAAATGTGAAGTCATTTTTCTTCACATGCTAAAAAAAGGTTTGAATTGAATAAATGACTAGAAAGTGAAATGAAAGTATGAACTGAAAGGAAGCTACAGAGTAAAGGGTGGCAAAGATTTTTTTTTTTAGTATGAAAGCTTAAAGTGGAGCATTTGAACTGAAGTGCTGTAATAGAGATTAGATATGGTAATCAAGAAATACTTAGTAGGTTTAAAGAAATATTTTTCCTGTCGTGGAAAAAGAAGGATCTGGAGGTGCTAGCCTTTTAAAATGTATGTAAAATGAGTACTTTTCAAACCTTATTTTTGATCAAGAAGGTTAAAAAACTCCTGGTTTTAGGCGTGACCGTTTGGCGAGTGAACCAGCAGATGGAAGATTGTCTCCAAGCCTTTCAAATGAAAAAATATATATACTTAAATATTTACTTCCTTTTAAAAATACAGATCCATGTATGATTAGTAGTCCAAAAGTTTATACAAAATGTGTAATATATGTGAATATTCTTCCAATAATTCCTGGAGTTCAAACACTTGATGAAACAGTTTCTTTGGAGAAATAAATAATAACCAGGGAATATTGAAAACTGGGATCTGTGTATGTGTACATGCACTAACTTTATGAGGTAATAAAATATACCATACATCCAATAATTAAGATGGAGTGGCCTTGGAACAGAACTCAATAGACAAACATAATAGAATAGAAAATACAGAGATGGTGCCAAGGGCATTCAAGACGGTTGTTTTACACCAAACCACTCTGCTGAGAACAACAACAAGATCTGGATCATCAGAAGAAAGAAGCAGAGGGGGAAAAAATCATTTTGCCTATGTGTGTGAGAGACATCAATGAAAACTTAATTCTGGAGAGAACAAAAACATGGTTGGGTAAACCTGATAAACTGTGCTTCTGACTTCCTTGAGACTGAGCAGAAAATGTCAACTGCAAGGTTAAGAAGCTCATCAGAACCACTGGCAACGTTGTCAGGGTTAAGGGCTGGCCAAGAAGGAGGCTGTGGTAAATACAGCAAAGTAAAGATCAGAATGGCCAGAAAGTGGCACCTCGGGAGTGTCTACCGGAAGCGTTAAGCTCTCACAATGTATGTAGCCAAGTTCTAAATAAAATCAATGACATATCTAAGTGTGGTGATCCATCTCACCTCTAATTGCCTGCCAACACTAACATAGTCCCCTCTAGAGAGTCAAATTATTCAGAACATCTGTGACTATTCACAACACTATCCAGAAATCAATCCAAATTTTTTTTGGTGCATGATCAAAGCTAAAAGAAAAACAGAAAGAATTACATAGGCTGTCTGTACATAGGCATTATCTCATGTGAACATTAAAATAATTGTTCAAAAAAATAGGCACAGAACAAAGGAGCTTCAAGAGGAACTGAGAAGGTTTGTTGTTGAAAAAATCCAAAGGAGATTACATACTGTAAGATACTACTACTTGACACCTACTAAAGTGGCAATAATAAAAGATAAACTGCAGCAAGTGTTGTTATTGAACTCAAGAAACTAACTTTTATATACTGGTTATGGAAATGTACAATGGCCAAGTCTGAAAGAATACACAGAAATGGCCAATGAAGTTACACAGAGTTATCATATTTAACAATTCCACCCCGATGATAAAAATTATGTCCACACAAACACTTGTGTATTGCTGGGGTCTGTATGATGGATGTGGAAGACAGGAAGGTGTGAAGAGTATTGTTCCATTGCAGGCAGGGCCGCAAGGAACTTCCTGCTGTCTGGCAGGGCCCGGTGGATGTCTCTACAACCACCTGAATGCAGCTCCACCTCCCTTTGCATGGACACCGGACAACCCCGCTGAGATTTCCATAATTCATTTAGGCGTTGTCTGCCTCTGTGGAGTTAATGTTTCCTACCAATGTGAGCTTGGAAGTTGCTACCGGTTTAGCAAAAGGGCCTTTTATTGCTGCCCCCATTGACCATATGCTAATCAAGGGTGCTAAGTCCCCAGGTGTAGTGGGAATCTATTCTTTCCCTCTTTCTTTGATCTTTTTTTCTTACTTTTTTATTATTATCATATTTTTGACACTCTTTATATAATTAATTACGGTAAAAGATTCAAGGGCTATAGGGGAATAGGTAAGACTATTAGTTCCATATTGTTTCATTCATGTATCTGAGGTAAAGGGGGTTATTGAGGGAGAAGTCCCACCCCAAGTCCCGGATGTGGGGCATGCTCTGAGATACTTGCTTAAGTGGTTTTGATAGTTCACCAGTTATGAATCGCTGCCAGTCTTGCCACTCCAAGCACGATGAGGTCGTTGAAGAATCCACTGATTGACATAGTGCATCATAGAGTTTCCATTTGCCCAGTATTTCGCTGCCAACATATAGCTGAGGTGGTTGATTGACTTGTTCTTTCCTCTTTTCTTGGCTAGGGTTCTGGGTCCAGCAGTTTTATTGGGGAGATCCCCAAAGAAACTTTGTCTGAGGTGTTCCCAGACCAGATTCTTGCATGTTCTAGCAAGCACAGGGCCCAGCACAGTCCATCACCACGATCAGCTGGTGGTTGCAATTGCTGGGTTGTTTCTGTTTTCGGTCCCGACTTGCACTGGAACCAGTGGGTGTTGCAGTCCAGCCTGCTTCTGCCCAGCACATGCTCAGCCCTCACATAAACCAATGGGAGCTGCAGCCTAATCAGAGCAAACCAAAATAACCCCCACCAGGCCCACCCCCTACCCTGGTTTGCCAGTATGTGTAGCAGACTAGTCCAGTCTGTCCCACATCCCATTTGGCTCTCGTACATGTCAATGGGTATTAAAGCTTAGTTGCATCTAATCAGCTCAACTATCCAGCCCTCACGGATGTTCTTGAGTGCCTCTCTGTCTAGCCACCCCAGCCCCCATCCTAGTTTTCATGCCCTCTCTCAGGAGTAGTAACCCAAGAGGGAGGAGCCCACTATTTCCCTCCCAGGTCTCTCTCGATCCCAGTTTATGCACCCTTCAGGTGATTCTGTGGTTTGACTTGACAGAATTAGCCCCCAGTGCCAGCTTCTGCCAGCTGATGCTGCAGCTAAGCCCAAACAACCCTCACCCACTCTAATTTATGCTTGCACCAGTAGGAGTAATCCGCCCAGCCTGGTTTTTCCCTAATCTAGTCCACATGAGGCACACAGTTGTTGTAGCCCTGCTTAGTCTGGTCTGTCCCCATCCTAGCCCACGCTCTTCAGTGGGAGTAGCTG
Source organism: Ochotona princeps (assembly GCF_030435755.1). Lineage (NCBI taxonomy): Eukaryota > Metazoa > Chordata > Mammalia > Lagomorpha > Ochotonidae > Ochotona > Ochotona princeps. The sequence goes on from NC_080838.1 coordinate 4,745,593, forward strand.
TGTGGTGAGGGGACCACCCCTTAATCACCCTGCCGGCTCTGCCCCTCCCTTCCTGGTTCTCACGCATGCTGGTTGGGTGCTGTGGTCACATCTGGTACAGGCAACGTCACCCTGGCATTCCATATTGTGCACCACTTTTCATGATGAACAAACCTGGCTCGACTCACACTCTGTTCTGGTGCTTGGATTTGCCAGTGGATGACATGAACTCATTCAGCCTGGTCTGCCCCTGATCCATGCCAAATGTATACCTGTGGGAAACTTTCCATGGCCTATTCTGGGCTGTTTCCTATCATGCTTCTTACGCTTACCTGCCGGGTCTGTGTCCTGCCAGAGGAGTTGCCCAGGCTCCTCCATCAGAACCCATCCCAGTGCCAGATTTTGCGCATACCAGGGGGTCCATGAGCCAGCCCTACTCAGTTCACCTCCTGTCCTAGCAGGAGCAGTGGCTTTTCTTAGCTGGCTTTCAACCCATTTTGGTTCATGCTGTTGGATGTTTCAGCCCAGCCATGACTCGTCCATACCCACATATGGCTCACATATGGCTCACTAAGGATTGAGACCTAACCTAGTCCATCCCACATCTACCCCGGTCCTCCAGGACACTAGACGGTGTTGGGGTCCTGCCCAGCCTCGTACATATAGTCCCAGTCCACACTAGTGCCAAGGGAGACTGCGATTGTTTCCTGGTTAGAACGCAGCCCCCATTCCAGCACACGTGCCCATTAGTGGGAACCTCAACCCAGTTAGGGTGTCCCCTTACTTCCCAACCAGGCCTATTCCCAGCCATAGATCACGCGCATGCCAGTGGTTGCTCTGACTCAGCTTAGCACAGCCCCTCACCTGTCCCAACCCCTGCCTTAGATATTGTGCTTAGCATCCCTAGCTCACACAGACCAGTAGGTACAAGAGCCTAGCTCGGCATGACCTGTGCTCCATCCTGGTTTCTAGTTTCGCTTGTAGGCTAAGGTTTGCTCCATACTGCCCAGTACATCCTGTTCCATTACCAATTTACACATTAGCCATTCGAGCTACTTTGCCCAGCTTGTCCGACCCCCAGGTCTGGACCACATGTTCACCAGCGGGAGCTATGATTCACCAGGGGAGTTTCCTAAGTTCCTCCACTTGATCCCCTCCCAGACCCAGTTCTCAAACATGCCAATGGGTTTTAGGCCAGTGCCCGGTGCAGTCTGGCCTTCCATTTGGCCTTGTATGAGCTGGTGAATATTGTAGCCCGGCCCACCCCACACCCTGTCTAGGATGCACATTCGGGTGCTGCTGCCTTGACCGGTACAGACTGTTGCAGTTTCCTTTACCTGTGATTGATGGCAGACTCCTTGGTCACACCTAGCTTAGTCCATCACCAACCAAACTCTTGAGCTGACCAGTGGGGCTAGAATTTCCACAGGGTGTGGCCCACATATCCCGCACAGAATCTACCCCCGGATATGGTTCTCGAGTGCTAGTTAACGTTATGGACCTGCCTAATGTGACCAGTCTCCTGATCCATCATCATTTCAGGCAATAGGATATCCTGCTGGACAAGCCCCGACCCTTAGCTTTTGCATGAACTGGTGTTCAGTGCTCAGCATTGTTCAGTGATTACAAGTTCTTCAAAGGAAGAGTTACTGTCATCGGGAATCTTTAGGATTCAAATTTTTTGGATTCAAATCCCAGAAGCATAGTGGGATCAACCTGGAACTACCTAAGCAGCGATTCAAAGAACCAAAACCCCACAGCTCCCTGCCCAGGTGGCCAGCAGGCAGAGCCTAGCGCCAAATGGCGAACTGGCCACCCGGGGACAGCTCACCATGTGCACATGGTGGCTGGAGTCGGGATCTGAGCAAGACCCCATCCTGAGGCCCACCCTCTTTCTTTGATCTTTAGGTCCTCCCTTCTGTGATGCCTGTCCTCCCTTAACTGATTCAAGACTAAGTTGCAGAATGAGGGTTGTAGTAGGAATGTGTTACTGATTGATATGCACTATCTATTGAGAACTTCCTGACCACAGGGTCAGGATGTATAACATCCTGCCTTAAGGTGAAACAAATGGCAGAACTATCCTTAGAAACACCCATTTGACCATGACGTAAAAAGCCTGAGCCAGAGTTTGACTGGTTCTGCATAAATAAAGCAGACAGCTTTATTGCATTGTCCACGATGATCTTGGAATTGTAGTGGTCCATCTCTCTCTCTCTGCGCCTCATCCACGCACTCTTCACGAGTTCTGAACTCAGCTGGAGCTGGACTCCAGCAGTGTATGAGCAACATTATTCATAACTTAAAAAGTAGAAACCCAATGTTGATGAAGTGATAAATGGGCCCAATGTAGCATACACATAAAACGCCTAATGATTCAGTGAAAACAAAGAATATTGAAATAGATAACTTCAAAACAGTGTGTTAAGCAAAAGAATCCAGTCCTAAGAAACCAGATGCTGCCTTATTCTGTTTCCATGAACTGTCCAGAACAGACAAACACATGTGAGGCATGGCTACTAATGTATTTTTTTATGCTGAAATTTTCTAAAACTCATTATTATGGTTGTGCATCTCTCAAAATCCTAAAAAACACTAAACTGTACTTTTGAGCAGGTAAATTGTATGACATATATATTCTATCAAAGCTATTAAAATATAACTGATATTAAAAATCTAATGTATGTACCAAAATAATATAGGTACAGAAGAAGAGAACATGAAAATATGAGAGTATAAAAATAAGACATGTAGACCACAATATGAATATGTTTGGAAAATACCAGAAAAAAGTAATAAGCAAGCAGAATCAGGTTTAGAAAAAGGCCTAGGGGCTAGTATTGTGGTATAATATAATCAGTGAATGGCAGCACAGGCTTACCTTATGGGTGCTGGTTCGAATCCTGGCTGCTCCATTTTCAGTCCAGCTCTCTGCTACTTTGCCTGGAAAAGCAGTAGAAGGTGACTCAATCCTTGGGCCTCAGTACCAATATGGAATAACAGGGAGAAGCTCTTGGCTTCAGCCTGGCCCAGGTCATTGTGGCCATTTGGGTGATGCATCAGTGGAATGAAAGGTGGATGCCTCTCAGTTTGCCTTTCAAATAAAAAGTTTTAAATAAAAAGATCTGACGTAAAATGTAATGAACTCTTGAGAAGAGACAACAGCACAGAGGGTATACTATTAAAAGATGGCTGATGAAAACCTTAAAAACTGCTATGAAATCACAATCCTAAAAGTGCAACAAACTCCAAGCATGGTAACTAAAAGCAAGCACAACGGAGTAAAACAAACAAAAATGTAACGGCATAAACAGAAATAAAATTATGCTCCAAGAAACTGATACCCATGGGCATATAGTCAAAGAGAAATCATGAGGAGTGGAAGAATATTTGTAAATAAGGTTGGAATCACTGAAGAACCATGTGGAGGACTGACCTGTTCTTCAGACCACACACCAGGATGAACTAGCCAAATAAACCCACAAACACTAGAAGAAAACTGAGTGTATTTTTTTTATATTAGGAATGGGCACATTTAAAAGCAATCCGTAGGTTTAGTGGCGGTAAATTTAAATAGAAACCACCTTTAGCAGGATGCAACTCAAACCAATCCGAATGTTGCGGATGGTGTGGGGCCTGGCCCTGTTACTCTGTGGTGCCGGAGGGTCAGTCATGTGGGCAGTAAGCACTTGGTGGCAAAGTCACGCATCTTCACCTAACTAGATCCCGTCCACACGTTGTACACTCACTCACAAACCTCATTTGTAAATTAATCACCTTAAACAGGAATTCATCAGTAAGACACAAAGTGAACTTCACGTGAAAAGGACTTCTAATGTTGGCAATTTAATCTTCATACAATCTTTAGTTGTTTTTCTTTTAAATTTGCTTTTCGTTTTTTGTTGTTTCTTTTTTTAGAAAAAGAATTTATTTATTTTCATTAGGTAGATTGAGAAAGGGGACAGACAGTTCTTCCATCTGCTGCTTCGCTTCCCAAATGGCCTCAACAGCTGGTCTGAGTCAGTCTGGAGCCAAGAGCCAGGAACTTTTTCTGGGTCTCTCACATGGGAATAGGGTCCCAAGGCTTTAGGGAATCCTATACTGCTTCCCCAGGCCATAAGCAGGGAGTTGGATAGAAAGTGGAGCTACTGGGACACCAACCAGCACACCCATATGGGATCCCAACGCTTGCAGAGCGAGGATTAGCCAATTGAGCAATTATGCCAGGCCTTTTTTCTGTCACTTCTAATCTGTCATTTCTTTTTCGCTTCAGCTAATATAAAATGAAGATAACTTTTCTATTGTGAAATATTAAATTCTCTATACCAAGATGAAATCAAACGGACTTTACTTGATAAAATGCTATTTTCCTGATTAATTTATTTAAAACACAGTTGCTATTTTTAATCCAAAATTTCTGGAAAATGGAGGCAGATGATGTGGCACTGTGGGTTAAGCTACCACCTGTGACACCAGCAGCCTATGCTGGCCACTGAGATGGAGTTCCAGGTCCCTGACTTCTGTTGACCCAATCCTGGCTCTGTGGCCCTTGGTGGAGTAAACCAGCACAGAGTAGATCCCTGACTCTCCCCGCTCTGTCACTGATTTTCAAGAACAGTAATATTTTAGTATTTTCCATGATACAGTTTTGTAGGTTAAAGGCTTCCCCCTTCCCTCCCATTATTTCCCCCCCATGTTATTACAGAGGTATAGTCCTTTAGTAACAGTTACTACTTTAACACTGCATTTTAAGCTCACTATGGCATTTTAGGTAGAAAGGAAATCTAGTTACTATTATTGTTGATACTAGTTAATATACTGCCAAGATATTTTTAACTGTTTTGGAAGATGCATATTCTGTATGTTAATTCTGAAAAGCATGTGCCTGATTTTATGAAGGTTAATTAGAAAGTAATGAAAATAAAAGACTTCAGATTAATGTTACATTTTATGTCATATAAGTGGGAAATATATTAACCTTTTCAAATGTAAGTAAGAACTAAAATTTATTGAGTGTTGGTGATATGCCAAATATTTTATGTTTAATATATTTGGTTTAGTCTTCAAAATAACCCTTAAGGGCAGGTTCAAATAATCCACCTTAACAATAAGGCAACCATGGCTTCAGGAACTGGTAACTAGGAGAACTTGGAATCCAACTCAGGGTGGTGACTAGTAGTTCTTTTCCGATACCCCTCCATAAATTGTTTTACTCTTAAACCCCTAAAAGTGTTTAATCTTTTTCATTGTGAACCTCCAACAGCCTCATTTTTTAAAAAAGGTATATTTGAAAGACTAAATTAATGAGAAAGGGGAGGGGCAGATAACTAATCTTGCTCTTTAATTCACTATTTTATATGTTAATGGCAACAACCGACTGGCCTGAGTCTGACAATGGCCAGGAGTAGTCAACTCCATCCAGGTGTCCTGGCGGTAGGGGCCGAAGTGCTTGAGGAATGCGTCCACTACTTCTTTCCTGGTTGCATTAACAAGCAGCTGAATCAGAAGAAGGGAGGAGGCCAAGAGTTGGACCAATGTTCATTCAGAATGCCAGCATCACAGACCACAGCGTACTGATGCCTCACAGAGCTGGCCCATGCATGGACTTTCTAAAATTCAGTAATGCAGATCATGTGAAGCAGGCCACAAATAAGGCACCTGGCAGGAATTCGTTTGTGTTATGGACTGTACAGTCCTAACGAACTCACAGCAGAGGGATTATTCAATAGGCACATGATTTTTCTAATTTCACTTTTTATTGCACACCAATAAAAGTATTCTTAGGAAAGTTCTGATAAAAATCCTGGCCCAAAAGGCTTAGGAATTTGAAGTATCCTGTGTTATTCCCCGTTTCAGCAAATGGAAACAAATGAAATGCTTAATGCAGAAGCAAGAGGACACAGACAAATTGAAAAACAATGTAGTCATCTCCACGGCAATGCCCTTGGTACTAGGTTAACTCCATTTCTAGGAACATATTTAAAAGAAAAACCTCCCATGACTTTGAACAAGAAAGAGGCAGAAGCTCAATGGGCTCCCTGTGCTCTCGGAAGCAGACATTGCTGAACACAGGATCATGAATTTATGGCACTCGATGCTATAAAGGTCCCATGTAAGACTGGAGCCATAAGCAAGCCAGGCACGGAGAAGGCTGCTGAGTGCTCTCTTTCCAAAAACAGTATAGACAAAAAGGCTGTTGACTGACTAGCTGGGACACTGGGGACCTGAAGGAATGAAATCATTAATAAAAATTAACTCAGTGATTATCCCATAATATCGCAAAATTACAGAAAGATATGAGGCTTTGAAAAGACATGCAAGACCTTGTTTTGGAATAGTATTCTCATTATTGTCCAGAAACAGAAGGCTCTTGTGTATTACTACTTAAAACTTAGCTGTATGTAATACATACAACAGGACCAGAGGAAAAGGTGCACACAAAATCTGAAAAGGAAGAGATCAAATAGTCACTGCACAGGAGTTGTACTCATATACATCAGCAGGAAAAAGCAGTGGGAGAAAAGCTTATCCATCCCTTCACACACAGGCTACGAAGTCACTAAGAACACATCTAACATTTTGAGGGCTTCTTGGAAAACTCATAAATATCCATGAAATCAATACCTAATTAAATGCAGACATATAGTGGAAAAGAATCATCATTCAAAAGTCATAGTGCTTTATGATCCATCCACAAACTCAGTGCAATTCAGTCTGAGGACAATCTAGGTATGTCAAGATAGGAACTACTATTTAAAAATTCTCATATAAAAGGGGTCAGTGTTGGGACCCAGTGGATAGAGCTAACAGCTGCTGCACCATTTCATGTGGGTACCAAATCGTGTCCAGGTGCTCCACTTCCCATCAGCTTCCTGCTAGCAGCCTGAGGATGGCCAAAGTGCTTGGGCCCCTGCAACCCATGCAGAAGTTGGGGTGGAAACTCTTGGCTTCAGCCTGGCTCAGCCATGCTGTTGCAGCCACTTGTGGCCTGAATCAGCAGGTAAAAACCTCAATCTCACCCTCCTTGTAACTCACTATGAATAAGTAACCTTGTTTTTAAATTAAACAGTTTTCCAGAACAAAGACCTAATAATGAGGAAGACTATACTGAAGGAAAAAAAAGGAATGGAAAAATATCTCAGAAATGGGGAGATGAGAGACATTACAGAGGCCTAGAAAAAAGTATCTGCGTTGAAATTTGATATGCAAATGGTTTGGTATAGAAGGTGGATGACTTGATATCACTGAGCTGATGAGCTATTTTAATAAAACTGCAATTAAATAGGCTCTCTTCCTAATCTATACAAAACGAAAGTAAAAATTACAGTTTTAAACTTTGAAAAGAATATGTAAGACTGTCTGTATGACCTCAGAGTAGGCAAACATTTTTCAACAAGATTGAAAAAATGCATGAAAGATTGATAGATACCTACTAAAATTAAGAGCTAAAGACCCCATATGAACTTGCCTGCATGTACTCCACTTCCATGTAGGAAGACTGCTTTACTTTTGGAAAGTGGGTGTTTCCTGTAGGCAAACCGTGGCAACCAATGTTCGAGTATCCAAGTGCTGTGGAAATTTTTTTCACGCAGTGTGCTTTAATCAGCATCTTCTGGCAGTGATATTTTTTCTTTGCTTTCACATGATAAAGAATGCCAGGGGAGTGGATACAATCATGTAACTCCACATTACCAGGGGCGAACCACAGAACCCGAGAATGGTCGGCTTTTTAAAAAATACAAGTTGTAATTTTTAGCCAAAGAGCCCCTTGTGTCTGTGATGAATATGATGTGGCACGTTCTGATTGGCAAGTGACCCACTGAAAGCACACAGGGAGTGATCATGTCACAGTCCAGATTCACAATGAAGAGTAGGTTTTTCTTGCGGCCTTAATTGCATTTGTTGGAAGCTGAGTCCTTGATTTCCCAATCATGTCTACATTTTTACTTGCCTATGTAAAAGTGAATCAGAAGAGGTACGTCTCTGAAGCAATATGGATTTGGGAGATGTGTTTGGTGTGCAGAGCAGGAGCATGTTCGGAGTATTGTTGAGCTGCTATGGTCTTCTTGGTAAAATGCTGAGCCTTTTACCATCTGAGCCTTTAATGAGAACACAGTGTTTGTCCTTTGTGCTAAATGCTGCTAATTAGAGACTTCCCTTGAAGCATCCTCTTCTCACCCACTTCCTATGCTACACGAAGCATCCAGCTCCTTGACGGCTCTTTATCCATGCAGATGTTACATTCTGGCACAACCACAAATGACGTCTTTTCTCCAGAATGCTATTAAGGAGGTGAAAAAGATATAAACATGTATGGAACAGTGACTTGTGTGCTAAAGACTGGGGTTACAAGTGTTGCATAGCAATCCTGGAGGCAGGCAGTGCTCAACGCCAATTCAATTTACAGTTATATTTGTATAATTCTGTATTCCTTGCCTTTAACAAAAGAGAAGACGTAAGGGCAGAAGACAACCAAGGAAAGCAATGTCGGGCTTCTTTCAAACAGAGGTGGGCAAAGAAAAGGCTGTGGCATTCACTATGGTCCAGCAAGTCCCATTTTTTTTTTTAGGAGGATGAAACCATTGCAAGCCCACAATCAGTGGCTGGCAAGTAGCGGGTTCCCAGTGTACTCATGCTAATTCCAAAAATGTAATTACGCCCAGATGAGTCTGTTGGGGAACACAGAGGTCGCCTTTCTTCCTACAGTTCAGCCTGCCAGCCCATGTGCAAAATCAAGTTCATTTCACCAGCAAACAAAGGCCATGACGCCCCTTTCTTGTAGAACGACAGACTGCTACCTCTGTCACAGATGCACGATCCTCTACAACCCATTTGCCTGAAATTCTCCACAGTCCCAACCCAGGAGCCAGTTGTGATTCACAACACAGGTGTGGCTTTAGGAAGTCAGAAGGCATTCTTCCGGACACTTCTGCTTCACGCAGAGGTGGCAATAACATAAACAAGATCCCCAAACTCGTTGTATGCAGATTCTTGTCAGTGCAGTCCCGAAAGATGTCACCTGCATGGCGCACAAGCTACTGTGCTAGAGATGAAATATGTCAGCTTTCGCCTCTGCTTTTCAGTATTTTATCTGCAAGCCTAGAATGCACAAAAAGGTACACAAAAGCCTGAGCTGATGTTCTGCACATGTTTTGTGTCAACTTTCATAAGCAATTCTGCTGCAGTATTTTCCTCCCTACCTTTCCTTGGCCAGGACTTCCACAACAGCCTTAACTTCTTGCTTTTTTGGAAAACATTTTGCTGAGAATTAAGCAGATGTTTTGAGAAGAAGGGAAAATAAGTGACAAGAGCAAAACCTTCTGTACTCCCAGGAAATGCTGAGAATATGCAGAGGAAAATGGATTCAGGCAGAAGGTCCCTGGGGTAGAGGAGGGCAGGCGAGGACTCAGAGCAAAGACCATTTTCCTCTGCACCATGACAGGTGTGTATCCACTTGCTGAACATTTGCAGAGCAGCTGAACTCTAAAATAATGTTATGTTTACTTCATGCACTCTAATCAATACACTAAGATCCAGCAGAGTTTCCTATGAAGGTGAACCGCACAGGCATCCTGTAATTGAAGGCAAGTTCATGGTGGACATGGCCCATGTTCATTTCTGCCAGGATAGTGTCTTTGGAGAGTAATTGCTAGAAAGACTATCCCTTGTGCACAGTACTGTAGCTTTCTTCCCTCTGGAGTATTGAAAACAGAACTTTCCCTTTCTGCAAGGTTTCCTAATCAATTTGCTAAACCAGTGTATAGGTACTGACCTCAAGTCCTGAGATGGATCAGGAAGCATTGATGGTAAAACACATCTGGAGTCAAGACAGAAGGTATCTTTCTCACCTCTTCCTACCTCCAGCTTGTCTTGGTCTTAGAAGAGGAACACGGGTCACATCCTTTGCTTCTGATGATGGTAGTAAAAGGATCCTCAATAAGCAAAGCAAAAAGAATTACCCCTGATGAGTCACTGTTAAGGCAATGAAGAAGCAGTGACCCTGGCGATGAGCTCAGGGGGTCTTGGCAGCCTCAGAAATGTTTGTGGAACTAGCAGTGGGCCACTGGCAATATCCCATTAGTGAATACAGAGGCCACTAAATGGGGAGTGGCCAGCTTTGCAGTCGTCCACCCTGGTCTGGGCTCAGCTCTCTGTTAAAGACTGCAAACGTGTTGTCTAAATTAATCCTACTAACCACCCAATAAAGTACTCTGTGCAAGTAACATGTTTCTTTTTCATTCCTGGTGTCTGGCCTGGGCTTTATTATTCACTTACCAGCAGACATGGGGCTCAGAAAGCTTGACAGGGATTCTCCATTCTCATAAGTGACAGAATCTCAACCATGGATGGCTCTATGTTGGTGGTTTGGCATGATGCACTCTTATGTTAATTTGGTTAAAAACAAAGTGGAGTACTCTATAATATTTCAGTCCCATAGAACTTTGACAAGATAAGAACATTTTATGAGAGTCCCTGGTCACCCAGGATTAAGCACTCAAAGTATGGCTAATGTGACCGAGCACAAATGGTCACTTCAGGCATGTCCATGATGGTGTACATTTTTGTGGTTATCTCTGCGAAAGTTGTTTTTGTTCCAAACAACCCATCCTCTCTTTAGTCAAAATTTTGAACTTCAATTTACTGTTTAAAAGTTCTAGTTAAAATAAAATACTCATATATTTCATGAGGGACAGTGCAATATTATAACATCTATGAAATAAACCAATCAGACCAAGCATAAGCCTGACCATTTCCTTATAATTTCTTTGTGTTTGGAACCTACCAGTACCTATCTTCCAGTTCTTCTTAGACAGCATGGTATGTTATCATGAACTATATTCTCCCCATGGTGTACAGTCTATATTTAAAATATGTAGCATATAGTCTTGGGCCTGGCGATGTGGCCTAACGGCTAAGGTCCTCGCCTTGAACGCACTGGAATCCCATGTGGGTGCCGGTTCTAATCCCGGCAGCTCCACTTCCCATCCAGCTCCCTGCTTGTGGCCTGGGAAAGCAGTTGAGGACGACCCAATGCACTGGGACCCTGCACCCGCGTGGGAGACCCGGAAGAGGTTCCTGGTTCCTGGCATCGGATCGGCGCGCACCGGCCTGTTGCGGCTCACTTGGGAGGTGAATCATCGGACGGAGGATCTTCCTCTCTGTCTCTCCTCCTCTCTGTATATCCGGCTTTCCAATAATAATAATAATAATAATAAATAAAATATGTAGCATATAGTCTTACACAAGGAAAACTCTTCTGCCTAAAAGACAGCTATTAATAATCAAACTTCAATAAGACTGATCTTTCAAAGCCTTGTTGTACATTCAATAAGTTAATTTTTAACAGCTCTGAACACTCCACAGAAATAAAAGTGAGTATGTACTGAAAACATAAAACACAGCTTCGCAACCAGAAGTCAGTGGGAAAGGTAGTAGGGAAAAAGTATAATGTTCAGACTTTTAAACGGGAAGAAAACAAAACACTACATAAAGCAAACTAGCCAAACTCATTTCCCTTTGCGCTCTTCTCTGCCTTCTGCAAAGTCCCTCCCAGCAGTCAGTAAGCCCTGGCATAGCAATCACTTTCTTCACCAGAAAGTATAGATTTACTACTCCATGTTCAAAGTGTAGGGTCAGCTTCTGTGACTGTTCCTCTCCAAATTCCTTCAGTTTCTTGGACAGCTGCAGAAAGCTGTCCAGGCCTGTCGCCCAAGCTCTCATTGGGTCCAAGCAAACGGCTGTGCAGAGCAGTTCTTCCTGGGAGGAGATCAGGAGCTACTCTTCAAGGTATGACTGTCGTTTTATATGAGCACAGATGACCAGAGCGTGTTGGTCACTGGCACCAGCGGGCAGCACAATACCTGAGGCACCAGCATCCCACATGGATGCCATTTGGTATCCCAGATGCTCCACTTCCAATCTGGATCGCTGTTCATGCACTGGGAAAGCAGCAGAAGATGGGCCAAGTGGCTGGGTCCCTTCCACCATGTGGCAGACTCAGATAAAGCTCTTGACTCCTGACTCCTGGTTTTGGCCCTGCCCAGCCCCTGTTGTTGCAATTATCTGGGGAGGTAAGCCAGCAGATAGAAGACATCCCTCTCTTTTTCTCTCTGCTATCACTTTCAAAAACAAAAATACATCTGTTTTTAAAAAGTAGAAAATAATAATAAAAGCTAATCCTTATCACCGTTCATGGTATGGGATCAGAAGTTTTGAGTCCATTTAAAGGTTTGCATATGCTTCATTTAGTGGAATGCTAATCAATGATCTAAAATATTCTGAGCGATGATAATGCATGGAAATTTTTTCCTGGTTAATGCCAAATTTGTGTTAACTGTAAATGCATGGAAATTTTTACAAGGCAGTGTAACAAAGGATCCAGACTTTCCTTCTGAGCTGCAAAAACTTTGCCAAATTCTTCAGCTCTTGAGACTCAATTCCCTCAACAGTAAGACTGAAGCAGTGATAATGTTTACCTCCTAGGATTGTTAAAAATCATGTGCTTTTAAAGTGATTTGAATTCTTCGGAAGAAACCATACATCTGAGGGTATGTGAAAAGGTTTGTGGATAATAACATTTAAAGATGAGTTTATTTTGGTGCATTTTTTGAAATGGCATATATAGAAGGAGTTTCAAAAAGCTCATAGTAGTTAAATATTAAAACAAAACTAGGTGTAACTTTCTTTTTTTAGCTTTTATTAAATTTTCTATGAACTTTGGAATTAATCCTCATATATGGCATCAGCATAAATGTTTTGTAATGTGTTAAGGAAGATTGATTGTAGAAAATATGTAGAGTGCTACCTTGAACATTATGGATGTTAGCTTGGAAGGCAGTCAAGATGCTTGGGGCTTGTTGCCTCCCTCTAAGGCTGTGGCTTTAGAAAATCCATTCAATCTAAACATGGTTCCCTAATTTAGTTGAGGAGAGCGTGGCACAGTAGGGTAAGCCACCAGTTGGTTGGAAGCATCTCATGTTGAAGCATGGTCCCGGGTCCTGCTGTTTGGCTTCTGACCCAGCTCTCTGCTAATGGATGCACTCAGGAAGGCAGGAGAAGATGGCATAAGTCTTGGGCCCCTGCCACCCATGTGGGACAGCAGGATGGAGCCTCCTGCTCCTGACTGCAGCCTGGCCCAGCCCTCTTGCAGCCATCTGGGGAAGATCTCTCTTCTCTTGCTTTCTCTTGTCCCACCTTGCTATCTTCCTTTCTGCATTTCAAATAAATATAGTATATTTTAAAATAAAAATAATGCATTGGCAATGTGGTTATTCCCAAGATCCTATTCCAATGCCAGGATTCCATATATTTACTATTTTTACAGAAGCCCTTAATCAACTGCTTTTTTTTTTTTTTTTTGGTCAGCTAATATAGAATCAATTACATTTGTCCTTGAAATACAGTTCTTGCAACTGAATCTGTAAAATACATAGTCCATTTTACCCGGTACAAATACCTTTACTGGGACCTCAATTTCAAATTCTTTATCTCATGGAATACCCATGGTAATAACAATGTCTAAGGGGCAAGATAATCGAGCCTGGAGGTTGAGTGACTAGCATTGGAAGATACAACATGGAAGGATGAACAGCAACGCACAGCATTTTTCATTATCAAACATTGAATATTTTTATAACTGGGTGTTGTAAAAACACTTTTCTTAAAAGTGCAATGTGTCTGGTGCAAGCAGAAACAACTAAAATGAAAAGCCTCCTCATGTTTATAAACCTCCAAAAGCGGGCTGAAGTGTGCTATGGAGACTTGCACAATCCCTGAGACCACCTGAGAGAATTGAGACATGTACTGCAGTTGTAGGCAGTCAAGGGAAGAGCCTCATGCTGTGATGGGCCTGTCTTCCAGACCCCGTATCACATCAGTTAGGGAGGCTGGAACCTTCCATCCTCTGGGACTTGAGCCTATCTTCTGTGGCTTTTAGGAGGTCTTATCCTGACTGGTTCTCCTGAATTCTTAGTTGGCTGTTTGGCCTGGCCCTGTCCACCACCTGCCTATAGCTTGCTGACAAGCAGCATCACTTACTAGCAGTCTGGGTAACCGCGCCTTTGTCCAGCCTCTCCCACTCTCCAGATTTTGCCACCTTCTCACTGCAACATAAATCATACTCTAAATTATAAGTCTAGTTCCACGAATCTCCAGATGCCACCTGCCAGATACCTTGCACAGTGGGCACAATAACAAATCAAGAGTCTTTCCTGTCCAAAGTTGCTCAGGGATTAGGACCTCGGTTTTCTGGTCTGTGGTTCATGGTTATCAGAGGCCTCTGAAACATCATATGTGCTCTGGTTATTTCCAATCATAGGGTTAGTTCTGAGGTTTGAGGTTTTGCTTTTGTATCTGTTTGGCTTCTTTCTAGAGAACATAGTCCACCCTAACTGCTTAAGAAATGTGTTCCAGTGATAATGACTAAGATTGGAGCAGCTTCTGCCTTCTATGGAGAGCATTTCACTGTTAAACGAGGGCATTGTCATTTCTTTTTCATTTGTCACCCTTTAAAGAAAATACACATAACGGTAGACTTGTGTTACACAATTAAAATGCTGTAAGTCACTTGATATATTGTCCCCAGATGGGAGATATAAAATAGGCTGCTTGCCCACAAATCCTCTTCCAAAACTTTGCAAACAAGTGGGCAGGAAGGAACACAGTTCGCCAGTCCTCTGGATGGATTTATTTAATTCATCTGCTCACAAAGCATTTCTGTATCTGGTTTATTTTTACATTTTCCAGGAAAGATATTGACAAATGAATTCTGAAATTCTCAACTTATGACATGAAGAAGCTGCAGATACGCAACAACAGTGCTCCTGGGAACAACAGGGTCTGTTGGTGACAATGCTGAGCCCGGGCTTGAGTGGCACCAGTGGTTCTAGCGTATGGGATCTTCCCAGGTCTGCTTCCAGATTCTGCCCATTCTGCCCGCCAGCCAAGCTTAGCGGTCCAGGAAATCCTTTGTTTCTTGGCCCCGCTAACCACACATCCAGACAAAGGCTGATGAGGCGCTTACTCACTTTTTCCTCAGAGCTTCTATTCCTAGCCCCAAAGGAGCATTGACCATAGGCTTTTCTCACTTCCCCAAGGGAGCTGTTTAGTCTCCCAGGAGCACATAGACCCACTTAGAACCCTTCTTCTAATATCATCCCCAGAGGACTGAGAGGAGGAAGAATACAGAACTCAGAGCTCATTCACCCTTCCTATACAGAGGAACTTGGTGGAACACAGTTATACCTAAGCTGGACAAGATTCCCACCTGCATAGAGGAGTTCAAGAAAGCTGTGTGAGTGGTGAGCAAAAGCATGCCTGCTACTGGCACTGGGCTCAGTGGGTACCACCATCCTAATCATCCCCTCCACACCTGTTGCTCAAATGCTCCTGGAAAGTCACAAGGTGGGAGTAAGACAACTCATAGTAACCATTCTGGCCCTGATCCCAAGGCAGTTTCCAGAAAGGAAAAATATATTGAGTTGTTCATAGGAAGTAGCAAAAAGCCATACTAATCTAACTGCAGCCTTAGAGAAGCAGGGTCTCCCAAATGGTGTCTGCAGATTTCTCCCTTGGTTTTAGAGCCCAGCAGTAAATAATGACTGTCTCTCAGACAGGAAGTGGCAGACACCACTTCCAATGACTATACATGTCCCTGCTCACTGCATTTATATTGTCTGAAGCAGACATGGCAACACAGAGCTACTAACAAAAGCCTTTGTGCTCCTCTTGCTTTAGCTTTGATTGTATGATGTTGGAAAGCAGCAGCAAGGTTGAGGATTTAGGTCAAATACCAGAAGCAGAAGCCAAGGCTACCACCCAGAAACTTGGACCAGCACCCATCTGCTCCAGGATCCTCTGGTAGGAGAGGTGGCCCTGTAGAGCCCTGCTCCACATGAGGATGCTTAGATCAAAGGCACACCACATATACCACAGTGTTCCCATAACACTAGAATAGGGCTGAGAAATTCCTATCACCTAGTATCACCCCAGCCTTCCTACTGTTAGGGAGTACCACAACACCCAGGTCTTCCTGGAGTTGCTGATGGACACACATCCACTTTGCTGCAATCAGTTTACTTAGTCTCAGGAATTACATCCAGAGGTCATGTGCAACGGCAGATCTGTGCCAGCTAGGTCTGTGTAAGCATACTCTGTGATGGCCACACAATGACAAAATCACTTGGCAATGGCGTTTTCACAACTCATCCCCAAACTCAAGGAACAGAAGACTGTGTTTCCTTCATTTGCTTCTCAGGGTTGGGACTGGCACACAGAATCCCATGCGGTCCCAAATCCCATGTGGAAGCCAGCTGGGCAGGGTGGTGATGGGTGTGTCCTGCCACCCTGTGGCAGAAAATAAACCACAAATCAACAGCAGGAGACTTACAGTCAAGAAAGGGGATTTTTAGAATAGCTCCTGGTCCCATTATGGGACCAAGTGTGTCAAAACCAGATGATCCCATTTGTGCTGAGGGGAAGGGAAAACATGATTTGGGGCATTCTGAGTGATCTGCCAGAGGATCTATCAGTCTGTAGATGCGCATGGCTGAACCCCTCCAAAATGTAACACTGGCATCATCAATAAGGACCAGTGGCTTTATTCTTTTAGCCCACCAGGTGTAGCGCAAGAGCATCCTAAACCCTGGGAGATTCTCAGGAATAAGGGCTGCTTATTTCAGCAAGACTGTTAGTACAGAGGTCTCCTAGAAAGAAACTCTAGTCTTTTTCTGCTCCATCCCAGGTCCTGACCTTCTCACACCCAAGCAGGCAGATCACCTGAGTCTAGAATACAGTTTTCAGGGTCATTTTCTCTGACTAACCTGAGCCTCACTTCGGTTCTTCCAAGTAATGGTAGCTAAAGAGATTTTAAAAGCACCTCAGTAGAAGAAGCTGTGTAGATCAGCTTTCGAGGCAGATAACCATGGTGAGCATCAGCTTTGAAATGAACAGCAAACACAAGCCACTCACAGAGCTCCCACATGACATGTCATTTGGACTGCACTGTTCACAGCCTCAGGCTAGGTGGGTACCCCACAGCAAGAGCACTGGGTTCCTCTGCATTGTGGAACTGAAATGGGTATTTCACTGGGAAAGTGACCTGGTGAGAAAACTAGACAGAAATTGAACTGAAGCACTTGCTTCATAAAAGTACTAGTAGGGTGAGGTATCCAGAAAAACCGGCTCAGAATTAGGTTTCTGTCTCATCATATTTACTTATTTAATCCATTTTAATTGCTAGAAATTTACACATTTAACCTGCAGAGCATGTTTTAAAATATTAATTTAACTAATGGGACTAGATAAAGCTCATTAACATATACATTACCTTATAGTTAGTTTTTATGGTGAACCTAAAGTTAACAGTTTTCATGAATATGATACGACAAGTCATGGAAATGGGTATTATGAAGAAAATTCAACGCGTGGATTTCTAAGTGTTTTTCAACTAAAATAAACATCCATTTAATTTTACTTTTTCCAAAATGTTGTGAATACCCTCATATATCCAAAATAAGTGAAACCAATATGTCAAAAAGACACCTGAACTCCCACATTTCTTGCTGTCCTGTTCACAAAAGCCACGGAATGCAATGAAGCTGGCTGTTGATCATCTGGTGAGTGAGTAGAGAAAACGCAGTCTGCATATACAATAGAATCCTGCGGAGTCTTTGAAAGTAGGATTCTGCCCTTACAGTTTCTGCCTGATAGGTTCTGAGTCTCACATTTACTTCTCTATTACAGCAGCTTGATATGAGTGAAGGGAAGATGAGCAGCAAAAGATGCTGCAATAGTGAGTGGATTCCATGATGTTCTTTGTCCTAAGGCGTTCTTTACACAGACAAAAACAATACTGGCAATGGTTGGACAATGATACGAATGCAGTTGCCATTGAATTGTATCCTTGAAAACAGCTATCATGGGTAACTGTTATGTTATATATATCTTACCACAATTTCAAAATCTGTGAAAATAAAACCAGCTTTGGATAGGAAAATGAATCTTTTGTAGATGGAGGGGGATTGGAATGTTCTGTTCAGTTTGGCTTCATGTGCTGGACAAGATGCGTAAGAGTTTATTTGCTACCCCAGCACTAGTACTGTGTCAGTGGAGATGAATACATTTTGGAGATAGGTGGTAGAAACATGGCATAAGGTTCAGGTTAGGCTTTTGGACTGGCACAGATGTGGATGGCCAGGTGGCATGACTCTCTGGGGGAAGGCAAGTCTGGCTGAGCCCCAGCCCCTGCCCCTTGCCTGGGCGGCTTTTGGACTGGCACAGTGTGGACGGCCAAGCAGTATGACTCCCCAGGGAAGGAGAAGCCCTGGATGACCTGGGTGACAATGATCTAGCCCTACTCAGCACACATGTGTGGGTATCCACTGGGGAAGCAGAGACTCCACTAAGCCACAGGGTGTATTTCAAGGATAAAAGTCATCAGAGAAGAAAATCAACAACCAAACATGCCTAAAAACAAATATAGGAACACAAAAACAGGGACAAGGAAAACAGTGTGATTCCCCAAAAGGAACACAGCAACACTGCAGTATTAGCATGTGTGAAGATCTTGATGAAATGCCTGAAAAAGAATTTAACAGACTGATCATAAGATTACTCAAAAACTCCAAGAAGCAAAGAAATGTGATATGATGAAAACTTTTACTGAGAGAAAGCTATTGAAGAGAAATCAAGTTAAAATACTAGAAATATAGGATTCAATATGTAAACAGAAAACACAGTAGAAAACAGTCTAAGCTACAACATGAATCCTTATAAACATCTCAAATCAGATAAAAGCACAGAGAAACTAAAAATGGTGGGTCAAATCTGTGTGATACTGTCAAATGACCAACTGTACATGTTTTAGGAGTTCCTGAAGGCAGGGAAAGAATCTATTAGAAGGCCTTTTCAGTCAAATAGTGGTAGAAAACTTCCCTAATCTGGAAAAAAACAATAGGGACATCCAAGGACAGGAGGTGCACAGAATTACTAATAGAAATGATCAGGAAAGATCTTCACAACACATCAGATTCAAATTTTCAACGGTAAAACATAAAGATTCTAAAATGTGTACAAGAGAAACGCCCCATTTCCCTCACATCTCCACTTACATATGCAAAGGATTTCTCATTAGAAACTATACAGGCTAGGAGAGAATGGAGAGAGATAGCTTAAGTCCTAAAACAAAGAAACTAAAATGAAAGTGAAATAAATGTTTCAAAAAAAAAAAAGCAAAAATTCAGAGAATTTGTCATGATTCCACCAGCCTTACACAGAAAGTTGTGCTACACATAGAAACAGAGCAATAATCATTATTAAAGAAGGTACTGGCAGAGTCTCCTAGTAAAAGCCAAAGGAAATCTAGAACAAACAATGGTAATATTTAGGAGAAAATGCCAGGACCAACGATACTTATCAAGAATAATTATGGATGAAAACAGCTAGACACTCCAATTAAAATTGGCTGAAGTTTTTAAAAAATGTTTTTCTGTTTGCAGCTTTGTTCTCCAAGTGGCCTCAAAGACCAGAACTGAGCCAATCCGAAGCCAGAAGTCAGGAATTGCTTCTGGGTCTCCCACATGCATGCAGGGCGTCAAGGCTTTAGACCAACCTCCCATCCAGGGAGCTGGATGGGAAGTGAAGCAACTGGGACACGAACCGGCATCCATATGGGATCCCAGCAGTTACAAAGTGAGGATTTAGCCATCAGGTTATCATGCCAAGCCCAGATTGCCTGAATTTACGAACAAGAGCCATCAGTTTGCTTCCTACAAAGAAACATACCTCAGTACAAACCCCAGCAACTAATTCACGCCTCTGCAACCAATGAACCTTTGACAAGTGAGCTAAAATGAATCTCTGGAGAAAGGACAGACTCTTCAACCAATAGACCTGAAAAATTGGATTTATGTATGCTGAAGTATGAATTAAGACCCTTACATTACATTTGATGTAGAAATCAATTCAGAAAGACTCAACGCTTTACATTTAAAACCTGATACCATAGTAGGGGGAAACCGCAATATATTAAAGGCACCGGCAAAGACAGCACAGGCAACAAAAGCAATAAACAAATGGGACTGCATCCAGCTAAGATGCTTCTGCACTGCAAACAAACACTCAGCAATACAGAGAGGCAACCAGGAGAACTGCAACTCTCTGCAAACTATGCAACTGATTAAGGATTTATATCCATGCTATAAAAAGCTTAAGTCTCTTCAACTCAACAACAAAATAGGCAACCCACTAAGAACGGTCAAAGGAAATGGACAGTTTTTAAAGGATGAAGTTCAAGTGGTTAATCAACACAAGAAAAATGCTCAGGATCACAGGTCATCAAAGAAATGCGAATAAAAACCACAAAGAGGCTTTAGCTCACCACAGGTGGGATGGCTCTCATCCTGAAATGAAAAGGCTGATTATGATGTGGGTAAAAGGTACCGCCACTCAATGGCACTAGGGAGGTAAACTAATACAATCATAGAATGTGATAGAAATCTGTCATTGGGCCCATCATCCCAAGGCAGGGGTTTATCAAAATGAAATGAAGTCAGCACCTGAAAGCATTGTCCATGTCCTCATTTATATTGCAGCTCAAGCTGAAGAACCTCAGTATCAAAATCCCAACCGTTTGTTCATGGCTCATTGCTACTAAGAAACTGTGTGAGCTTGTGGGCCAAACTGCTTATGTGACCTTTAGCACTGCTGGGCCTTATGAATCAAGCCCGCCTAAGTTTGGTCTGAGATAGTTAGGGAATGGGTGGTATTTCCCCTCACTTTGCAGGCTATTGTGAATTGCTGTTTTTCAAGCTATTGTGGACTGCCCCTATTAAAACCCTGTGAATGTGCTATTTGGGGCCACACTCTCGTAAGGGGTGTTGGTCCTGGTTGGCCGACTGGCCAGTGGGTCAGCCAGCTGCCTGCTGTCAACCAAGAACCCAGGCTTGGATGTGCTGAGCTTCAATAGACCATCTTTGCACACTAGGATCTTCTTCAGACTCCCGGTGCTTTCTGGGGATCTCAAAATCTGGGCACAGCAAAGTCACAATATCTAAGTTGTACAATCAACTCAGGTATCAATCAACTGATTACTAAATAAAGCAAATGAGTTATATATACGTTATGGAATACTCATCCACAAAATAATAATAGTAGTAGTAGTAATAATATTAATAATATTAAAACCTTACCCTTTGCAGCAAGATAAATGCAACCAGAAGCCATTTGGGTTATGAAATAAGCCAGTCAACAAAAGGCAAAGCACCACATTTTCTCTGATATGTGGCAGTTAATATGAAGTGTCAAGGGTTATATCCAACATCTTTTGATATGATTGTCATTTTTAATCCCTTGCCTACACTCCTGTGGAACCGTGGTCCTCTCACATTTTACCTGTTAGTGGTGAATCAAGTCTGTGATTATAGAGTGGGTTTAAATTGCTTTTGCAGGGGCTCAGCATGGTAGTCTGGCAGCTAAAATCCTCACCTTGCATGTATGTAGATCCCATATGTGTGCTGGTTCCAACCATGAGCTGAGCTGATCCAAAGCCAGGAGCCAGGAGCTTCTTTCAGGTCTCCCACATGGGTGCAGGGTCCCAAGGCTTTGTACTATCCTCAACTGCTTTCCACGGTCACAAGCGGGGAGCTGGATGGGAAGCGGGGTTGCCAGGATTAGAACCAGTGTCCATCAGGAATCCCAGTATGTGTAAGATGAGCATTTTATGCTGTTGGGACAACTGATTGATAGCCTGTAGAAACAACAAGACAGACCCACATCTCTCGCCATACACCAAGATCAAATTTACATGGATAAAAGATCTAAACCTACGTACAGAACCTTCAAACTTTTGGAAGAAAATGTTGGAAATACCCTGCAAGATCTAGGGGTAGGTCCTGACTTCCTAAAAAGGACACCAAAAGCACTAGCAATCAAGACCAGAATAAACAAATGGGACCTCATCAAACTAAGAAGCTTCTATACAGCAAGGGAAACAATCAACAAAGTGAAAAAGCAGCCCACAGAATGGGAGAAGATCTTCGGGCACTACGTAGGTGATAGAGGGCTAATCTCCAGAATACATAAAGAACTTCAAAACAATCAAAATACCGAAACAAACAAGCCACTCAAGAAATGGGCACGGGAAATGGGCAGACACTTCACAAAGGAACAAACCCAAATGGCAAACAAACATATGAAAAAATGCTCAAGTTCCCTGGCAATAAGGGAAATCCAAATTAAAACATCAATGAGGTACCACCTAACACCAGTAAGAATGGCCCACGTAAAAAAAAAAACACCAGCAACACTTCTTGGCGAGGTTGCGGGGAAAAAGTAACCCTACTCCACGCTGGTGGGGCTGCAGATTGGTACAGCAGCTATGGAAATCAGTATGGAGAACACTCACACAACTCAAAATCTGCATACCGTATGATCCAGCAATAGCACTCCTAGGAATATATCCAGAACACCTGTTTCACGAGAAACCAACATGCACCCCTATGTTCGTAGCAGCACAATTAGTAATTGCAAAAACATGGAAGCAACCGAAATGCCTGTCAACAGAAGACTGGATAAGAAAGCTATGGTTCATCTACTCCATGGAATACTACTCAGCTATTAAGGAAAACAAAATGCAGTTCTTTGTGGACAAATGGGCCCAACTGGAAACAATTATGCTAAGAGAAATGAGCCAATCCCAAAAGGTTAGATACCACATATTTGCCTTAATTTAAGATGAAATGATGTCAATATGAAAAATAGTACCTGTAAAATGTAATATTATCTCAACCTCATGTGGTTAAGAACTTGTATTTTTTTTGTTGTTGTTAACATATTGGTTACCCAATACTCTGTCCACTAATTCCATAACATTATAAATTGTTGCTGATGTTATGTTGGGGCTTTTAATTGATCAAGATGACACTCTACCGGCTTTAACTTCAGACCAGAGATGGTCTCCCCAAGAAGCCGTTGAACTTATCTGGACGATAAGATGCTGGACTCTATGTTTGGTATATGCTTGCAATGAAAGAATCTCAACTGAACTTGAACTGTGGCAATGCAGCAGGGTGGAGGAATCCACCATGGGAAGAGGGTTTGGGGAGGGGTTGGAGAATCCCAGTACCTATAAACCAGTGTCACATAAGGCAATGTAATAAAAAAAAAAAAAAAAGATGAGCATTTTAACCACAAGGCTATTGCAATGAGTCCCAGGGCATAATTTTTTACATTAATTATTAGATATGAACTTTCCAGAAATTTTTCATTCTATATTCTTGAAGGATGTTAGTTTTAACTGTATATCTAATTTTAGCATCAACTCAATATTCTATTAAAAAAATAAAGCCATTAGGAAACATGGCCCATTGTATTAAGCTACAACATAGGAAGCCATCATCACACACAGGGGTGTTCATCACTGTCTCGGCTTTCTTCCTGCTGACATGCCTGCTAAACATGCAGAAGACTGCCCAAGCTCTTGGATACCTGTATATGAGTATTTCATTATCTCCTGCTCTTTATAAGATTGTCTCAGCTCTTGATACATTTTATTTGGGTAAACGCACATGGGATTCTCAGTAGGGTTTCTGACTCCCTGCTTAGGACCTGCCATGTGGAGGAGCAGATGAAATCCCAATCTCTCTCATCTCCCCCAAAACAAGTCTTGATTTAAAAGGCGCATAACTCATCCCCCCTCTTCTCGGGATGTATGTTGATCTGTCATGGTTACTTCCTTAGATGTCTGTCAGTGTTCATCTGTTTAGTAATTAATGTCAACCTGGAGTTTTCTTTACAGCAAGATTTCTAATTATGAATTTAGCACCTTTACTTATGTAGAATTATGAAGCATGTCTTTCTTTTTAAGTGAGCTTAAGAGTTGGTCTCTTCAATAGGATGCTGGACTCTGCCAGTGTCCATGCCCACAATGTCAGGATGCACTTAAATAGCAGAATGACAGACTTATGACTGCTTATGAAGGACTATTCTATTGCAATAATATGGGGGAAATCAGTTGGGGGGGTAAGGAATTTGGAGAGGGGTTAAGGGAAATCGTATCATATGGAATTTTATCACAAAATTAAAAACAGAAGAAAAAAAGTTGGTCTCCTCAATTTCAACTGAGTTGTCAAATGTACTTAAAGTTGTTTTTTTTTTAATTATTTTAAAACTTCGAAGAAACATAAGAATTTTCCTTCTGTCCTTGATACTGATAGTTCCCTTGCCGCACTCCGTTCCCTCCCACCCCCACATAATCTCTGAAAATAATAGATGGAGAAGAGTCCCTCCGCCTCAGCAGAACTGATGAACTTGTCGCATGGAAGCCTTCTTTGTTTTGTTGCAGGGCATGTTCTGAACGTTATGGGATATCACGTTATCAATGAGGTAGAAGTAGCCACTACAAACCACTAATTGTGTCCCCCACAAATGTCTACAGATGTAACCAAATGTCCCTTGGGATGGATACTATCGCCTTTGATTAAGAACACTGGCTTTGGACTAAAGATTTATTGAATTTTGCTTGCTTGGTTTTTGAATTTGTTTGTCTGTGAGCATTTCATTATTTCCTGCTCTTTATAATTGTTTTCCATTTTTTTTACAGTGCATGTAATTTTTCCAGCTTCATTAGCTTAACATCTGTCTTATTAATACAAGCATCTAATACTGTATATGAGATAGCTGAGACCATCCAGACCTGCTGAGGTCTTGGCCACACTTTCAGTTGGGCGGCACCAGCATTACCCACCATTTTTGAACTAGCTAAGAGACCACCAATGGGGAACATCTTACCTGTAGGTTTCCTGCCCAATAAGGAGGGGTCAGGGAATGCTTAAAATCCCAAGATTCTTCCTCAAACGTTTGGTGTCTCTCCCTCCTCTTTTGAGATGCACCCCATCTCCCGACTTCCTTTCTGGAGGCGCTTCCCTTCCCTCCCTTCCCTGCTCACCTGGTCTCTTCGCAAATAAACTTTTCTGTCTGCAACAGATTCCCGGCTTTTTATTTCTATACTAAGCTGAGGAAATAACCCACCGGGCATTTCTCATAACATCGGGGACTTATTTTTGACAACAGTAGTGCTGAAAGGTTATCAAAGATAAATAGTAAAGTAGCATTTAGGGGCAAATAATAGTAGTAATACTAGTAAAAACACACGAGTACTAAGCAGTGAGAAGGGAGCTTCTTAACTGTTAGCATAACCGCTGTGTTTGGCTTCTGTAATCATTGCTTGGCTTTGCTGAATAAAGGACAGAACTGACGCCATGATAGGCCAAAGATCAGAGAGTAGGCCTAAGTCTCACTTAGTTGGAGTTGGCAGGGGTAACGGACTTGGAGATGGGACAATCGGGGGCATGCACACGTCTGCAAATGGAATGCGGCCTACACCAGTATGAGCTATATGTGACCAAGATAAGGACGGCACAGCTTGCTGGAGACGTGTTATACGTGACTAGGAGGGAATAAAAACAGTTCATAAGAGACAAGCGGGGTCCTTGTCAAGACTGCGTTGGATGAGACTCGGACCCTAGCTCGAACTAGCTATAAAGGTTCTTTGTTTTTGCATTGCTGCTTATGGAACTTGCCTGTCTGGTTCCGGGATCTTTTGAACCTAACACTTTGACCTATGGATTATTTTTAAAGTAAATGGTTGGGAACACTGTCACATTATTTTGTTGTAGGGTTTTTGACCACGAATACAGCAGCAACCTCAATGCTTGTCTCGCAGGAAAGAAGAATTTGCATGCGACACAGTTTAGTTTTAAGCAAGATTTATTAGAAAAGCTAAGAAAAGGAGCTCCCATCCTAGTGACAGGAGGGGCTTCGATAGAGAAAGAAGCCATACCTCCTGACATAGTGGCATGAGGAAGAGAGAAAAGTACCCTAGACCTCTGCCATAGTGGCAGTAGGAAAAGTGGAAAAGAAAAACCTGTATTAATGTTAGGGATAGCATCTTTTAAAACTTCACTTTAAAGGAGTTTCTTCATAAACAAAAGAGAAGTCCTGGTTTCCATGGTACCTGGCCTTGGGACAAAAGGCCCAGAAAGGTATTACTGGCCAACTTCCATTGTCCCCTTTTAATGATAAAGACACAAATCTGAAACAACCCCCTTGGCAAAAGTCGGAGACAGAATTGGGCTTTAGGTGGGGAATTGGTATGTTAATGTCGTCCTTGTCTCTTGGGGAAGGATGTTCCAGATATGTTAAAATCTGCACTTGTCTCTGGTGAATCCAAGACATGGTGGGGAAAATATCTTTATATTTGAAAGAAAATGATGACTCCGGGACTCGCAATGCCCTGACTGCTTACTACCCAGTCTAACTCCTCTCTCACTTTCTATTACTTACTCCCAATTTAAGTTTCTTGCAGTGACCACACATTTTACATTTTTAAAACATTTTGTTCATTTCTTAAATTTCAGATGTTATTTTAATGAGCATTCCAAGCATACTTGGAAAATGTGTTTTTCTGATATTGGTGGAATAATATAAAGTATTCGTGGAGTGATCCTGGTGGAGTGATATTGGTTCAGCCAAGCTGGTTGTATCCCTAATTTCTCCTGTAGTCCTACAAATTTTCCATTGTGCCTATCAACAGGGGAGAAAACTTAAAATTCTATGATTTTTTAAATTCTAATATTTAAAAATTTTAAATTTTAAAATTAACCATTGGGGTATCAATATTGACTTTGTGAATTTTAATATATTGGCATTATGTGAAACAATTTTGAATTTGTCCACTTTTGTTATATGTCACTGATTCAATGATTTGACTTGGGTGTTAGAAGAGAAGTGGGGAAAGTTATGGGGTGCAGCCAGTGATAACCAGCACCCACTGACAGTGGGCAAATGAAATGTGGCTGTGTCCCCCACCCTCTATCCTGAAGGTGGGTCCTGACAGCAATGGAATGTTAATTCCATCCTTAGCCACTCCCCACTCCCACCACCTAGGTATTTGCTCCTGCCTACCTGTGACTCACCTATCAACTCAGACTGGACAGTATTGCATTGTTGTGTAACCACTCCCCTCACAAGCCCCTTTTAAATGACCTGTGAAGTGGAGGCTTGCTCTCTTTCTGGTCAGGTGCTTCCATTACTCTGGCACCTCGACTCTTGGCTGACCCAGGACAGGTAATCCCCTGTGTATGGTTCCTGCTTAGATGGGAGTATGGATATAGCAGTATTATTTCTGGTTTGTGTACCATCAGGAGTTCCAGGAGAGATGAGGCCTAGCAGTGATGGAATGTGGGCAGAGAAGCCAGGGAAAGGTGAATGGGGGAGGGGCAGATGCAGCAAAGCCTGCAGCCCAGGATCAGCAGGGAGGACAAAAAGGGAGAGCAAACCAGAGAGCCCCCCGGTTGAACAGCCCAGTGTTCTTATACATTTTAGGCTATTAATTATACAGTCATGATTTAGCAGGCTTCTATTGGTGGGTTTGAAGCAAGCAACTTTCAAAAAGTACAAATCGATGAGCTATAGGGTGGTGGATCTTATCAAACACCAGGTACCTCCTGCCTGAGGAGTGGTCTGCCTATGTGACCTGCCAGGTGTCCTGCTGGGTGTCACGTGGACTATCAGGCCTGGAGTTCACACAGCCCCCAGCCAAGCCATTAAGGAAGAATCACAAAAGGCAGAAAACATCTAGGTTCTTCACTGCAGCTTTGTAACTGTGCCCAAGTTGAATATTCATTGCGTGTCTCTTAGGATAACTTATATTGTTGGGTAAGCTGAGACATAGGTCTTCAGCTTAACAGATGGATTTTAGAGTAATGACCATTTGTTCCTTTGAGGATTAGGATTGGTTGGACTATGATTGATTGGATTGCCATATGGACTTGTGATTTGCTCTTTCTGGAATGCTCTATTATCACCAAGCTTTGTTAGTAAAGACTCCTTAATAAACTTTAAACATTTCTGGTGTGATCTCGCTCACACCTCATAACATTTTCACCAATTTTTATCCTCCACATAAATTTTCACAAATAAGAGAAAATATATTTGTCTTTCTGGCTCTGACTTCCTTTGCTTAGCATATGAGAATATCATACTTTTTTATGGCTGAGCAATACTCCATTGTATGTAAATCACATTTTCTGTAATCACCAGTTGATGGATATCTAGTTTGGTGCACACAAAAATCAATTTTATTCTTATGTACCAACAATGATCTGGCCAATAAAAAATGTGCAAGTCCTAGTCACAATAACCACACACACATAGCACTGAATACCATGGAATACATCGATCAAGGATGTGAAAGATCTTTGCAGCTAATATATAAAGCATCAATGAAAAATATAACACCAAGAAAAAAATTGGAAGTCTTCCAAGTTAATGGACTGGAAGAACTGATATTATCAAAATGTACATATTACTCAAAGCAATTTACACATTCATTGTAGTCCATCAGAATTCTAAGGACATTCTTTACAAAACAGCAAAATTCTAAAATCCATATGAAAGCCAAAAACTCCTAAATATCTAAAGCAATTCCAGAGACAACATAATACCAAATTTCAAACAAACATTGCAAGGCTATTACAATCAAAATAGTATGGGGCTGGCAGAAAAACAGACATGTAGACCAATGAAACAGAATTTGCTGGCTTGATGAGTTGATTTTATGAGTCATGATCTCATATTATTAAGGAATAATATTCCTTGTTCTGAAATCTATTGTTGAATAGTAAAAGAATCACTTAAGTTTTAGATAATTAAGCTTCATTATATAACTTTTAAAAATTAATTTTATCTGAGAAGCAGAGAGATAGGGAATTTGCATACAGAGAATTTTCATTAATTAACTTAGTCACCAAATATCTGCAAAGGTTGGGGCTGGAGAAAGAGCAAAGCTGGGAGTTGGGAATGCAATCCATGGGGGTATCCCCTAACTACTGTAATCATCACTATCCTATCCCAGGGTCTGAATTAGAGGAAGCTAGAGTCAAACACTGGGAATTGAACCCAGGGACTCTGGTGTGGAATAAAGGCATGTTAATCACGAGTCTAAATGTGTTTCATCTCTTATTTCAGTTATTTGAGCCTTCATATTTTTAAAGTCAGTTTATTTATAGAGAGAAGGTACTTGAACCTTTTTTTTTTAAATCAAAAGTATGCTTTTGAACGAGTGTATTTGAGACAAACTCAGATTGCACATTCTGTCTTTGCTGTTGAATGGAGCAACAGAAACTCCCATGTCTTAGTCTCAATGTGACTGCCTGTAGCCTAGCCCATGAATGTGTTGTTTGGAAGCCAGCCGGAGCCTTGAGCTGACCTTACACATTCAGACCTGGCCTCTGGGTTTTCTCCCTTCCAGGTATGGATGACTTTCCAGCTTTTACTTGTTTTTGCATGCTCTTCTGTGCCTCCAAGTGTAGAAGGACATTGTGAATCTTTTACCATGCAAAACCAGAGCTAGTGGTTGCCGGAGTCCAGCTCCAGCTGAGTTCAGAGCTTGAGAAGGGTGCGTGGAGTCGGCGATGAAGAAAGACATAGACACTGACACTTGGTGCGCTCTCACAACAGCCCAAGAAAAAGCTGTCTTTTTTATTTACTCAGATGCCTCACAAGCTTCTACACAAAGAACTAATTATTCTATTTTTACTTCAAGACTAAGGGGGCATGTACAGACATTTGGTCACTCCGTCTGCACTTCAAGACTAAGCAGGTGCCCCTAAAGATAATTCTGCAAAATACTGTATTCATATTCTTCAAAGCAAGCCATTATTTATTCTTCAACAGTAGCCATGGAGCACAGGCAGGACTCCAAGGCCATGGACTATCTGCTGATTAGTAGCACATTCTCACCATATTTCTACTTCTACAATTTACCCATCATTTAATGGGAAGATAGGTTACAAGGGAAAAAACCTAAAATCCAAAACAGAAATTTCAAATATAAAGTCCCCCTACAACTACAGACTCTACAACCCCATAAACAATGAGACAATAATCAAAAGCATTTTTCTTTAATAAAAGCATCCTTAATTCCTCTAGCTAAAAATTATAAAAGTGGCTAAAAGTTACATTTTCTGTGCTCCAAAAAAATTGCAAAGACAGGCTAGCCTTTGAGGCAACAATAACTATATTTATTGCCATAGCAGTTTCAGCTCTCACTCCCATCACTTCCATTACTTTGTAAAATTCTTATTAAGCCATTTCCCAGAAGGCACGCTATATGTCTAGGCCCAATTTCAGGGCAATGGGTAGGTACAAAATAAGGTGTCCAGAAATGGCATGGGTTTAATTTTACTCCTGTGTGCAGTTAAAGGCCCACTCACTAAGACATTATCAGTGACATTAACTCTCAAGCTCACGCTGGTGGCAAAAGCCATCTCACAGGGGCAAACAATGCCTCAATAGATCACAGAATTCTTAGTAAGGTGCTTGAGTTTTCATGCAAAAAGTTGGTGAGACTGTGTCAAGGTGGTCAGAGAGACTTCCGCTGGGCCTTGCCTAACAGCTGGAAGCTCCCCCGGGCCCTGCCAAGCAGGGGAGCTGTTCTCTTCACACTTTCCTGCCATCCACACCTACTGCACAGACCCCAACAAGTGGCAATTCCTCCAGATGGTACCAGGAGCAGTTTATATGGAGATGAATGAATAGGAAACTTGCTGGTTCACAGGTTTAGATAAAGCACCTGCTGGATAAACAAGTTGTGTTTGGGAACTGTCTCTTGTTGTTAAAATGCAAATGGCTTAAACCCCACTTCCTGGATGCCTACCTGACAACTTTCTTTTAAAAGCCTGATGCTGTTAATGAACTTTGGCTATTGCCAATCAGTCAGTAGTCCACGTGTGTTATTTCAGGCTCTGAGCACCTAGTCCATCGCTACAGGAGAGCAAACATCAAAGTGGTTGTTTTCTCCAAAGTTCATAGTGTTGTGCCAGATTTTGAAATCCCCAGATAATCATCAAGTAAGAAGTTGTTGCTAAGGAATAAAGGTGATTTATTCAGGTTAACCTAGGTCTCCCAGCCACCTCCCCAAGCCCAGCATGGCTGGGCGGGGGAGAGGCAGCCACAGGGAAAGCAAAATGGAGCTCATGAGCCAGAGAGAGAGCGTAAGAGCCTGTGCCCCCCAGTTCTTATACATTTCAGGTTATTAATTATACAGTCACTATTTAGCAGGCTTCTATTGGTGGGTTTGAAGCAAGCAACTTTCAAAAAGTACAAATCAATGAGCTTTGGGTGGTGGATCTTAATCAAACACCAGGTACCTCCTGCCTGAGGAGTGGTCTGCCTATGTGACCTGCCAGGTGTCCTGCCGGGTGTCCTGCTGGGTGTCACATAGACTATCAGGCCTGGAGTTCACACAGCCCCAGCCAAGCCATTAGGGCAGGAATTACGAAAGGCAGAAAATACCTAGGTTCGTCAATAGTTGCTATTTGAACGATATTTGGGAGAGGTGGGATATTTACTTCCCTTCCCCCAACCACTACCATAAGTTGGACTTCTTGTTCTGGCTTGATTTCTCTCCTCTAGCATTAAGTACAATGCCTCCTGCTCTATGTCCCATAAGCAGTGATTTTTTTTCAGTGCCTTCTCATGGATTGATCTTCAGAAATCTATTCTCAATGATCCCAATGGATTTAGTAACATGAAATGGTATGAACATCCTACTACCTTATCTATCCTCCACATCATTTATTATTTTATGGAGTTCGTATAGAACTCGTAATTCCTGTTCTGAGAAGAGGTTTAACTATACCTTCTATTCCTATCTAAGTGTCTTACAAGACACAATAGATTCTTGACTGAGAAGTTACAGAACTCTTCCTTAAACAATTTCTATTCAGAGAAGAGCATGTTCACTTCTGCACTTTATTCCTTATCTCTAAGTGTTTTATGAGTTCAAATAGTTTCTTGATTAACCACAACCAGAGTTTGAAAATAGCTTCTGTGGAAGTTTGTCAAAAGCTTTTAGAAACTGACAACTGGTTCTCTAAACTTACTATTTATCCTCATTCTTTCTTATCTGAGGACATCATAATTTATCAGTAATGTCCTTTAGAAGAGAACTCATGTTACCTTCTGGGTTCATTTTCAGGAGTTTGATCATTTAGTCTTTCCTGAATGTACCTTCTCATTAGCTTGTCTGAAATAGCAATGAAGTGTCATAATATAAAGCCCTTTGGCTCTGCTTGGGTTTACCTACTTTTATTAATATTATTTTTTTAGTCGTCTTAATTCCCAGCACATGGCAAGGGACACTTTACGATTTGGTCAAGTACCCTTGGTTTTAAACTATAGTTTCCTTGAGAGTATCACATGCTTTTGCTGATTTCAACTGAATTTGTTTAGTCCACAATGGCGAATTTTCTGTGGACATGTCCTAGATGCCAGTCAATGTTTTAAGTGTGTGATTTCCTTTTATTCTGCAGTAACCCCACAAATCACCTTTAATCCCTCTGTAGATAAAACGCTGTTGAGCAACATTCTGGGTATTGACCACCATTTGTGCTAACACTTCTATTTATTACACTTGGAACATATTTGAAAAATGCCTATTTTGTTTCTCCATAAACCTTCAAAATACATTATTCCATGACCCATTATTTTAGCTGATTCTATTACAATAAAATCATTCTCTTCTGAGAAAAACCTTAAAGAGGAGAAATGGCAGAGGCAGGGGATTATCACTGAAAAGTAGAAAAGCAGAGATGGACTAGTGGTTGTAACATCATAAATAGTATTTTATTACTTTCAGATTCTCATTCTTTTATTAATGTTTGAAATAAGCACGCATATTTTATGTTTCTTCCATGTGTCTCTGGCTCATTTTATTTCCCCATGTATTTTGCCTCTTCATTTTCCAATTTCAAGTTACAGTTTTTCTTGTTTCTATAATTCATTGTGAAATATCCCTTTGGGCCCATTTTTGCTAGTAAGACATCTTTTTTTTTTTTTTAATGGTCCTTCGTTTGGAAGCGTCTGTTCCTTGGTCATTGTCTTGTCACAATGCCGTATGATTTTTCCATCCCCCCTTTGCCAGGTTAGGTCATTCCAAATTGCTTTGCTTCCTTGTTTTTAATCCAAGCTTCCCTCCCTGCTGAGTGACTGTGCTTGACTCCCCTTGTTGGCTTGTCTCTCTCTCCCTGACGTGTGCATTGTTCTGCTGTGTTCACACAGTGTGTTGAGCTGCAGGAGCATTTGTGGTTTCCCCTAGGTGTGGTCCTTCTCCTTCCTCCTCACTTTGTCTCTTCTTCATTTCCTCGCTAGCTTCAGTGATGTACTGGGCTGAAAAAAGTGATTCTATCCCCTTTCAACTGCTCCCACTGCCTCTGTCATTCCTTGGCTTTGCAGAAACTTTGTGAAATGATGTACTCTGCTTCAAGCTGTAATTTTCCCTCAGCTTAGGTAATAATATGCCAAGTGCAGTCACAGTTGCCTGCCTGAATCAAATAGATAGTGTATCCGGAACAAATGCCTGTCAGAAGGTCAGGGTTCAATTGCAAAAGCCATTCCTGAAGAAAGCAAGGCCCTGCTGTGTCCAGAAGGGTCGGAAACATTCCCTGTAAGCAACCAGAGATGAACCATCATTTTTATTCCTCTTGAGAGGAATAAACAACTGAAAACAGCAATACTGGATAATAAACTCTAATATTTCCTGGGTCCTCACTGTCTTGATTTGGTGACAACCTTTCAGGCCAACTTACATTTGTTTGCTTCTTATTTCTTAAAGGCTTCTGATAACACTTCAGGAAAACCTCTCATTGCTTGAGAATAGCACAAAAGCAGGTGCAGGTTTCAGGCAAGCTGGCTCCTCTGCCCTGACACATCATGGCAGAGTTAACCAGGCTTTCAGTCAGCCTGTGGGGTCCTGTGTGGCCTCAGTGTTCATGCTCTGGCCATCCTCCCTGCCATGCCTCCATCCTCAATTCTGTATCCCTGGTTACCTTTCATGCTTACATGAGATCTCGTACATCTATTTCCATGAAAACCAGAATGAAAGTGAACTAAATGAAGAGAAAAGAAAGTTGTCACAGTTTCTATGTTCACCAAGGAATGTTACCAATACTCTGTAAGGGTACAAGTAGTTCGTAATGAAGGAAATGGAGAGACAAGTTGCCTAACAGATCACTTGGGATGCCCAGCTCCAGTAGAAGAGTGCTTGAATTGGAGTCTTTGCTGCTTTTCCAATTCTAGCCTCCGTTAATGTATACCCTGGGCAGCAGTGTGATGGCCCCAGGTGTTGGGTCCCTGCCATCTACCTGGCAGGCATCAATCGTGCTTTTGACTCCTGGCTGAAGTTGGGCCCAACCCCAGCCTTTGTTGATACTTAGATAGTAAGCCAACAGATCAAAACTTTCTAATATCTCACATATTATAAATAATTTTATAAAGTCTTTTACAGTACATTTTTTGAAATTCATACAAAAATGTTTAAGTTTTATATAATATTCATGTTCAAAATGAGTTATTATCTCTGAGCAGTTCCTAAAATAATTTAACATGAAGACAAGCCAGAGGAACCCAAGATGATGATGGAAGAAGGTATGTCCCACAGGTTGGTAGGAAAGAAGGCTCCACTTTGGGTCATTCTGAAGAACAAAAGGCCAAGTACTGAGGTGCCACTTTCCCTGCCTTTGTTGTTTTTGCCTCTGTGGCTTTCTTGTGGCATGATGTATGCAGGTGTCCAAACTGGGGCTCTCATCGCCCCTGGATGAAGCGAACAAGGGACCCCTCCCCAGGCACTCTTCTTTGACTATAAACATCCAAAATCTCTTTCTGAAGATGTATCAACGCACTTGTTTTGCTTGTAAGAGCTTCAGGACACCAGCAATTTCTCTTTCACTATCATAATAAGCTTGGGCACAAGGTCACTCCTTTCACTGCTCCAACATCATTGTAGCTGGCCCTAAAGCCACACAGAGAAGACCTAAGTAAGGATCTGGCCTTGCCCACAACCTGTTTGATTTTGTTTGGCCTCCTTCAGGACTTCTTGCCTTCACACATTGTAGCATACACATTTACTTCTTTGACTTTCAGGAGGGTGAAGCCAAGGGAACACAGCAAGTAGATAGGAACCAAGAAGCAAACAGCAGATCCACTCTCTGGCCACCCAACGCTAGGAAAATGGCTGATCGTCCCTTTGTACTAATTGATAGGAGAGGCCAGGCTGGATGGTAGGGGTCTTGGCTGATCTAAGTTGGTGAAAACAACTCTTGGAAAGAGTCGGTTTTCAAGTGAATTCGGATGACAAATCTGGTGTGAAAATATAGTTTGTTCTGTTTTGTTGGCGTCAGTCACTTTTTAGATTCTATTCTGGAATACAACCATTCCAGATAAATATTGTCTGCCTAAGCGGAATAACTATATATTTCAAGTGCCAGTACCATTTTATCTTGAGAACTCTGTTTTCCACCAGCCTACATGGCCCAAGAAATGGCTAAATAAATTGTCTTTTCTGTGGTCAAGAAGCCTCAGTCATACAAATCAAGAAAAATATATTATGAATGGTACTGTAAGTAAACAGTTTTGGAGACAGTGAGAACATTTTATTCATCGAAACAAAGACAGAACTGCAGGGACCTGCTTTTAATTCAAGTTGTCCATGAAACTGAAGTAATGCATTCATACTGATTTTTCATGCTTATTGAAGGTATTTTAAAATGATCGACTTCAATTGCCTATTACTAGCCTAAGTTGTTCAACTTTAAGTCTGTTTTTAACCAAGAATTAAACAAGTATGTTAGAGGGCCAGCATTTAACATATGGCCCATAGTCTCCCTAAAAAATACCATTTGTCGGGCCCGGCGGCGTGGCCTAGCAGCTAAGGTCCTCACCTTGAACGCCCCGGGATCCCATATGGGCACCGGTTCTTATCCTGGCAGCTCCACTTCCCATCCAGCTCCCTGCTAGTGACCTGGGAAAGCAGTTGAGGATGGCCCAAAGCCTTGGGACCCTGCACCCATGTGGGAGACCTAGAGAAAAGTTCCTGGTACCTGGCTTCGGATCAGTGCAGCACTGGCCGTTGCGGCTCACTTGGGGAGTGAATCATCAGACGGAAGATCTTCCTCTATCTCTCCTCTCTGTATATCTGACTTTGTAATAAAAATAAATAAATCTTAAAAAAATACCATTTGTCCTCAAAGAGTAGTTAGAGCTCCAAAAAAAAAAAAAAAAAAGAAAAGAAAAAATGAAGGTGTATAGGTAGGCAGCCACATCCCATAGAGCTGAGTGTTGGGGTTCAATTGATAGCTCCATGTCCTGATCCCAGCTTCCTGCTAATGCACACCCTTGTCAGACATTAGTGATGGCATTGTTGTGGGGTCCTTGTTTCTCACTTCAGAGACCTGGATGAGTGCCCAACTCCCAGCTCCCCATGAAGACAAGGGGTGAATCTACATATAAAGTATCTGTGTTTCTTGCACGAGTGAATCAATAAAATTTGCTTGTGTCACTAACATCCAGGTTCTACAAATGTTTTCTGTAAGTTCCTGAGTTGTACAAGCCAGCGACATTGTTCACTTCTAATTTTAAGCAGCATTGACATGTTTTTCTTTATAGAACAAGATGGTCACGAAAGCATAAGACTAGATTATAGAAAATTTAATCTATAGAAATTCCATAAGGAAATCTTATTTTTCCTTTTATGAATAGTATACAAAGTAGAACTATTTATTCAAAAATGAAATGAAGTGAAGAAACGACTATTCTCAACAGTCTTACTCTACAAACCCCAAAACCTTTATATTATTTAAGGGGACTTTCCCTGTCCCACACTTGAGCATAAAGCTAAGAGACCCTTTAGTTTTTCAGCTGAAGAAAATGAGAAACTGCTCTAAATATCAAATATTTTTCAGACTTCAAAATATTTTCAATCAGCAAAGGATTTTAAATTTTCTATTAAATAGGAGTCATAGGAGTGGTGTTTAAGTTATGTAAAATTCCAGATTAGGGAGTGCAAACTAAATATGAAATTATAACCAAATAGAAACAGATTTACAACCTTAGCTCAAAAAAGCACTTGAAAAATTCAATCCCAAAGCAGTGTTTGGGAAATATGTGAATACCGAGTGACTGCGAGTAACAGCTGTTGTCTGTGTTTGGAATGGGCTGCACGTCTCATAGAATGCCGTGTTGAAATGGCTTAGCAAGATTTCCCCAGAATTTAGTTGGAGGGAAAGATGGATGTGAGTCTCAGAGCAACAATGAGCAGCTATGCTTTTGCCATGGGGGAAAAAGAGGACTTATAACTCAACACATATGATAGTTATTTGCTATAGTATTAATGCTTTTGAACTTAAGTACATCTAGAATTACAGATACCATGTGAAGCAGCCATTCTTGCAGCTGGAAGGAGCTCAGATAAAGGATAAATGAATTTCCATGGACAAACTTTTCCCATTGCTCCCCTAGTTACTGGTCTCCTTATCCATCCATTGTGAATCACACAAGCTCACATCACAGATGTAGGAAACAAGCAACAGTGCTGATCCTAAGCCAAGCTTTCAATTAACCAAGACAGCAAGGGTCTTATGACTTAAGATCAGAAGGTCTGATTTAGTAGTAGCAAAGCTATTTGGGCAACAGAGTAAGAGCAGGCAAAATGAGCTTGATATATCCTAAACTCAGTGCCCAGCAGAGAACATAAGCCTTCTACATTCACACGACTTCATAGAAAGAAAGCAAGTGCCCAGTCACCTCCCAAACCCACAGGTTACTTCCAGCAGCAATAAGAGCTCCAGAAGATTCATCTACATATCAAATATGTACTAAAGTCTGGGGATCCACAAACTCTTTCCAGAAATCCACAAAGCAAAAACTGCTCTTTGATAATAGCATTGTTGGCCTTTTTCTCTCTTGTTCTCACCAGTGTGCCGGGGTGTTTTCCAGAGATTGTGTGATACAGTTTTGTAACAGATGAAATGCAAAATCCATAGTCCTACAGACTCCCATTAAGCCATTTAAGAGATTTTTTAAAAAGTGAAACAATGCCACTTTTCTTTTTTTTTCTATTCATTTATTCATTAATTACATTGTATTACATGACACAATTTCATAGGTACTGGGATTCTTCTCCCTTCACCCCAAACCCTTCCCCCATGTTGAATTCCTTCACCTTAATGCATAACCACAGCTCAAGTTCCGTTGGGATTCCCTAATTACAAGCTCACACCATACAGAGTCCAGCATCCCACTTGTCCAGTCAAGTTCAATGGCCTCTTAGGGAGGCCCTCTCAGGTTTGAAGGCAGAGCCAGCAGAGCGTCACCTCGATCAATTAGAAGCTCCAACATATCATCAGCAACAATCCAGGTATGATGAGACTGGTGCAGAATCCACTGATTGACATAGTCCATCTTAGAGTTTCCCCTTGTGCAGTTTTTCGCTGGAAGCATATAGCTGAGGTGGTTGATTGATCTACTCCATCTTCTATCTTTTCTTGGTTAATGCTTTGATTCCTCCATTTTGTTCAGGGGAATCTCCAAAGAAACTTTGAGGTGTTCCCAGTCCAGGCTTACGTCATCCACTGGCAAATCTGAGCGCTGGAACTGTGTGGGGACCTGGCCAGGTTTGGTTGTGATAAAAACAGTACAAAACACAAAATGCCAAGGTGAAATGGCCTGTGTCAGTAGGGAATGCAGCACACAACCAGCACACCTTCCACTGGTTTAGGTGAGGGACGAGTGTGTGATGGGCAGAGCCAGGAAGAGCTGCAATACTCATTGGTTCCAATGGAGGTCGGGGCTCAGAATAGAACCAACCCAGGGGTTACAACCACCAGCTGATCGGAGTGATGGACTGTGGCGGGTACTGTGCTTACTAGTACATGCAGGAGCCTGGACTGGGAACAATGCCACTTTTCTAAGTCGTTTCTTTAGTTGTTAGCAAGTGTTCTAGAGAAATGATTTAAAACATGAAGAGTAACAAAGATAGCACAAGCTGTTGCTGTTGAGTCTTCAGCTAGTGTTCCGTAAGTACTTCATATAACCGTGATGTAATTACCAAAACTGAGAAATTAACACCAGTCTTACACTACTAATCTAACTATGAAATCTGTTGTGATTTCAG
Organism: Ochotona princeps; assembly: GCF_030435755.1. Lineage (NCBI taxonomy): Eukaryota > Metazoa > Chordata > Mammalia > Lagomorpha > Ochotonidae > Ochotona > Ochotona princeps. Next base: position 4,784,579 of record NC_080838.1, read on the forward strand.
ATTTTTTTCAATGCTGATTCAAGTTTCAAACTAGGATATCACACAGCATTTAGTTGTCCTATCTCTTCATTCTCATCTGCTTTCCAGTAATTCAGTCATTTCTTGTCCAACATGGCCTTAACATTTCACATAATATTGATCAGCTGCTTTGTAGAATGGCTCTCAATTTGAGTTTGTCTGACAATCTCTTGTGATTAGATCTGACTGATGGATTTGGGTGAGGAATGCCAGGCTTGGTGAAACAGCCTTCTCTATAGTGATACACGATATCAGCATATTTATGGATTGTTCCATATTAATATTACTTCTTGCTTTTTTCTCTGTAATCAACAAATATTTTGTATCATGTCCCCCAAACTTTTGCCTACCAATTTTACTGTTCCTTGGTGGACTGCCTGGAGTGATAGTGATAGTGTACAAATGTTGATTTTCTAGATTTTACTCTTCCCATCTACAGTTTGATTACATATCTCTTAGGTATTGTACTTTCTCCCTCACATATTTGCAGTCATTTATTTATACCAGAAAGGGCTCTAGGACACTTATTCTTTGCATTACATATATTATTATAATTACTCAAAGTGTTCTATTTTGGATGTTGAGTTTTTCCTTCTTGGCTCACATGTTCTTGAGATTTTCTTCCTGTCTGACCACACACAATGTCTCAGCCTCATTTTGATTTGCTGCTATGCTCTGGTGAGTTTAGAAGGGCCCAGGTAAGTGCAGTTCACAAGTATGGGGCCCGGGGAAGGCAGCGACACCAAACTAGGGCATTAGGAATGTCCAGACAGCCCTCGGATGATCGTAGTATTAATGGGTGCATGCATGAGAACAAAATGATGGTATACAACACCCCGAAGGAAATTCCTTAAAGGAACAGCCAAAACTAGAAGAAAACACACCAGGCTTTCATCTCAGCAGTGAGACAAAATTTATCCTAAACTAAAAGCGCCTTTGTTAATAGCAAGCAGAGAGCACATGTCAAGGTATATCATGTATGAGGACAAAACAAGTCTCAGTACATTTAAAAAATTCAAAATCAGATAAAACATTCTTTAGAAAAAGCAAAATTGTTATAAAACAATAACAGAAAGCACCTGGGGGCTGGCACCATGCTTCAATAGACAAATCTTCCACCTTCAAGTGCTGGCATCCCATTTGGGCCAGCTACTCCATTTCCCATCCAGTTTCCTGCTTACGGCCTGGCAAAACAGTTGAGGATGGCCCAAATCTTTGGGACACCTGCACTCGTGTGGGACGCCTGAAAGAAGCTCCTGGCTCCTGGCTTCAGATTGGCTCAGCTCTGGCCATTGCAGCCATTTGGAAAGTGAACCAGTGGATGCAAGATCTTTCTCTCTGTCTCCTTCTCTCTATAAGCCTGCCTTTCCATCAAAAAAATAATTTGTTTAAAAAAATCTGCAGGACTATCAAATATATAGAAACTAAATACATTTTGGTAACCTACTGATCAAAGAATACATCAAGAAAAGCAAGTGATTTTAAATTAAATGAGAATGAAAATCCTACATAATAAATGATCTAACTTAGTGATGAGACAAATGTGTTGAACTAAGAAAGCTCATAGGGGAGGAATGTTAGACTTTGAAAAACTAAAGAAGACAATTCAGGTGAGCGTGCAATGAATTTGAAAACAAGAGAACAAAATCATCTGTTCATTCTTTTTTATTTTTTATTTTTTTTTAAAGATTTATTTTTATTACAAAGTCAGATATACAGAGAGGAGGAGAGACAGAGAGGAAGATCTTCCATCCCCAAGTGAGCGCAACGGGCCGATGCGCGCCAATCCGAAGCCGGGAACCAGGAACCTCTTCCGGGTCTTCCACATGGGTGCAGTGTCCCAATGCATTGGGCCGTCCTCGACTGCTTTCCCAGGCCACAAGCAGGGAGCTGGATGGGAAGTGGAGCTGCCAGGATTAGAACCGGTGCCCATGTGGGATCCCGAGGCGTTAAAGGCGAGGACTTTAGCCGCTAGGCCACGCCGCCGGGCCCCATCTGTTCATTCTTCAAATATATTACTAAGTTGTTAAATTCGTAGCCAGACTAACTAGGAAAGAAAAAGAAACCTAAAATTCCTGTATTAGCAATTGGAGAAAGAATGTCATTACAGAGCCCACAGTTATTGCAAGTGTAAGAACCTCCTGAGTAACTTTTCCTACTACACTCAGCAACATAGATGAGATGGACAAATTTCTTCAAAGACCTTGCAATCATGATGGTAAAAGTACCACAAACTCAGTGACTACTAAGGGAAACTGTTGGTTTCCAGATTCTGAAATTTAGAATTCTATACCTCGAGTATTGGCAGGGTTGATTTCTTCTGAGGACTGTGAAACAAAATCCTTTTTTTTTTAATGCTAAGTACTTTTTTGAGAATACAAAAAAGTAATCCTTGAAAATCAGAATACATAACAGAAAAGGGCACAATAACTTAAGTATTAAACATCTGTAGGAAATAACTTGCAAAGTTTGACAAAAAATGCACACTTAGAACATGCGGTTATTAAAATAACAAAACAGAACGCCACTCTCTTGTGCAGAGCCCACGTTATTCACCACCAGGAGAGCACCAAGCAAGGCACCATTGGGAAGACAGCACACGGAAAATCTATAAACACAGTCAATGCTAATCTGGTCGAAAAACCGGTGTCTTTGGTAAAAATTCTATGAGGATGACTTTCTGCTGACTTCTGGTGGTTAACTGTCATATTTTACATCTCTTGGCCAAGAATCTCTACCCTCACCTTCATTTTGTGGTCTCCTTGGTCCTTATTTAGAATTCCCTCCATGTGGGTCTCTTTTCCTCATGTGATACTCATATAAAAACAGCAGTCACGATGGAATAAGGGCCAACCCTGCTCCTGAGCTCCTTTTAACTGATTATATATGCAATGAGTACTTCCAAATGAATTCACTTAATGTGGATTTCCACATATAAATGGTGGAAGGGGGAGGCAAATCCTTCAACCTATAGCACAAACAAGCTATTAAAACTCACTCATGGAAAGAGATAAACTGATTGGCCCTGTATGTATTAAATAATTGAATTTGGGTTTGAAAATTTGCCCCAGGGGCTGACTTTGTGGCTTAGCAGGTACAGCCCCAGGCTGTGATGACGGCGTAACTTATAAGCATCAGTTCACGTCCTCCTGTTCTACTTCCAGTGCAACTCCTGCCAATGGCCTAGGAGAAGCAGGGAAAGATGACCAAGTGCACGGGCCTCTGCCACCCATGTGGGAGACCTGAGTGAACTGGCCTCTGGCTGGCTCAGCCCTGGCTATCTGGGGCGAAAACTACAGGATGAAAGTGCTCTCCCTGTGTCTACATCCTGATCCCCTACTTCTGTCTGTCTCTTTCTGATTTTCAGATAGATTAAATCTATCTCAAAATAAATAAAAACCCACTCCCCAAAAAACTCCAGAATCAGATGACTTCACTGGAGAATTATTCCATCAGTAAATAATGGTAATTTTACACAAAACAATACACAAAATTCAGGGAATGTTTCCCAATGCATTTTTTGAGGTCAGCTTTCCTTGATACCAAAATCAGAAGATAATACAAGAAAAAAAGCTACAGACTGGTTTTCACCATAGAGACAAAAACAAAAATTTGTAATAAATGATAGTAAGCTGAAGTGAATACTAAATAGACAAGATAATGCTGGCTAAGCCAGTTGGGTTCATCCAAGGAAATCAAGGCTGAAAACCAGTTAAATGTAATTCATTATACTGTAGACTAGAGTAGGAAAACTGCAAGATTAGTTCAACAGATGTCAAAACCCACTAAGCAAAAATTTATGTTTATTCTCAGTAACTTTTAACAACTGAGGGATATGAGGAAACTTTCCCAACCTTGAAAGGGACAAAAACACAGGGATAATGTATTTAATGGAGAAATAGTGAATGCTTTTTTCCTAAGATTGAGAACAATACAAGGATGTCTTCTCTTTCTTTCCCTACTCAGTATCAAACTTTTAGGTCACGTTTAGCACAATAATGCAAGAAAAATAATGAAAATGTATATTGATAGGAAAGGAAGAACTGAAACTCTCTATACTGGCATCAAATCTACATAGAAATGCCAAAGAAATTTCAAAGACAAACCATATCCTAATATGTTAGTTTAGTAAGACTAAAGATACATCCATATACAGAACTCAAGCACAATCTTATATGCTATCAATTACCAAATGGAACCTGTAAAAAAAATCCAATTTATATTAGAATCAAACTCATGCAATGCTTGCACATAAACCTAACAAAATGCATACAAGATTGATATTTTAAAAGTTTAAAAAACAATGATGAAAAATATTAGTGAATACATAAAAGGGAAATATACAACGTCCACGAATGGAAGATTAAATATGCAAGATGTCAATTCTCCACAAACTGTCCAATAGATCCAATGCAATTTCCACCAAAACACCAGAAAATTTTTTTGGTAGTAATTAGTAAAGTGGTGGAAAATGTTTCTAATTAATCAAATGAACTAGACTGACCAAAAATAAGTTATAGAAGAATAGAGTTCACTCTACTTGTTTTGTGACATACTATATAATGTTATAATAAGACAGTAATGAATGCTGTGGCATATTGGGTTAAAGTACCACCTGCAGTGTTGGCATCCTGTGTGAGAGCCAGTTGGAGTTCCAGCTGCTTCACTTCCAATCCAGCTTGCTGCTAATGTTCCAGGCAAAGCAGGAGATGTCACAGTACTCAATCTCCTACCCACCATATGGCAGAACTAACAAAGTTCCTGGCTCCTGGCTTTGACCCGACTCAGCCATTTCAGAAGTAAGCTAGGGGATGGAAGATCCCCGTATCTCCTCTCTGTGACTCTGCCTTTCAAAGAACGCAAAAACAAAAACAAGAGATTGTGTAGCGCTGAGGAAAAGATGGGCGTATAGATTGATGCAACAGAGATGAACATCTATCTACTCATATACAAGTGGATCTTCAACAAAGTGCAAATACAATTCAATGGTAAAATATTATTTTCAACAAATGACACTGGATCAATATTTGATATGTAAAAAATAAGAAGGCACTTCTATCTGTGTTTGTATTCCATACCAAAACTAATTCAGTGATTGGTCATGAATGTCTAAATATCAAACCTAAGGTAAAGTTTCCTGTATGAAAATCATATATTGCTTTTTAAATGAAGAAAGGAAAAATCTTAATAATGCGACTATTAGTAGATGAAACCCACACAAACATAGGTCTTTTCGCTTCAAAAAAATTTAGGACTATAACGGCTCCCCATTCCCCCCAAAGAAAAAAAATATGTAAGGGCTGCTAAAACCAGAAAGAACTACAGATCTAGTAGAAATTCCCCCATACACAAATGAACAGTGGGAAGTGTTTCCTTCTCAAGTTCCTCTCTGGATTGCTTTACTTGGCAAGGCTTATGGATAATTACAATTCTCCTATTTAATGACAATGATTATCATCTTATTTTATTTATTAATTTTTTTATTAATTACATTGCATTATGTGGTACATTTTTATATGCACTGGGATTCCCCCCACCCCTCCCCAAACCCTCCCCCCACAGTGGATTGCTCCATCTTATTGCATTTCCACAGCTCAAATTCAGTTGAGATGCTTTCATTGGAGGTATTTACCAAGCATACAGTCCAGCATCTTATTGTTCTGGTAAGTTCAACAGTTTCTTGGTGAGACCATCTCTGGTCTGAAGGTAGAGCCAGCAGAGTATCATCCCAATCAATTAAAAGCCCCAACATAATATTTACAACCAATTACAACATTATGGCATTCATTGACATGGTATTGATTAACCAATATGTTAATAGTAAAATAGTAAAATAGTAAATAGTAATTGAAGATTTCTCTGCACATTCCTCCTAAAAATATTCACCTAAACTGTTGACATATGTCTTGTTATAGAGTTAGACTACCAAAAAAAAAAAAAAAAACAAAAAAAACCAGCCAGGTTCAGAGAAACCATGCTTCAATGCTATAAACTGCTAAATACTAAAGCTAAAATAGACATGAGACAGCTGAATGGCAATCTATAGCCATTTTAAGGTTTATAGAACATGGTAGAATATAAACCAAAATGGAAATGTTTATGAAGAAGTCACAGGTTGTGGTTGAGAGCCTGCATTTTACTATGATTGTCATTTGAAAGGGTTTCATGGTTCTCACAAGAATTGTATATACCATTATATTTAATGCCAGGAGTGGCCTGGGAAGGTTTCAAGACCATCTCAGAAAGATGAAAGTGAAGAGATGGGGGAGTTTTGGAGTTTGGGATACATCCCTTTTGCCAATATGATGAAGATTTAAAAACTGAAGGAATAGATACACAATACGGATATAGGGAAAATGTTACATTCACAAAAGGAAGAAGGCAGTGTTGCTGTATTGGGACAGAAACTATAGATGTTCCCATTTCTAAGGTCCATTTTTTGGAAATCTGCACAGTCCAAGTTGTTGTCATAAGACTTTATCATGATTTCTCTTACTGTTGTACAAATACAGGGGATTTTTTAAAGGGTTATGTAACATGACATTACCTTAAAAAGTTCATGGGCAGTGGGATTAAAGGCAAGTTTATTTTGTTATGCAAAATTTTAGAGACCCAGGTATATGAGGAATGTTCAAGAAAGCTCCCGGATGATGCATATGAACAAAATTATTATGGACTTCCATTTTGGCACTAAAACTATTTAGCTCCATTTTCCACGAAGGCTGTGAAGTGCCTTCCTAACAATCCTGCAGCAGATACGAGCTGCAGAAGCAATTGTAAGAAGCTGGAGATCAGGGCCTGGCATGGTAACATAGTGGTTAAAATCCTCACTTTGTACGCGCCGGGATCCCATATGGGCACCGGTTCTAATCCAGGTGGCCCTGCTTTCCATCCAGCTCCCTGTTTATGGCCTGGGATAGCAGTTGAGGACGACCCAAAGCCTTGGGACCCTGCATACATGTGGGAGACCTGGAAGAGCTCCTGGCTCCTAGCTTCGGATTGGCTCAGCTCCAGCTTTTGCAGTCACTTGGGGAGTGAACAATTAGTTGGAAGAACTTCCTCTCTGTCTCTCCTCCTCTGTATATCTGCCTCTCCAATAAAAAGAAATAAATCTTAAAAAAAAAAAAAGCAAGAAGCTGGACATCAGACCCACATACTGCAAAACAATATTACCATTTCCACTAAAATTCTATCATGTTCCAGAAAATAACCTAATTTTCATAAATATATTTTCTAACTTGAAATGATTTTGTATTATTGATGTAAATAAATAATACAAATTTCAATGGACAAATTTTCTATATATCAGATAAAGAAAGCTCACTGGGACCTCAACAATTTTAGAATGTGTGGAGCCATTCAGACATCACTAAGTTTGAGGGGAGGGGCCTTTAGACTAACACTTTAGATGTCACACCTGCATTGGAGTGCCTGGCTTCAGTTCTCGGCTCTGGCTCCCAGCTCCAGCTTTTTACCAATGCAGACCCCAAGAGGTAGCGATAATGGCTCAAGTGATGGTGTTCCTACCACTTGTATGGGACACATGGACTTCATTCCTGGCTCCAGCTCCAGCCCAGCCTCAGCCATTCCTCACCTACAGGGAGCAGCAGAGCAACAGGTGGGAGCTCTCTCCATCTCTGCTTTTCTTATACATATCTTATCTCCATCTCATTCTGATATAAATGGAATAACTTTTTAAAAAAGTTTTCACTGTTGAAGGACATTCAGAACCTTTGCAATTGTGTGAGACAGAGCCAGTTGAATCTCCTCTGAAAGGCCCAGGATAAGGACATGAATGGACAGGAAACTTAGATAAAAGACCTGCTAGAGAAACAAGTTGTGTGTTGGGGCACTGTCCCTTGCTGAACCCCCTCTCCCTGGATGCTTGCATGACGACCTACTTTTAAAAGTCTGATTCTGTTAATAAACTTTGGCAGTTGGACATCAGTCAGTAGTTCATGCGTGGTATTATCAGCTCCATACAGCAAGTCCATTGTTGCAGGACAGTGAACATTTTACCAGCTGATGGAACCACTTAAAATTACTAAGCTGCTTTTACCCAAAGTAACCAATACCTGGCTGAGCTCCCACTCAAAGTGAGGATTTCCCACTCCAGATGTTTCTGCAACATCATGTGACCCTGCTGTCTTTCACCCTGTACCTAAGTGATCAGCTGTAGCCACTGCATGTAAAGGCACACTGGGTTTGTTTCTGATTCTCATTACAGGAAGGGGTCACAACTGGTCGCAAGCCACACTGACCGGTGTCTCTCAACATAGAAGACCTCTCCATCCTCACCTGGGCTGCAAGTACTTTCATTAAAACTCAATCTTGATGAGTTTAGATAGAACAGTAGACTGGATTAAAAAAAATAAAACTCATCCATTTGCTGCCTACAGGAGTCATATCTCACCAACAAAGATCAGCAAAAACTATATCTCATGGATTTTGGTGGGTTTTTTTGTTGTTGTTAGTTTCATCTCTTCAAAACACTTCTGAATGAACTTTTCACTGACTCATAGATCATATAATAGCCTCATTTTCTTCAAGAAGGTTCTTGACTTTCTTTTTCATTTGTTCAGCAACACATTAGTCATTCAGTAGCATATTATTAACTTCATGTGTTGTTAATTTCTTTTTTCTTCCTGTTGGTGATTTGTTTTGTGGCTTTTTATTTAAGGGGATGTATAGTAATTGTTTAGTAGAGACTATCATATCTAGTAGCATGTTATTTAACTTCATGGCATTGTAAATTTCTATTTTTTCTTCCTGTTGTTGATTTTGTATTGTGGCTTTTCATTTAAGGGGATGTACAGTAACTGTGTAATGGAGACTAACATCCAGAAGTGAGGATATAATGCAGTATGCATCTCTATTCGCAGACTGAAGATGGACTCCCAATGAAACTATTCATTATATCTTGACAATAGGATGCTGGACTCTCTGCCATTGTCCATGCCTGCAATGATGGACATATGACTGTTTATGAAGAACTATACTATACTAATGACATAGGGGAACTCAGTGAGGGCGGGAGGGAATTGACGAGGGGCTAAGGGAAATCCTAGAGCCTACAAAACCATATCATAAAATGATAATAATACCAATAATAATAAGTAAAATAAAAGAGTCTATTGAACCAGATTGTTTTATAAGGATTTATGTGATTTGTTCCTTTCATGGAGCAGAATGTTAAGAAGTGAAAGCCTCTAAAACCCAAGTGTTCCTGGATTATGTATTTTCATTCCAGTCTTTATAGACTTCTTGCATTAGAGAGAGCTAAACTATGTGTAAGGCTACTTAAAACATAAGAGGAGAATATTCGTTCTAGTTTATATAATAAAATGTTGCCTGATTCTAGAATTGGAAATAAAGCCAATTAATTTCTTTCCAAAAAAAAAAAAAAGCTCAATCTTTTCCCAGAAGGCAAAAATTGCAAACAGAATTTGAATCTTTCCACCATTCATGGTACTCATGGAGATGTTCTCTTGAGACAGTCTTTCTCAGGTATATCTCTTCTTTAAATCTTTCACATGATCCCATGATCCTGTATTCGCATGAACAGAGCTTTTCCACAAAGGGACTCTGGAAATCTCAGCCTGAGTCAAGGTTATTTAGAAAACACACGGAAGATACCTTTATAAGGAGTGGCTTAAACAGAAGCCGTTAGACTGACCCCAGCTTCCTGCACTCAGTGCCACCTTGAATGCCTGCTGACCTAGTACTCCCTTAAATCCCCTAGGTCTCCATTCCCTTGAATAGCTAGCTGGTTATCTGGCACTACTGTAAACCTCCTAGATCTCAACCCCTTTAAGGCCCACTTGCCTAATTAAGCTTAGATGATCTTCATATTCAAAACATGCTCTGCACCACCCCCTTAAGGCACATATTCCTGGTGTTCACTTACAGCTGCCTCTGCCAAACCCTGACACTGTACTTCCCATCCCCACCCTGAGGCTGTAAAGATGGCTGTTGCCTTTGTGCTCGCTCCTTGTGCTCTCTGTCTCTGCTCTTCTGTCTCTGCTCTGCTCTTTGTCCGTCTCTCTGCTTTCACTCTCTTCCTACCCCACACCACCTTCCTTGCTGAAATAAAGGCCTCTTGTACGGCTCACTTGCTGTGTCTGCTGCCTTGGGTCTGTGGAAAAAAAGCTAAGAGTTTTCACATGAGGGGTGGCAGGAAGGACACCATGTCCCAATCTTTCACTCCTTGGAAAAGAAAAGATGTCCTTGTTGTGGATGTGAATGGACAGGATAATCTGTTAGAGAATTTTGTGTTGTCTTTAGTCAACAACTAAGAAAATAAATAAACTAGCATCTTTGTGGCCAAATGGGCCAAACTGGAAACCATAATGCTAAGGGAAATGAGCCAATCATAAAAGGTACCACATGTCTGCATTAATTTAAGAGGATATGATGTTATGTAAAACATGTTACTTCATGTATATTATGTTATATGTTGTGTATAAACTAAAACTGAATTGACAATGAGATGATCACAGAAGATGGTTAAGAAATTGCAATTGTCTTTAACATAGTGGTTACTCAATACTATAACTATTAGTTACACAACGAAGTTAATTGTTGCTGAGGGTATGTTGGAGCCTTTAATTGATCGGGTTGATAATCTGATGGTTCTGCCCTCGGACCGGACAGGGTCTCCCCAGGAAGCTGAGGAACTAGATGGGACTATAAGATGTTGGACTCTATGTTTAGTTTATGCTTGCAAAGAGGGAATTTCAACAGTACTTGATCAGTGGATATGCAACAAGGTGGAATATTCCACATGGGGGGAGGGCGGAGGGAGGGGTGGGGTGATTCCCAGTTCCAACGAAACTGTATCACATAATACAATGTAATCAATGGATAAAAAAAAAAAAAAGAAAAAAAGAAAGAAAATAAATGAACTAGCAGCCAGCACCATCATGCCTCAGGTCAAATGGCTGGAGATGCCAGTATTCAGTTTGTGTCTCTGTTGCTTCACTTGCAATACAGCTCCTTGCTAACTGTCTGACAATGGAAGATGGCCCAAGTGCCTGGACCACTGCTACCCAGGGGGGAGGCTTGGATGAGTTCCTGGCTCCTGGCTTTGGCCTGATCTAGCCTTGGCCACTGGGGCCACTCAGGGAATGAACTAGGTGAACAGAAGATCTCTCTCTCTCTCTGCATAAAACTCTGCCTTTGAAATAAATGTCTTGGGCCCGGCGGCGTGGCCTAGCAGCTAAAGTCTTCGCCTTGAGCGCACTGGAAGCCCATATGGGCACCGGTTCTAATCCCGGTAGCTCCACTTCCTATCCAGCTCCCTGCTTGTGGCCTGGGAAGGCAGTTGAGGACGGCCCAATGCATTGGGACACTGCACCCGCGTGGGAGACCCGGAAGAGGTTCCTGGTTCCCGGCTTCAGATTGGCGCGCATCGGCCATTGTGGCTCACTTGGGGAGTGAATCATCGGACGGAAGATCTTCCTCTCTGTCTCTCCTCTCTGTATATCTGACTTTGTAATAAAATAAATAAATCATTAAAAAAAAAGAAATAAATGTCTTTCAAACAAATCTATGCCTTTCAAATGTATCTTTAAAAAGGGAAGGAGAAGGGTCTGGTGTAGTAGCCTAGCCTTGTTCGTGCTGGGATCCTTTATGGGCACTGGTTAATATCCTGACTGCTTCATTTCCCACCCAGCTCCCTGTTTGTGGCCTGGGAAAGCAGTCGAGGACAGCCCAAAGCCTTGGGATGCTACACCCACATGGGAGACCTGGAAGAGGCTCCTGGCTCCTAGCTTTGGATCAGCTCAGTTCCAATCATTGTGGCCATTTGGGGAGTGAATTAGCTGATGGAAGATCTTTCTCTCTCTCTCTTCTACATATCTGACATTCCAATAAAAATATAAATGAATCTTAAAAAAAAATTTTTTTTTTTTAAAAAAAGGGAAGGAGAAAAGGAAACCAAGCCAGCAGATAATTGCAAAGACTCTTTTTCCCAGCTGGCAACATAGAGCACTTTTGCCTAAGGTAAATGCAAGCAGCTTTGAATCTAAAGACATACTTGAAAACACTTTTAAACTGTTGATGTTCACTCACTCACTGCTAGATCAGGCAAGCTGGCGGCACTGCTCATGAGCCATGCGCTGGCCTTCTAGACTGAAGTCACAACTCATGTGAACAGCATGGTCCCTCTGAGCTCAGCCTGTGCCATAGCTTTCTGGCTGGCACCTCAGTGATATGAACAGCCATCACACTGGTTCTATTTGGTGTATTCTCCTCTCTAAATTTAATTATTAATAATGTACTAAACACTCTTGATAGTTCCCTTGATATTTTCTGAGCTTTTTAAAGCTTTTTTATTTGATGTTTTAATACATTTCCTGTTTCTGTTAGCAAGGGGTTTATTTTGGGTCACTGGTAGGGACACTAACGGGGCAGTCAAGTAAGGAAAAGAGCTCAAGTTGCTTCAACTGGAAGGGAAAAGCAAGAAAAAACAGAGTAGGAGGGGTGGAAAGGCTTCAAAAACAACCTGCTCTTTCCATATCCCAGTGTGCTCTGGTGCTGATTGATATGAGAAAGGCAGTAATCCATCCCATAGCTCTATCACCATGACCCGAATGCCTCTGACCACTACCACTGGGCGCCAAGACTCATCATAGCGTTGATGGAGCCAAACAGACTCTTATTGTAACAGAAGGTGTATTTGCTGTGGACAGTCAATGAAAGTACAATTCTTGGATGGACTTGGGCGAGATAATGTGAAGTCAGCAGAAACCTTCCATTGACATATGAAGAACTGGAACTCGGTCCCAGGTGGCTCAGGGACTGATTTCAGTAATTAAGTACCAATCTAGAGGAAGAGCCCACAATCTGATATTTTTTTTTCTTAAATATGTATTTATTTATTTTTTTTATTGTTAATTATTTTGCATTATGTGACAGTTTCATAGGCTCTGGGAATCCCCCCATCCCTCCCCCTCCCCTCCCCCCGGTGGATTCCTCCACCTTGATGCAGTATTACAGTTCAAATTCAATCAAGATTCTTTCATTGCAAACATATACCAAGCATAGAGTCCAGCTACTTATTGTCCAGATGGGTTGAACAGTTTCTTGGGCATAATCTGATATTAATTAATACTATTCCCAGAGAAATAAATCCCCAGCCAGGTTGTAAAGGCACATTGCTCATTCCCACAGGACATGAAAGACCTGTGTACGTTCGTTGGGCCTTCAAAACTGTCACAGGTGTCAGCTTAGGCTAACTCCTTCAGGGACCATTTCTGCAGAGCACCGCAGTACAACAAAGCCAGAGATAACGGGGCTCCTGCTCCCAGACGAGGATAGGGAATTTCAATTCCTGCCACTCCATGCTTGTTTTCATCAAACCTTGTAAAAAGTTATTTTTCTTTACAGGAAGTACTTATCCCTATAACATTTAAGTGACAAAACAAAACAAGGAAAGCAAGTATTTGGACATTTTCCAACCATTTCCATTATTGAAAACTAAAAACCAAGCAAAACATTTATAGGGAAACACCTGAGAGATAATCAAGTTATGGACAAGGCATTTTAAGGTCATCAGTGCATTTGCAAGCATACAGGTCAGTGGGTACAACAACGGGGAGGAGAAGAGCATACTTGGGAATTGAATCTTACCTTACAGCGCTCTTCCTATAGAAAAGGGGAGAAGCAGGAACAGCTGGCATGTCATTTTCACATCTCTATTTCATTTGGCACAGAATTATTGCACTATTCTGAAACCCAAGGTAATTCAGCACCAAGTTCATAAATGGATATACCAGACAAAGGTAACTGAAGTCTTTTTGTTTAAACATTTAATAATTAAGTGCCTCTGGGAAGTACAAAGCTTTCCAAGTGGTTTCTGAGTAACACACGAACCATACGACAGGCAACTCTGGGCCAGCAGGCACAACTGCCAAAGAGTGAAATGTTGCTAATGGAAAATGTGACCCTCAATACATTGGTATGTGGCAGTGATGCCTGCCAGGCAAGTCGATGATGTGGGGGGAGAGTGGGTTTAACAGCCCTGCCTTGCCACAACCTGCAGGTATCAACGGTAGAGACCCCCCAGATGAAATGTCAAGGCCCTCCGTCAAGTAAGGTAACTTGAACAAACTCATCGTGAACTTCTATCTCATAATAGGGTAAGAGAGGGTAGAAGCAAATGTTTTATGATCCTGGTGATAAAGGGAAAAATGCAGCTTTCTCCAGAGAAAATCACTTTTTGTTGTATATCATCTTATGGTTTATTGCTAAATAATCCTAGACTAGAGGATTCCACTATATTATTTTGGAATGGGAAAAGATGACAGCGGAAGCATAAAGCATCACGTTTTTGCAATTATTTCTCTCTTGTCTCCCTCATCATGCTTTCCCAGCTTAAACATAGGCTTGGGTGTCCAAGCTAAGAGTCCTACCATTCCCACAGTGAGGACAAGCTGATTTTGAAAGGTCAAAACAAGCACCAGTAATAGAGACTCACTGATTACTCAAAGTATAGCGGTTAACTATTGATTTTAATTCAATTGAAGTCTGTAAGAAGATTCTGCTTATTCTATACATAGCTTTGACCCAGTTAGCTGGGGAGCTAACTCCTTTATGGTTTGGCCTTTCGTAGGGAATTTGGAAATAATGATAAAATTGATGTGGCCTCCTAGGACATCTTATAGGGAACACTGGGTAACACAGAATTTTCCTATTTTCCTTTTTCTATTCTTTTATTCTTTTTTTTTTTTTGCTCCTTACATGAAAGAACTGATGAAGTTAAGTGAATACAAAATGAATGCTTAGTCTTTGCTCAGTTTTTTTAAAAAAACTGATTAAGTAGGAAATAATTTACCAACAACTGAGAAGCGCATAGAACACGTGTGTGTTTCCTAGCTAAAACATGTTAAAAAAATGATAAACACCAAATGCAGAGGTCTAAACAGAATGATGGCCTAGCACAAACATACACGCACACTTAAGTGTGAAGGCGCAGAAGTGGTCTGTATGTGTGTTTGTGTGTTTAGTCATCACTGCCTCAGAAGTATGAGGGACCTACAACAGACAGCACTTACAACAGCCATGTGTTTGCCTACATTAAAATGCAAGTTTTAGGTTATTAGAAGCATAAATAGAAAATGCAATAGCCATGTTGCTGCATTTTTAAAGGGATATTGACTCTAGTATTTTGAAGGCTGGCAATGGGCTCAGTAAGAGATGTCTGTCCAGTTTAAGGACTTGCTCTTGAGATCAAGCTTTGTGGGGAGGCTGAATGGTAGGAGATGTTTCCAGAAATAAACGAAAGTAGGGAAGATGCAACAAGACAAATCAGAACCCCAGAGAAGGATGAACGCCCCAAGGGAGTCTTTGGGCATAGGCTGGGAATGGAGTTTGAGAAACCAGGGCAAATTACAAATGAGAAGCTAGATCGAGCATTGGGAACCAAAGAGACTAGGTTCGAAGAACCCAAAAACTCTGGTCTAATATGGGTAAAAACTAAGGTATGCCTGCCTTAATCTTTTGTATTTCTCAAGCAGAAGACTAATTTCTAAAGAATGGAAATTCACCCCTTCCCATTGTGGAGGCCTCTTGGAATTTAGTGAGGGCCAGGCTGCATCCTTACCTGAGCAGAGGCGGAAGGACACAAGGGAGGAAGCTTGTTCAAAAGATTCTCCTGTAAGGTAACGACACTAACCCATTCATAGGGGTGGACCCCCTCATGACTTCCAATAAAGGCTCCAGTTCTTACAGCTACCACAAGGAGCACAAAAGCTCAGCATGAGACTGGGAGGACACCATCCTTCCATACAACAATAGTGCAATACAGTTCAGATCAGGAAGGTGTATGTGGATGGGGGTGACATGATGGAACCAACAGGAAACAAGCCATGTCCTTTCTAAGCATCAAAAAGGCCAGAAGCCTCAAGATTCTAGAAGCAAGCCTGGGGATGATCTCATAGCCTAGGGAGTGGATTCCTGAACAAAGGCAAAGTCATTCCCATTTTACAAGCTCTAAAAGGGCAGAATTTTCTATTTTGTTTTTGATGGAGAATTATTTCAGCTTCTATAATAGGTGTAAACCATAATGGAAATTACAAAGACATATAGGGAGAAGCAAGAGTGATTTGGACAACCAACCTTTTAACAGGAGGTCATATGCACAGAGCAGGGGGGACCCCAGAGTGGAGCAGGTGGACAGGAGGAGGCTTGTATCCCAACCCTGAAGACTCGGATCCTCACCAAGGACTATATCCCAACAGACAAGGAGAATGCGGGGAATTGGAGTGCCTTCAGAGGCTGAGAATTCCGAGATCACCCAGCCCCATTTGGATCTACCACATGGGATGGAAGAGGCCCAAATCCTTCCTCACAGGACCCAAGGTCATCGGAACAACAGCCAGGAGCCCTGAGGGATCTGCAGAAATAGAACAACATCAAACTTCCTTCGGGACTAGGGATAGGAACTTCTTCTGGTTCTTGCTTAGCTCCAGCTTTGGATCCCCACCCTCTCTTGCAATGACCATCAGGATCGCCCCAGAGGGCTCCCTCCCCCCCCCAAAAATAGAATAGATAGTCAGAGAGATACAAGGAAAGCTTAGAATCAAACAGGAAATGATCAATGTGGATCCACATATACCTTACCAGATAGGACACAAAGATTAGTTACTCCTCACTAGGGTATGGAAGATTTCTCTGCATAGCCCTCCTAAAACTCAACTGTTGACAAAGGCCTTGTTAGATTTATAAGCCAGTTTAGACTATCCTAAAATCTACCAAGTGCAGCAAAATTATGCGTCAACACAATAAACTGCTAAATACTAAAGTGAAAACAGACACGACACAGCTGAATAGTACCATATAGCCACTTTAAGGTATATAGCAGCTGGTTCTGTGTACAAAAAAAAATTGAAGGGTCAATGAAGTAATCACAGGATGTGGTTAAGAACTCACACTGTTATAATGTATTGATTACTCAATACTATGTCAATTAATTCTATAATGTTGTAAATTGTTGTTGATGTTGTGCCGAAGCTTCTAATTAATTGGGACAATATTCTGCCAGCTCTACCTTCAGACCAGAGATGGTCTCCCCAAGAAACTGTTGAATTTATCTGGACAATAAGATGCTGGACTCTATGCTTGGTATATGTTTGCAACGAAAGAATCCTGACTTAATTCAAACTGTAATACTGCAATTAGGTGGAGGAATCCACCAAGGGGGGAGGGCAAGGGGAGGGAATGGGGGACTCCCAGAGCCTATGAAACTGTGTCACATAATGCAACGTAATTAATAATAATAATAAAAACCCAATGGGAAAAAACAGTTATAATGTATTTACCCAAGTGTGTGCACATCTATTTTTTTTTTAATCTTACGTTAGACAAAGTCATCAATACATTCTCAAAAGGCAAACACACAAGCAAATCCAAGCTGGATACTAAAGTCATTTAACTGCAATGTAGGCCATCTCTGAAGGTGTGCTGAACATCCTTGGAAAGCAACATGCCCTAATGCTTTTCCTTGACATCACTTTTCCTCCTGGAATTCCACTGTTCAAAGAAGCTGCTTCCTCCATTTTGCAGCAAGTGGAGACAGGGCAGTGTTTGGCCATGGGGCTGGGGTGAAAAGAGCCCTTTGTCAGTGTGCCAGCTGCGGGGGGTGCCCCAGCCAGGCTGAAACCCAATTCTTGGGACTCAAGTCAAAGTCACTGCTGCCACATAGTGACTGAGTCTTAAGCTTCGGGCTGCCAATGTGCCTGTTTGGCACCAGGCTCTGCCTGCTGGCCTCAAGGTAGCAAATTCTAGGGTTCTAAGGGTATGAAATGGCTGCTATGAACATCCATCAATAAGGCCATTGTGAGTGTAGGGAAGGGATGAATCCTGTGTGACTTCCAGTGACAGGGTCATGGAACTTGCTGGCAAGTGAGAGGACTGAGACCTGGTGGTTTGGAGCGGAGAGTCCCTAAAATCTGTTTGGGCCAGACTGATTCACCAGCCCACATGGGAATCCTGAAATGGGCTGTTAGTGTATAGCATCAATGACTGCCACATACCAGTCCACACGAAAGCTATGGTTGGGGGCCTGTCTGGCAGGGCTAGGTACCAGTACCTGAATAAGTGGTGGAACAGGGGACGGGTCACACTTCGCAGGGTCAAGACACTAACCAGCACATGAGAGAACCAGGTTAGGGGGTAGATTCTGTGGGCCAAATCCTGTGGAAATATAAGTCCCGCTGATTAGCTCAAGAGTTGGGGTGGTGATGGGCTGAGCTAGGTGTGACTATGGAACCTGCCATCACACACAGGTAAAAGAACTGACAACAGTCTTGGCAGGACAAGGCAGCAGCATCTGAATGTGCATCCTAAAAGAGGATGTGGGGAAGGCAGTGGACCAGGCAGGGCTGAGCAAATCTTAGCTCACAAGGAAGAACAGAAATCAGGATGGAGCACAGGTCATGCCGAGCTAGGATCTTATACCAACTGGTCTGCATGAGCCAGGGATGCTAGGCAACAGCACTGAAGGCAAAGGTGAGGGGCTATAGCAACTGGGTCAGAGCAACCACTGGCATGCGCGTAATCTATGGCTGGGAACAGGCCCAGTTGGGGAGCTATGAGAATACACCCTTGCTGGGTTAGGGTTCCCACTGGTGAGTGTGGGGCTGTAGTGGGGGCAGCGTTCTGCGTTCTGGTCTGGATATGGCTGCAATCTCCCTTGGCAGTGTGAACTGGGGTTGGATGCACTAATCTGGGCTAAACTCCAGCACCATCTGGTGCTTGTGAGAACTAGAGTAGATGTAGGATGGACTAGGCTAGGTCTCTGCCCCTATTGAACCATGTGTCAGCTGTGTCTGGGTATGAATGGGCTGAAACATCCAACAGTAAAAACCAGAATGGGGTGAAGGCCAGTCAGGAAAGGCCAGTATTACTGCCAGGACAGGAGGTGGACTAAGTAGGGCTGACCCATGGACCCACCAGTATGCACAAGAACTGGCATAGGGAGAGGTTCTAATGGAGGAGCTTTGGAAACTCCTCTCTTGGGACAGAGTCCCTGTAGGTGAGTGCAAGGACCACAATAGAGAGCAGCCCAGACCAGGCTAGGGAAAGATACCCACCAGCATACATTTGGCACAGGTCGGGGAAGACCAGGCTGAACCAGTTCACCTTACCCATTGGCAAATCTGAGCACCAGAATAGTGTGTATTGGGCCAGGTTCAGTTGTAACACATACCAATGCACATTATAGTGGGGATTGGGTGCCAGCTAGGCTGAGCCTGGCTGTAACCCTCACCAGCATGAGCTGGAATAGGGGGTGGACCAGGCCCAGCAGGGCTAAAGCACCCACTGGCAAATGCTGAGGTGAGGCAGGCCGTGCTAGACTGGGCCTCATCACCAACCAGCACATGTGAGAACCAGGGGGCAAGGGGCAAAACTGGTAGGGGGAATGTGGAGGACTCCTGTTGGATACCACTCCCATTGGAGAGCATGAGTTGAGAAGGTGGCAGACCAGACTGGGCAGGGCTACAACACCTGTGCGCCTCATGTGAGCTAGATCAGGGAAAAGCCAGCCTGGGCTGATTGTTCTTACTGGTACAAGCATAAATCAGAGAAGGCAAGGGTTCATTGGGCTTTGCTGCAGCATCAGTTGGCAGATGCTGGCACTGGGGGCTAATCTGTCAAGTTAAACTGCAGAACCACCTGAAGTGGGAGTGTCTCAGTAGGGAAACAGTAGGCACCTCCCTCTTGGGTTACCACTCCCACTGGACAGCATGAAAATGAGGATTGGGGCAGGCATGGCTAGACAGAGAGTGACACCCACTGGCATGTGTGTGGGCTGGATAATAGGCCTGGTTAGGTTGATCTAGGCTTCAATGCCCATTGACATTTAGGAGAGCATGGGAATCAGGGCAGGAGCAGGCCTGGTGGGGGTTACTGGGAGTCACCCCAAGTAGGTTGCAGTTCTCACTGGTTTGTGTGAGGGCCAAGTGTGAAGTGGACAGAATCAGGCTTGACTGCAGCACCCACTGGTTTTTGTTGAAGACAGGGCTGGAAACAGAACTGATCCAGCAATTGCAACCACCAGTATATGCATAAACTGGAGCGACAAACTGTACTGGACACTGTACTGGCAAATACATACTGGAATCAAGTCTGGGGATCACCCCAGATGAAGTTTCTTTGGGGATCCCTCCAACTGAACCACTGATCTCAGATCCCCAACCACGAACAGACTATTTCAGCCAGTAGATTCTGAAGAGATTTCATTGTGCTTAGAACAGCGAGATTGGCAGCAATTCAGACCTGTTAAACTATCAAAACTGCTTGAGTAGGACCCTTGGAGCATGATTCACATTGGGGACCTGGGATGTGTCAGAGGCTGGGTAGGGCTTCTCTCTTTATTTATTCCTTACCCCAGATACAGGAAAAAAAAATAATATTAATGTGGAAACAATGGTCTTATCCAGTTTCCTGTCGCCTTTGACCATTTGTGCTCTAATCAACTATGTAAAGATTATCAAAATAGAGGCCTGGCACGATAATGTAGTGGTTAAAGTCCTCGCCTTGCATGCCTAGGATCCCATATGGGCATCGGTTCTAATCCTGGCATCCTTGCTTCCCATCCAGCTTCCTGCTTGTGGCCTGGGAAAGCAGTTGAGAATGGCCCAAAGTCTCGGGACACTGCACCCACGTGGGAAACCTGGAAGAAGCTCCTGGCTCCTGGCTTCAGATTGGCTCAGCTCCAGCTTTTGCGGTCACTTGGGGAGTGAACAATCGGATGGAAGAACTTCCTCTTTGTCTCTCCTCCCCTCTGTATATCTGACTTTGCAATAAAAATAAAATAAAACTTAGAAAAGATTATCAAAATAAAAGAATTAAAAAAAAAGAAGCTGTTATCTCCTCACTTGCCCCTCTTCTCACCTGCCCACCTCACCCCCTCCTGCCCTCCTCTCCCTCTGCCTCTCATATTGGCTTCCACTCTTGGCTTCCTCTTTTGAGGCACAATTTTTGGCCTTCTTGGCTTTTTCCATTCTCCCCATCTATTATTTGTTTGTTCAGCAGAACAAATTTAAGGCATGTAACATGACAAAGTGTGCCCTCGTTTTAAAGGACACGAGCTGGGAAGGAGTTTAAGAACAGATGTTACTTGACTTCTGATGGGTTTATGTCTTGAAAAGCTCACCACATGCTGAAAACATTGTGAGTTGAAATGCACTGAAAAGCCCTGGTGCTCCTTCTTGTGACCAAGGGTTGATTAGAATCTGCGACTGTTGTCCCTGCGTGCATGAGACAAAGGATGACACTGCCTATAGCCAGCTCAGGACAAGATCAAGATTCCAAGTGTGAATCAAGTTTTCTATTGAATACGTAGGACTTCTGCACAGCAAAGTTGAAAACTCACTAAGTCAAACTAAATTACTTTCCCTATCAAATAGTTTTAATTTCTGACTCAGCATGACACACACTGGAACCAAGCATTCCAGTTTAGATGCTGGGTTGAGTGGAGAAAAGACTGGCCCAGGTGCCACCCCTCAGCCAGAGTCCCCATTCAGCACTCAGAACAAAGGCTGTGTCCAAGGGAGAGGACTGAATGGAGCTTTGTCCAGAAAACAGTGTGGGTGTGGACAGCAATAGTGTCAGTGACAGCCAGCACTTGTGAAAAGCATCAGAGATGACATATCCCTTTCCCTATTTATCATCTCATTACATTTTCCTGCTTTCTGATGCACTGGAGCACCTACTGGATAGATGGTTACTAGAGATTTTATCAGGCATGTTGTCCACAGCTGTAGTTAGAGAGTAGCAAACACAAATACCAAAGTCAAAATTGCTTCATGTCCAAACATGAAATTTTAGTACGTAGGACTAGATGATGCAATTGCTCTCCAAAGCCTTTTATGTATCCACCAAACACAAACAAAAAATAATTATCAGTAGACTCAACAGTTTTAGGAACAATTTTTTTTAATAAAAACTCATTCCCAGGTGCTAATTGTACTACACAGACATCAGATTCCATTTTCTTTTCTTTGCTCAAGGCTGAGATTTCATAGATGACCCTGCTCTCCGAATCAATATGCTGGTTCAGTAATTCTTGAAATGTGCTTCCAGAAGAACTACTTTGAAAGCTTTTTAAGGGATCTGTAATCCTATATTCACAGCAGCACAATCCACAATAGCCAAGACATGAAAACAAACCAGTTGCCCATCGAAAGAGAAATTATTAAACAAACTGTGGTACATCTACTCCATGAAATACTACTCAACCATCAAAAAGAGTCAAATTCTCTCCTTTGTTACCAAATGATCAAAACTAGAGACCATTATGCTCAGTGAAATAATTCAGTCTTAAAAGGAAAATATCATATGTTCTCTCTGATATAGGGCAACTTCCTTGCAAAAATTAAGATCAATAGCCCTTTCAATACTGTTTTTTGCTACATCTCAGTGCATTTGCTATTTTTGTTTTTATTTTGATTTCTTCACATGCATGTTTTTTCTTTTATTAAATTTTTCAATGACTCATAGATCATACACTAGCGTAATTTCCTTTGAGAAGGTTCTTGATTTTCTTTTTATTTTTTTCAGCAACACATTGATCATTCAGTAGCATGTTATTTAACTTCATGCTATATTTTTTTTTTTACTTTTGTTTATAGCTTTTCATTTAAGGTGATGTATAGTAACTGTGTAGTAGAGTTTATCATATCCAGATGTGAAGATATAGTGCAGTATGCATTTCTACTTCCAGACCAAAGATGGACTTCCAATGCAACTGTTAACTATATCTTGACAATAAGATGTTGGACTCTTTGCCATTCTCCATGCCAACACTGTCAGGATACATTTAAGTAGCAGAATGATAGGCTTATGCCTTCTTATGAAGAACTGTAGTATTGTAATAATGTAGGGAAAACCATTGGAGGGAGAAGACTTTGCTATGGATGCTGGAGGGGACTCTGGCTGAGGAGTAGTACCTGGGAAAGTCTTTTTTCCACTCCATCCAGCATTTAAACTGGGGAATGGCTAAGGGAAATCTCAGGGCCTGTAGAACTGTATTATAAAGTAAAATTTAGAAGAAAAAAAAAATGAGGCCGTTGTCCTAGAAGTTCAGGTGATCTGGAGTCAGGGGCCATGTTACTGATGCAAATGGTCTCAGGTCAATATTTAAAATGTGACCCTCCAGGGAATCAAGATGGTGGCAAAGGGTGCAGACATGTTTGAGATGATGGAAAATTATTAAACAGGATAAAGAGCAGAGAGCAAATTACAGAAAATGTTAGGGGTTAGGAAGTCAACAAGGAGGTACCTGGAAAACCCTTGGACACAGGGAAGAGGCAAAAATGGCAGAGCAGTGTTACAGGAAACAGAAAGCTCAGCAGCCACCCATCAGCTGTGATCCAACTCCAACGACAATCAGGAATCCAGAGGCGGCCACAGATCAGCCCTTGCAGCAGCCAGTGAGAAGCACATAATACAAGAACTCAAAGAATTCAAAGAATTGAATTCAAAGAAATGAATCAATTGAAAGCTGACATTTCAGACGTTAAGAATACAGTGTAGTCTAAAAAATAGAATGGATGAAGCAGAAGAAAGAATATCAGAATTGGAAGATATTTCCTGCCACCAGGTGGAAATAAACAAAAAGTTGGAAGCAGAGCTAGGCCAAGCTAAAAAAAAAAAAATCCAGGAATTAAAAGATATAATTAAAAGGCCCAACGTAAGAATTATGCAAAAACATGGAAACAGCCAAAATGCCCATCAACAGAGGATTGGATAAGAAAGCTATGGTTCATCTACTCCATGGAATACTACTCAGCTATTAAAAAAAACAATATGCAGTTCTTTGTGGCCAAATGGGCCAAACTGGAAACCATAATGCTAAGGGAAATGAACCAATCCCAAAAGGTTAGATACCACATGTTTGCCTTAATTTAAGATGATATGATATGATATTAAGCATATCATGTTATGTTATGGATATTATGTCATTTGTGGTATATAAACTAAAATTGAACTGTGAATGGGGGTTCACAGAAAGTGGTTAAGAAATCTCATTTATTTTTAGCATGTTGACTGCACAATATCATGTCAATTCAATCCATAATGATATTAATTGTTGCAGATGGTATATTAGTGCTTTTATTTGACCAGGAAGATGCTCTGCTGACTCTGCCCTCAGACCGGAGAGGGTCTTCCCAATAAGTAGATGGGCTTGTCTGGACTATGGGATGTTGGACTCTATGCTTGGCAAATTCTTGCAGGGAGGGAATTTCAACTAAACTTGAACTATGGTTATGCAGCGGGGTGGAGGAACCCACCATGCGGGGAGGGTGGGGGGGAGAATCCCAGGTTCTATGTAATTACAACACAATGTAATTAATGAATAAATTTAATAATAATAATAAAAAGAATTATGGGATTTCCAGAAGGCACACAAGGAGCAACTGGGATTAAAGGTGTATTCAATGAAATAATGCACGAAAACTTCCTTAATCTAGAGAAAGAATTGGGAAACAACATCCAGGAGGGGCACAGGACTTCCAACAGGGCTGACAAAAAGCGACCTTCACCAAGGCACATGATAATCAAGATCTCCTCAGTTGAACACAAGGACAAAAATCCTTAAATGTGCACATGCCAAAAAAAAGTGACTTATAGAGGAACCCCAATCAAACTCACAGCTGATCTCTCAGAGGAAACATTACAAGACAGGACAGAATGAAGTGACATATTCCAGATTTTACAAAGGAAAATTTTTCAGCCCAGAAAAATGTATCCTGCAAAGCTCTCCTTTGTCTTTGAAAAATGAAATAAAATTCTTCCACAATAAAGAAAAATGCCAAGAATTCTTGTCCTCCATACCAGCCCTACAGCTAATAATCAAGGATGTTCCAGTGAAAGAGGAAAGGAATAGCAGCTACCAAAATCAAAGACATATGTGGAGAACTTCCCACTAGAAGGCCAACAGAACTCTCAACCAAAGAACATTATATTACTAAGATGACAGAACCAAATTGCCACCTATCCATATTAAAATTGAATGTAAATGTTTTAAGTTCATCAACCAAATGCCATAAATTAGAGGAATGGATCAAAAAACAAAACCCATCTATCTGCTACTTACAGGAGACACATCTCACCAACAAAGATCACAGGAAACGGAAAGTGAAAGGATGGAAAAAGATATTCCAAGCAAAGAAAAAACATGCAAGGGTAGTTATTCTTATATCAGACGATATAGACATTGATGTGAAAAACATTAAAAGAGATGAAGAAGGATACCATATAATAATCAAGTGATCCATTCAGCAAGAAGAGATCACCATAATAAATATATATGCGCCAAATGGCAAGGCACCTAGCTAAGTGAAACAAACATTAATAGACTTAAAGGGAGAAATAGACTCCAATACAATCATAGTGGGAGACCTTAATACCCTTTTAACATCAATGGACAGAACAAAAAAACAGAAACTCAACAAAGAAACAACAGAACTCACCCAAACTCTAGAGCAAATGGACTTAGTTGATTATCTATCAAACCTTTCATTATACAGATAGAGAATACACTTTTTTCATCAGTACATGGAACCTTCTCCAGAATTGACCATGTCATAGGCCATAAAACAAGCCTTAGCAAATTTTTAAAATTTAAAATTATACCATGCATATTCTTAGACCATCAAGGAGTGAAGCTAGAGACCAAGAAGTTGAAACACCACAGAAGACTTGCAAACACATGGAGACTGAATAATGTGTTACTAAATGAGCAATGGATCAGAGAAGAAATCAAAGGGGAAATTTAACATTTGCTTGAAACAAATGAAGGCATCAATACAACATATCAAAACTTATGGAACACAATCAAGGCAGCGTTAAGAGGAAAACTCATTTCAATCAGTGCTTACATTAAGAAATTAGAAAGACATCAAGTAAATCAACTATCATTACAGTTGAAGCAACTATTAAAGCAACAGCAAAGCAATCCCAAGATTAGTAGGAAAAAAGAAATCATCAAAATAAGAGAGGAAATAAATCAAATAGAGAACAAGAGAACTATATGTAAAATCAATGAATCAAAGAGGTGGTTCTTTGAGAAAATCAACAAAATGGACCCCCCCACTAGCCCAACTATGAAAAAAGAGGGGGAAAGAGGGAGACAATAAGCATCAACAGTATCAGAAATGAGAAAGGAGATATAACTACAGATAATTCAGAAATAAAAAGAATCATCAGGGACTATTACAAGCAACTATATGCGAAAAAATCAGAAGACCTAGAAGAGATGGATAGATTTTTGGACACATACAATCCACCAAATGAATACAAGAGTCAATTAGCAATCTAAATAGAACAATAACATGCATGGAGATTGAATCAGTAATGAAAGCCCTCCCAACCAAGAAAAGTCCACAGGGATGTCCACTGTTACCACTACTCTTCAATATAGTATTGGAAGTCCTTGCCAGAGCTGTTAGGCAAGAAAAAGCAATTAAAGGAATCCAAATTGGAAAAGAGGAAATGAAATTATCACTATTTTCAGATGACATGATTTTCTACATAGGAGAACCAGAAGACTCAGTCAAGAGACTATTGAACTCATAAAAGACTTTGGTAGGGTAGCAGGATACAAAATTAATGAATGCAAGTCAATGGCCTTAGTGTACACAAATAATTCCATGGCTGAGAAAGAAATTATAAGTACAGTCCTCTTTAAGATAGAGGAAAGGATTTTTAAATACCTTGGAATTAAACTAACTAAATATGTAGAAGAACTCTATGGTGAAAACTACAAAATATAAAAATAGGAAATAGAGCAAGACCTTGAAAAATTGAGAAACTTGCCATGCTCCTGGATTGGCAGAATCAACAACATCAAAATGACCATATTACCAAAAGCAATATACAGATTCAAATGAAATCCCAATAAAAATCACAACAACATTCTTCTCAGAAATAGAAAAGATGATACAAAAGTTCATCTGGAATCACAAAAGATCACAAATAGACAAAGCTATCCTGAAAAATTGAAATCAAGCTGGAGGAATCACAATTCCAGACCTCAAAACATACTACAGGGCAGAGGTTATCAAAACAGTCTGGTACTCTTACAGGAACAGAGAAGAATATCAGTGTAACAGAATAGAAACACCAGAAGGGAGCCCAACTAATCTTTGACAAGCAAACTGAAAACAACCCAGGCAAAAAGCCTTGTCTCTTCAACAAATGCTGTTGGGACAACTGGATAGCACCTTGCAGAATTAAGAAGCAAGACCCACACATGTCACATTATACGAAACTTAGCTCTAAATGGATCAAGGACCTAAATCTACACCCAGAAACCATCAAACTATTAAAGGAAAACATAAGAAGCACTCTTCAAGATATAGGAACAGTGAAAGACTTCTTAGAAAAGACACCAAAAGCAAAGGCAATCAAAGCCACAATGGACAGATGGGACGCCATCAAACTCAAAAGCTTCTGTACAACAAAGGAAACAATTAACAAAGTGAAGAAACAACCAACAAAAGGGGAGAAAATTTTTGCATACTACACAAGTGATAGGGGACTAATATCCAGCATCTACAAGGAGTTTCAGAAACCCAGGGACAGCAAAACAAAACAAAACACCAAAAACAAACAAAATAAAATAAAACAAAACAAAACAAAAGCCTGTGACAAAATGGGCAAAAGAAATGAACAGACATTTCTCAAAAGAACAGGATCAAATGGCTAACAGACATATGAAAAGATGCTCAGGCTCCCTAGCCATCAGAGAGATACAAATGAAAACCATGTTGAGGTACAACCTAACTCCAGCTATACTGGCCTACATTCAGAACTCAACGAACAACACCTGCTGGCATGGATGTGGGGAGAAAGGCATCCTCCTTCACTGCTGGTAGGAGTATAGGCTAGTACAACCATGTTGGAAATCAGTATGGAGAGTACTTGGAAAATTGCAAATAAATGTGCCATATGACCCAGCTAACCCGCTCCTAGAAATATACCCGATAGAAATGAAATCTGCATATGAGATGAGGATATGTAATCCTATATTTGCAGCAGCACAATCTACAATAGCAAAGACTGGGAAACAATCCAGATGTATGTCCAAAGAAGAGTGGTTAAAGAAACTGTGCTACATCTACTCCATGGAATATTATTCAGCTATTAAGAAGAATGAAATTATTCTATTTACAACCAGGTGGTCCCAACTAGAGACCATTATGCTCAGTGAAATGAGTCAAAAACAAAAGAACAAATACCATATGTTCTCTCTTAAATAAGGAAATCAACATGGAAAGTATAACTTTCATAATCTGATCCATACTGTTTTTGTTTTGTTTTGGCTGTATCTCATGTGTTTTGATGTTTTCTTTTTTTTTTAAGATTTATGTATTTTTATTGGAAAGGCAAATATACGGAGAGGAGGAGAGACAGAGAGGAAGATCTTCCGTCTGATGATTCACTCCCCAAGTGACCACAACGGCCAGTATTCACTGATTCGGAGCCAGGAGTAAGGAGCTCTTCTGGGTCTCCCACGCAGGTGCATGGTCCCAAGGCTTTGGGCCATCCTCGACTGCTTTCCCAGGCCACAAGCAGGGAGCTGGATGGGAAGCAAGGCTGCCAGGATTTGAACTGGCGACCATATGGGATCCCAGTGCATGCAAGGCGAGGACTTTAACCACTACACTATTGTGCCAGGCCCCATTTTGATGTTTTCTATTTCAGTTTTGTTTATTCCAAATACTCTCCTTTCTCTTGTCAAATTCATTTCTGGCTCATGGATTATACGGCGGCATCATTTTTCCCAAGAGACTTTTGTATGTATTTGATAAAACAACTGAATGATTGATATTTTGGAACACCAACAATCTGTGGGAAAGGTTATGCTCTTGTCCCTAGAATTTCCTGATGGATCCTCAGAACTGTGGGTTTCCCTATAGCTCAGCTGACTTCGGAAGTGCAGCAACTCCCTTGAATACAATGCTGTCCGTGGAGAAGATGGAACCTCAGTGGAAGTCCCTCTAAGAACTGAAAAACTAAATCCGTTTAATATTTCTCTTGTTCTACAGGTCAGGAGTGCAGCGAAATTCTCCACCTTCTTGGAATGTTTGAGGAAGACTTTAAGTGTAACTTATCATTTATAGATAAGAAATTCTTAACAGCCTTAGACATTTGAAAAGCCATAGAAATTTGAGGTGGGATCCAAGAACAACCCTGACACCCTCTTAAAAGGAGGTTATGTGCACAGAGCAGGAGGGGATCTCAGGGTGAAACAGGAGGATAAGAGGAGGTCTGTATCCCAGTCCCAGAGACTCCCAGAGGCCTCCCAAGTGCTTTTGCCACAGAAGTGATGGATACTTCGTTGAGGATTGTCAGCATGGACACTGAGAACCATATCCCAACTGCCTAGGAGATCACAGGGCATATGAATGCCCTTGGAGGCTGAGAACTCTGAGGTAGGTCATTTCCTGTTGGATTTCCCACACAGGATGATAGCAGCCCCAAACCCTCTCATAGGGTCTGGTGACATTGAAACTACAGCCTGGAGCCCCAGGTGGTACTTAGAGATAAAAGGATTGCACATTTCCTTCTGGATTCAGGAGAGGAACTTCCTCTGGTCCTTATCCAGTTTTAGCCTTGGCTCCCAGGCCTCACTTACACCAACCATCAGGGTTGCTTGTGAGCCCCAAAATTAGTTCGGATAGACAGAGACTAATAAAGGTCAGCTAGTTGGTAATCACACAGCTTGTACCTTACTGATCAGGCTTCCCATCTGGCTTTTCAGATAGAGACACTGATATAGAAAGTCTGGAACAGCCAGGGAAAAGGCCAACTAGCCTATAATCCCCAAGCCTGTAGTTATTGGTGAGGCTCCCTATTTGCTTCTCCTGGACTTTACTAGGTAGGATGTAGAGTTAAATTCTTCCTCACTCACTGGGTTGTTGGGGATTTCCCTGCTCACCTACCTAAAACTTTTCTATTCTTCAATTGTTAAAATGCAAAGTTCTGTAAAACCATGCTTAATCACTATATACTGCAAAGTTTAAATTGTGGCTTAAGTTTCTTCCCAAAAAACTTTATCAATTTATGACTGTTAATGCTAAACAAGATGTAACTGTATAGAAACTTTGATGTTAACTTTGTACTTAGCTTTTATATCTATGATGGATGTTAATGTTGATGCTCCCACTGTTCCTGTGCCACTCTGATTTAGGTTAAACTCAAAAACGTGTTAGCTTGGGAGGGAAAAAAGTGTTTATAGCAACTGGTTGTGCATATACTAAAATTGAGATGCCAAACAAGTAGTTACAGGATGTGGTTAAGAGCTTGCATTTTCTAACATATTGGTCACTCAATACCATGTTAATTAACTTCATGATGTTGTTAATTTCAATGTTTCTTCCTGTTGTTGAAGTTGTGTAGTGATGTCTCATTGGAGATGATATTCTACCAGCTCTACTTTCAGACCAAGGATGGTCTCCCAATGAAGCTGTTTATCTGGACAATAAGAGGCTGGACTCTCCGCATGGTCCATGCCCGCAATGAAGGAATCACGACTGGATATGATCTGTACGCCTGTGACAGTATGGAGGAATTCAGTATGGGGGGAGGGCTTGGGGAGGGGCTGGGGAAATCCTAGAGCCTATGAAACTGTGCCATAATATGAAATAAAATGAAATAAAATAAAGTAAAATAAAATAAAATAAAATAAAGTAAAGTAAAATAAAATGCAACCCTGCCTTTCAAGCAAATGAAATAAAGATTTTTTTTTAAGAAAGGAAAAAAAAGAGACAGATGTTTTGGTTCCAGCAAGATTTTGATGTCATTTGTCTGGGTACAACTGAAGTATCAAGAGTCATGAAAGCTTTCCAGAAGATTCTAGCATGCAGCCAACATTGAAAATCCTTGCTTTACAATTTGGCTGTTGCTAGCTCTGCTAAATAAGAAAGGCATTGTGTTTGCATCAGAGTCAGCACTGCAGTTTTTAAATAGAGCAACCAGTGAGGTTCAAAGAGACTGCCAAACCTTATTTTCCATGTTACTAAACTCCTGGAGATACAGGTGTTTGATCAAAATGTAAGCTTTTCAGAGCAACAGCCTGATGTCTTGTGCATTGGCTTCTGATGCAAAATCCCTAGGTCTAGATAACAGTGAAATGATGGCAATCCTTCTGGTATTTAACATTCATGTAAAAGCTTATGGCTTATTAAAACGTGAATTAACAGGAATCCACAAGCCCACAAATGGAGTCTTTAACAGAGTGTGGACCAGTTCCTTGCAGTACAAAGAGTGTTTTTTTTTTTCCCTTTGTGTTTGGGTCTTGGGCTTATGCATTTTTATAATTTCCACATATGTAAGATTTCAGCCATAATGTTGCCTTTGCAATAAATGAGTACATCACAGCTGAGTGTTCTGGTAAGACTTCCCAGCATTAGTCTCCACATGGGCTGAAGTTTGACACTAACATATAAATGTGCTATAATGATCTAAAATAAGGGAAAGGAGTGAACAATCCAACCAGCCACAAAGGCATTTTGAAGAGAGATAATATTTGGAATGGTCTGACATGTGTAGTGTTCTCTAAGGTTCAGTCCAAGATTCACATGGTCTTTCATTTTCAAAGTGTACTTGTAAGTAAAACAGAAATAGTGATATGAGAAGACTAGAGACAGTGAATCCATAGCACTCTTACAGAAGAAATGAGGCACCTGCTTGCTCCTTGGCTCTACCAGCGTCACCTGCAGGCATCTTAGAACTCCTAGGCTGTGTGTTCACTGAGTCTATAAGGGTCTTGAGGAGTTAAGTTGCCAATATCCCACATGGGCGCACCTGCTGATGCAGGCCTTTAGAGGCAGCAGTAATGGCTCATGTAACCAGGTTCCTGCTGCCCATGTGGAAGACTGGGAGTGGGGTCTTGTCTCCTCACTTCCAGCCCAGCAACTGGGAAGTAAACCAGCAGACAGAAGAGCTTTCATTCTTCTCCTTTCAAACAAACAAACAAACAAACCAATAAATATTTAAAAGAAACAAATGCATATTTTAGAAATTATATGCTTAGTTTTCATTTTTACACCAATAAACGTATTTTTAAATAGCATTTTCCATGAACATTTTAAGTATCTTTGTAGTTATGGAAAGAGATCTAAGACAGCAGTTGGAACCCTCCAGAATGAAACAGTTAATTTCGACATGCTTGACAACAAAGCCCCCCAAATTTATCATTGACATTCATTCAAGGAACAAGCTTCTGCAAACCAAATCCAATGACCAAACCAGAATCCAGGGTTGTCTACAGAGAAGCTGCCTCTTTCAAGTCTAAGCAACATTTTCCAGGCAAATCACCTTTTCAAAGTGAGAGACTGAATAGCATATCAAGATTCAGTTGTGCAGGCTAGTGAAGCTGGGAGGGACTCCCTGCTCTGTCATTAAGTATGGGACTAAATCAGCTACTGATCCTCTCAGAGAACCTGCTGGTTCACTTGCAATGTAGGGTTACTCATGAACTGGAGTAAAGATCAAATGGAATTATGAATATGATGCGCCCAGTTATAAATAACAGGGCCAAGTAGCACCACCATGTTTGGTAGGAGCAGTGATCATGTTATCAGAGACTTGGTATTGAATGAAAATTTGTTGTGGGGCATAAGAAAATTTAAGATGACTTTTAACATTGTGCTTAGTACCCATATCTCCCTCTTTCTCTGTGTTACTGCCTTCATGCCCAGGACTGTCTTGGGGATTTGATACTTTTCCCCAACAATTTAAGTAGTCAATTTTAAACTGGGTTTATTTTTTACTTTTCTACCAGTTACCTAATTGCAGCCCTTCTGTTTCCCCTTCCTCTCAGGCATGTTACTGGGTAATGTTTCAGTAAAGGAACATCCTTGCATCTCAACAACCCCAAAGACGAGGCTCAACGTAGATGCCAGGATATCAGGGCCTGACACAATTGGGTTCTTCCATTCTCAACAAACCCATTAGGGACAGAGTGGGTAATTAAGAGTGCTCTGTGGCTGCCCAGCATTTGGAGTCTCTTCCCAGGTTTGGGTATTCTTTCACTTTCTGGATCTTAATTGGAAATGTACGGCCAGCACCTCAGAAAGCTCCAAATCCCCTGTGCTCCCAGGACTCTAGCAACTGGGAGGGATGGAAACTCAACTGTACAGGTGCTCACCTAGTGTCTACGCCGGTAAGTGTTACATGAGCAGCAGAGCTTGTTGACACCTCCTAGACCAGGCAAAAAACACACTCCACACCTAGTCCATAGAGTGTATCAGGGTCAGGAATCTAGCACTGCAGCGGGGGTCTGTCATCAATATTGTGATCTCACGTATATTTTGCCTAAATCTTTTGTAGATCCCAGCCTCTTGAGCTCTCTGCCCATTTTTTTTTAAGCCAAGATCTACAGACTTTTGCTGTAATTCAAATCCATAATAAATTCCTTTCCTGCTTAAGTTAACCAGTTAGTTTGTATTATTTTCAAGTATGAACACTAACAAGAGAGAGGGATGTTGGCAGAGGTCCATGAAGGATTACTATAGTTCTCATCATTGCTGAACCATTCAATGATACCCTAATTAGTGAGTCCTGTGACTAGTCTTGGTAGAATAATAATGATCAATGACATGATTTGGGTCATTTTTTACATCCTACAACCCATCTAAGGCCTATTATGGAACAGACATCCAATAAATACTCTTGTTGAATGGATAAGTGCAAGCAAAAATGCAATGACTGACGCTAAAAACACATCTGATGATCTTGACACCGGATCGGGCAAGAAAAACAAGTGGATTGGAAGTGAGCTGAGTCCAAGATTTCCAGGCTGCAGCAGCTGCACAGAAACATAAGTCTATGGTTTCTGTCCCCATGAAATTTACCATCTAGCTAAGACAAAGAGGCATTTGTGAAAAATGAAAGACAGAACAGAGTATTTAAATAAAGGGTAGACTGGGAAAATCATGGAAGGATGTGCGCACTTGTGTATGTTTGACATTCCTCTTTGGGTGTTTGTCTGTCAAATTATCCCTTGTTTGCCAAGGAGAAAAATGTGGGCGGGAAATGGTGCAGAACAGAATATCCATGCCTCACTCCTGACATTAGATTTGAATGATGTCAGCTAAAGCATTTATCCCCTGGGATCTGTGTATTGACAGAGCCATAATACCAGGTTTGTCTGAGGCAGAATTGAGGTTAAGTTTAGAAATGGTTATTTTTCTCTCTAAACAGTGGTATGAAGAACAACAGGCCTCTCCCATGGAAGCCATGGACTCAAACCAGCATTTGTTGGTCCCTCTATGCAGCAGCCAGGCATCTTTAAGCAAGGTTAATTTAAATGAGAATTGTTTCAAGATGTCAGGAAATCAGAAGCCATGGTGAAACACTTGTGCATTATGCTACTTCAAGGGGACAAAGGTGACTCCCCAAACACTGGCAGGACAGTCACGCAGAAGTGACCACAACCTATGGACCTTGAATTAAGGGAATGGGTTTTCCTGAGAAATTCCTGTTGAAATAGAGCCTGGAAAATCAACTGCCTGACCTCACGCTCATCGCTAACTCACTGGATGAATTAGCCTAACAAGCAGCCAGAGGACATAAAAGACCTCCAGTCCTTCCATGTGGGTCAGAGACAACAAGCAGACGGAAGAGGGAGGAAATAATTTGGAGTGAAGAGACCCTCTCTAGCACACAAACAGTACAGTGATTTTCAAAGTGATAGACCCCTCACCCAATTCAGAGGACACAGGAAGGTTTTCCCAGGAGTGCAAGGCAAGAATAGCTTCAATAAAGTTCTAGCTTCTGGACTCGCACTTATAGTATTTCCCAAAATGTATCTGCCTGCCAATATGCCTTTGCTTGAAGCTACATCTTTCCGACTCTCCCCTTCCACAGTGCCTTTCAGCACCTTTATGAAAAGACATAATAGCTCAGCCACCTGGATACAAAGGTGTATGCACCTCTTAACCCAGTAGATGTGTTAACCTGAGGCATGAGAGCTTTTAAAATGACAAAGGGAGGATTTGAAACAATGTCTTTTATCAGAGTATACAATGTCTTCCTTCCATAATGACTGTGAACTAACAAATTTGCAGTGGTGACTCAAACCAGGAGAAAAATGTGTTAACATTTAAAGCAATTCCCTACACAGTATAACTATTTGGATGGATTTAAAGATTTCTCAGTGCCAAGACTTGGCCCCAGACCAATGAAACTAGACTCCCTAGAGGTCAGCTCTGTACATCAGCTATTTTAAATCTCCCTAGGTAAGTGAAATATGCAATCAGGAGTGAAAACCTTTGAAGAATAGAGACCACTCTTCCTAGGAAATAAATACAGTAAAATTTTTGTGTGTGCCAGTTTAAGAAAAAACTTACAGATGATCAAGAACATCTAAGTCTATAGCTATGTCATCTTGGGATAGTAAATTCTATAGGATTCCTACGGATGAAACATGACAAAAATATGGAAGTACCCAGTTCAAGGAAAAAAGACTATGCAACTCAACAAAAAATTTCTGAAGAAGTAAAGTGCTAGTTTCAGGAGT
This sequence comes from Ochotona princeps, assembly GCF_030435755.1. NCBI lineage: Eukaryota > Metazoa > Chordata > Mammalia > Lagomorpha > Ochotonidae > Ochotona > Ochotona princeps. Next base: position 4,820,136 of record NC_080838.1, read on the forward strand.
CTCGGAGCCCCAGAGACCAAGATGCTCAGAAACCACTGGAGGAAGTTTAGTTCAAGTCCAAGATTCCCAGGGAGGCCACTGGAAATCAACATTGTAGGAGCAAAGGAAAACAGACCAAACCCCACAGAGCTGAGACTCAGCCTTGAGTCAGTGTAGGTAGTCACTGACTAGACTGAGAGTATTCAGACACCCTGGCAGACACCCTGCAAGAGCTCCAGAAAGAAACATCATCTAGAAACTCCATACTCCCTCACACACAAGGTCTCCCATTCGTTCAAAAATTGCCAGGCATATTACCCAAACTAGGGAGAGGATGAATGCATGGGTCAGTGATTGCAAAAGTGGGGAGGAATACGTCAAGTTGGAGCACTCCAGACTTTCAGAGTCATAGAACTATTTTGTTTGGCAACATGATAGTGGACATCTGACAGTATGCGTGTACTCATGTACTCATGTACTCATGCTCACAGCATGAGTAATACCAGTAGTGAACTGCACCATCACCAATGGATTGAAAGTAATAATGCTGTGTCAATAAATGCACCAGCGGTAACAAATGGAAGGTTCAGTGCAGGCTGCTGGCAGAAGGGAGACTGCGTGTATGGGAATAAGGAGAATATGAACACAGGGCACTTCACTATTGAATTTGGAACACATCTAAAATTTCTCTAAAATTAAGTATCCCTTTTCAATTGGCAAGCATAGCACAAATTAGGGCCAATAAAAAAACACATTTATTTGTATCTTGACAATAGGATGCTGGACTTTCTGCCATTGTCCATGCCCATAATGTCAGGATGCACTTAAATAGCAAAATGATGGAATTTGGATTGATTGTGAAGGACTATACTATTGTATTGACATCGGGGAAATGCGGCAGGTGCAGGAATTTAGGGAGGGGTGGAGAGAAATCCCGGATCCTATGAACCTGTATCATGGATGAATAAAATAAAATTTTTAAACATTCATTTTTAAACATTAATGTTGTGGTGTTTGAAGGAGGCCACCACTTGCAATCCTGGTTTCCAATACTGGAACACTGATGTGTTCACTGATGTGAATCCTGGCTGCGCTACTTTTAATCCATCTTCTTTCTAATATGCCTGGGAAAGTTAGGGTTAGAGCTAGCATTAGGGTTAGGGTTAGGAATAGGGTTAGGGTTAGGTTTAGGGTAAGGGTTAGCGTAAAGGTTATGGTTATGGTTAGGGTTAGTATTAAGGTTAGGCCCAGGGTTAGTATTAGGCTTAGTCTTAGGCTTAGGGTATACAATAGGGTCGTGATTAGGTTTGGTTTAGGGTTACAGTTACTGTTAGGGAGAGTGTAAGGGTTAGGACTAAGCTTAGTGTTCAGTTTAGGGTTTCGTTTAGGCATAAGCTAGGACTAGGGTTAAGGTTAGGCCTAGGGATAGGCTTAGGGTTAGCATTAGATTTAGTGTTAGAGTTAGTCTTAATGCTAAGTTTATTGTTAGAGTTGGGCTTAGGATTGGTCTTAGGGTTACAGTTAGAGTTAGGCTTAGGTTTAGGGTTATGGTTTGGCCTAATTAGGGTTTTGTTAGGGTTAGGTTTGTTGTTAGTGTTATTATTAGTGTTAGGTTTAGGCTTAGGATTAATTTTATGGTTTGGCTTTGTGTTAGGGTTAGGGTTAATGTTAGGCTAAGGGTTAGGGTTAGGGTTGTGGCTAGGCATAGAGTTATATCTATGGCTTGTTCTAAAGTTTGGGCCAGTTTAGGGTCAGGGCTAGAACTAGCATAGGGTTAGGGTTAGGATTAAAGTTAGGACTAAGGTCTGGCTAGATTTAGTATTAATGCTAGCATTATGTTTAGTCTTAGGGTTATGTTATGGTTGCATTTGTGTTAGAGTTATGGTTATGTTTATGGTTCGGTTTAGTGTGAGGTTTAGTGTTAGGATTAGTGTTAGGGCTAGGGTTAGGGTTGTGGCTAAGCTTAGGTTTATGTCGATAAACCTAAGGTTTATTGTTTGTGTTAGGTATAGTGTTTCCTTTTTGGCTAGGGTTTGGTTTAGTGTTAGAGTTAGGACTAGGATCAGGTTTAAGGTTAGTGTAAGGGAGTGTTAAGTTTAAGGTTAACAAAAGGGCTAGGTCTATGGTTAGTTTTAATGTTACGTTTAGTGTTAGTGCTAGGGTTAGGGCTAGGATCACTGGTAAGGTTAGGGTGAGTTCTAATGTTGGGGTTAGGTTTATGGTTAGAGTAAGTGCTAGAGTTAGGTTTAGTTTTTGGGTTAGGGGTAGGGTTGGGGTTAAAGTTATGGTTATGTGTACGTTTAGTGTTAGTGTTAAATAGGTTTAATATTAGGCTTAGGGTTATGTTTAAGGCTTTGGCTAGGGCTAGGTCTAGTGTAAATTTTAGGGTTATGGTTAGGGCTAGATCTAGGGTCATGGTTAAGATTAGAGAGAAGTCTAGGGTTAGGTTTAGGGTTAGGGTTAGGGTTATGATTGGGGCTTTGTGTAAGTTAAGAGTGAGGATTACTGTTAGGTCTAGGGTCAGGGTTATGATTGGGGCTTTGTGTAAGTTAAGAGTGAGGATTACTGTTAGGTCTAGGGTCACAATTAGGTTTAGTGTTAGGCATAGGGCTAGAGTTATGTTTTGTGTTAGGGCTAGGGCTAGGGCTAGGGTTAGGGTTAGGATCAGGGTTATGTTTAATACTAGGCTTAGTTTTATGTCTTAAAGCTTGGGCAAGTGATAGGGTTAGTGTTAGGTTTAGGCTTAGGGTTAGGACTCTGGCTAGGGTTGTTGTTAGGATTACTGTTAGATCTAGTGTCTGTGTTAGGTTTAATATTAGGGCTAGGGTTATGGTTAGGTTATGTTTACCTTAGAGTCACATCAGGGTTAAGGTTAGCATTGGTTTAGGGTTAGGGTTCTGGTTAGGGCTAGTGTTAGGGCTAGGGTTAGAGTTAATGTAAGGTTAGGGTTAGTGCTAAGGCTAGGGTTAGCATTAGTGTTAGGTTTAGAGTTAGTGCTGGGATTAGGTTTAAGGTTGAGTTAGTTTTAGTGTAGGAATTGGGCTTGGGTTAGGGCTAAGGTCATGAGTAATGTTAAAGTTAGATTATGGAAATGACTAGTATTTTGGTTTGATTTAGGATTAAGGCTAGGTCAGGGTTCAGATTAGTGTTAGGTCTAGTATTAGGGTTAGGTTTCAGGCTAGGCTTTTTTCTATTTCTAAGGTTTGGACTAAGTCTAGGGTAGTGTTAGGGTTAAGGTTAGGGTTAGGGCTTTTGTTAGGTTTAGCGTTAGGCTAAGGGTCGGGTAAGGGTTAGGGCTAATGTTAGATTTATGGTTACATTAGGGTTATATTTAGGGTTACTTTTCGGGTTAGGGTTTGTGTTAAGGTTAGGGCTAGTGTTAGATTTAGTGTTAAGTTTAGGTTTAGTCTTAGGTTTTGTTTTATGGTTATCATTATATTTAGAGTTCTGGCTAGAGCTAGGATTAGGGTTGGGGTTAGGCTTCGTGTTAGGGTTAGTGCTAGGGTTAGATTTGTCACTAGGCCTAGGATTATGTTTAGGGTTAGTTTGGGGGCTATGGTCAAGTTAAAGTTTCAGGTTAGGTCTATGTTTAGGGTTAAGGCTAGGTTTAAGGCTAGGCTATGGGTTATTTCTAAGGCTTGGTCTATGACTAGGGTATGTTAGGGTTAGGCTAGGGTTAGGGTTAAGGTTAGAATTAGGGTTAGTTCTAGTGTCTGGGTTAGGTTTAGTGTTATGGCTAGTGTTAGGGTTACAGATAGGGTTACATTTAAGTTAGAGCTAGTGTTAGGGCAATGGTTAGTGTTATGTTTATGGCTTGGTTTAGTGTCACTGCCCAGTTTGAGGTTAGGGTTAGTGTTAGTATTAAGGCTAGGGTTAGGGTTATGGCTAGGGTTAGGGTTTCATGTTAGTGTTAGTTTTAGGGCTAAGTTTAGGGATAAAGTTAGCATGTGGCTAGGTTTTGGCTTATGTCTTCGGCTTCAGCTGGGGCTAGAGTTAGGATTAGGGTTAGAGTTAGTGTTAGGTTTAGGAATTGGGTCAGGTTTAGTGTTAGGGTTAGCATTAGTGCTAGGGCTAGGATTAGGTTAGGACTAGGGTTAAGGTTAGGACTATGTTTAGGTTTAGCGTTATGGCTAGGGTCAGGGTTATGTTTAATCTAAGGTCTATGGTTAGACTTTGGGTTAGTTTTAAAGCTAGGCTTAGTGGCATGTCTAAGGATAGGACTAGGGCTAGCGTTAGTGTTAGGTTTAGTGTTAGGGTTATGGTTTGGCTATAGTTAGGGTTAGGATTAGGGTTCGGACTATTGTCTGGGTTAGATTAAGTGTTAGGGCTAGGGTTCATGTTAGGTTTAGGGTTGCATTAGGTTTATGATAGGGTCAATGTTATTGCTAGGTTTAGTGTCAGGATTAGTGTTAGGGCTAGGGATAGGTTTAGGGTCAAGGTTGTGGTTATGTCTTAGGCTTATGTCTACAGCTTGGCTAGGGTAATGGCTAGTGTCTGGGATATGCTTAGTGCTAGGGCTATGATTAGGGTTAGTGTTGTGGTAAGATTAGAGTTATGGTTATGGTTAGGGTTAGTTCTAGGGTTAAGTTTAGTATTAAAATTTGTGTTAGGACTAGGGATATGGTTAGAGTTAGGGCTAGATTCAGGGTAATGTTAAGTTTAGGTCAAGGGTTAGGGTTAGGATTAGGATTAGGATTAGGTTTAGGTTCATTGCTAGGCTTAGGGTTATTTCTTTTTTCAAAAAATATTTTTATTTTGAATTTTGAATTATGTGGTACAGTTTTGTGTAGGCTGGGATTCCCCCCCTCAAACATGCACCCCTGTCATATTTCCCATTTTATTACAATTGTGTAGTCCTTCATAAGGAATCATAATTCTATCAGTTTTTATTTGAATGTACCCCAACATTGTTGGTACAGACAATGTCAGACAGTGCAGCATCCCATTGTCTACACATGTCCAACAGTTTCATTAGGAATCCTTCTTTCATCTGGATGCAGGGATGCATGTACCATTGTACCCCCACGTCTGTATATGATCGACCTCAGTACTCCATCACAATACATTTCCATAAGTGAGAAGCCATAAAACAAGATCAACAACTGGTATGAGTTAGAGCAGCCACAACAACAACAACAACAACAACAATAAATTATAGCACCTTGAAAAAATAACGCACCACTGAGTAAGCAACACATGAGTGACAAAAAGAAAACACAGAAATCTCTTGAGAAAAATGATGCCATCCTATAATTCATGAGCACTTGATGAATTAAAGAAAAGAGATTATTTTGGAGGAACCAAAATGAAATAAGAACATCAAAGCACATGGGATATAGCCAAAAAGCACACAATCAAAAAACAGTATGGTTGGGCTATTGGAGTTACACTTTCCATGTTGGCTTCCTTATATAAGAGAGAATACACGGTATTTGTTCTTTTGTGATTGACTCATTTCACTGAGCATAGTGGTCTCTAGGTGGGAAGACCTGGTTGTAAATAGAATAATTTCATTCTTCTTGATAGCTGAATTCCATGGAGTAGCTGTACCACAGTTTCTTTAACCGCTCTTCTTTAGACGCACATCTGGATTGTTTCCTGGTCTTTGCTATTATAGATTGTGCGCTGTAAATATAGGATTAAAGATCCCCTTCTCACATACAGATTTCACCTCTATCGGATATGTTCCTAGGAGTGGGATAGCTGGGTTATATGGCTCATTTATTTGCAATTTTCCAATCACTCTCCATATTGATTTCCAACATGGCTGTACTAGCCTACACTCCCCACCAGCAGTGAAGGAGGGTGCCTTTCTCCCCACATCCATGCCAACAGGTGTTGTTCGTTGAGTTCTGAATGTAGGCCAGTATAGCTGGAATTAGGTGATACCTCAACGTGGTTTTCATTTGTCTGAGCATCTTTTCATATGTCTATTAGCCGTTTAAACCTGTTCTTTTGAGAAATGTTTGTTCATTTCTTTTGCCCATTTAGTTACAGAGTTTTGTTTTGTTTTGTTTTGTTTTGTTTTGTTTTGTTTTGCTGTCCCTGGGTTTCTAAAGCTCTTTGTAGGTGCTGGATATTAGTCCCCTATCACTTGTGTAGTATGCAAAAATTTTCTCCCCTTTTGTTGGTTGTTTCTTCACTGTGTTAATTGTTTCCTTTGCTGTACAGAAGCTTTTGAGTTTGATGGAGTCCCATCTGTTCATTTTGGCTTTGATTGCTTTTGCTTTTGGTGTCTTTTCTAAGAAGTCTTTTACTGTTCCTATATCTTGAAGAGTGCTTATGTTTTCCTTTAATAGTTTGATGGTTTCTGGGTGTAGATTTAGGTCCTTGATCCATTTAGAGCTAAGTTTCGTATAATGTGACATGTGTGGGTCTTGCTTCTTAATTTTGCAAGGTGCTATCCAGTTGTCCCAACAGCATTTGTTGAAGAGACAAGGCTTTTTGCCTGGGTTGTTTTCAGTTTTCTTGTCAAATATTAGTTGCCTATACATGTGTGTGCTCCCTTCTGATGTTTCTATTCTGTTACACTGATATTCTTCTTTGTTTCTGTACTAGACTGTTTTGATGACCAGTACCAGGCTGTTTTGATGACCACTGCCCTGTAGTATGTCTTGAGGTCTGGAATTGTGATTCCTCTAGCTTGATTTCAGTTTTTCAGGATAGCTTTGGCTATTCATGGTCTTTTGTGATTCCAGATGAACTTTTGTATCATCTTTCTATTTCTGAGATGAATGTTGTTGGGAGTTTGATTGGGATTGTATATTGCTTTTGGTAATATGGTCATTTTGATGATGTTGATTCTGCCAATCCAAGAACATGGTAAGGTTCTCCACTTTTCATGGTCTTGTTCTATTTCCTTTTAAAATGATTTATAGTTTTCATCATAGAGTTCTTCTACATATTTAGTTAGCTTAATTCCTAGGTATTTAAGATTCCTCTCCTCTATTTTAAAGGGGGCTGTATTTACAATTTCTTTCTCAGCCATGGAATTATTTGCGTACACTAATGCTACTGACTTGTGTTCATTAATTTTGAATCCTGCTACTCTGCCAAAGTCTCTTATGAGTTCCAATAGTCTCTTTTTCTCGAAGATTTATTTATTTATTACAAAGTCACAGAGAGGAGGAGCGACAGAGAGGAAGATCCAATAGTCTCTTGACTGAGTCTTTTGGTTCTCCTATGTAGAGAATCATGACATATACAAATAGCGATAATTTCAGTTCCTCATTTCCAATTTGGATTCCTTTAATTGCTTTTTCTTGCCTAACAGCTCTGGCAAGGACTTCCAATAGTATATTGAAGAGTAGTGGTGACAGTGGACACTCTTGTCTAGTTCCAGATTTTATTGGGAAGGCTTCCAATCTTTCTCCATTTAGCATGATGCTGGCATTGGGCTTTTCACAGACTGCTTTGATTGTGTTGTAGAATGTTCCTTCTATGCCTATCTTGCTTAGGGTTTTCAGCATGACATGGTGTTGGATTTTATGAAATGTCTTGTCTGCATATGATTTTTATTTTTCAATCTGTTGATGTTATGTATCACATTTATTGATTTGCAAATGTTGAACTATCGCTGCATGCCTGGGATGAATCCACCTGCTCTGGGTGAATGATCTGTCTGGTGTGTTGTTGGATTCTGTTGGCCAGTATTTTATTGAAGATCTCTGCATCTATGTTCATCAAGGATATTGGTCTGTAGTTCTCTTTTTCTGTTGTTTCTCTATCTGGCTGTGGTATTAAGGTGATATTAGTTTCATAGAAAGCGTTTGGAAAGATTGCCTCTCTTTCTATTCTTTTGAAAAAGTTGTCTAGGATTGGGATAATTTCCTCTTGAAACACTTGGTAAATTTCAGCAGTGAAACTCTCTGGTCCAGGACTTTTCTTGGTTGGGAGGGCTTTAATTACTGGTTCAATCTCCATGCATGTTATTGGGCTGTTTAGATTGTTAATTGCCTCTTGATTTCAATTTTGGTGGATTGTATGTGTTCAAAAATCTATCCTTCTCTCTAGGTCTTCTGATTTGTCGCATATAGTTGCTAGTAATAGTTCCTGATGATTCTTTGTATTTCTGAGGTAATGTTGTTATATCTCCTTTCTCATCTCTGATTCCATTGATGTGCATTTTCTTCCTTCTTTTTTTTTTGGATTAGTTGTTCTAGTGGGGAGTCTATTTTGTTGATTTTCTCAAATAATCAGCTCTTTGATTAATGGATCTTATGTAGAGTTCTCTTGGTCTCTTTTTGATTTATTTCCTCCCTTATTTTGATGATTTCTTTTTTCCTACTAATCTTGGGGTTGCTTTGTTTTTGCTTTTCTAGTTCCTTCAGCAGTTAAGGTTAGCTGATTTACTTTTCTAATTTCTTAATGTAAGCACTGATTGAAATAAGTTTTCCTCTTAACACTGCCTTGATTGTGTTCCATAAGTTTTTATATGCTGTGTTGATGCCTTCATTTGTGTCAAGCAATTTTTAAATTTCCCCTTTGATTTCCTCTCTAACCCATTGCTCATTTAGTAATATGTTATTCAGTCTCCATATATTTGCAAGTCTTCTGTGGTGTTTCAACTTCTTGGTCTCTAGCTTCACTCCTTGATGGTCCGAGGAGATGCATGGTATGATTTCAACTTTTTAAAATTTGCTGAGGCTTGTTTTTTAACCTATAACATGATCAACTCTGGAGAAAGTTCCATGTACTGGTGAAAAAGTGTATTCTCTATATGTAGGATTAAAGGTTCAATAGATGTCAACTAAGTCCATTTGCTCTAGAGTTTTTGGTGAATTCTGTTGTTTCTTTGCTGAGTTTCTGTTTTTTTAACAACCCATTTGCTAATGGGGTATTAAGGTCTCCTACTATGATCGTATTGGAGTCTATTTCTTCCTTTAAACATGTTAATATTTGTTTCACATAGCTAGATGCTTTGGCATTTGGCGCATAAAAATTTATCATGGTGATCTCTTCTTGCTGAATGCATCCTTTGATCATTATGTGGTATCCTTCTTCATCTCTTTTGATGCTCTTTATGTCAAAGTCTGTGTTATCTGATATAACATGGCTACACCTGCACGTCTTTCCTTTCCATTTACTTGGAATAACTTTTTCCATCTTTCACTTTCAATTTTCTCTGATGTTTATTGGTGAGATGTGTCTCCTGTAAGCAGCAGATAGCTATGTTTTGTTTTTTTAATCCAGTCTTCTAATCTATGGCATATAACTAATGAGTTTCAGCCATTTGCATTCAGAGTTATTATGGATAAGGGGCAGTTTGGTCCTGTCTTGTCAGGAGCCATGTACTATGGCCACACTGAAGCCATTTTGAATATAGACCTATGGGCCACTGGAAAACCCCTGGTTGGCTAGATGCTTGGGAAAGAGGTTATGAAACTAATAACACACTTAATTGCAATTGTTTCTAGCAACTGTTTCAGAATGTGATTTATGCTGTACCTGCCAACATATTGTTACTTGTTACCTATACTATTGTTGATATGGTGGCTGCTCAAAAACAATCTGTCTTCAGACCATGGCTTGTGTCCTGGTTTCTCCTTCCCACCCAAAGCCTCAGTTACTGAAGAATATAAAAATCCTCAATCGAAAATAATAAAGTGACAGCTTTATCAGACCTACTGTCTTGCTGTCCATTCTTTGTGTCTCTTGTCGCTTCATTCTCTCCTAGGTTGGTTGCAACCCCCGTTGACTGTCCTGCTGGACGGTACACTGTCTTTTTGGCAATATGTTGTTCTATGATTGAGTCTTCTGTTAGCCTTTTAGTGAGATGTCTTCCACATTTGCCTTTGTTTTTGGTGGTTGTTATTTCTTTTTTCTTTCATGGGAAGATCTTTGATTATCATTTGTAGGCCTGGTTTAGAGGAGACAAATTGTTGAAGTTTTTCTTTATTGTGGAAGAATTTTATTTCATTTTGAAAGACAAAGGAGAGCTTTGAAGGGAAGTAAATCTGGGCTGAAATCTTTTCTCTTTTAGAATCTGGAATATGTCACTCCATTCTCTTGTGGCCTGTAGTATTTCCTCTGAAACGTCAGATGTGAGTTTGATTGGATTTCCTCTATATGTTGTATGTCACTTGATTTTTTTTTCATGTGCACATTTAAGGATTTTTTTCTTTCTGTTCAACTGAAGAGAGCTTGATTATTATGTGTCGTGGTGAATTTCATTTTTGGTCAATTCTGTTGGGAGTTCTGTAGCCCTCCTGTATATTATTTTCTAAGACTTTGCTTAGATTAGGGAGTTTTACTTTACTATTTCATTGAAAACACCTTTAATCCCAACTTCTCTTTCTGCACCTTCTGGAACTCCCATAACTCTTATGTTGGACCTTTTAATAATATTTTGTAATTCTTGGATACTTTTTTTAGCTTGACCCAGCTCTGCTTCCAGCTTTTTGTTTGTTTGTCCCTGGTGACAGGAAATATCTTCTAAATCTGAAATTCTTTCTTCAACCAATTTGTTCTATTGCTGAGACTCTCCACTGTAGTTTTAATTTTCTCTATTATGTTCTTAATTTCTGATATATCAGCCTTGGTTTGACTTATTACTGCTATTTCATCTTTGGACTCTTGTTTGTGCTTCTCATTGTTGATCACCCCTTTATAACGTGTTTTCTGAGTTCTTTGTCCCCCATTTTCTCAATATCTTCCTCGGTTAACTGTGAGAGTTGGCAAAGCTTTTACTCCTTTCTTAGAGAGTCTTCAGTAACATTCATGGTGTTTTTGTCTTTTGTTTTACCTTTTGTAGTTGCCAATCTGGTTGACGAAATCATCTCTAAGGTGTATTACCTACAGGTCTACAAGTTGATTTTTTTTATGTTCAATTGGTGCTGTGGGTTTGGGAAACATAACTATCCTGAATAATTGCTTTGTTGGTGGCACTGATCTTGTCTCCCCCTTCTGGCTGATAAGTCTGAGTACCTCCTGGAGTTATTTTGGATGTAGTTGGTGGCATGCCTTGTTGGGGCTGTTTTTTCTGTGGAGCCTGTGCAGTGCTCTAAGACGGAGATGATTTTATTCTCGGGCAGCTCAACTGTCCTCCCTTCAGTGTAACAGTGGCTGGTCCCGTAACACTGATATCCGAGAGCTGCTGAATTAGCACATGTGCAGTTTACCACTCCTTAGGGATAGGTTTAGGTTTACAGCTATTGCTGGTTTAGTTTTAGATTTAGTGATAGGATTCGGGTTAGAGTTATGGTTAGGTTTACATTTAGGGCTTGGGCTAGACCTAGGTTTGCGGTAGGTCTAGGGTTAGGGTTAGGGTTAGGGTTAGAGTTATGTTTAGGTTTAGTTTAGCCTTAGGTTTTTGTCTACAACTTGGATTAGGGCTAGGGCTAAGTTTAGGTTTAGGTTTAGGGTTAAGGTTAGGGCTGAGGTTTGGGTTATGTTTAGGGTTAACTTTAGGATTATAGTTAGGGTTAGTGTTAGGTTTAGGCTACGGTTAGGATTTGGGTTAGGATTAAAATTACTGTTAGGGGTACATTTAGAGCTATGATTAGGGTTATGGATAGTAATAGTTCTAGGCTTGGTGTTAGGGTATGGTTATCATTAGGTTTGTGTTTAGGGCTAAGGTTAGAGTCAGTATTCATCAATGGCTATGGCTAGGTTTATGGTTAGAGCTAAGATAGGTTTAGGGTTAAGCCTTGGGCTAGGGCTCAGGTTAGGGTTATGATTATGTTTATTGCTAAGGTAAGGGTGAGTGTTTCCGCTATGCTTAGGGGTATGCCTAGGACTAGGACTAGGGCTAGAGTTAGGATCAGGGTTAGATTTAGGGCTAGAAGGTTAGAGCTAGGGCTAGAGCTAGAAGGTTAGGTTCAGGGTTAGGGCTAGGTTTAGAGCTAGATTTAGGCTTAGCTTTCTGATTACGGCTATGGCTAGTGTTAGTTTTACAGTTAAGACTAGGGTTAGGAATAGCGTTAGGGTTACATTTAGGGTTATGATTAGGCTTAGCTTTATGGTTAGGGTTAGGATTAGGATGAGGATTGGATTAATGTTTTGGTTACTATTACTGTTATGGTTAGGTCCAGGGTTAGAAATACTGCTAAGACTACCATTGGCCTTAAGGCTAGGATTAAAATTAGAGTTAGGACTAAGACTAGAATTAGAGTTAGGGCAAATTTAGGGTTAGTGCTAAGGTTGGACTCTTGTTTGGGGTAGGGTAGAATTAGTGTTAGGGTTAGATTTAAGGTTATTGTTAGTGCTAGGGTAGGGCTAGAATTAGGGGTAGGCCTTGGGCTAGAGCTAGAGTTAGTATTAGGGTTATGATAATTATTAGGGTTAGCATACTGCTAGTGTTAAGGTTATGGTGAGGGGAGGACTGAACCTATGGTTAGGGCTAGGTTTACGGTCAGGTCTAGGTTTAGGTTTAGGGTTAAGGTTAGGTGAAGGCCTTGTGTGAGGGTTATATTATGTTTAAGGTAGGGTTAGGGCTAGGATTAGGATTAGTGTTAGGTCTAGAACTAGGACTACAGTTAGAGGTAAGGTTATCCTCATGGTTAGGTCTAGGTTACGGTTAGTACTATGGCTAGGGCTGTGGCTAGGTCTAGGGCTAGGGATGGGGTTGAGTTTAGGGTTAGGTTTAGGGTTAGGGCTTCAGTTACATTTAGGGTTAGGCCTAAGATTAGGTTTAGGATTAGCCCTAGGGCTAGAGTGTAGAGCTAGATTAGGGTTAGTGTTAAATCTAGGGCTGGGGTACGCTTAGGGCTAGTGTTGGGGTTAGACCAATGGCTACGTTTTGTTCTAGGTTAGGGCGAGGGCTGGTTCTACATTTAGGGTTAGGGTTACTGTTATGGTTAGGACTAGAACTTTGCTAAGGCTAAGGTTAGATTAAGGCCCAGGATTAGGGTTAGGTCTAAGGCTAGTATTAGGTTTACATTTACGGTCAGGTTTGATGATAGGGCTCGGCCTAATTCTAAGGCTAGGGGTAGATACATGGCTAAATTTAGGTTACGGTTTTGGTTAGGGCTAATGCTGGGGCTAAGGTTAGAGTAAAGGTTAGGACTAGGGTTATGCTTATGTTTGGGGCCAGTACTAGGGCATGGGCATGGGCTAGGGTATGGTTAGGTTTATAGTTAAAGTTAACGTTAGGGCTAGCGTTTGGGCATGGGCTAGCTCTAAGGATAAAACTAGGGTTAGTTTTAGGTATAGGGCTAGAGTTAGTGTTAGGGTTAGCACTATGTGTAGGGATAGGTCTAGCGCAAGGTTTAGGGTTAGGGCGAGGGCATCAGTTTGGGATAGGGCTAGGGTTAGGTTTAAGAGTTATGTTTAGGGATAGGGTTATGGTTAGAGCTAAGGCTAGGGTTTGGGTTAGGGTTAGGGCTAGGGATAGTGTTCGGGTTAGGGTTAGGGTTAGAGCTAGAGTTAGCAGAGTTATGGCTATGGCTAGTGCCAGCACTAATGCTTGGGCTAGGGTTAGGGTTACATAGGGCTAGGATTAGGGTTATGGTTTGGATTATGGTTTGGGTTATGGTTAGGGCTAAGGCTAGGGTAAGTGGTAGGGTTAAGATTAGGGTTAGGATTAGGGTTATTTTTAGCTTTATGACTAGGACTAGGCTTAGTGGCAGTGCTAGGGCTAGGGTTAAGGTTTGGGCTAAAGTTAGGGTAAGGCCAAGAGCCTGGGCTTAGGTCTAAGGCTAGTGCTAGGCTTAGGTTTAGGGTTATGTATAGTGTTAGGATTTGTAGTAGACCTATGGATAGAGCTAAAGCTAGTCGTAGGACTAGGATTAGGTTACAGTTTCCGTTACTATTTTCCCTTTTTCATCTTTGATGCTATTGATTCTTGTTTTCTCCCGCTTTTTTTGTTGTTGTTATTTGGGTCCATGGAGTGTCTATTTTGTTTATTTTTTCATAGCACACTTTTTGATTCATTGATTTTGTGTATGGATTTTTTGGTCTCTATCTGGTTAGTTTCTTCCCTTCTTTTGATAATTTCAAGTTTGTGTTCTTTGGGGGAATGTTTTGTTGTTGATTTTCTAAATGCTTCATATGTATACTGAGCTCTAATGTCTGTTTTCACTCCTGCTACTTGACATGGGCTCCAATTGCAATAAATTTACCTCTCAAAACTGCCTTGGCGGTATCCCACAAATTTTGGTATGTTGTAGTTGAGTCAACAAGGGTTAGGTTGGTTTCAAGGAATTTTTTGATTGCTTCTTTAATTTCTTCTCTGACCCATTGCTCATTTGGTAGCATGTTGTTCATCTTCTCAGAGTTTACATATTCCCTGAGGTGTTTTGATTTGTTGATTTCCAGTTTCATTCCCTGAAGATCTGAAAAGATGCATGGCATGATTTCTATTTGTTGAAATCAGTAAGACTCGTTTTGTGCCCTATCATGTGGTCATCCCTGGAGAAAGTGCCATGTGCAGTTGAGAAAAAGTGTATATTCTGTGTCCGTGGGATGGAAAGTTTTATATACATCAATTAGGTACTTTTGTTCTATTGTCTGTGTGAGTTCTATTGTTTTTGTGTTGAGTTTCTGTTTTGTTGATCTATCTAGCGATGTTAATGGGATGTTAAAATCTGCTGCAATGAATGTGTTGGCATTAATGTCTCCTCTTAAGTCCATCAATAATTGTTTCATGTAGCTAGGTGCTCTCGTGTTTGGTGTGTGAACATTTATTATTGTTATTTCTTTACTTTCTTTTTCATTATGAAGTGTCCATTTTTATCTCTCCTGATATCTCTTATAGTGAAGTCTATGTCATATGAAATTAGAACAGCTACACCTGCTCTTTTTTCCTTTCCATTAGCATGAGATGCATTTTTCCATTCTCTCACTTTCAGCTTCATTTTATCTTTGTTGATTCAGTGTGTCTCCTGTAGGCACCAGATAGTTGGGTTTTGCTTTTTGATCCATTCTGCTAACCTATATATATTTTGATTGAGGAGTTTAGGCCATTGGTGTTCAGAGTTAGTATTGATAGGTTGAGATTTAGCCCTGTAATGAGTGTGTGTGTGTGTGTGTGTGTGTGCATGTGTGTGTGTTATGCTTAAGGTAAGGCTAGGGTTAGGGTTAGAATTAGGGTTAGGATTAGCACTATGCTTAGGATTAGGGCTACAGTAATGGTTAGGGTTAGAGTTACAGTTATGGTTTGGATTAGCATTAAATTAGGGTTAGGTTACATTTAGGAATAAAGCTAGGGTTATGAGTCGGCTTAATGCTAGTTTTAAGGACAGGGTTAAACAGTGTTAAGGTTGGGGATAGGGCTAGGTTTAGGGTGAGGCCGATGGTTGAGCATAGGTTTAGAGTTAGTGTTAGGTTTAGGGTTAAGCTTACAGTTAGGGCTAGGATTAGCATTAGGATTAGAGTTAGGTTAGGGTTAGGCTTAAGGTTAAAGTGAGGTTATGATTAGGGCTAGATTTAGGATTACTATTACAGTTATGTTTACAGTTAGGATTAGGGTTAGGGTTAGGAATTGGACTAGTGTTTGGTTTAGAAATGGTGTCAGGGTTAGGGTTAGGGTTAAGTCTAGGGTTAGGGTTAGAGGTTCTGTGAGGGATTAGTTTTAGAGTTAGTGTTAGAATTAGGGTTAGGTTAGGATTAGGCCTTTGGTTATGGTTAGGGCTACAGTTAGTGTTAGTGATAGTGTTAGGGTTAGGGTTAGACTTACACTTAGGCTTAGAGTAGTGTTGGTGTTTGGGTAATTGCTAGGGTTAGGGTTACAGTTAGGGCTAGGGTTGGTGTTTGGGTTAGAACATGGGTTAGGGTTACAGTTAGGGTTAGGACTAGGGTTAGGGTTAGTGCTAGGATTAATGTTAGGGTTAGGTCCAGTGTTAGGGTTAAAGTTAGGGTTATTTTTAGGGTTAGGGTATGTTTTAGGGCTAGGGTTAGGATGACTGTTAGTTTAGGATTAGGTTTAGGATTAGGCCTATGGTTGTGCTTAGGGTAACATTAGGTCTAGTGTTAATGACAGGGAAAGGGTTATGGTCAGGGTTACAGTTAGAGTTTGGATTCTCATTATGGTTAGTTTTAGGTTACAGTTAGTGTCAGGCCCAGGGTTAGATGTAATGTTAGGGTTAGGGTTAGGGTTTGGGTTAGGCTTCGTGTTAGGTTTAGGTTTAGGGTTAAGTTTGTGGTTTTGGATAGTGTTAGTGTTAAGGTTAAGTTTAGGGCTAGGCTTAGAGTTAGTATTAGACAAAATGTTAATATTAGTATTAGGTTTAGGGTTATCGTCAGGTTTGGGTTTATGGTTAGGTTTAGTGTTAGGCTTAGGCTTATAATAAGTTTAGGATTCGAGTTAGAGTTAGGGTGAAGCTTTAGCTTAGTGTTAGGTTACGTTTAGGATTTAGGGTTATGGTTATGCTTAGGGTTATGCTTAGGTTTATCATTATGATTAGAGTTAGAATTACAGTGTGGGTTAGGATTAGTTTTAGGCTTAATATTCGCATTGGTGTTAGGATTAAGTTTAGTGTTAAACTTTGGCTTTGGATTGGTGTTAGGGTTCAGACTTGGAATTACTCTTAGTTTTAGGGTTAGGGTTAGCATTAGTTTTAGCACTAGTATTAGGGTTATGGTTAAGCTTATGATTAGGGTTAGACTTAGGGTTTGGGTTAGCCTAAGGGTTAGGGTTAATGTTAGGTTTAAGTTTAGGATTAGGTTTCTGGTTAGGTTTACACTGAGGATTAGTGTTAGGGTTAGTTAGTGTTAGCATTTGGGTTATCCTTAGGGTTAGTGTTAGTGTTAGGGTTAGAGTTAGGATTAGGGTTAGGTTTACGATTACACTTAGAGTTGGGGTTAGGCTTAGGATTAGTGTTAGGGTTAGGATAAGGACTAGTCTTAGGTTTTAGGGTTCAGGTTATGTTTAGGCTTGGTTTAGTGTTAGGGTTAGCATTAGGCTTAGGGTTAGGGTTAGGAGTAGAGTTTTGGTTAGGGTTAGGCTTAGTCATATGCTTAAGTTTAGGCTAAGGGTTAATGTTAGGGTTTAAGTTTGGTGTTAGTCTTAGAGTAAGGGATCGGGTTAGGGGTAGCATTAGTGTTTTTTCAGAGTTAGAGTTAGGCTTAAGCTTAGGTTCTGGCTTAAGGTTGATATTAGGATTATTACTTGGATTACGGTTGGGGCTTGTGTTAGGGTTATGCTTAGGGTTAGGGATAGGTTTATGCTTACGGGGGCTTGGGATTAGCGTTATGGTTCATGTTAAGGTTAGAATTTGATTTAGGGTTATGGTTAGGTTTAAGATTATGCTTATTGTTAGGGTTAGGTTTATATTTGTTGTTAGGTTTAGGGTTAGGATTAGTATTAGGGCTTATGTTAGGTGTAGGGTTAGGCTGATAGATAGGTTAAGATTAGAGTTTTGGTTAGGGCTAAGGTCAGGGTTAGGGCTAAGGACAGGGTTAAGGTTAGGCTTAGGATTAGGGTTACATGGTTAAGGTTAGGCTTACCTTAAGTTTAGTCCAGGGTTAGGGTTATTTTTAAAGTTATAGTTAGGGCTAGGCTTAGGGTCAGGCTTAGTTTTTCACTTAGGGTTAGATTAGGCTTAGGCTTAAGTTTATGGTTAGGTTTAGTGTTAAATTTAGGGTTAGGCTTAGCCTTAGGTTTAGAGTTAGGCTTTGGGTTAGAGTTCGTTTAAGAATTTGGGTTAGGTTTAGAGTTCAGAATGGGGTTAAATTTGGGTTAGCATTAGGATTATGGTTACTGTCAGGGTTAGGGTTTTGCTTCAGTTTAGGGCTAGGACTAGTATTTGGGTTAGTATTAGGATTAAGCTTAGGTTTGGCTTAAGCTTAGGTTTAGGCTTAGGGTTAAGGTTAAGGTTCTGCTTAGGGTTAGGTTTTGACTTAGCATTTTGGTTAGTAGGTTTAGGGTTTGGGTTAGGCTTGTTGTTAGGGTTAGGGTTATACCAATGGTTAGGGTTTGGCGTAGTGTTAGCTTTAGGTCTAGGGTTATCTTTAGGGTTGTGGTTAGGCTTAGTGTTAATGGTAATGTTAGGGTAAAGGTTAGGCTTAGGCTTATGTGTAGGTTTAGGGCTAGGGTTAGGTTATGACTTAGTTTAGAGTTAGAGTTAGTGTTTGGGGTAAATTTAGGGTTAGGTTTGGCTTAGGGTTAGCGTTTGGGTTAGGGTTATGATTGAGTTTTCGGTTAGGGTTAGGATTAGGTTTAGAGTTAGGGTTAGGCTTGGGGCTAGGGTTAGGTCAGTCTTTGTGTTATTGTTAGGGTTAGTGTTAAGGAGCAAAAGCCTCGCCCACCCTAAGAGTTTACTGAGGAAGACATCGAGAAAATGGGGGACACAGAATTCAGAAAACTCATTATAAAGCTTATCATCAACAATGAGAAGCACAATACAAGAGTTCAAAGAATTTAAGGAATATGTTACACAAGTAATAGCAGCAATGAATCAAATCAAGACTGATATATCAGAAATTAAGAACACAGTAGAGCAAATTTAAAGTACAGTGGAGAGTCTCAACAACAGAATGAATGAGGCAGAAGAAAGAATTTCAGAATTGGAAGATATTTTCTGTCATCATTAAGAAACAAACAAAAAGCAGGAAGCAGGGCTGGGTCAAGCTAAAAAAATGTATTCAAGAATTATAAGGTATTTTTTCATTTTTGACCCCAAAATTCTATTTAGTAGTATACAAGAAGAATTGAGGAGAAAGACACAAACTAACATCAATGTTTGTAACAGCATTTTTTTTTAAAGATTTATTCATTTTATTACAGCCAGATATACACAGAGGAGAGACAGAGAGGAAGATCTTCCGTCCAATGATTCACTCCCCAAGTGAGCCGCAACGGGCCGGTGCGCGCCGATCCGAAGCCGGGAACCTGGAACCTCTTCCGGGTCTCCCACGCAGGTGCAGTGTCCCAATGCATTGGGCCGTCCTCAACTGCTTTCCCAGGCCACAAGCAGGGAGCTGGATGGGAAGTGGAGCTGCCGGGATTAGAACCGGCGCCCATATGGGATCCCGGGGCTTTCAAGGAGAGGACTCTAGCCGCTAGGCCACGCCGCCGGGCCCTGTAACAGCATTTTTTCAGAACATCCAAAAGGTAGAAATAACCTACATGGCCACCAACAGAAAAATGAACAAACAAAATGTGGCTTCTACGTGAAATTCAGCACTACTTAACCTTAAAAAAAGAATGAAATTCTGATATGGCACAGTATTGAGAAATCTTGAGGAAGTGAAATTCTACAGATATGATAGGACAAATATTATAGTTGTCACTTGGTTTCCTAGATCTCTGCAAACATGCACAAATTCACAGATGTTCAATACCTGAGTGAAATGGTATATGTAGTTGGATTATTCCCCATGTACCTCTTTCTGTACCTATGCGTGTTCAGTATAGATGCAGATTTTATATATACATATATATATATGTTTATATATATATATTGCATTTCATTTTATAATAACGTGTCATAGGCTCTGATGTTCCCCTATCCTCTCCCGGTGCCCTCCCCCCATGGTGGATTGCTCGACCTTATTGCAGTATTACAGTTCAATTCCAGTCTTGTTTCTTTCATTGCAAGCATGCGTCATGCATAAAGTCCAGTATCTTATTGCCCACCTGAATTCAACAGTTTCTTGGGGAGACTTTCTCTGGTCTGAAGATATAGCTGGCAGAATATCGTCCCAACCAATTAAAAGCCATAACACAATATCAACAACAATTTCCAACATTATGGGGTTAATTAACATTGTATTGAGTGACTGATATGTTAGACAATGCGAGTTCTTAACCACATCCTGAGACTACTTCATTAACATTTCAATTACAGTTTGTATACAACTGACTTCTGTCTACCTTAAATTGGCTATAGGATACCATTCAGCTGTCTCATGTCTATTTTCATTTTAGTATTTAGCAGTTTATTGTGTTGAAGCATAATTTTTACTGAACTTGGCAGATTTTGGGATAGTCTAGACTGGCTTATACCTTTAGCAAGGCATGTGACACCTGTTGAGGCATAGAACACTGTTGGGAGGGGTGCGCAGAGAAATCCTCCATACCCTAGTTAGGAATAGTTTATTTTCGTGTCCTACCTCATAAGGTATGTATGAATCCCCACTGATCGTTTCTTGTCTAGTTCTAAGCTTTTCTTGTTCTTCTCTATTTTAATTTTTTGTTGTTTGTTTTGTTTTGTTTTGGGGGGGACTCCAGGGTGACCCTGATGGTCACTGCAAGACAGGGTAGGGGTCCAGTATTGGGACTAAGTAAGGACCAGAGAAAGCTCCTCTCCCTGGTGTTGTAGGAAGTTTGTTGTTCTTCTCTTTCTGTAGACTGCTCAGGGCTCCTGGCTGTTGTTCCGGTGACACTGGGCTCTGCGAAGAGGGATTTGGACTTCTTCTATCCCATGTGGGAGATTGAAATGGGAATGGATGCCTTAGTCTCTGAAGGCACCCTAATTCCCCGTGGTCTCCTTGGCGGTTGGGATGTAGTTCTTGGTGCACATACTGATAGTCTTTGGTGAGGATCCAGGAGTCTCCAGAGTTGGGATACAAGTCTCCTCTTGTCCACCTGCTCGACTCTGGGATCCCCCCTGCTGTGCATATGACCTCCTGTTAAGAGGTTGTCAGGATCACTTTTGATATCCCCCATATGCCTTTGTGGTTTTGCTATTAGCTAATGCTGATTCGAGTCTGTTGTCCATAAGTCACCTGTTATGTTTTTGATAGGTTGTGCTTTACATCAGCCTCACACATTCTAGGGAGGTGGAAAATTTCTCTGCTCTCCTTCCCCATTACTGAGAAGCATGGGAGCTTTTTTTCCCCTTTTTAAAAATTAATTACGTTGCACTATGTGATACATTTTTATATGCATTGGGATTCCCCCACCCCTCCCCAAACCCTCCCCCCATGGTGAATTGCTCCACCTTGTTGCATTACCGTAGTTCAAATTCAGTTGAGATTCTTTCATTGGAGGTATTTACCAAGCATAAAGTCCAGCATCCAATTTTCCTGATAAGTTCAATGGTTTCTTGGTAAGACCAACTCTGGTCTGAAGGCAGAGCTGGCAGAGCATCATCCCAATCAGTTAAAAACCCCAACATAATATTTACAACAATTTACAACATTATGGCATTAATTGACATGGTATTGATTAACAATATGTTAATAGGAAAATGCAGGTTCTCAACCACAACCTGTGGCTTCTTCATAGGCATTTCAATTTTGGTTTATATTCAACCACGTTCTATACACCTTAAAATGGCTAGATTGCTATTCAGCTGTCTCATGTCTATTTTAATTTTAGTATTTAGCAGTTTATATCATTGAAGCCTGATTTCGCTGAACCTGGCTGTTTTTTGGGTAGTCTAACTCTATAATTCTAACAGGACATATGTCAACAGTTTAGGTGAATATTTTTAGGAGGGGTGTGCAGAGAAATCTTCAATTCCCCAGTGAGTAGTATTAATCTTTGTGTCCCACCCAGTGAGTTATAAGTGCATCCCTGTTGACCGTTTCCAGTCTGTTTCTAAGCTTTCCTTGTTCTCTGTCTATCTATTCTAGTTTTGTTTGTTTGTTTGTTTGTTTGCTTGTTTGTTCTGAGGGGTTTCTGGAGCGATCCTGATGGTCATTACGAGAAAGGGTGGTGACCCAAAGTTGGGAGCAGGAAAGGGCCAGAGAAAGCATAGGATCTTAAAAGTGCATTAGGTTTTACAGTTCTTTGATGTAGATCGTGAGCAGTCTGCCTCACATTGATTGTTGGTTCAATGATTACATCACATTATGTTGTTGCATGAGATACAGGATGTTAGAGGTTGAAATAATATTACATCTTACAGGTACTATTTTTCAGATTGACAGCCTTTCATCTTAAATTAAGGCAAACATGTGGTATCTAACCTTTTGGGATTGACTCATTTCCCTTCGTAGAATGGCTTCAGTTGGGCCTATTTGACCACAAAAAACAGCATTTCATTCTGTTTTTTTTTTTTTTTTTTTTTTTTTTTTTTAATAGCTGAGTAGTATTCCATGGAGTAGATGAACCATAGCTTTCTTATCCAGTCTTCTGTTGATGGGCATTTCAGCTGCTTCCAAGTTTTTGCAATTATTGATTGTGCTGCTATGAACATAGGGGTGCATGTTGGTTTCTCATAAAACAAGTGTTTTGGATATATTCCTAGCAGTGCTATTGCTGGATCATGTGGTATGCAGATTTTCAGTTGTTTGAGTGTTCTCTATACTGATTTCCACAGAGATTGCACCAACCTGCAGCCCCACCAGCAGTGGAGAAGGGTTCCCTTTTCCCTGCATCCTCGCCAGCAAGTGTTATTGGTGGTTTTGTGAATGTGAGCCATTCTTACTGGGATTAGGTGGTAGCTCATTGATGTCTTAATTTGGATTTCCCTTATTACCAGAGAGCTTGAGCATTTTTTCATATGTTTGTTTGCCATTAGGATTTGTTTCTTTGTGAAGTGTCTGCCCATTTCCCATGCCCATTTCTTGAGTGGCCTGTTTATTTTGTTGTTTTGGTTATTCTGGAGAGCTCTGTATATTCTGGAGATTAGGCCTCTATTTCCTATGTAGTGTGCAAAGATCTGCTCCCATTCTGTGGGTTGCTTTTTTACTTTGTTGATTGTTTCCCTTGCTGTACAGAAGCTTCTTAGTTTGATGTAGTATCATTTGTTTATTTTGGTCTTGATTGCTATTTCCTTTGTTTTTTTTTTAGGAAGTCAGGGCCTACACCTCAATCTTGCAGGGTGTTTCCAAAATTTTTGTCCAAAAGTTTGAAAGTTTCTGGATGTAGATTTAGGTCTTTTATCCATTTAGATTTGATCTTAGTGTATGGTGAGAAATGTGAGTCTATCTTCTGGTTTCTGCAGCCTATTAGCCAGTTGTCCCAACAGCATTTATTGAAGAGACCTTCCAATTTGTATGGGTTGTCATCTGTTTTTTTTTGTCAAAGATTATTTGGCTGTATCTGCGTGGGTTTCAATCTGTTGTTTCTATTCTGCTCCATTGGTCCTCCTCTCTATCTCTATGCTGTTTTAATAACCACCGCCCTATACTATTTCCAGAGGTCCAGAACTGAGATTCCCCCATATTAACTTTCTATTCTTCAGAATGGTTCTAGCTATTCGTGGTTTTTTTGTGTTTGCAGATGAGCCCTTGTATTATTTTTTCCAGTTCCATGAAGAATGTTTTGGGTGCTTTGATTGGGATTGCGTTGAATGTGTATATTGCTTTTGGCAGTATGGACATCTTGACGATATTGATTTTTCCTATCCAGGAGCATGGGATGTTTCTCCATTTTTTAAAGTCTTATTCAATTTCTTTTTGAGTTCTTTGTAGTTTTCTTTAAAGAGGTCTCCTACATTTGTGGTTAGGTTTATTCCTAGATACATAATTTTCTTCCCTGTTATTTTGAATGGCATTCTGCTGGTTAGATTTTTTTTCCATCTTGGGGCTGTTTGCATACACTATGGCTGTTGTTTTTTGTTCATTGATTTTGTACCCTGCCACTCTACCAAACTCCCATATTAGTTCTATCAGTCTCTGTATTGAGTCTCTTGGTTCTTCTATTTGTAGGATCATGTAATCTGCGAATAGTGAAAGCTTGACTTCTTCATTTCCCATCTGAATTCCTTTAATTTCTTTGTCTTGTCTTATGGCCTCTGCGAGTACTATGTTGAACAGCAGTGGTGACAGTGAACATCCTTGTCTTGTTCCAGATCTCAGTGGAAATGGTTGTAGTTTTTCTCCATTCAGTATAATGCTGGCGTTGGGTTTTTCGTATATTGCTTTGATTATGTTGTGGATTGTTCCTTCTATGCCTACCTTGGTTAGGGTTTTTAGCATAAAGTGGTGTTGATTTGACAAAAGCTTTTTCTGCATCTATTGATACTATTATGTGAGTTTTGTTCTTCAGTTTTTGGATGCATTGTATTACATTTGTGGATTTAAAAACATTGAACCATCCCTGCATTCCAGGGATGAATCCTACGTGGTCCGGATGAATGATCTGTCTGATGTTTTTTTGAATTCTATTGGCTAGGATTTTCTTAAGAATCTTAGCATCAATGTTCATCAGGGAAATCAGTCTGTAGTTTTCCTTCTCTGTTAATTCTCTATCCGGTTTTGGGATTAAGTTGATGTTGGCTTCAAAGGATGAATTTGGAAGGGTTGCTTCCTTTTCTATATTTTTGAAGAGTTTGTAGAGGATTGGGGTTAGCTCTGCTTGGGATGTTTTGTAGAATTCGGGAGTGAAACCGTCTGGACCTGGGCTTTTCTTCGTTGGGAAATCTTAAATCACTAAATCAATCTCTGCCTTGGTTATGGGTTTGTTCAGGTGTTCTGTTGCCTCTGGGCTAAGGTTTGGTAAGTGGTGGGAGTCTAAGAACCTTTCCACTTCCTGATGACCTTCTGATTTGTTGGAGTGTAGTTGTTTGTAGTAGTTTCTGATTATTTTCTTAATGGTTGTGGTGTCAGTTGTTATGTTGTCTTTTTCATCCTTGATGCTATTAATTCTTATTTTCTCTCATTTTTTCTTGGTCAAATGGGCCAGTGGGCTGTCTATTTTGTTTATCTTCTCATAGAATCAGCTTTTTGATTCGTTGATTTTGCGTATAGTTTTTTTGATTTCTATTTGGTTTATCTCTTCCCTTGTTTTGATGAATGCTCGTTTCCTTTTGTTTGTCGGGTCATTTTGTTGCTGTTTAATTTCTGGAGGTGTGTGTTTAATTATTATCATTGGTATCTTTCTTGGGCTTTGACATAGGCACTGATTGCTATGAACTTACCATGCAACACTGCTTTGGCTGTGTCCCACAAGTTTTGGGATGTTGTATTTGAGTTTTCGCTGGTTTCCATAATTTTTTTTTATCTCGTTCTTTGTTTCTTCTCTGACCCACTGTTCATTTAATAGCATATTGCTCAGCCTCCAGGTGTTTACATACTCTTGGGGCAGTTTGATTTATTGATTTCCACTTTAACTCCTTTGTGGTCTGAGAAGGTGCATGGTATGATTCTGATTTTTTTGAAGTTAGTGAGGCTTCCTTTCTGCACTATCATGTGGTTAATTCTGAAGAAGGTGCCATGCACTGCTGAAAAAAAATGTACATTCTGTGTCCATGTTGTGGAGGGTTCTATAAATGTCTACCAAGTCCATTAGTTCAGTGGTCTGTGTGAGTTCTACTGTTTCTCAGTTAAGTTTCTGTTTCGTTGATCTGTCTATTGGTGTTAACGGCATGTTGAGGTCTCCCATGATTACTGTATGTGCATCTATATTCCCTCTTAAGTCCCTCAGAAATTGCTTTACGTATCTGGTTGCACTTCTGTTTGGTGCGTAGATGTTTACAATGGTAATCATTTCCTGCTGCAAGGTTCCCTTCAGCAATATGAAGTGTCCATCTCTGCCTCTTTTGATGTTTGTCACATTGAAGTCTAAGTCATCTGAGATTAGAACAGCTACTCCAGCCTTTTTTTTTCCCTCATCTATGGTGTGAAATATCTTTTTCCATCCCTTCACTTTCAGTTTCTTAGCATCTTTTTTGGCCAGATGTGTGTCTTGTAGGCAACTTATGGTTGGGTTCTGTTTGTTGATTCATTCTGTTAATTTGTGTCTTTTGATTGATGAATTTAGGCCATTTGTGTTCAGGGACAATAGTGAGTGGTTGTGATTTTGCGCTGCCATGAGCGTGTGTAAGCATGCAAGTGTGTATTTGCATCTATTAGAGTCTCTGATTGATTTTCCTCATATGGATTTCAGTGAAGAGGTCTTCCCATTTGCCATCTTTGATTTTGATTTTCATTTTTTCTTTCTGGGTTTAGCACCTTCCTAAGTAGATTTTGTAGAGCTGGTTTTGTGCTGGTGTATTCTTCGAGTTTCTCTTTACTGTGGAAGAATTTAATTTCATTCTCAAATAGAAATGAAAGATTCAGTGGGTATTTTATTCTTGGTTGGCAGGTGTTTTGTTTCAGGATTTGAAAGGGTTTATCCCATTCTCTCCTTGTTTGGAGTGTTTCTTCTGAGAGATGGGCCGTAATTCTGATTTGCCTTCCTCTGAAAGTAATCATATCCTTTCTTCTTACTTGTCTTAGTATAGTTTCCTTGTATTTGCTTGAGGGGAGCTTGAGGACCACATGTCTGGGTGAGGTTCTCTTTGGGTTGAATCTGTTGGGGGTTCTCTGTCCTTCCTGGATTTTTGCTGGATTTATATTTCCAGTGTTCTGGAAGTTTTCCTGTATTATCTCAATGAGCAACTGTTGCAAGCCTATCTCTTTTTCCACTTCTTCAGGAAGGCCCATTATTCTAATATTTGACATTTTGAGGTTGTCTTTCATTTCCTGTA
Source organism: Ochotona princeps (assembly GCF_030435755.1). Taxonomy (NCBI): domain Eukaryota; kingdom Metazoa; phylum Chordata; class Mammalia; order Lagomorpha; family Ochotonidae; genus Ochotona; species Ochotona princeps. The sequence goes on from NC_080838.1 coordinate 4,846,358, forward strand.
TGGACCTATTGGCTTTGTTCAGGTTTGTCTCCAAGGGTTTGATGATTGTCTTCCATTTCTGATATTCTGTCCTCTGTTGTATTCATTCTGTTGGTTAGGCTCTGAATTTTGTGCTCTAGATCAAGGATTCCCTTTTTGACTTGATTTATTTCTGCAATGACATGGTTTTTGTATTCCTCGGACTCTTCCCAATGCTTCTCGCTGTCTCTGATGAATTTCATCATTACTTTCTTAAATTCCTTATCTGGTAATTCCTCCACGTCTTCATCTCGCATCTCAGAGATTGAGATTACTTTTTGGTTTTTGGGGGGAGAATTGCTTGATCTTTCTTCTGAATCATTGTTTTTTCTGATACTTCTCCTCATTGTGTTGTTTCTTGTCATTTTGGGATTTTAGCCTCTAACTTGCTTGTCCACAGCTGCTGCCCTCAGTACTGCAATCTAGAGTGGGTGCGATCCAGCTACTGCTGCATGGAATATTGGCAGAAGCATAATTCTTCTTGCTCTTTTGGGAACACCAGGCAATGGTAGGGTGGGTGTTGGGTTGCTTCTTTTGCCCCCAGGTTTATATCTTTGCAACCTGGTTCTGTTGCGGCTTGTTGGGGTTCGTTGTTGTCTTGCATGTGCCATCGGGATAGAGTGTAGATGAGAGACTTTGTAAGCTTGGGCTTCTTGTCTTTGCTCTGGGTAGATGTAGAGCATGCGGTTCCACTCCTTACTACACTCTCGCAAATGTGCTCCCCTGTTTGGAAACACGCTGCTGTGGCCCTGCTTGCCTGTGCCTCTGCCTGGGTCAGCAGACTCTGTTGAGTGGTGCCCCTGCTTCTGGGGCTCTAGCTGATCACAGCAGGGAATTATGCTGGAGATTCCAGTGGCTGGCTGCTAAGAGTCTGCAGCCCCGGAGCTGGGTCAAGAGTTCTGCAGCCTGGCCTTCCTGTTTCACTTTCTCCAAGGTGTTCCCCTGTTGGGAGGTACACTGCTGAGTCCCCGCTTGCCTGTGCCTCTGCCTGGGTCAGCAGACTCTGTTGGGAGGCACCCCCACCTCTGGGGATCTAACTGAGTGCAGCAGGGAATTCCACCTGAGTCTCAGCCACTTGCTGCTTGGAGTCCACAGACCCGAGCTGGGTCAGGAAGTTCTGCGGCCCTGCCCTAGTGCGTGGCTCCTCTCCCTGTTACACTTTTTTTTCAAAGGTGTTCTCCTGTTGGGAGGCACACTGCTGTGCCTCCGCTTGCCTGTGCCTCTGCCGGGGTAGGTAGACTCTGTTTAGAGGCACCCTGCCTGTGGAGCTCCAGCTGAGCACAGCAGGCTATTCCTCCTGAGTCTCCAGCCGCTTGATCCTCGGAGACTGCAGCCCCGAGCTAGGCCTGGAAGTTCTGTGTCCTGCCCTAGTGCGCAGTTCCAAGTTCCTAGTGCGCACTGTCTCAAAAGTGCTGTCCTGATGGGGGACACACCGCTGGGACCCCACCTGCTTGTCCTCTACCTCTGTACAGGTTGATGGCCCCTATGTTCAATTCTTCAGTCAACTCTAGGGTCTCCAGCACTCCAGTGGTCTGTGGCCCCCGTTAGTGCAGGTACTTGTTTTTCTAGCTGCCTTTTGCTTCCCTGGATCGGCTGAAACTCCGCTGGCCTTCCTCCCTGCCTGGGATCACAACTCAACAAGTTTTGCGCGGTGTGCTGGCTTTCCTTTCTTTCTTTTTCTGGCTGTCCCTCACAGCTGTGTGGATCTTCTTAATTCAGTGAAGTCCAGTGACCTTCCCGCTCCTCTCCATGCAATTGTGTGTCTCCTGCTTTGTTCCTCTGCTGGATCACTCCCTCTCTCTCCATACTCCACCTTATACCAGCTCTCCATGGTTGGCCATCTTCCATCACTATTACAAGATATTATTAAAAGGTCAAACATAAGAGTTATGGGAGTTCCAGAAGGTGCAGAAAGAGAAGTTGGGACTAAGGTGTATTCAATGAAATAATAAATGAAAACTTTCCTAATCTGGGGAAAGAATTGGAGAACAATATACAGGAGGGCCACAGAACTCCCAGCAGAGTTGACCAAAAATGAGCTTCACCACGACACATAATCAAACTCTCTTCAGTTGAAAAAAAAGAAAAAAAAAGTCCTTAAATGTGCATGTGAAAAAAAATCGAGTGACTTATGGAGGAACCCCAATCAAACTCAGAGTTGACCTCTCAGAGGAAACACTATAGAGCAGAAGAGAATCCAGTAACATATTCCAGATTCTAAATGAGAAAAATTTTCAGCCCAGAGTGATTTATCCTGCAAAGTGCTCCTTTGTCTTTGAAAATGAAATAAAATTCTTCCACAATAAAGAAAAACTTTAACAATTTGTCTCCTCTAAACCTACCCTGCAAATGATAATCAAGGATGTTCCCATGAAAGAAATAGCAACAACCAACAACAAAGGCAAATGTGGAGAACATCTCACTAAAAGGATAACAGAAGACTCAATCATAGAAAAACACATCACTAAACTGACAGGACCAAACTGCCCCCTGTCTCCATAATAACTCTGAATGTACGTGCTGTAAACTCATCAGTCAAATGCCATAGATTAGAGGAGTGGTTCAAAAAACTAAGCCAAGCTATCTGCTGCTTACAGGAGGCACATCTCACCAACAAAGATCAGAGGAAATTGAAAGTTAAAGGATGGAACAAATATTCTAAGCAAATGATAAGGAAAGATGTGCAGGTGTAATCATTCTTCTATCAGATAATATAGATTTTGATGTGAAAAGCATCAAAAGAGATGAAGAAGGATACCACATAATGATTAAAGGATCCATTCAGCAAGAAGAGATCACCATAATAAATGTATACATGCTGAATTCCAAAGCATCTAGCTAGTTGAAACAAATATTAACGGGTTTAAAGGGAGAAATAGATACCAATATGATCATAGAGGGAGACCTTAATACCGCATTAACAAATGGACAGATCAAAAACCAGAAACTCAGCAAAGAAACAACAAAACTAACCCAAACTCTAGAAAAAATGGAATGAGTTGACATCTTTCAAACCTTTCATCATACAGAGAATATACTTTTTTTCATCAGTACATGGAACCTTCTCTAGAATTGACCATGTTATAGGCCACAAAACAAGCCTCAGAAAAATTTTTAAAAATCTAAATTTTACCATGCATCTTCTCAGACCATCAAGGAGTCAAGCTAGAGACCAAAAAGTGGTGTTTTACCCAACAATACTTGTAAACACATGGAGAATGAATAACATGCTACTAAATGAGGAATGGATTAGAGAAGAAGTCAAAGGAGATATTTAAAAATTGCTTGACACAAATGAAGGCATCAACACAACATATAAAAACTTATGGACACAATCAAGGCGGTACTAAGAGGAAAGTTCATTTCAATCAGTGCTTATGTCAAGAAACTAGAAAAGAACCAAGTAAATCAGCTAACCTTAACTGCTGAAGGAACTAGGAAAGTAACAACAAAGCAACCCCCAAATTAGTAGGAAAAAAGAAATCATCAAAATAAGGGAGGAAATAAATCAAAGAGAGACCAAGAAAATTATACATACGATCTATCAATCAAAGAGCTGGTTCTTTGAGAAAATCAACAAAATAGACCCCTCACTTGCACAACTAATCAAAAAAAGAAGGGAGAAAAGGCACATCAATAGTATCAGAGACAAGAAAGGAGATATAACAACAGATACCTCGGAAATACAAAGAATCATCAGAAACTATTACAAGCAACTGTATGCAAAAAAATCAGAAGACCTAGAAGAGATGGATAGATTTTTTTTTAACAATCTAAACAGCCCCATAACATGCACTGAGATTGAATTAAAGCCCTCCCAACCAAGAAATGTCCTGGACCAAATGGCTTCACTGATGAATTCTACCAAATGTTTCAAGAGGAACTTACTGGACTCCTTCACAAGCTTTTCCAAACAATAGAGAGGCAATCTTTCCAAATTCTTTCTATGAAGCAAACACCAAAGCCAGATAGAGCCACAATAGAAAAAGAGAACTACAGACTGATAACCTTGATAAACGTAGACACAAAGAGCCTTAATAAAATAACAGCAACAGAATCCAACAGCACATCAGGCAGATCATTCATGCAGACCAGGTGGGATTCATCTGAGGCATGCAGGGGATGGCTCAACATTCACAAATCAATAAATGGGATACATCACATCAACAAATTGAAAAATAAAAACATCATGATCCCCTCAATAGATGCAGAGAAGGCATTTGATAAAATCCAACACCATGTCATGCTGAAAACCCTAAGCAAGATAGGCATAGAAGGAACATTCTACAACACAATCAGAACAATTTACGAAAAACCCAATGCCAGCATCATACTAAGTGCAGAAAGAATGGATGCCTTCCCAATAAAATCTGGAACTAGACAGGAGTGTCCACTGTCACCATTACTCTTCAATATAGTATTGGAAGTCCTTGCCAGAGCTATTAGGCAAGAAATAGGAACTAAAGGAATACATATTGGAAATGAAGAACTGAAATTATCACTATTTGCATATGTCATTATTCTCTACATAGGAGAACCAAAAGACTCAGTCAAGAGACTATTGGAACTCATAAGAGATTTTGGCAGAGTAGCAGGATACAAAATTAATTAACACAAATTCATGGCACTAGTGTACACACATAATTTCATGGCTGAGAAAGAAATTGTAAATACAGCCCCCTTTAAAGTAGAGGAGAGGATTTTTAAACACCTAGGAATTAAGCTAACTAAATATGTGGAAGACCTCTATAATGAAAACTATAAAACATTGAAAGGACATAGAAGAAGACCTTGAAAAATGGAGAACCTGGGCCTGGCACATGACCTAAAGGCTAAAGTCCCCATGTTGAACATGCCCGGATCCCATGTGGGCACTAGTTCTAATCTTGGCAACTCCACTTCCCATCCAGCTCCCTGCTTGTGGCCTGGGAAAGCAATTGAGGATAGCCCAAAGCCTTGGGACTCTGCACCCACATGGGAAACCTGGAGGAAGTTCCTGGTTCCTGGCTTCAAATTGGAGCAGCATCAGCCATTGTGGTCACTTGGAAAGTGAATCATTGGGTAGAAGATTTTCCTCTCTCTCCTCTCTGTATATCCACCTTTCCAAAAAAGTAAATAAATCTTAAAAAAAAAGAAAGAAAAATGGAGAATCTTAATGTCCCTATATTGGCAGAATCAACAACATCAAAATGACCATATTACCAAAAGCAATATACAAATTCAATACAATCCCAATCAAAATTCCAACAACATTCTTCTCAGAAATAAAAACATGATAGAAAAGTCCGTCTAGAATCACAAAAGACCACAAATAGCCAAAGCTATCCTGAAAAATGAAAAATCAAGCTGGAGGAATCACAATTCTAGACCTCAAGACATACAACAGGGCAGTGGTTATCCAAACAGCCTGGTACTGTTACACAATCAGAAGAAGATCAGTGGAACAGAATAGAAACACCAGAAGGGAGCCCACACATGTATAGTCAACTAATCTTTGACAAGCAAACTGAAAACAACCCAGGCAAAAAGCCTTGTCTCTTCAACAAATGCTGTTGGGACAACTGGATAGCACCTTGCAAAATTAAGAAGCAAGACCCACACCTGTAACAGTATACAAAAAAGCTCTAAATGGATCAAGGACCTAAATCTACACCCAGAAACCATCAAACTATTAAAGGAAAACCCTGTAACACAATGAGCAAAAGAAATGAACAGACATTTTTCAAAAGAACAGGTTTAAACGGCTAACAGACGTATGAAAAGATGCTCATGCTCCTTAGCCATCAGAGAGATACAAATGAAAAACCAGATTGAGGTACCACCTAACTCCAGTGAGACTGGCCTACATTCAGAACTCAACGAACAACACCTGCTGGCATGGATGTGGGGAGAAAGGCACCCTCCTTCACTGCTGGTGGGGAGTGTAGGCTAGTACAACCACTGTGGAGATCAGTATGGAGAGTACTTGGATAATTGCAAATAAACCTGCCATATGACCTAGCTATCCTGTTCCTAGGAATATACCCAATAGAAGTGAAATCTGCATGTGAGAAGGGGATGTAATCCTGTATTTGCAGCAACACAATCTACAATAGCAAAGACATGGAAACAATCCAGATGTGTGTCCAAAGAAGAGTGGCTACAGAAACTGTGGTACGTCTACTCCATGGAATATTTTTCAGCTATTAAGAAGAGTGAAATTATACTATTACAACTAGTTGGTCCCAATTAGAGACCATTCTGTTCAGTGAAATAAGTCAATCACAAAAGAACAAATACCATGTATTCTTTCTTAAATAAGGAAACCAGCATGGAAAGTGTAACTCCAATAACCTGATCTATACTTTTTGTTTGTTTGTTTGTTTGTTTGTTTTGGCTGTATCTCATGTGTTTTCATGTTTTTTATTTCAGTTTTGTTTATTCCAAATAATTTCTTTTCTCTCACTGAATTCATCACTGACTCATGGATTACACGGCGACATCATTTTTCCCAAGACACTTTTGTTGCTTCCTTTTCGTCATTCACAAAGTAATAACCATAAAGGAAAATTAATGAAAATTGGTTTCCATCAAAATGAAGAACTTTTATACAAAGGTAACCACTAGTAAAGCAAAATTGAAACCCAAGAGACAAAGTGGAAACTGGTAACATGCACCTCAAACACAAACAGAGAATGTATAAAGAGCAACAGATCAGCAAAAAAAGAAAAGAAGTGGGAACCCAGGTTGAGACTTAAATATACATGTCACAAAAATGAATACAAATTGGAAAAAAAATCACCAAATTTATATGGATCTGAAATGCTTACCTGTTGTTACTACTAACTACAATTTTTTGCACATACTTTGGGGAAAGGCCAGCAGTGATTAAAGAAACTGGAATGAATGCAGATCTCTTAGTTTTACCCACCCAAAATGTCTGTATACTTCACTAAAAAGCATGTGTCAAAATATGTGTAGCAGTGCTACCCATATAGCCAAAACAGAACAGAAAACAGTCATTAACAAAGTACCCTGAGATATATTCCTACCAGGGCCTCCGGTAGAACTCCAGCATCCAACAACATACCTTGCTAACACAACTCTGAGAAAGTCACCATCCCCAAAGGGCCAGCTATTGTGAAATCCAGGGATGGGTAGTTTAACAACCTTTATTTTAAAAAATTAACCTTAATGAAATGCACACAAAACTAGAAATGAATAAAAGAAACTACTCCTTGATTCGAAAATCATAATGGTTTCTTTTGGTTTAAGAACCTTCTGGGAAATAGGGGAATGGGGTACTTTCTTAGGTGTTTGGCATGTGGCTGCTTTTGTGGGTTAACTGTGAAAAGTCACTAGGAAATACTCATATGATTGGTGGATCTCTTGTAACTTCAGATACTTCAACAAATGCTGCTTTAAAAGCTCCCCATAGTGTTTTGGCATCATTAGTATGTTAAACAGAATGAAGTAGTATTTTGAAATATTTATTACAACACACTGGGAGTCAGAACTTTCATTACCATTTGTAGTTTTGGTGAAAATTCTTCTTGATCACTTGAACATTCAGGAGAACTTATGCTTGCTTCTTCGGATGCGTTGACTGGATCTGAAGTTGAAGACCAACCACTGCTTGATGTACATAACTCAGTAGGCAACATGGATCCTTACACCCTGTTCATATGGGACTCTGGGCCTGAGCAAGTCACCTGACAGTAAAATACACACACGAAGTTGGTGACTGAAGCTGATAGTTGCTTAGCTAATAAAAAGCCCCTGACTAGCTCAGCAGTTGCAGATCACACCAGCATGGCTCAGGATCAGCAAAGTCTCCGTGCAGAGCAGCACAATCCTGTGCAGATGGTTCTCTCTCTCTCTCTCTCTCTCTCTCTCTCTCTCTCTCTCTCTCTCTCTCTCTCTCTCTCTCTCTCCCGCTTCCACTGGAAAAGCAGGCTCTGGAAGCAAATGGTGAAATAACCAATTTACGCTCCAAAACTTGTAAGAAACTGTTCCTAGAAGAGCAAGTGAGGCAATGTTTCAGTCTCAACTTTGGACATATTTGGAGTTAAAGTCAAGTAGTTATCGTTTCCTGTGCTTCTAGAAATGTCTATTTCCAGCTCTTAGAACAAGTCACCGCGTTTCTTCCCCCTATCAGCACTTGATGTCCAGAAGAAAACCCATCCACATAAAACCAAATGACACTTCAAAGACCTTGAGGAAGATGGAATTAGCAGTTCATTTTGGTGCCACAAAATATTGAAATAAATGCAATCTTTCATGATACATTTTCCATTTAATTTTTTATTGGAATGTCAAATTTACAGAGAGAGGGAGACACAGAGAAAAAGGTCTTCAATCCACTGATTCACTTCCCAAGTGGCTACCACAGCCAGAGTTGAGCTGATACGAAGCCAGGAGCCAGGAGCTTCTTCTGGGTCTCCCTCGTGGGTGCAAGTTCAAAGCTCTTGACCATCCTCCATTGCTTTCCTAGGCCACAAGCAGGGAGCTGGATGGTAAGCGAGGCCACGGAGACATGGAAACACGAACCCATGCCCATATGGGATCCCGGCACATACAAGGTAAGGACGTTAGCCACTAAGCTACTGTGCTGGGCCCACATTTTCCATAGTTTTTGAAGATCCTTGCTACTGATCACTTTTATGGTTGCATGTATGTATTAGCTCCTGTGTGCATGCCCTCCAACTCCTGAACTTCAAAATCTATTGGTCTCTTTCTCCCCTTACTTGTTTACCTATTGCAATGATCTCAACAATCTCCCCATTTCTGACTCAGCCATTATACCAACCTTCTATGTATCTTCATTTCCAACTAATTCTTCCCTTTTGTTTTAACTAGACCATGTTTGACTGTTCCTCCAACATTCCCCCATTGTCACCAATACCCACCTTGAGTACCACCATTTACTAGCAATATTTCGGAAAGGAGAGAGTCTGGTCCTGGAAACATCACTTCCCTTTCTACTATTTGCTACGTCAACTTAAATTTTCTGTATCCTGCCTGGTATTTCTTTCCACAGAGGCTCTCATGAAAAAATTGTCAATGACCGCTTTTCACTAAAAATGCAGTTTTAACTAAATTGAATGTGACAGAGGAAGCACTCTCCCATCCACCAATACACTTCCCACATACCACAATGACCAGGGCTGAGATACTGGAGCCAAGTACCTGATCAAGGCTGTCCCAAGTGGCAGGGACCCCAGTACTTGAGTGTCACCTGCTGCCCCCCAGTGTCTGCATAAGCAAGGAGCTGGAGTCAGGAGCCAGAGTTGGAACAAGGAATCTAACTTGAGCACCTCAAGTGGGACACAGCTACTGTCCTGGCATCTTGACCTCCATTCACCACCAGTGACCTCTGAATTGGTAGAGCCACACTCCTATCTTCAGTGACTCGCCTAAACCACTTTCCTCTGTAAACCTCTTCAGGACTTTGTTATGTATGTATGCGTGCTTGACACAAGAAACTATACTCACCTAGTTGTCTTTCATCTACTCTGTGTCACCTTTGTCATTCACCCCTGTAAAACAGGGTGTTCCCTCATTGAGAAAACCTGTTTTTTTTGAAGTTCTGAGATGCTTTATGCCCACATCTCATTTGTTCCTCCAGTAGTGGACAGCAATACACAAGCCAAGTACATGAGGCGTCAACAGGGTGCTCTTGGGTAGTATCTGTTGTGTGACAGGCCTCCAGAATTTGCCGATTCTGTCTCCAAGAGGATATCTGAGGGGGATGGGGGGGTTCATCATGCACTTACATTGTTCTCAATGTAAAGGGACCCAGGGCAGAGGCCATGCAGAAATGACTTCTCATATTTTACAAGTGTTGATGGTGAAGTTAAAGCTTTTAATTCTTTCATGCACACCATCACCACCTAAATGGGGTCATTTGCCGTGTTTCCTCTAGCACAGTACCAATGACCTGGTCTCTGAAAGAAGCAGGGTTTCTGTAACGCTGTGTGAATCAGCAGCCACGAGTTTGCATTTTGGACATAGTTATGGCAGTTGGGGAAATGACTCCCCAACTAGTTGAGCTAGTTGAGACTTATCTCTGAGTGGAAAGAAGGAGTCATCGGGGGTGGGGTGAGGCAGAATGAAACCAGCGGAGGAGCAGAAACGAGGCTAATGCAACAGCATCGGGGGGAAGATTGGAGACAAATATTTTGCTGAAACTGAACGTGACTTTCAGCCAGAAAATTCCTACAAGACCACATATGTCAAACCTCTCATTTCACAGATAAGGAGCCTGTAGAGCTGCTTCTTTAGTGAGAATGACATGGCTAAACCCACAGCCAGAACACAACAGCACTCCAGAGCTCCAGCCCCAAGCCCAAAGATCCCACTAGGCCACACTGCCTCCGGGAGCTTCCAGGATGCAGATTGCCCGGGAAGAGCCTGCTGATCTTCTCCGCTGAGACTTAGGATTCTCTTTGAATCAACCCAACACTTAACAGCTGATTCACAGAACATCAACCTGGGCAATCATGTATCAGCAGCTGCATTCTCCACATTAGGTGGAGACATCGACCAGACATCTTAATATCCTCCTACAAGAGACGATACAGGTATAGACTGAAGTATCTGCTCAGCCTTGGGCTTCCTTGACCTTCTCTGCTCTCTGTCACTCCTCTCCCAGGACAACAAACTACATATTCCTAGTACTGGGAATTGTTCTGCCTCAGTCCATCCAGGTGGTAGAAGTTATACAGTGGATGGTGGTGTGGCTCGTTACCAACAGAAACGTGTTCTTCACCATTCTGGAGTCTGGGGGACAGGACTGAGACAACAGCAGATTCCCTGTGTGGTAATAACCTGCTTTCTGGCATCATCCACCTCTGTTTGCACATGGCACAATGTGCAAAGAGGGCATGCTGGCTCTCTCTTACAGAGCACTTATCCCATTCATGAATATGGAGCACTTGTGGCTTTAAATCACCTCCCCAAGGGCTGTTGTGGTAGCCTACTGGCTAAATCCTTGCCTTGCCACCACCAGGATCCCCTATGGGTACCAGTTCATATCCCTGTTGCTCCACTTCCCATCCTGCTCCCTGCTTGTGGGCCTGGGAAAGCAGTCAAGGACGGCCCAAAGCCCTGGGACCCTGCACCCACATGGGAGACCCAGAAAAAGCTCCTGAGTTTGGATCAGCATAGCTCAGGCCATGGTGGTCACTTCGGGAGTGAACCAGCACACTAAAGATCATGCTGTCTTTATCAGCCTTTCAAATAAAATGAGTAGATCTTAAAAACAAACAAATAAAAATCTTCCTAGGATCTCATATTCTAAGATTATTACATTGGTGATTAGGTTTTCTTTTTTGTAAGTTTTATTTTTACTGGAAAGTCAGATATATGGGGAGGAGGAGAGACAGAAAGATCTTTCAACCATTGATTCACTCCCTAAGCAGCTGCATTGGGTGGAGCTGTGCCAATTCGAAGCCAGGAGCCTGGAGTCTCTTCCTCTGGGTCTCCTATGCAGGTACAAGGTCCCAAAGCTTTGGGCTGTCCTTGACTGCTTTCCTAGGCCACAAGCTGGGAGCCGGATGAGAAGCAGGGCCACTGGGATTTGAACTGGAGCCCATACGGGATCCTGGCATGTGCAAGGTGAGAACTTTAGCTGCTAAGCTACTGTGCCTAGCCTGGTGATTAGATTTGCATTATGCAAATTTTGATGGTAGGGGCCAATGCCATGGTATAGTGGGTCAAGTCAAAGCCTGTTCAAGACCCTGCTACTCCACTTCCACCCCAGCTGTTTGCTAATGTGCCTGGGGAAACCAGCAGAAGGTTACTCAAGAATGTGGGCCTATGCCGTCCGTGTGGAAGATCTGGAAGAAGCTCCTGGGTCCTGGTGTTTGCTATAGCCATTTGGGAAGTAGGCCAGTGGATGGATAGAAGGTGTTTCTGTCTTTCTATGACTCTGCCTTTCAAATAAATAAAATCTTCCTTAAAAAAAGCTATTTTTGAGGGGTGCAAACATTCAGACCATAGCAGGCTGACTCAATAAAATGTCAGCCTCCACGTCCAATTCCTCTACGAAGAAATCTTTCTAATTGCACCTATATGTGACACCCAGCTTCAACTATGGCAATATTCATTTCACTCACATTCTTGCCAGCACCTCTGAGTCTTTCACTCCATGATCTCTCTGTGTTCAATCTGTCAACTCGTTAATCTATCCTGTCTATCTGCTCCTGACATGCTATGGACAGTTGAAAGAGGAAAAAAAAATAGACCAAGTTGCCCTCTACACCCCCAAAGGTGCTTATTAAAGCCCGCTATCTTGATTTGCAACATCCTTCCACATGTCACGTGTCAGACCAATCCGAGTTCTTCAAGTACCTATTCCAGTCAGCTTGTAACTTTCAGAAATGGACACCATCTCCTAGGACTCTAAAGAAGCCAACCCAAACCATATAAATGTCTTCCCCCTCCACCATCCCATCTCTATAAATCCAGCCTCGTCTGCTTGCCTCTTTTCTATTGTGGACACCCATGGCTGTGGCTTTGCCCTCTCCGCACCCTCTGCTGCTTACAGCATGGAGACACTAAAAGTCACCATTTCAGAAAATAAGACCACATCAATGGGAGAAGCTCAATTTTCTCGTTTTGCACTTTGCTGATAGAAAAAAAGTAGGCAGAGAGAGTCAAAGTTTCATACCAACACTCACTGATGCAGAAACACACACAGGAATTTAAGAAGTCCATATAAGCCAGTAAAACTCATGTCTTCTTTTTAGTAATGGACCATCTTAATAAAGCTCAGGGGAAAATTAACGCTAGTACACCTTATGTCTGGACAGCACTTTTCCGTGCAATCTCCTGGTTGGCTGTCTATACTCGTCCCTCTGGTAATGAAATGCCAGTCAGCTCTCAGCAGTTAACAGCATATAGTTAACCTTCTGACATCATATGAAGGGGGAGTTTTCCAACTCCCAGTTTTTTTGCTGGCTAAAATTCCTCATTCCATAAGCCAGTTTTGGGGCCACTTGACTATTAGGTATTTAGGATATGCATGAGCTCCAGGTATATTTCCCAGCATTTATTCGAGCATTATATTTTCCCAGCATTTATTGCTCCATAAACAGCATGTCCACAGGGAGATATCACTTAACTATCTGCAGATTAATAAACAGATGGACACTTTTATGGCCTGGAATCCAGGCAGAAAACACATTTCAATGCTTCCCATTCAGAAGTATGAGAAATACACAAAGGCACAGCAACGCTTAAATACATCTCAAGATTTTGTCCTTCCGTTTCAAATGAACATGCTCATCTCATGCCTTTTGACTTACAGCTAGGTTCCATGTAGACACCATCAAGCAAAAAACCCCAGGGACCTAATGTCACAGTAAGTACAACTCCAAAGCCTTCCCCAGGCAGTTGATCTTTTTTCCAGATCTTTCCACACTCCTGCCCCCAGCAGAGACAGGTAAAATGAAGAGAATGTGGACATTGTTACTATGCTCCATTGTTCGTGTCCAGAACCTACTCACTACCTTTAACATGTGACGTGGTGTCCACGTCTTTCTTTCCTCAGTGCCTTTGGAACTCATGGACAACAGCGTATGAGCCACTTTGGGCTGCTCCCCAAAATGGTGTCTTTTTTGTGTGAAGGAGTTACTATATTCAATGTGAGAGATAACTTTGCATAATTTACTTTTTCTTTACTGATTCTAAACACAGTTGCACAAAACCTGCTAGTTTATAAAGTAACACACATATCCACTTCAGATAGTAAGCAAGAACTCAGGGCTGAGTGAAAGTTAAATAACCCATCTCTTGCTTTCACCATCTCCCTTACACAAAAAAAAAAAGAAGGAAAGAAGAAATAAAAGAAGAAAAAAAAGGAAGAAAGAAAAGAGAGAAAGAAAGGAAAGAAAGAAAGAAGAAAAAAATAAAGAAAGAAAGAAGAAAGAAAGAAGAAAGAAAGAAAGAAAGAAAGAAAGAAAGAAAGAAAGAAAGAAAGAAAGAAAGAAAGAAAGAAAGGGAGAAATAAAAAATGAGGCAGAAGAAGCAGGCAGGAAGGAAGGGTTATCTGATGGAATTAATAGGGTGTTCAAACAGTTTCAGGGAGGGTTTAGGGGTGTGTGTGTGTGTGTGTGTGTGTTTGTGTGTTTAATGGTTCAAAAATAACCTTAACAGGAAAACATCTGGGGGAAATTCAACCACATTTAGCAGGACTTACGGACACAAAGGTATTTTAAAATGTTCATGCGAAGGGATTCAAAGACAGGCCTATTTTGGTGCAAGAAATTTTTGAAATCAATGCATAGTATTTTTATAATACACATTCCCCATGAACTTTGCAAAGACCCCTTATCTTTACATGCATTACAAAATTTTTTCTTTACCAAAATAACTTTCTCTTGCAATTCCATTTCTGCAAACATTTTGAAGTACCCTTGTATTTAATACGTGCAATGGTTTGATGCTTCTAAGAAAGCAGGGATCCTGGCTGGGGTACTTACTGTCAATGTTTGTGCAGATCCTACTGAGGCCCTGAGCGCCTCCAACCACCACATTCTGGAACAATAAATGGGACAAATTAAATGTGGCTCCAGTGGGTTTGGATGGGGACCAACAAGTTGTATTTATTAATGCATGCAAAGAAAAGGTTTAGTTTTTATGGCATCGTTTCCTTCATGATAAAGGCAGGAACAAGCATCAAATAAATAAATAGATAAAAATTACAGAAAGAAATCTCAGGCTGTTGGCAGTAGTGTTAATCTCCCTGTGTGTCTGGCATTGACTCACCCACTCCTGGGCTAGCAAAGCAGCCCCTTCCCCCTTGTCTCATGCTGCCTCTCTCTGCTTCTTCTGACACTTTCTTGGCTTTGGCTAAAATTTTGACACATAAATCCCACTTGTCAAATGATATTGTAAAACAAGCATCTAAGTGTCAGCACATGGCACGCTGGTCTGGGGACTCAGAGAGGAGCATGCGGAACACCTCTAGAGCCACTTTCATCTGCCTCCAGCCATCTGCAACTGATTGCAAACGAGTTTCCGTTCCTGTTAGGTTATTTGGCTTGGTAACAGACACACGGCGCAGAGAAAGAGCCAGAGTCATCAAAAGCTGTTAACTCTATAACAAGTAGATAAAACTGTGTGAATGTGTGTGTATTTAAACTGTGTATTTTTCAAAACCTACCTCAGACCAACCCATTAACACTGAGTCACAGGGTGGGAAACCCCTCTTTTGTTTAAAGCCCCACAGAAAGACCTCACACTTGCCATTCCCTGTGCCTAACAGGCCTCACAGCTCCAGACTCGCGAGGGGCAGATGGTCCAGAAGGACTTCAGGAACCCTTCTGGGCTTTGGACCTGGGAAGCTTCCCCCCCAACTCAGAGACAAGCCAGACACTACAAGGCAAGAGGTAGAACAACCCCTACACACAAGTGGATGTCCTCTTGGTGTGGTCCAATTCACAAAATACCCGAGTGTTCTGAGAACTGACAGCGATTTCAGTGGAGGTGTTGTCACATTGGCAGTCATAGCACACAGCATTTCATGTGGTGTGCTAAAAGGAAAAAGGGCAGCACAGAACGCAGGCTTGAGGGAGGGGACAACACCTAGGAGATCTCCATGTCAGGTCCTTGCTTAGCCAACGTCAATCTCATGTTAAGTGTGGCAGTGCAGATAAAGCATTCAGCAGATGTCAACTGTTATTCTTTGCTCTTTGAAGAGCCAGGCACACACATCTGAATTAGCCAGAGGGGGTTTTACTGTGGGTCTGAAGTGACCAGACTTAGGGCCCCCATTTGCACTTACTGTCATCTGGAAGAGACCTAGACAGTGAAGTGGAAAAATTCATGTATTAGCAGAATTTGAAGTCCTCACAAACTTGTTTTAATGTCATCAATTCAGAGGCTTTTTTATTTCCTTTTTTTAAAAGATTTTGTTTTGTTTTGTTTTTGTTTTTATTGGAAAGGCAGATCTACAGAGGAGGAGAGAGAGAGAATCTTATGTCCACTGGTTTACTCCCCAAGTGGCCACAATGGCCAGAGATGAACAGATCTGAAGCCAGGAGCCAGGAGCTTCTTCTGGGTCGCACACATGGGTGCAGGGTCCCAAGGTTTTGGACCATTCTCAACTGCTTTTGCAGGCCACAAGCAGGGAGCTAAGAGGGAAGTGGAGCAGCCTAGACATGATCCAGGTCCCGTTTAGGATCCTGGTGGCTGTAGGCTGAGGATTTAACCCCTAGACTACTGTCCACAGGCTCGGGGATTTTTCCCTTCCCATTGCCCACTTCTGCTGTTTTCCCTTATATTGTTACAGTAGTACTGTCTTTCAACAACAGTTACAAAGTGCATTGAAACATATCACAGATTGAAATAGTTGACCATATGACACAACTGATTGCAAACCTGGCATCTTACATCAGAGGTTCGTTTGTACCCCAGATGCTCAGCTTATGATACAGCTCCCTGAGCAGACACCCAAAAGGTGGCAGAAGATGGCTCCCGTAACCTGTGTGGGTGAACAAGACAGAAATCTGGGTGCCCGGCTTTGTCCTGGCCAAGTCCTGGTCATTACAGCCACATGGGGATTGAACTAGCAAATAAAAGATTTGTGTCCCTCTCAGTCAGTATATCGTTCAAACAAGTGGTTTTGAAAATTCAACTAATTTTAGTTTTAGCATAAGAGAAACTTATTCCAAATTTGACAATAATCTAACACACACATAATACCACAAGAGTTGCAAAAGATCAAAGAATACTATTAAACAGAAATTTAGCTGAGGCCTTCTCAAAAAGAATACTAAGTTGTTTTTGCTTTCTCTTAATAAAAAATTAGATAGGGGCTGCCATGGTGGCATAGTATGCTAATCATCTGCTTACTAGCACTGACACCCTAGTTGGAGTCCTGGTTGTGCCACTTCTGATCCAGCTCGCTGTTTATGGCCTGGGAAAACAGCAGAGGATGGCTCGCATGGTTGGGCTTCTGCATTCACCCGGGAAACCCAGAAGAGGCTCAAGGCTCCTTGCTCCTGGCTTCAGATTTGCTCAGCTCTACCCCTTGCAGCCATTTGTTTTTCCTTCTCTTCATAAAAATCTGCCTTACAAATAAAAATAAATTGTTTAAAATGATAAAAAGGCATTGTCATATGAGTAGGTGGTTAAATAGCAGTCAAATGAAAATATAGAATAAAAGTATTTTAGAGGAATGTTAAAGAATTTGAGACTTTATCATATGATAATTAGAACATTGCAGATTTTGTGACTCATAGTAACTGCCAACCTTATTATAAAATGATGCTCATTGTATGCCCAGAAAACCTAGATTTGCCCCTCAGGCCAAGGAAAAAAGTAGCTGTTGGTGAAGGTGGAGTCATGGACACCTGGGATTCAGGCAGCAGAGCCAGGACATAGGGACGCTTTCTTTTATCTGTGTTATCCTTTCTCCCTTCCTTAGCCCCATCTGTTGCTATGACAAAGTACCCAAGATGGGGTAATGCATAACGGGCAGAAGTCATGTGCCTTACTTGGTGGAGCCATGGAGTCCACGATCCTGGGGCTGGTATCCACTCAGCACCTGCTGAACCCTGGCTGATGGCTCCACCATTCTTCTTCCTCCCATGAAGCAACCACTGCCTCCATGAACACCCCATCCTCAGGACCTCATGAATCCTAATTACCTATCCAAAGCCCCATGCCTGAAGGCCACTGGCATGAAACTTCTACCACACGACTGCTGGGAGGATTTAGTCAGACACGAGCAGTCCTGTGGCCCCTGGTCTCCAGTTCTGACTTCCGCCCCCTACCTACAGGTAAGGTCCTCCTCCTTCTAACATTACTCCAATCGGGCACAGAAACCAAGACTCTTGTTGAAACCTCACTTCCCCTGGTCAATTCCTACACACCAGCCAATTCCACCTGTCTCATTCTCCAGGACTTTATATCAGGTAAAAAAACAAAATAAGTAAGTAAATGAGTAAATAGATAAGTCAATAAATACCTAAAAGTAACTTTCATTTACTATGGAATGACAGATTAGCCATCTGAACAGTAAACTTTGCAAACTGAGCACACAAACATGTTTCCAGAAACTCTCAAAACAATATCACTACTGGGAAATATGGAGAGCAGGGATCACTTCCTTTAGCTCTGCTGTTTTTCCAGTTCAATCATAGTCATTAGTTGGAGAACTCTGCAGAAATTCACAGACTGCCACAGATTCAGGAGACTCTGTAAAGACCACAGCTGTTTATTGCATCTTTACTGTTCAGCATTTATCACACACAATTTCTCCTGAGAGCAGCCCTGTGGCACGCTAGGTTCAGCCACTGTCTACACTGTCACACTTCCCACAAGCACCAGTTGGAATCACAGCTGCTCTACCTCTGATTTTGTTGGCACAGCAAATGTACCCAAGAAGATAACAGAGATGGACCAAGTCCTTAGGCCACCACTGCCCACATGGGAGAGCTGGATGCAATTCTGTGCTCCTCAGGCTTTGGCTAGTGCTGCCATTGGAAGATGAACTACCAGATGGAAGATATTGCTGACTCACTTTCTTGCTCTCAGTAAAAATGATTTGCAAAGTATTTGTGTAACGCAGTCATGCCCAGGATGAAACCATAAGCTTTAGTTTGCAATTGTTCTGAAGACTTTGCACTACTCAGCGGCAGAAAATGAAAACAACCTCTGCAGACCACCCCTACAGGATGCATTTCCCCCTGCCCTCAGCAACCCCAACCCCTCACTGCTCACCACTATTGACCCTTCAGAATATGGCAAGGGGCAATTCAATTTGGTCAGACATCTTTTCACCCTCATTTAGGCCAAGTGAGACTTGCCTACTTCAGTGGTTTCCAAAACAGGCTGAGTGGCAAAGTCACCAGGGTACCCAGGCTCCTAGGCTTTACTATGCAGTGCCAAGCTGGGATTTCAGAAGATGGGACTGAGAATATCTGACCGTTCCTTAGGTAATTCCAGACATTTCTTTGCTCCTTATTCTCCCATGTTCCTTCCCCTGTGGACACTGGCTCACTTCCCCTGCCTCCTTTGACAGAAGTCATGGTGCAGTGGCCCTCTCCTCCCTTCATGAAGGAAGCCCTGCTCCTCACTTACAAGCACGCAAACATTCCTTCAACAATCCCCCATCTTCACACAGCAGATCCTTTCCATTATCACAGCCTGTGGCCCGGAATCCTCCTGTGACCCTTTATACCATTTTCCACACAACACTCAAAAGTACCAACCTAAATAAGCCAGCTACTTGGAGCCCAGGCTGGAGTGATTCAGCCCTTTCCCATATCTCAGCACCCTTGGGACCATCCTTTATTTTAATCACACTGTGTTCCTCCAGTCCATCCCTGATGAAACCTTACTGGGATGTTCCATATCATTTTGTTTGCCACACTTTGCATATGCTCTTCTCTCAATGGCAATTATCCAATAAGGAGACTAAGTGAATCCTCAAAGCAAGAAGAGACCACAAAGCCCAGCAAAAGAGACAGGGACAAAAATATTTAGAACATGTTGGGTCATTTACATTGTTATCATAGGAAAAGAACACAGTTGTGTTGGTCTTTCTGTTGACTCTGGTTAAGTGTTTACATCTAAGCCATGCCATGAGAAGGTGGTTAGGAAGGAAGGCACCCCATGTCATGGGAAGGTGCTGAGGAAGAAGGGCACCTCATGCCAGGGAAGATGGTGAGGAAAGAGTGCATCCTAATTTTGTCCTGTGCTGATTGGCAGGACTGTTCTGAGGCAGGGCTGGACTGAAGCCCTGAGGGTGCTCATCCAATAGGTATAGGGTAGAATTGAGAATCAATTTCCCACATGCCATGAATGCTTCTGGCACTCACCCTCCAGTACCTGTAAATCCAGATACATAATACAGTCACCTGCAGAGCTCTTAAAAATATGGTTACCTTGGTTTAATTCTAGTCAATTAAATAAGAATCTCAGGGCACAGAGTCCAGGCATTTCTCTGTTCAGCTTTGCAGGTGAATTTATTTTGGAGAAAGTTCTAAAAACCACTCATTTAGAAAGCCAAGTCTTAAATCTAGTGAGGTTTCTCTGTTCCTGGAACATTCTTAACTATCCTTTCCCCCATCAAGTCACTCCCTTCCCAATCAGTGCGGATATGCCCCTGTCTCTTTCCTTCAGAGACCATTCAGACCTAACAGGGGGTCATGGTTATGAGCAATTAGGCACTGTATGTTTCTGCAGGGTTCAAGGTTAAAAGCATCTGAGTTCATTACTGAGACATCCGAGCCCAGCTGCCAGTCAACACTGGTCCACCGAGGGAACCATATACTAACTAGTTATTGCATTCCTCCTTTGCATTCACCATGTGACTTAATGTTTAAAACACGTTGAAGACTTTCAGAACTGGGCAAGCATCACACTACTTAACCGATGCCTCCATATACATAAAGCTCAGAACCCTCACCCAAATCACATCAAGGCTTAAAGAGAAACCATTTACTAACTGGCCTGAGGAAAACAGAAAAAGATGTCCTTCTTTCTATAAACTTGGTACCCCAAAAACGTTACCCAGGGGAAATCAAGAGCCCAGGTCCATCTTGTGTTGAAATTCCAAACATGTTATGAATGGCGTAGCACTACCACCAAGCTGAAACACACTTACCTGTGATTGCAGAGAGCTTCTCTACTGAGGATGCCTTTTTTTTTTAAGATTTATTTATTTTATTACAAAGTCAGATATACAGAGAGGAAGAGAGACAGAGAGGAAGATCTTCCATCTGAAAATTCACTCCCCAAGTGAGCACAATGGCCAGTTCTGTGCCAATCCGAAGCTGGGAACCAGGAACCTCCTCTGGGTCTCCCACGCGGGCGCAGGGTCCCATGGCTTTGGGCCGTCCTCAACTGCTTTCCCAGGCCACAAGCAGGGAGCTGGATTGGAAGTGGAACTGCTGGGATTAGAACCGGCGCCCATAAGGGATCCTTGAGCATTCAAGGCAGGGACTTTAGCCGTTAGGCCACACCGCCGGGCCCAAGGATGTCTTTTATACAGGAGAAAATAAAATCACCAACTTCCTGAGACTTCATTAACACTTGTAACAGCACATGAAAAACGGAAATATTTTTTAAAGGCAAAACATAAAAAGGGAGTGAGAAAGAGAAAGAAAGAAACCCATGCAAAATAAATTTTCAAAAGTTTGTGGGGTGGCCTAACCTGACTGCTTCTAAGCGGCTAGAGCCATCTTGGATTGGGCGGCCAGAGCACAAATCGGTTCCACCCACTAGCTGCCCACTGATGAGCTCTGGGGACTTGGGGATAAAGAATCACTGCCTAGGGATACCCATGGATAAGGCCACTGTACGTGCAGGTGAGAAATGAATCCTGTATGACTCCCAGTGTTGGAGTCACTGAACCTGCTGGAAAGCAAATGAGACCGAGACCAGGTGGTTTTGAAGGGAGAGTCTGTAAGATCTGTATGGGTCAGACTGATTCACCAGCCACACATAGGAGTCCTGAGATAGGCTTGTTAGCACACAGCATCATTGCCCACCACACACCACCCCTTGTGAAAGCTATGTCTGGCGGCCTGACTAGCAGAGCTAGCTCCCAGTACCTGACTCAGTGTCGGAACACGGAATAGGTCCCATTAGGCAGGGCCATGACACTAACCTGCGCTCGAGAGAACCAGGTCCGGGGGTAGATTCTGTGGGGGATAAGTGGGCCCAACCCCGTGGAAATACAAATCCTGTGGGTTAGCTCAGGAGTTGTGGTGATGATGGGCTGAACTAGATGTGATCATGGAACCTGCCAACACTCACAGGTACTGGGGCCGAGAATAGGCTGGGCCTAGAATAGGCTGGGCACCAGGCTGTACACCTGCATGTGTATCCCAAAACCAGGTGTAGGGTGGGCTGCAATATCCGCCAATCATACAAAGGCCAAGATGGAGGGGGAGGCTATGCCAGGTGAGATTTGCGTCTTAGAGTGGAATGAGTGGAGGAACCTGGTAAACTCCCCTACAGGTTCAGAACTCCCACTTGTGATCACGTGGTCCAGACCTAGATGCCAGGCAAGGTATGAAAAGTAGACCCATCCGTTGGCAAATGTTGGGTTGGTTTTGGAAGGGGAGGACCAGGAAAGGCTGAGCAAACCTTAGCCCAATGGTGAGTGCAGAAACTATGCTGGAATGCAGGTCATTCTGGGCTAGGATGTCACACATACTGGTTCACATGAGCTAGGAATGGGCGCAGGCTGAGCAGGGTGAGGTTGCAGCACCCTCCAGCAAGAGTTGGGACTGAGGGCTGACTGGGCCAGGTCAGGCCGCAGCATCCAAAAGCAAAGGCTAAGACAGATGAGGGGCTATGCCATACAGGGTCAGAGCAACCACTGGCATGCATGAGATCTGTGGATGGGAACAGACCTGGTTGGGAAGCAAAGGGGATGCCCTGGTTGGGTCTGAGTCCCATTGGTGAATGCGAGGGCCAGGGTGGGGGCTGCAGTCTGGTCTGGATATGGCTGCAGGATCCCTCAGCATGGGTATAGGCTGGGAATGGATGTGCCAGACTGTGCTAGACTCCAGCACCCACTGGTGCTTGTGAGAACTAGGGTGGATATAGGACAGGCTAGGCTAGGTCTCTGCCCCACCCCACCCCCGAGCCATGTGTGAGCTGTGTTTGGGTGTAGACCAGGCTTAGTTGGGCTGTAACAACCAACAGTAAAAACTAAAATGGGTTGAAGGCCAGTCAGGAAAGGCCACTATTCCTGCCAGGACAGGAGGTAGACTAAGCAGGGCTGGTCCATGGACCCACCAGTGTGCATGAGATCTGACACTGGGAGAGGTTCTGATAGAGGAGATTGGGAAATTCTGTTGGGACACACTCCCTGCAGGTGAGTGCAAGAACCAAGACAGGGAGCAGTCCAGACCAGGTCAGGCAACGGTATCTATTTGCATACATTTGGCACATTTCAGGGACAGTCCAGGCTGGGTCTGTTCATATCACCTGCTGGCAAATCTGAGTACCAGAATGGAGTAAGGGTCAGGCTGGGTTGGGATACAACACCAGCCAGTCCATATGAGGGCTAAGACTGGGGGCTGGCAGAGTTGGGCTGGGCTGTAGCCCCCACCAGCATGAGCTAGAATTGGGGATGGGCTGGGCCCAGCTACGCTACAGCACCCACTGGCAAATGCCAAGATGAGGCAGGCTGTGCCAGACTGGGGCCACAGTATCCAACCAGCACAAGTGAAACCCAGGGGGCGGTGAGGACAGACCCAGTTGGGGGTGCTGCAGGGTCCTCCATATTGGGCCACTACTACCACTGGTGAGCATGAGAGCTGGGATGGGGCCAGACAAAGCCTGGCAGAGCCACAACATCTGATGGCCTACATGTGGGCTGTATCAGGGAAAAGCCAGATTGGGCTGACTGTACCTTGTGGTACATGCATAAGCCAGAGTGGGTGTGAGTGGGTTGGGCTTTGCCATAGTATCAGCTGGCAGATGTTGGCATGGGGGGGCAAATTCTGTCAGGTGCAGGCACCACTAGACATATGGTGGCACCTGCTGGCACCATTGTGGACTGGATGGTGGGCTGGTTGGGATGAACTGGGCTTCAGTGCTCGTTGACATCTACAACAACCAAATGGGATATGGGACAATTGGGACCAGTCAGCTGCACATACTGAGAAGCATGGGAACCAGGGCAGGGGGTGGGCCTGGTTGGGGTCATTGCCGTCACTCCCACTAGGCTGCAGCTCCTACTGGTTTGAGTGAAGGCCAAGTGTGTGGTGGGTAGGATTGGACTAGACTGCAACACTCATTGGTTTGTGTAAAATAGAGGGCTGGAAACAGAACTGACCCAGCAATTGCAACTACCAGTGTGTATGCAGGCTGATGTGGGTGATGGACTGTGCCAGACCCTATATTGGCGTGCACACACACATACAAGAATCAGGTCTGGAATGGCATGAAGATGAGGTTTCTTTGGTGATTCCCTACTAACTGATCCACTGGAATCAGGACGCGAACCGTGAAGAGAATCTCGAGTTCCATGGTCTGACCGTGGAGTGTGCAGGTGTCAGAGCTGGGCCTCCTCAGTGGCTCAGACGGAGCAGTGCACAGCATGTCCAAATGCACATGGAGAATGTGGCAGTGCATTGGAGCCTCCAGAGGACAGCTGGCAGAGGACGGAAGTCAGAACAAATTCATCAACTAATCCGACCACGTGTTGGCAATGAATATCTGGGCAGGTAGAGACCCTAAAGTGGACCATAGCAGCCGGTGGATTCGGGAGAGATTTCATCGTGATTGGAGTGGTGGGATCAACAGCAATTCAGGACTGTTGAACTATCAAAACCTCTTGATAACGTCATGGCATTTTCAATTTCTATTTTGCTTCCTGTTGTTGATTTTGTATTGTGGTTTTTCATGTAAGAGGATGTATGGTAACTGTGTAAGATGTGAGGATACAATGCAGTATGCATCTCTACTTCCAGATCAAAGATGAACTGCCAATGAAACTATTAACTATATCTTAACAATAGGATGCTGGACTCTGTCATTGTCTATGCCCGCAATGATAGACACATGACTGCTTAGGAAGAACTATATTATGGTAATAATATAGGGGAACTAGTGGGCAGATTTGGGGGAGGTAAGGGAGATCCCAAGGCTTATGGAACTGTGTCATAACATGCTAATAATAAAAAGTTTAAACAACAAAAAGGTTGTGGAAGTTGTAAATTATGGAAAAACATGGATTTTAAGCTGTTTTTGCACCAAAACATATTGAGGGACTTCATGCAAAAGCAATCTAAAAGCTCTGAGGACAAAGAAACATTAAAATAAATATGCTTTAATATCAAATAAATAGGGCCCGGCGGCGTGGCCTAGCGGCTAAAGTCCTCGCCTTGAAAGCCCCGGGATCCCATATGGGCGCTGGTTCTAATCCCGGCAGCTCCACTTCCCATCCAGCTCCCTGCTTGTGGCCTGGGAAAGCAGTTGAGGACGGCCCAATGCTTTGGGACCCTGCACCCGCGTGGGAGACCTGGAAGAGGTTCCTGGTCCCGGCATCGGATCGGCGCGTACCGGCCCGTTGCGCTCACTTGGGGAGTGAATCATCGGATGGAAGATCTTCCTCTCTGTCTCTCCTCCTCTCTGTATATCTGACTTTCCAATAATAATAAAATTTAAAAAAAAAATATGTCAAATAAATAAAAATTGAGAACTAAAATCCTTAGTCAAAGGGAAATTTGCAGAAGTTTCATTGTTGAATCCCTCATAGGAAAAAAAAAGTTATCCCAGGGAGCCCGGGGAAAGTCTCAAAGCATTCTAAGAAATAACAGTAACAACAGAGGGATCCACATCCCTGGGAACTGAGGCACAGGGAAGGGAATCATCCTGAAAGAGGGATTGAGATCAACACAGAACCGGGAGCCCCGCGAGCAGGTATCTGGGCTGCAGGAAGAGCTATGGACACCATAGAGCCGCTACAGGACCAGAGGCCCATGTTGAAGACGAGATGGCCCAGGCTATTTTTCTGTGCCCCAAGGTGGACAGGCACAGCAGAAGGAATCCAATCCCCTGCCTGCAAGGGTTGAGACAGCAAATTTCATGGACTCAGCAAGTAGTCCATTGTGAGCACTGGGGGACTTTGGCTAAGTGTTTACACCCAAGGCTGCCTTGCCATTGGCAGCCACCGACTCCTTTAATGAACAAGTTTGCTTTTGCCATGGATGGAAATGGGGACTTGAGAACTGTTTCTGCAGAAAGAAAGTTACTGTGCTGTCACATTTGATTCAGCATATTGTCACTTTGCCATCCACACCCACCGCAGTATTTAGAAGAGAGGGTTTCTGGCTGTTTTGTCATGAGAGGAAGCGTTCATGAATCATAGCACCCGTGAATGATGGCTGGCAACTAAGTGACTGGTCCTCTTTCAACACTGGGTTTAATGATATAAACAGGCAATTGCCTGTGAGGAAGGTGGCACGAATATCTACAGGCAGAGTTTTCTCCTCAGTGCCCTGCATCTGCCACTTGCTGGGGGCAGAGAGAACAGAAGAGCTTTAACTCCTGGATGGCAACAGCAGCTCAGGCCCTCAGCAGGTGCCTTCGGGCTGCAGGGGGGATGTGCTGACGTTGTGACTGCACAGTCATATGACCCAGTAAATGCCACTCAGGGAGAGACGCAGTCCCATAGCCCTGTATCAGAGTCCACAGGGGCGAAGGTCAGACTCTAGAGCAGAGAGAGAAGTTATGTGATTAAGACACCATACCTGTAGGGGATAACTGTGGGGCTTGGTCACCTAGCTGTTCTGTTAGGCACCATACTTCCTCCTCCCCATCCTTTTCCTGGCTCTGTCTCAACCTTGTCCTATATGTACAACCTATATGTGCTTCTATGAACATAGACCCTCCTTAATGAAAACTACCATGGGAATATTTCACAAAGTTCATGTAAAGTAAATTAAAAGCTTTGGAGGGCTTGGAAAATCATTTTTATCCACCAGTGCACAAATGGAGTCTTCAAAAATACATATTATAAGGAAACCAGGGATGGATTCAAAAGTTTCTGCGCTCAAATACAGTTATCTTCCAATTCCATTTTCCCACAAACCTTTGGATCCACCTTCAGCTTGGTAAGTCAGCACCTGGTGACATTGTGCTTCATGATTTTCTAGATCACACTGATGACCTGCCTACGCCTACAGCATGCAAACCATTAAAACTCTCACACATATCGGTCACCTGGCATCCTGTCGAGTCACTGGGGCAGAAGGAGACTCAGAGACATGCTATGTTTAATCTAAACCAAGAATGTTCTAGCAGCTGTCTTTGTGTGTAGAACTCAATGATACTGAATACAACAATGGGGTTATTCATGCTGCATGTCCTGGCAGCCAATCACCTTTGTGAAGTTTTGCACTGTCATCCAGTCTCCACTTGCCACCATTCAAGTTCTCAAACAGCAGAAAATAAGGTCCTGTCACTGAGCTCTGCTCACAGGGAGTCCTGTTATAGGATCCAGCTAAGGAGAGAAAGGTCAATCAGGGCCTGCCAGTTCTTAGGCTTCTCACAGGGACTTCCAAAACCTCAACACAGATATCAGGAGGGAGGCTTGAGGTCCAAGATTGATCACCAACAGAACACCATTATGTTCACCTGTAATGAGATTCTATTCTTATATGAATTGGGGAACATTAGAAAACCCTCCCCATCTGTAAGATTCGTAAGAACCATGCATATAGAAAAGTACATGTAAGGAACTTGAAGATAAAAAATAGCAGGTGCAAAGTTTCTGAGGAAGACTTTAAAATACACCAGAAAGACACAGATAGGTGTAATTTAAAAATACCTTATTCTTAGATAGGAGGACATAGCCTCATAAAAAGTCACTTCTCAACAACAGAACTATGAACATGTGGCAATGAATACTATGTGTGTGTGTGTGTGTGTGTGTGTGGTGTGTGTGTGAAAACTCAGGTTGGTTCCAAAGTTTACATGAAGAATAAACACACAGGAACTACCAGGAAAACCATGGAATACATACGCCACCACCAAGAAAGTTACAAAAAAGAAAGCTCCCTCCTCCACCAAGATTCTCTCCAAAGCCCTAAACCTCCTGTTAGTATGGAAACAGCAGAGACGGACCAAGTGTTTGGGACCCTACCAACCACACGGGAGATCTAGTTAGAATCCTCTCTATCTGTAACTCTACCTTTTAAATAAAAATAATTACAAAAAAAGTCCTAGAGTTCCAGAGAAAGGAAGTATTTCCACTCTCTTAGGACCCAGGTAGAGACCTGCTGATGCTGGGAAAGAGAGGAAGTGGAGACCCTGCGGACCCAGAGGTGCAGTCAACCACCCCAAATCCTGGATATTGCCTCAAAACATTCATAGCATCCCTCTGAGGCCAGAAAACCAGGATTCTCTCAGGGAAGAACCTCCTCCTCCCTCAATTCCTTCACTTTCCCTCCTCCACCCCACCCTGAGATGAATGGTGGTGTCTGATTGCCTACCTTTCCCAGGAAGGAGGGGTGGAGAGCCGCTTCCAGCAGGTCCAGGCACATGGGGCTATAGAAGACCATGGCTGGACAATAACAGAGAGCTCCCCTGATCCTCAACTCCATCCTCATTCAAAGTGGTTCACTAAGGAAGAGCAGCCATCATTGAGAGAGACCAAGGCAATGGAGAAAAGAACCGTCTGTGATGTAATAGACAAACACGTCTGAAAACTGAAGATGTGGTAACATGTTGAGAAAGCCTCCAGCACTATTGACTGCGCCCTACAGCCAGGGAATCCACAGACATGTAATCAGAGCAAAACTCATCTCAAAGCCAGCTGAGCCCCTGACGAGAAAAAGAAATATACCAACAGGGGACTACTCTATTTCCAAGACAAAACAATCCATGGCACTAGATTCAGAGGCTGTGCAGATAACAGATGAGGTCTTTAACGGCAATGTGGGTCAGCATTGTGGTGTAACTGATTAAACCTCACAGTCAGCATGCCAATTCTAGATCCCACTTTATGCTCAAGATCCTAGAAAGGCAGCTGTCCAAGTTCCCAGGTACCTGGGCACATATCTGGGAGGCGAAGAAGGAGTTCTCAAACATGGCTTCACACTAACCCAGCCCTGTCTGTCACATTCATTCAGAAGTGAATCAAAAACCAGATTGGTCTCTCTGTTAAAATAAAAACATTTATAATAAAAATAACTGCAAGTCGTAAGTAAGATGATTTGTGAAAGAGATGTTTTATGCAAAAAAAGAGCTTCCACTAAAGAAAAAAATTCAAACACAAACGCTACAATTTTTCTTTTATTATGACACAGTTTCATAGGCTCTGGGATTCCCCCAACCCTTCCCCATACCCTCCCCCCATGTTGGATTCCTCTACATTGTTGCATTATTACAGTTCATATTCAGTCATGATTCCTTCATTGCGAGCATGTAACAAGCACAGAGTCTAGCCTCTTATTGCCCAGATAAATTCAACAGCTTCCTTGGGAGACCATCCCTGGTCTGAAAGTAGAGCTGGCAGAATATCATCCCCTCCAATGAAAAGCTACCACATAACATCAACAACAATTTACAGCATCATGGAGTTAATTGACACAGTACAGAGTGACCAATGTGTTAGAAAATGCAAGTTCTTAATCACATTTTGTGACTATTTCATTGACATTTTGATTTTAATTTATACACAATCGGCTGCTACACACCTTAAAATGGCTATAGGGTACTATTCAGCTGTTTCGTGTCTATTTCCATTTTTAAATTTATCATTTCATAGTATTCAAGGATGATTTTTACTGAAGTTGGCAAATTTGAGGATAGTCCAAACAGGCTTCTAACTCTAACAAGCCGTATGTTAACAACTGAGGAGCAGAACAGTTTTAGGAGGGGTGTGCAGAGAGATCTTCATTACCTTAGTAGAAGTAACTAATCTTTGTGTCCTACCTAGTAAGGTGTATGTGAGTCCAAGCTGACTGTTTCCTGTCTAGTCCTAAACTTTCCTTATTGCTCTCTGTCCATCTAATCTAATTTTATTTTTGAGGGGGGAGGCACCTGAGTGACCCTGATGGTCATTGTAAGAGAGGGTGGGGATCCAAAGTTGGAACTAAGTAAGGTCCAGAGAAAGCTCCCCTCCCAAGTTGTGAAGGTGGTTTGCTGTTCTGTTTCTGAGGACCACTCAGGGCTCCCAGCTAATGTTCCAATGACATTAGATCCTGTGAGGAAGGATCTGGGCTTCTTCTATCCCATGTGGGAGATCGGAAGGGAGTGGATGACCTTAGAGTTCCTGGCCTACAAGTCCAATTCTCTGTGATCTCCTTGGCAGTTGAGATACAGCCCTTGGTGCACATACTGATAGTCTTAGATGAGGATCCAGGAGTCTCTAGGGTTGGGATACAAGCCTCCTCCTGTCCTTCTGCTCCACTCTGGGGTCCCTCCCTGCTGTGTGCATATGACCTCCTGTTAAGAGGCTGTCAGGATTGCTCTTGGATCCCACTGTCTTCTTTATAGTTTTGCTAATGTCTAATATAGATTCAAGGCTGATGTGTATAAGTTAGCTGTTGTATTCTTGATAGGTTATACTTAACATCTTCTTCACACATTCTAAGAAAGTGCAAGATATCTCTGCTCTCCTGATCCTTTACGGAATAACATACGGTATTAAAAGCGTATTAGGTATTACAGTTCTTTGATGTAGATCATAAGCAGTCTGTCTCTCATTGATTGTTGGTTCATTGGTTACATCACAATATACAGGCTGTTTGAGGGTGTAAAAATGTTGCAATCTATAGGTACTATTTTTCAGATTGACATCATTTCATCTTAAATTAAGGCAAACATATGGTATCTTACCTTTTGGGATTGACTCATTTCCCTTCGTAGAATGGTTTCAGTTGGGCCTATTTGAACACAAAGAACTGCATTTCGTTTTTGGTTTTTTTAAATAGCTGAGTAGTATTCCATGGAGTAAATAAACCATAGCTTTCTTATCCAGTCTTCTGTTGATGGGCATTTTAGCTGCTTCCAAGTTTTTGCAATTATTGATTGTGCTGCTATGAACATAGGGGTGCATGTTGGTTTCTCATGTAACAGGTGTTTTGGATATATTCCTAGGAGTGCTATTGCTGGATCATATGGTATGCAGATTTTCACTTGTTTGAGTGTTCTCCATACTAATCTCCATAGAGGTTGCATGAGCCTGCAGTCCCACCAGCAGTGGAGAAGGGTTCCCTTTCCCCACATCCTTGCCAGCAAGTGTTATTGGTGGTTTTGTGTATGTGAGCCATTCTTATTGGCATTAGGTGGTACCTCATTGATGTCTTAATTTGGATTTCCCTTATTGCCAGAGAGCTTGAGCATTTTTTCATATGTTTGTTTGCCATTAAGATTTGTTCCTTTGTGAAGTGTCTGCCCATTTCCCGTGCGCATTTCTTGAGAGGCATGTTTGTTTTGTTGTTTTGCTTGTTCTGGAGAGCTCTGTATATTCTGGAGATTAGGCCTCTATTTCCTATGTAGTGTGCAAAGATCTGTTCCCATTCTGTGGGTTGCTTTTTTACTTTGTTGATTGTTTCCCTTGTTATACAGAAGCTTCTTAGTTTGATGTAGTCCCATTTGTTTATTTTGGTCTTGATTGCTATTGCCTTTGGTTTTTTTTGTTGTTGTTGTTTGTTTTTTAGGACATCAGGGCCTACACCTAAATCTTGCAGGGTGTTTCCAACATTTTCTTTCAAAAGTTTGATGGTTTCTGGATGTAGGTTTAGGTCTTTTATCCATTTAGATTTGATCTTAGTGTGTGGTGAAAGATGTGCAGGCTATCAACCAATTGTCCCAACAGCGTTTATAGAAAAGATCTTCCCATTTGCCTAGATTGTCTTCTTTTTTTTTTTTTTTTTGTCAAAAATTATGTGGCTGTATCTGTGTGAGTTCCCTTTAGTTGCTTCCATTTTGCAGCATTGATCTTCCTCTCTATCTTTGTGCCAGTACCAGGCTGTTTTGATAACCACTGCCATATAGTATGTCCAGAGGTCTAGAAATTGTGATTACCCTGTTAACTTCCTATTCTTCAGGATGGTTCTAGCTATTCACGGTTCTTTGTGTTTCCACATGAACCCTTGTATTATTTTTTCCAGTTCTATGAAGAATGTTTTGGGTAATTTGATTGGGATTGCATTGAATGTATATATTGCTTTTGGTTGTATCCACATTTTGATGATATTGATTTTACCTATCCAGGAACAATGGTATGTTTCTCCATCTTTTGAGGTCTTCCTCAATTTCTTTTTTGAATTTTTTTTTGTAGTTTTCTTCAACGAGGTGTACTACATTTTTAGTTAGGTTTATTCCTAGAAATTTCATTTTATTCTGTTGTTTTGAATGCTACCCTGCTGGTGATATCTTTTTCCATCTTGGGGCTATTTGCATACATGTGGCTGTTGATTTTTGTTTGTTTATTTTGTACTCTGACACTCTACCAAACTTTCATTTAAGCTCATTGTAGTTGGCGCTTATGTCAACGCCCAAGAAAGATACCAATTACAGGAATTAAACACACACCTCCAGAAATTGGGAAAACAGCAGCAAAATGACCCCATCAACAACAGGAAACAAGAAATCATCAAAACAAGGGAGGAAGTAAACCAAATAGAAATCAGAAAAACTATACACAAAATCAGTGAATCAAAAGATTTGTTTTTTGAAAAGATAAATAAAAAAGACATCCCACTGGCCCGACTGACAAAGAAAAAACAAGAGAAAGTGAAAATTATTAGCATAGAGGGTGAAAAAGACAACATAACGACAGACACTTCAATCATTAAGAAAATAATTGGAAATTACTATAAACAATTACACTCCAGCAAATCTGAAGACCATCAGGAAATGGAAAGGTTCCACCACCTACCAAAACTTAGCCCAGAGGCAACAAAAGACCTGAACAAACCTATAACCAAGGCAGAGATTGATTCAGTGATTAAAGATCTTCCAACAAACAAAACCCCAGGCCCAAACATTTTCACTTCAGGCTTCTACAAAGCATTCCAAGCAGAGCTAACCCCAATCCTCTACAAACTCTTCAAAAGTATAGAAAAGGAAGCAACCCTCCCAAATACATTCTATGAAGCCAACATCACCTTAATCCCAAAACCGGTTAGAGAACTAACAGAGAAGGAGAACTACAGACCAATCTGAGAGATGAACATTGATGCTAAGATCCTCAACAAAATCCTAGCCAATAGAATTCAAAAAAACATCAGACATTTCATTAATCTGGACCAAGTAGGATTCATCCCTAGAAAACAGGGATGGTTCATCATTCGTAAATCCATAAATGTAATACACCAGATCCAAAAACTGAACAACAAAAATCATATAATATTACCAATAGATGCAGAAAAAGCTTTCATCAAATCAACACCACTTCATGCTAAAAACTCTAACCAAGGTAGGCATAGAAAGAACAATCCACAACACACCCTAAGCAACATATGAAAAACCCAACACCAGCATCATACTGAATGGAGAAAAACTGGATCCCTTTCCACTGAGATCTGGCACAAGACAAGGATGTCCACTATCACCACTGCTATTCAACATAGTACTAGAAGTACTCGCAGAGGCTATAAGACAAGAAAAAGAAATTAAAGGAATTCAGATGGGAAATGAAGAAGTCAAGCTTTCACTATTCGCAGATGACATGATTCTACACACAAGAGACTCAATACAGAGACTGATAGAACTTACACAATTTGTTTTTTTTTAATGATACTAGAGATGAATGTTGTATATAGGACATATTAAGAATGCCATTAGCGTTGTCATCAGTACACCTGATCATGGGAGATCCCACGAGCTTAAAGATAGTTCAGCATAAATCACCCACATTGGAACACTGACACGGATATAAGATCAAATATATTTCTTTCATAGACACATATATGGAAATTTACAGCTGAGTTTTTTGTAACATAAATGTAATGCACTATATCAGACTCCAAAGGTGATAATCTCAATAGACACAGAAAAATAACAAAATACAAATGCTATTCATTATTTTTTAAGATTATTTATTTTCATTGGAAAGGTAGATTTACAGCGAGAAGGAGAAAAAGATCTTCCTTCCATTGGTTCACTCCCCAAATGGCTGCAATAGCTTGAGCTGATCCAAAGCAAGGAGCTAGGAGCTTCTTCTGGGTCTACCACGTGGGTGTAGGGTTCCAAGGCTTTGGGCCATTCTCTGCTGCTTTCCCAGGCCACAAGCTGGAAGCTGAATTGGAAATGAAGCAACCCATATGGAAAAGCAGTGCTTTTTTGATAGAGGATTAACCAGTTGAGCCAATTTGCTAGTCCCTATTCATTTTTTAAAACCCAGTAAGCAAACTAAACATTAAAAGAAATTTAATTTCCAGCAAAGAACAACTTTGAGCTATATATATTTCATGGCAGAAGACTTTCTATCTTGATAGCAATGGCAATGCCAGAGTATTTATTTTTAGATTCATAGTAATATTATATTTAAAAGCCTAGCCAATCCCCTTAGAGCAGAGGAGGAATCAACTACATGCAGACCAGTAAGGAAGAAACAGAACTATCTCATTCCATGAATGGCATGGCAGCTGGGGAGATATAACGTAAGAATCAATTAAAAAAATGTTTACGTACAACTTGAGTTTTGAAATTCCATTATTCAAAATAATGTACATATAGTTACATATGGAATTGAAACCTGAGATTAGGAAAACAGCACCCTTCACCATAGCAGCAAAAAATATGAAATTCCTAAGAATATATTGAAATAGGATGCTTGTATTAAAATTAAAATACATGACAAAAAGTACAAAGTAAATTGAGAAACGAAGTCAAAGACATAACTGATGTCAATGTTCCTTAAATTGTTATTTCATTTTAAGCTAATCAATCAAGCTTCTGCAAAGATGTTTTTGTAGAAACTGACAAACTGAGTATCAAATTATTATGGTAAAGAGATGAATACCCAGAAAAAAAGACTAGACAATATTTGCAATAAAACCTTGGAATGTTACAAATACTTGTACAATTATGAAAACACCATATTGTCTACTGTGATGATTCAATGGTTAAATCCTCACCATGCAAACTCCAGTGGGTGCCAGTTCCTGACTTCCCATCCAGCTCCCTGCTTGTGGCCTGGGAAAGCAGTGGGGGATGGCCCAAAGCCTTGGGACCCTGTACCTGAGTGAAAAACATGGAAGAGGCTCCTAGCTTCAAATCAACTTTGCTCTTACCATTGGCAGCAATTTGGGGAGTCAACCAGTGGAGAGAGGATTTTTCTGTCTGTGCATGCTTCTCTCCATGAATCTGATCGCCTTCCAATAAAAATAAATACATCTTAAAAGAATAAAATATAGGAAAATAGTTAAGAAATACAGCCATAGATATATGGCTATAAAAGATCAATTGCATAGAAAAGTTCATAAATAAATAATCAAATGCAAGAGTATTTAAAAATGTTTGTATAAATGAAACTGAAAGAGAATGTTACTAGGTTACAGAAAGTTTTTGAAAAGCTTTCCATCATACTCATTTCAATAAATTTCTTGAATACTGTTTATGATTTTTCATAGAAGCCCAAAATAAATTCAATATATTTAATGAGAAAACATGACACCCAAACCTGAATGAATAAATTTTTACTCCTATCCTGCTCTATACTTAAATATTAATTTAAGGGATCAGTGCTGTGCCACAGCGGGTTACACTGTAACTGGCAATACCAGCATCCCACATGATGCTGGTTCACACACCAGCAGCTAATCTCCCATTGAATTTCCTGCTAATGTGGTTAAGAAAGCAGCAAAAAATTTCCCAAATACTCTGGATCTTGCCACTCTTCGGACCCCGATGGAGATCCGGGATCCCAGCTTCAGCCAAGTCCAGGCCTGGCCATTTGCCCATTTAGAAAGGGATGTAATGGATGAAACATAGCTCTTTCTGTCGTGTTCTCTCACATCCATACTTTGTATGTGCCACAAATCTGCCTTTTAAATAAGTAAATATTTTCAAAAAGATTAATAAGAGTCAGTACATATATGTAAAATCCATAAATAAAAAATCTAGGAGAAAAAAGTTTTCTTTTTAAGTTAGGAAAAGGCTATTATACAAAAATGCACAAATCACCTAAAATTGATTAATTAAACTTTATAAAATTGAAAAAATCTTTATTCACCCAAAATATTAAAACTAAAAAAAGCTTGAAGAAAATACATGAAAAGGGCATATCTGATACAGGACTGATAATCCAGAACATATAAATGATTTTCAAATTTCAATAGTAAGAAACCAAGCAATCCAATTCACAAATACTGGGTAAAATACTTGAGCAGATTTTTCACCTAAGAAAATATAGAGCAATTGCAACAGATTTTGGATGTTCATGAAAATTGAGTGTTATAAAATTCCATGGATTTAAAAAAACAAATCTCGTGCCAAAATAATTTATTTTTAAATTCTACTGTTTCAGGAATTTCCGAAGTACCCTTGATTATATATGGAAGGACACTTAATCATTAGTCTTTAGAGAAATGCAACCTCAAACCACAATATAAGAGCCATAATGTCAGCAAGCAAGAAACCAGTTTTGATAGCAATTAGTGCTACGAGGAATGTGGTTAGCAACTAGAATTCTCCTACCTTGCTGGTAGGAATGTGCATTGACACGGGCAACTTAAATATAATCTGGACACTTCTAAAACTAGAAATACATGTGAAGTTAAAAGCATCAATTCCATTCTCGTTTACACAAAAGACAAACATTTAGGTCCATACACATGTTCAAAATCGTGCCAAACGTCCAAATATTGAATGGATTCTAAAAATACGTGGTACATCCACACAACTGGATACAAAGGAATGGCCTGCTGACTCAGTGCACAGTAAGCTGCACTATGCTCAGCGCAACCAGTCGGAAGCCAGGGCTCAATGACGCACCATCTTTACAGCATTCTGGACAGACTAAATGGTTAGGACAAAAGGCAAATCAGTGATAGTCAGGGCCTCCATGTTACAGGGAGGGGGTCCTGAACAGAAAGGGGAGTGAGGGGACTCAGTGGGCTGACAGCAGTGTGCCACTGCTTCAGCGAAGTGTGTCTACACACCTGCAAATAATAAACACTCCAGCAAGTCCACAAGGAGGAGTTATCCTTAAAACCCACTGAAAATTCATACACATAGTCAGGTGGAGAAACAATTAATTTCTCCTGTTTATATATCCCCTGTGAGATACATTCTAACCACCAAAAGAATTGAAATGAAATGGTATGTGTAGTGTACTAAATTTACTATGAACAGTTGCATAATTTTTTTTTATTGTGAAGTCAGCTATACAGAGAGGAAGATCTTCCATCTGTTGATTCACTTCCCAAGTGGCCGGCACAGGCGCAGCTGAGCCAATCCGAAGCCAAGAACCCAGAGCCTCTTCTTGGTCTCCCACGTGGGTGCAGGGTGCCAAGGCTTTGGGCTGTCCTCAATTGTTCTCCCAGGCCACAACCAGAGAGCTGGGTGGGAAGCAGGGCAGCTGGGATATGAATCGATGCCCCTATGGGGTCCTGGCACATGCAAGGCCCATGCTTAGGAGGTACTTCAACTCATGGCGTCTTGCATGCCCACCTGCTCTCCTGCTTCCTACAGACAGACTCCAAAGATGAAGACACCAATGTTTCTCACTTGTCCTTACCAGCTCACTATTCTGGAACATGGCTCGTCTGTGTCTCTATTCCATAAGGACAGTGCTTGGGTTGAAAATACTTATAAGTGCGAGGCAAGAAGCTAGGAAACAAATCTTTGGTTCCACCCAAGGCCACAACCAAAGCACAATACAAAATTAAAGAACAGTAATAACATTCCAATTTTAATTTTAATTGGAATTAATATGAACACACATTCTACATTGATTCTAGCTTTACCTACCTGAAACTGCTAGAAATAATGATACCTGCAATAGGAACGAAAAGCTGAACATCCAGTTGCTGATTTCCAACCAATATTCCACACAACAACACATCACAACCTGTTGCAGTTCCGGGTCTGGGGAATAGAAAACAGGAGATAGGGCAATATGAAAGCCAAGGGCTCAAACATGCGGAATCTTCTTCATATTGTCCCCACCAACCCAATGTGGAACATGCAAATTAGTGGTACATACAACCATCATGGTAACCCATTGAAAAATGCTAAATGCTTTAAAAAATGAGTTTATATGGCAATAAAGAGGAAACACGATAGAGCAATGAAAAAAACCTCTGCATAGAATACCAGCAAACAGGGCCCAGCACGGTAGCCTAGAGGCTAAAGTTCTCGCCTTGCATGCGCCACGATCCCATATAGGTGCTGGTTCTAATCCCAGCAGCTCGCTGCTTATGGCCTAGGAAAGCAGTTGAAGACAGCGCAAAACCTTGGGACCCTGCACCCACGTGGGAGACCCAGAAGAGGTTCTGGGCTCTTGGCTTCAGAATAACTCGGCTCCGGCCAAATGGGGAGTGAATCAGCAGACAGAAGATCTTTCTGTCTGTCTCTCCTCCTCTCTGCATATTTGACTTACCAATAAAAATAAATATTGAAGCAAATAAAAAGGGGTAGAGGGATATTCTAAACGTAACCCTATGTTAAAACATAAATGAAGCAAAAGGCATTCAGGAAATAACTGTGACAATATTAATACGAACTTCGTAAAATGGACACCTTTGGTTTGTAGGGTCATGGTCCTGTGGTTCTTGTGCTCTGTTGTGGTGGGACACCTTTTCTCTGCCAAGGGCCATTCATGTATTTATAACATCATTCACATGCCATACAAAACTATCAACTTCAAAACTAACTTGCCATAGACTTACTGAATCCCACCTCAGATTGCCTTGGCAGGACCAGGCCAAATGATTTTGTGAGCGTTAAGAAGCCTACAGGCTCAACATTGCCCAGCCCTGCTGAGATGCTCAATAAGGTATGTGCAGGTGAAACACCATCGTATCTGCACCCTATCTGCAAGCAGTTCTGCAAAGACACATAAGTGAGATTGATGGGAGGAAATATGAATCTCTGATAAGCAGAGACGCAGAGCACATGGACTTAAAAAAGCTGTTGGTATTGATCTTTCATCAACTTGGAAACCTTTCACACACTTTGGAGAAAACAGTTAGCTGCCTTGATGGCCAAAATCAAGGCCTAAGAGGCATCTGGGTATCAGCTTGAACAATGCTAGTAGCATTTGGGTTGAAGCGAATGGGGTGGGCAGACTCTGAAGCGGCACACCTGCAGGGGGTTTTAGTGCTGCTGGGGAAACCAAGATTTCCCTGCTTCTCTCAGGAACTGCTGCCCAAGGCCAGCATGTTCCTTCTACATTGTTCCCAACTGAGATGTGGAAGTGTTCAACAGTCACACATGTAAGTAGTTTGAAAGAGGGCAGTATGCCAAAAAAGTTATTAACTTTTACTCAGGCTAAACCACTGGCAAGCAATAAATAAATAAATAAATAAA
The DNA here is from genome assembly GCF_030435755.1 of Ochotona princeps. NCBI lineage: Eukaryota > Metazoa > Chordata > Mammalia > Lagomorpha > Ochotonidae > Ochotona > Ochotona princeps. The sequence continues at coordinate 4,885,322 of NC_080838.1, forward strand.
TAAATAAATAAATAAACAAACAAATAAATAATGAGGAAGGGACTCCCCTAAATTCCTTGGGAATGGATGGAAAGCTCAGGCAGCCTTGCAAACCTACAACAGGACTTCAGCAGAATTGCTTTGGGAAGTTACAGGGATGCCAATAATGAGCCTGACAAATAACCATTTATTATCACTTATTTCTACCTAATCATTAGCATCACATCTGATTACATTTAGTTATAAGATGAGACAAGCTCTTGGTATCGAATTACTAAGCTCTTTATTATTTTTACCATGTTTGTGAAATTGCTGGGTTCTTTTTCTTTTTTGCTAGCTGTTTTATGAAGAGCTAGATGTTCCTCGAAGCATACTGCAGGGAAAAGAGGGATGTGGGTGGACAAACAGATGAAAACAAACAACTTCGCTATTTAACAGAAGTTCTCCAGGCCATGTATATATCCAGGGCCCATCCCAATCAAAGGACTCAGTCTGCCGCAGCCTAACTGTGAGAAAAATGCAACGTTAATGAAATGCAAGCCAGGTTTTTCATTGCTCAGTCTTTCTTTCTAACCAGGGACCAGAAATCTGGCCAAATGTATGGAAGCGGATTCCTCTTCTATGAACCGCCATGAGAACTTTGATGTCTATGTTGATGACATTTTCTTCCAAGGGACCATCCCTTTCTTGGTAAGGAGTATTGTTACTGATTTATCCACTTGGAAAAACACCATGAACTTGGCTTTCTAAACCTGCTTATTAAATAGTCCTTCCCTTTTTTTTTTCTGGTTAGTTTTAAGAATCACAAAGATTCTCACACAATAAAGCAATTAACATGTGCAATTTCTTTCTCCTGAGAAAAATTTATTTTTAAGGTAAACCAAATTTGCCATACAGTGGCATTCTGTTTATTCTCCCTCTTAAAACAAAACAAACAAACAACAACAACAACGAAAACAACGAAACTAAAATCCTATCCCAGGGAAACTAGATTTCAACATCTGTAAAAGGAATTTCCCTCACTCTTCTCAACCTACCTGACGAATGTTTGTACAATGAATTCCTTGTAGGACTCAGGGAGTCAGGTTCCACTTAAAAATACAACCAAGTTCTTCCTATAAGAAGCCACGTAAATACCTCAGTGTGTAACATTTTAACAAGTTCCTACACATTGCACCCTTTCCTGCTAACACTCAATGCAAGCACTATGTCAGAATCCAACAGTTTCCTTCAGCCCTTCAGCACTCTTGATTCATTTCTGAGTGCCAGCTGACACTGTCCCAAAAGGGTGGACAATTCATGACTCTGATGTCACTGCAGATAAGACGAGCACCAGGTTTTTACGTGCTTGCTTGGCATACAGATCGGAATTTAAGACATCCTACATGTAAAATTCTTACATGGCAGTTGGAAAGTTTATCATGAATCCAGGCACTAGACACATGCATGTTTTTTTGATATCTTTGCAGGTATATTTCATTATTCCCTCACTTAGAGTTATATATAGGGTGGTTACACAGCACCCACCATTCTCAGCTGTAAAAGAGAATACTGGACATGTTGTTTATTTTACACCTAGGTACAGCCAACCAAGCATGCTAAACCACTTACAGCAGTTTATTAACACTGGCAAGAAGCAACAATTTAGAAAAACAAATGACGCAAATTGCATACTGTGGAGTTCTTAAAGTTTCTCCCCCACTACCACCAAGTTTTTCTTCAGAACAACTTTCTACATTGAGAACATGTCAAGAATTTGGAAAGCAGCAAGCAATCAGGTATGGTTTTGCTCCTGAAGTTATGGAATTGGTGATGTGCCAATCATAAACAGTGGGCTTTTCCAAATTCAACCAGCTTTAGTCATTTACAATGTAAATGCCTATCCAGCAATGAATATATACCTATACATGCTTGTACTTGGTAGGTCTTCAACCCTAACCAAGTGACCAGAAATCAAGATACAGCCATGCACAGAGCAGCTTTCAAATCACATTTTAATGCGAAAGAATACTAACCCTCCCAATGTTTACTTTTTTTAAAATGATGTATTTATTTTTACTGCAAAGTCAGATATACAGAGAGGAGGAGAGACAGAGAGGAAGACCCTCTATCCGATGATTCACTCCACAAGCAAGCCGCAATGGCCGGTGCTGCGCCGATTCGATGCCAGGAACCAGGAACCCCCTCCAAGTCTCCCATGCGAGTGCAGGGTCCCAAAGCTCCGGGCCGTCTTCGACTGCCTTCCCAGGCCACAAGCAGGGAGCTGGATGGGAAGTGGAGCCGCCGGGACCAGAACCGTCGCCCATATGGATCCCAGCACACTTAAGGCGAGGACCTTAGCCACCAGGCCACGCCACCGGGCCCCCGATGTTTACTTTGAGTTTTGGCCAAATGCCAAAGTTAAATTTTTGTTGTAAATGAAAAAAAAAAAAAGTCAGCCTCTACCCACAAGTACCCATGCAGACAGATCTCTAAGACAACCCATTGAGCTTAGAATATGCCATGTAGCATAGCACATCTACTATGTCATGTGAGTATCCCATTCTTCTCTGTAGCTGCATCAGCCTTTCAGGGTGGAGGCGAATGTTGCACACTAAATGATCCCACTGGATTTCATCCTGGCATTACCTAGTTCTGTGACCTTGGTCGAGGTTCTTCCTCTGCTGCTGTCTCAGCTTCCCCATCCGCTGACAGAGAACACTAACTCCTTCCCACAAGTAAGCCACAAGAAGATCTGCAAGCAGACGTATTCACAAAGTCACTAGCTTGTTCCATCTGATATCTCATTTCTCACACAAATCAACTTCTTTTTTAAGTTATGTGGTAAAGATGAAACATGTAGAGGGTGGACAGGAGGACTCACACGCTTCACGCTGATGTAATGGAGATGAGAGCAAGGTTTGGGCTTTGCTGACTGTTGGCACCTGCAGGCCAACAGACATGTCTTCATTCAAGAACGTTGAACTCCTGGCTGCGAGTGGACAGCGATCCCATCCATACACACGGTACACATTTGAGTCACATTCCAAGTCTGCTATTGATTTTGTCTTCTGATCCCCCAGTGTGAAAACAAAATCCAGAGTCACATAGTGAATATATTACACTCCAAATTAGATATTGGCGGTACCAAGGAGAGGACAGTGGGATTATATATCTGCTAGTTTCACTCTGACAAACTGATGTGCCTAAAGATTTGGGAGAGACAGTCGGCAACTGGCAATGGCTGTTGTGTAGAGTTTAAACATGTTGGAGTGAGGTAGTCCTAGGACTTAGCACTTCATTCAATCCTCACAAAAATATATGGCAGCTAAGTGATCAAAGTTTGCTAGGTAGATGAACAAAGGCCCTGAGGCTGCCTTCTTCACGTTCCACGTTCAGCCCATGAGGGAACAGACAAAACTCAAGCTACATGGCTTGGTGGCTTAGCTTAGCATCCTAACCCCACAGAACACAGGAAACAAAGTACATTGTCAACCATAAACTCCCATACTTTACTTGTGCTCTGAGAATTTGGGTAGCTTCACTTACTTTCATTTTATTTAGAAGGGAGCAAGCAAGAGAGGTCCTGTTAGTTCACTCCTGAGGGCCTCAGCAAGGACAAGTCAGGAGACTTTAGAGTCAGTCATGGTTTCCATTGAGAAGGTAGGGACCCAAATACTGAAACACCACCTGCTGCTTCCCAGGGTTTAGATTACCAAGGAACTGGATTGGAAGCAGAATAGGGACTCAAGTCACACTGACACATTCTGTGGTGTCCCAATTGATGCTTTCACTGCTGCACTGGAATGCTAACTCTTTTAGATTAAAAAAAAAAAAATACACAAAAACAGTAATTGGTTACCAGGGGCTTGGTTCAGGGCCTATTTGATGAATGGATACAGCATTTCAGTGGTGATGATGTTTACACAGTAAGGTGGACGAACTCAATGCCACTGAAGTTGTTGAAATGATCAGTTTCATTATGTATGTGTGTGTGTATATATATATATATATACACACACACACACATCCATATAGATAGATTTATCAATAAGTTTAAAACCAGAGCCAGAAGCTAAAAATTGTATGTCCAAGTATCAATTCTGGCACAACTGAGAAACTCTAGCTTTCAGCAGGGGTGACAAATAATAAACAATCTTTCCCTTACTTTGTGTTGGATCTGACTGTGCTATGATTTGCATATTACTTTGAGTGTTCCCCAAAGGCCCAGGAACTAAATACGAGATCCACAAAGTCTTCTGTTAATGGTAACAAAAGGGTGACAAGCTTATCTAAGTTTAGCAATGGAGCTTTGGGGAAATAATTGGAACGAACAGGTCAGTAGTTTGGAGTTCCAGGATTCAGCCCCAATGGCTTGTGTAAGAGACCACATACACCGAAGAAGAAACAACATGCTTGCTTTTGCCACATGGTGCTCTGTCTGGCCTTGGAACTCTGCCGGCAAGAATACTGCCACCAGACAGATGCTGAACCAATGAGGTCATCCTATCCTGACCATACACCTCTTTCCTTCATAAGTGGCTTCTCTAGCTATTTTCTTGCAGCGTCCAAAATCTGACAAGCATCCTTGGTTTTATTTTTAGAACTTGAATCTGGCATTCGCTGTCTGCCTTTTTCCCAGAGAGTTTATGAAGCGCCTGAGAAATTCAACACATTTTCAACCTGGCTTTGTTCTGCCATGCTGTAAATTCCCACAGTCTGACGTCCAATTTCCACAGAAAAATAAGTGGTCATCATCCACGGTGACTTGAGTCTGAGGTGACCCTGACATCTTTCAGTCATATAAGCTCAGTATCATCTAGATCATTTGGAATCATAGAACAACCTTCAAGTGAGAATGTGTTTTCAGATTCAGGAGATAATTCTGCACACTAAATCAGTAAAATGGAAAAAGAAGACAAAAATCTCAGAAACAGCCAAAACCCAGATTCAAAGCCTGTCCATAGGAATCTCATCTCAATGAATCACAACCTTACCCTTGAAGCAAGGATTTTCATACCAACCAAGACAAATAAAGCCATTAATTTTTTCAGAATGTCTGCTAGAAATATAATGCCACATACCTGCTGATTTTTTTAAAAAATCCATCTTAAAAATGGAAAATAAAATTGAATAGCACATTATTACTTACAGTTGTCATTGGCAAAGTTTCCAGCCGCCTTCTGAATTTTTTAAGCACCACCCAGAGTTGTTTTTCTTTCAAAGGGATTTTCCCCCCACGATTTTATGAAGATCTAAATGAAGTTGCCTGCAGTTCTGTATGGGGTAGTTTTTATTCTCTTGAGTTTGATTTTGCTAAAAGCTCATGTCAGAATTTGCCAGGAAAACAAATCAAAACAAGAAAAAGAACACGCTGTGGTGAATGTGATGCTGGTATTGTATGATAAGTTTACCCCTGTGTTTGTGCAGCCCTGTGCTGGAGAATCTTAATCTAGATCCTTTATTCCCATTGGGAGCTATATCTGTGGAAGCAGAGGGCTGTAAGATCTTGTGCAATGTTGGAATATTTTGTAAAGCTGTTGAAGGTAATTATGGTAGAGACATGAAGGAAAAGGAAGGCAGAGCTTGTGCTCTTGTTTTTAAAAGACCTAAAGTATTTCTGGAAGTGTTGTTGAGCTTTCCTATCATTCACCCATTCAGCACATACAGGGTGGGAAACTCCCAACAGCCATTCTTCAGGCCTTGGAAATACAGAAGTGAGCGACCCGAGATCCAGCCCTGCCCCTGGGAAACTCACTTCTTCCAAAGGGGAAAAGGTCTTCTAGAAATAATGTCTAAGAATTCATTGAGTTGTGCATACTTCAAAGGGTACAAGAGGGTGCTATGAGAGCTCAACTGCAAAATACAAGTCGGAGAAAAGAATATGAGCCTAGTATCACCCAGCAAGTGCCTCCAGTCCTGCATTTGAAAAAAGCCACACCTCCAACCCATCAGACTCAGGTACCCTAAACTCCCAAACCTTGTACACAGCACTTGCAGCTTGGTACTCAGACTGGTATAATCCTCTTCTCTGGGCCGGTCATCCTAAGGGTGATTGCAGGAAAGCAGACAATCCTAGGCCTCAGGGTGGACTCCAGAAGAGGCTGCCAGCAGTGTGAGCTTGTCCCTCAGTTGTATACACTAGGATACTCATAAGTCTACCCTTCAGACCAAGAAAACACAAATAAAAAAATTAGATGAGCCCGTCACACAGGAGGCCCTGTCCTTGACTCCCAGCCCTTCCATGTGGAGCTCCAGGAAGCCCCAGTTCTCTGGGTAGTGCGTGAGCCTCCAGCTATGCTCTTGCTCTGAGTCCTGAAAGGGCTGAAGAAATGAAACGGGCCCACTGGACCTGAGCTTTGCAAGAGGAGTTGGGATTGACAGGAAGAGAGGCAGAGTAATCCAGCCAAGGTGTCCATGCAGTCCAGCCAAGGTTCCCACACAAGAGAAGCCTCCAACAGGGAAGCGAACTCACGTGTTTGAGGAAGTGAAAGGAGGCCACTGTAGCAGGGGCACAAAGAGAGCTACTGGAACTCTTCCAGGGCAACAGCGGAAAAGGTCCTGCTGCAGATCAGTGCAGGAAACGAACTCAGGATGCACCCATCTAACACAGCTCGCCAGGCCATATTGTTACAGCGCTATGAAAAGCATCGACAAGCCTGTTCCTACTGAACTGTAATTTCTATGTAATATACTCTCCTTCTCCCAAAATGAGACAGATTTTTAAAATAAATTTTCTCCCTAATACGCAATTATCAGTGCCACACTGCCATAGTCCTTTCACGCACTCATTGTTTACTTCATTGAATACAGCTTTAGTGTACTAAGTTGCACAGTGGCAATAACATGATAGACATTGAAAGAACATGTAGAGTGTATGTTGACAAGCACATTCATGCAAGCGATTATACATATATATACATACACACACACACACACACACGTGCTCAGAACACCACTAAGAAACCACTTGGCACACAACAAATACTCTAATAGTATCAGGTTTTGAAAACTATAGGAGTCCACTCCACCTACAGATCAAAACAAAGTTTCACCAAAGAACTATTTTCTGTGGATCCACAATGATGACCAGGGTTTCCACAAGCCCAGAGGAGAGAAGTCAGCCCTACTTGACCCCAGAGTTCAGAGGTAGAACAGAGCAGTGCAGTAGCAAAGACTGGGTAATCACGTAGAATGAGGGATGAAGTGTTAAAGGTGGCCTGGTGGCAGACAGATTCAGGCAAGACAGCCCTTGCTAAGGAGTCAGGATTTTTTGGGAAGGACAGGATTTCTCAAAGCACTTGCTGTGACAATCACCTGGAGTTCTTATTCAAAAATAAATAAATAAGGATCCCAGGCCAGGGAACCATCCCAGAATTAACTAATTAGGACAAAAGGCCTGGGACATTTTCACCAGCTTGCCAGGTGTTTCTTACTTCCAATCATCACTGAACTATTAGAAAAAGTTCAAGAAGACTTCTCAAACATCGTTTGTAGGACAGTTTTGCCTCCAACAAGTGGCTGGCTACATCCACACCGTGGGGTGACTCACACTGAATGGTGTACATTCAAAAACCTGAGTTTAAGATAACAGTGCAAGACAATTACTGAACATTGCAAACATTTTTGTTCACAAAACTGCGTCCCTTAAAAGTTCTCTAAAACCCTAGCATCCTAGGGAAAGATTAAAGACTAGGAATATCCTTTCCCTGGAAGACTGGTTAGCTTTTCCTACTTATGCAGTAATATCCTTGAACCAAATTAACTTCAAGGTTTGTGAAAACATCCTCAAAACCTTATGCTCATCTTTCAAACTTCCATGAGTTGATATCAATGAAAATGCAAACCTTTAAAATCGCCTTCCTTGAGACATATTACCCCCAATAGCTATACACTGCGCAGCCCAATTGGCCTATGCATGGTAGTTTTACATTTTTAAAGCCTCTTCCCAATGAGCCTATGAAAAAATGTAAAAATAAAATTTTGCTGAAAGCCAAACATATCACAACATTCCATTTTGGTGGTTACCACAACTCCTTATGCTAGTGAACACAATATTTTCAAAGAATATTTTGACAGCAGGCAACCCTTCTAGTATTATGATAAATGCAGGTCATACGCAGGATAATAAGCTACATTGATATTGTTATAGGGTTTTTGACCCCAAATACAGCAGCAACCTCAATTCTTATCTCGCAGGAAAGAATTTTCATGTGGACACAGTTTAGTTTTAAAGCAAGATTTATTAGAAAAGCTGAGAAAGGAGACTCCCGTCCTAGTGACAGGGTGGGGAGGGCTCTGAGATAGAAAGGACCCTTCCCCCTGCCATACTGGCAGGAGGAAAAGTGGGGAAAGCACCTTTGAAAGCTTTACTTCAGAGGGGTTTCCCCAACCACAAAAGGAAATTCCTGGTCCCCATGGCACCTGGCTTTGAGACAAAAGGCCAGGAAGATGTCAGACTGCTACTTCCTTGGTCCCTTTTCAGCCTGAGGCCCTCCCACACAATGGCCAGAGACAATGGCTGATGCTTCAGGTGGGCAATTGATGTGTTAATGTCGCCCTTGTCTCTTGGAAGAAACGTGCTCTGGTGAATCTAGGACATGGTGGGGGAAATGCCATTTTATCTTTGAGAAGAAAATGGCTCAGGGACTCAGAATGCCCTAACTGTCTACTACCGAGTCTAACTCCTCACACAATATGATCTGTAACTTATTGGAAATAGATCTATGGGTATAAAAATTAGAACGTAAAACTGTGGTTAACTCTGTTGGCATAGTCAGTGATTGCTGCTTGCTTCTTTCAGTCACCGTTTGAAACTTCTGAAACGAAGCTAACTCAACTTTGTAAAAAGCCTTCAAGTGTGTGTACGGCAGGCAGCTGAGCACTGGAGTGGTAATCAACAGAGGCTGGGAGAGAGGAAACTTAACCCCCTTCCCATCCGCCGACCACAGTAAAACCAACTGTTCCTCCCCAACCTGTCCTGCGCACCCTCAACCAGCCCAGAGTGAGATTTGGGGGTTGGGGGTTGAAGGTAACCATTACCTGCAAGCTCAGCAGCTGCCTGGTGCTGGCCCAGAGGAAATGTTCCCTGGACCCGCCCACTTCTGGGTTGACGGAAATTTCCGCTGATGCCTCATTCCGCGAGTCAAGCTTTCCAGGGCTCTGGAGAGGCTGTTGAGAATCCGCCTGGGGAGAATACGCTGCTTTTGGCCTGCTTCATTTTGGGAACTGCTCTCCGTCACAGGCAGGGAAAAGAGAAATGATTCCACGATCCGGCCTTGGAGAACCAAGAGCCAAGGGCTAGCTAACCCGGTAAGGCTCTCAGCTCGGAAATACCCACACCCTCAGGATTCTGACAGCTTCCTTCCTTCCTCCAGTGCCTAAATTTTTTAACAATCCCTTTTGAAGATGCAAATACACATGGGAGGTGCCAAGCACTTGTCAGCAAACACCTGGTTTATTAGCTAACTCCTAAACTCACTGCTGTGGGCTAGTGCCTAGAAGGAAATCAGATGTGGCCCCTGGTGGGAGGAGGAAGGGGGCAGTCAGAGGATATTGAAGGATTCTTAGGATGACAGAGCCCAGAGAGTCATGAGATTTCCAGCCTGGAGCTGACAGGAACCATGGGTTGGGGATGTCAGATATCTGTGGGTACTCAGATCTCAGGTGAAGAGAGCTCCAGGAGGGCTCTGCCTCTCTGGCTCCTCAGGGGAAGGCCTGCAACAGGGTTGCACAATGTCCAGCTTTAGCACCATCAGCTTCCAGGCAATTTCACTGTTTAACAACCACTAGATATAGAACTAGGTAGGAATACATATAGATTTGAGTCCTGGATGCTCCACTTTTAGTTCACCTGCCTGCCAAAGCAACTAGGAAAGCAGCACCAAAGGATGGCCTAAGTGCTTTGGCCCCTGATGAGGCTCCTGGTCACTGGCTTTGCCCCAGCCTGGCCCAGCCCAGTTCTGGTTGTTCAGCCATTTGAAAAGTAAACCCACTGATGGAAGACTGGAAGCTTGCTCTCTCTGTAGTTTCGCCTTTCAAATAGATACAAAGATCTTCCTAACAAAACAAGATGGGTTGTGAATTTTTTGGGTGAAAATCATAGACTTTCAGGGGTTAGGCTCCAACCGTATATGCCACTGTTGAAACTGGTAAGCATATTGGATGCCTCTAACTTCTCTTGAGAGAGCAAAACCTTCATTTCCTGAAGATTTTAAAACTCTTCTCCGAAAGTCTTGCTGTTGTTCTGTAACTTTCTGGAAATGCTGTGACTAGCAAGAGAGGCTGAATTTTCCCACTTTTGTATGTAATATTCATCACCACAGGAGAGCTAACTGGCACTCTGGATTAAGTCAAATTGTCTGAACAGTCTTCAAATACTTGGGGTTCAAGAAAACCCAAGATGTATTTTGCCAAAACATTTGCTTTCCTCTTCGTTTTTCTCAAACCCATGTTTATTTCAAGGCGCATTAAATCCATGTGTTTTTAATGCATCGGCACTCAGTTCATTAAAATGCTACTCCACAATGGTTCCTCAGCATCTGAGAGGCCCAGGCAACCCCTCTGCTTTGAACTGGTAGATGGACTGTGGCTGCCCTGCGTGAAACACTTCCTTCCCAGCATCCACCAAGAGCTGAGATATGTGGGTGCTACTCCAAACACTCCCCTTCCAGCCCTGGCAGCCCAGTACTTCAACAACAGCCGTGCAGGAGTCAGAAAGATCTTTGCTATTATTATACTCTAGTCAAGAATTGTTTGATTGAATGAAGATCAGCCTAAAGTTGCCTGAATAAATATTTGAAGTAAGGCCTAGCCTAAAGGTTTCTCTGTCCCAAGTAAATCATTACCTAGTTTGACCCATAAGCACACTGTCAACCACCCTTGTCATAGGCAACGGACTCTCAGTCAATCGCAAGTAGTCTATTGGGCAAACTACATTCAGAGAAAGTAAACACAAGTTGCAACCATTGGGGCTCCACCTCACTTCCTTTTTGTGTATGTCACTTCCTTTTATTCTAGATCTACTTCAACCTGTCCGTATAGTAGGGGGCGAAGTCATTTTAATATGTTCTGATAAAATCCTGTTGAATGTAATATGGCTAAAGTTTTTAATTTAACTGTTTAGGAATGCCATCCCTGTCTTTGCAATTCTTGGTGATGCTGAAGATTTAAGGACCTTATGTAACATCAGTAGAAGGGCAGGTGTTTGGCCTATCAGCTAAATTACCTCACCTGCGGTAACACCTTGCTCCCCAGGAGGAGTGCCTGAGTTCCAGTCCTGCTGCTGATTCCTACTCTAACTTCATGCTACTGCATATTCTATATTCTAGAAGGTAACAAGTGATGACTCAAGCAGCTGAGCCTTACAATCCACAGAGCAGATCGGGATTAAGGTCCCCACTTCCGTCTTGAGCTAACGCAGCTATGCTGGAGTGTCCATTTGGGGATTGAGCCAGCAGCTGGGCATGCCTTTCTGTGTCTTTCTCAGTAAATAGCTAAAATTTGTGGAGGATATCAACATTGATTAGAAATTACCCCCCCACCTTCCCCCTCTTCCTTGACTCCACTGTCTGATTTATTGCAGTGGGATGTGAAACAAATTTCTAGAGAAGCTAATGTAGAAATGGCTTAGTAAGTAGCAAAGAGTGCCCTTGATCTATTATGTTCTCATTTTACCCTACCCTGAATGTGACTGTGTTTCCAAACAGTGTGGGATACGGAAGCAATGGTAAGAGGACTTTTGGCATTGGTGGACTAGCTCAGGGTAGACGCTCCAAAATAAAATATCTTATGCATGTTTGCAGAGGTTATCCACTTACTGTATCTCACCACACGCCAAGAATGGGCTAAGCTCCTTCTACATGTTATCCCTTCTAATCCTCACCACAACCTGCAGATGCTCAAAATGAGATGCGGGGAATAAAAGCCACTTGGCTTATGTCATGCAATAGGACAGAAGCATCCAGGCCAGCTGCAGGGAAGATCCAGGCAGCACTTCTTTGGCAGAGACCAGCCCTGCAGTTATTCTGATAGGCCTGAGTGAAGGGCCAGGCTAGGAAAAGGATGGGGAGAGAACTGGCAAGGGTGGGCCATTCAATCTCAGCATTAGAAGGGATTCAAGATTATGCTGTCCATCTTCCTCCAATTATTTCATTACAAAGAAAAAATTGTGGGGCAGGTACATGGCAAAGCAGTTGAGATAGTGCCGACATCCCATATTTGAGTGCCTGGCATCAAATCCCAGCTGCACTCCTGATTCCAGCTCCCAAACTACCACATGCCCTGACCTCAGACGCAGCAGGTAGCAATGGTTTGGGTACATGAACCTCTGACTCCTGGGTTCCTGGATTCCCAGATCCAGCTGTTGCAGGAATCTGGGAAGTGAACCAAAAGATGGGCCATTCTGTTTTCCTATCTCATCTCACCTCATCTCACCTCATCTCATCTCATCTCATCTCATCTCATCTCATCTCATCTCATCTCATCTCATTCTCATTCTCTTCTTAGTCTCTCTGCCTTTCACATCACTTTAGAGAAAGGAAAAGAATGTGCTTTTGTTTTTTGTCCCTCTTAAAGTGTGGGTTGCTGGTGTAACAGGATCCTCAAAATGTGGTTCTTCAGCCAGCACTGCAAAGAGAGAGAAGCTGCTTTCAAATTCCTATTAGAAAAGTCTCAGGTTTCCTGCTTCCCAAACCCACTCATTACATGACTGCTGCATTGTGCCATTGCCTCATATTGAGCTATCAGTTAACAGACTTTATTTTTTATTATTTGCTTGCTTACATGTTGACTTTCTCACTCTGTCATTTCCTGCATACTCACACCTCAGGTGAAATGGGGTAAAAGCACTCCCTACTCCTGAGCTGCTGGTGTTGAGAGGTCTCATCCACCCTCCTGGATCCATTCCCATTGTATTAAAAGTGCTTTCTCACTTGCTGAGAATCTAGAACTTAGGAGTTCAGAATTTGTGCTTGAGTTTCCACTCCTCCGTTGCCCTGATCCCTCAATTTTCTTGCTCTTTTCACTCAATCAATACTGTACATATTTTCAGTGCCCCTTGTATTTTTAGGAAACTAACAGTTTCTGAAACTGCTCCCACCTAGCACTCACATAGGCTGGAGTATGATTCCAAATCCTCAGATTTGGGCAGGAGGGTGGGAGTTCCTCCTTCCCAGGTTTATGCTAAGTCTGTTTCTATCTTCTCACAGAATACTCTAGGAAGGTTTTCTTGGATCTTTTCTCTCTTTTACACTCTAAGTTTTAGGGTTAGGCTTTTGCTTTTGCAGAGACTTCCATGCCCGCTTTAGAACCTCTTGCTATGGCGTCAACTAAACTTTCCCAACCCTTGGATTATTTCTTACATCTTAACGCATTCATTTACTGACAGGATTGTTCATTAATAACCTAATACCTTCTCACTATTTCCAGATCCTAGGTTGATCTGTGCTATTATTCAAAATTAAGGCCTAGTGGTAATTCTATTGCTTCCTTTATGTATGGAAGAAGTGACCGAGTCTCACAAGTAGTCTACATGAGGAAACCAAGCCTTTGAGGAAATGTTCAACTAGATAAACTCTCTCTCTCTCTCTCTCTCTTTCTCTCTTCCAAGAGGTCATGAGGTACTACAGTGACAGATTTGTAATCTAAAGAGAAATTAATCTTTCTGAGAGCTGACAGCATTACCAAATTCAGTTCCGTGGCTGTATTTTACTAATTGCTTTCTTCCGATGAAAGTAGCCAAGGATTTGGAGAAGCGAATCTCGGTGCATAACAACTCTTGCTTTTTCTGAATTCATATGTTGGGAATGCAAATGCTTCCTTAACAGGGATTCTATTTTTTTTTTTGACTCTTTTTTATTAATTATTATGCATTATGTGACAGTTTCATGGGCTCTGGGATTCTAAGGGTATTTAAACAAGGAAATAGTTAGGCAAATTGGAAAAGGTGGTACAATTATTTTTACTGAGCTACTATGATTCTGTTTATTCATGATACGTGTCTGTGAACTGACCTGCATCTGTCCTTTGCAGGCTTGAGTCATCCTGCAACTATTTATAAAAGCATATTTATCTTCCCGTGTTAGATGACCAATGTCCTTGTGCTGATTTGACCGAAACAAAGCATTGGGCAATAAATACAGGAGGAAAAGAAATTTATTGAACACAGTGAGACCTTTTCATTTGTAGTACATGCCAGTCACTGCTCCAATCGGTCATTAGATATTTAAGGTACAGGATTTCTTTGTCTATTCCGTGTAGTGGTCTGGTGTTTCCTAAAACGCATGTTAAAGAGGTCTAACTACCTACAAATATCAATGTATTTGTTTTACTATCACCCAAACAAGAAGAAACACTAAGAAAAACAAATTATTACATGGTATACAACTTACACTTCCAAACTTAAAGTCCTAATATGTATTCTGATACATATTTGTTAAGATATATGCTATATACCATAGAATTCATCCATGTAAAGTGTAAGTTTCATATTGTAATAAGTTAGCCTAATCTATGTTGCTTCTGTTCTGAGAGATTCCTTTTAAGGTCATAAAAATCAAAGGGAAAAGAATGCCATTCTGGCCCTCACTTTTCACTCCAAGAGCAAAATACACTTTTGACATGTACCAGGATGGAGAAAGCAAAGAGTCTTCCTTGTTGTCATACATGGTGCTATGCACTTCAGGGCCATTTTTCTCTGCACACACTTAGTTATTCTGTATCTGAGTTGCACAGGGAATCAGATATCCTCAGCTATCTTTGCTTTTAAGTTATGCATCAATGTACAGAGAGTCACTTTGACCATCTCAACTGGCATTAATACCAGCCTTTTTGGTTCTCCTATTCAATGATAAGGAAAATCTCCTAGCTACTCCCCTACCCCATTCCAAACACAACAAGGATTTGAGTTTTGGCTGGAAGTTTTCCCTTTTGCTCTATCGAATCTTGAGTTTTTTGTTTGTTTGCTTGCTTGCTTGGTACAGCGTTGAGAATTTGTTGATCAGAAATGGAAATATGTCAATAGTCCATACTCATATACCGACCCATGGTATCTGAGTGCTTCACATTGGACAAAGTGCTGGAGAGCTCTAGAACTCAAAATCATAAACCTCATTATTTTTTCCCAAACTCTGGATAATGTGAATTCTGTTGTCTGTAAAGTTTGTTTTTACATAATCCATCAGAAAAGGACTTGGTAAGCAAGCAAATACGATATTCAAGATTACAAAGATAATGTTTATCCTTCTTAAGTCAAACTGTTCAAACATTCAAAATCATTTGCATATAATCAATTAATATTCTTATGACAAGAAATGTTTATGTATTCCTTAGAGTAATTCCTGTGAGACTACTATTCAGCAAGGCTTTGGAGATGATTAAACATAAATTGTATTATATAAAAATGTTTGAATAGAAGTAAAAAATAAAAAAGAAATGGAAATAAAGGGATCTGACACTGGTCACACATTTTCACTACTTCACTAAATATTTTTTGGTCATATTTCCAAGCTGATTTGTCTCCAAGGATTTTATTTTTTTTTTTAAAGATTTATTTATTTTTATTACAAAGTCAGATATACAGAGAAGAGGAGAGACAGAGAGGAAGATCTTCCGTCCGATGATTCACTCCCCAAGTGAGCAGCAATGGCCGGTGCGCGCTGATCTGAAGCGGGAACCTGGAACCTCTTCCGGGTCTCCCACACGGGTGCAGGGTCCCAATGCATTGGGCCGTCCTCGACTGCTTTCCCATATTTTTGTTCCTCCCTCATAGGCCCACCCATTGAAAGAAAGACATTTCAAACCACAGTTTAGACTGATGAAGCTGTTGTGGACAACTTAGAAGGAACTGGAGAGGAACAACCCTGAAGTCTTCTCCCGCAAGATCAAGCCTAGAAAATACTGCTGAGGGGTAGCTGCCTCTCACTTGGCTTCATACCAGCTCAGTCTCTCTTCCAACCATGCCTTAGCTGAGGCTGATTCTTGCAGAGGAAGTTTCCCTCACTTTTAATCCCTCCTCCCACCATGTAGGAGAACATCCCATAGACACATGGGACCCAGGCCACAGTTCTGTGGCCTTACTCTGGTCATGGGCATGGTCCCATGAGCAGCATCAGCAGCACCTAGGGCTTGGTGGAAATATGGATGCTCAGTACTTCCCAGACCTACTCCCACAGAGCTTTAGCTGTTACTTGGTAAGATCATGTTGAGGTTCCCATATACCTTAAGATCTGCGAAGGATCACTCCACAGAATGGTATCCAACATTTGTGGATACCAGGAACCCCTTGCAGTGTTACAGAAGTGCAGGTTTCTCAAGAAGATTGAGGTGGAGCTAGGCAATGGCTTTTTAAAAAATTAATTTAGTTTTATGACACAGTTTCATAGGCTCTGGGATTCCCCCAAACCTATCCATGCCCTTCGTTCATAATGGATTCCTCCACATAGTTGCAGTAGTACAGTTCAAATTCAGTCATGGGTCCTACATTCCAAGCATGTGCCATGCATAGAGTCCAGTATCTTATTGTCTAGATAAATTCAACCAGTTTCTCTGGTCTGAAAGTAGAGCTGGCAGAATATCACCCCCTCCAATGAAAAGCCACAACATAACATTAACAACAATTTACAACATGATACAGTTAATTGACATGGAATTTAGTGACCAATGTGTTAGAAAATGCAAGTTCTTAACCACATCCTGTGAATGCTTCATTGACATTTCAACTTTGGTTTATACACAAACGGCTGCTATATACCTTATACTGAACTTAGCTGATTTTAGGATAGTCCCAACCAGCTTATAATTCTAACTAGGCATTTGTTAACAATTGAGGAGCAGAACAGTTCATTACCTTAGTAGGAGTTCATAATCTTTGTGTCCTACCTAGTAAGGTGTATGTGAGTCCAAGCTGACTGTTTCCTGTCTAGTCCTAAGCTTTCCTTATTGCTCTCTGTCCATCTAATCTAATTTTACTTTTGAGGGGGGAGGCACCAAAGCTACCCTGATGGTCATTGCAAGAGAGGGTGGGGATCCAAAGTTGGAACTAAGTAAGGTCCAGAGAAAGCTCCCCTCCCAAGTCCCGAGGGAAGTTTACTGTTCTTCTGTTCCTGAGGCCCAATCAGAGCTCCCGGCTCATGTTCCAATGACATTAGATCTTGTGAGGAAGGGTCTGGGCATCTTCCATCCCATGTGAAAGATCTGATAGCGAATGGTTGACTTCAGAGTTCTTGGCCTATGAGGGCAGTCCAATTCTCTGTGATCTCCTTGGCAGTTGAGATATAGCCCTTGGTACCCATACTGATAGTCCTTGGTGAGGATCCAGGCGTCTCCAGGGTTGGGATACAAGCCCCCTCCTGTCCTCCTGCTCCACTCAGGGGTCCCTTCCTGCTGCGTGCATATGATCTCCTGTTAAGAGGTTGTCATATCGCTCTTGGATCCCACTATATGTCTTTATAGTTTTGCTAATGTCTAATGCAGATTCAAGGCTGATGTCTATATGTTACCTGTTAGATTCTTGATAGGTTATACTTAACATCTTCCTCACACATTCCAAGAAAGTGCAAGATTTCTCTGCTCTCCTGATGATTTACAGAATAACATAGAGTATTAAAAGCATATAAGGATTTGCAGTTTTTTGATGTAGATCATAAGCAGTCTGTCTCTCATTGATTGTTGGTTCATTGGTTACATCACAATATACAGGCTGTTTGAGGGTGTAATAATGTTGCAATCTATAGGTACTATTTTTCAGATTGACATCATTTCATCTTAAATTAAGGCAAACATATGGTATCTAACCTTTTGGGATTGGCTCATTTCCCTTCGCATAGTGGTTTCCAGTTGGGCCTATTTGAACACAAAGAACTGCATTTCGTTTTTGGGGTTTTTTTGATAGCCGAGTAGTATTCCATGGAGTAGATGAACCATAGCTTTCTTATCCAGTCTTCTGTTGAAGAGCATTTTAGCTGCTTCCAAGTTTTTGCAATTATTGATTGTGCTGCTGTGAACATAGGGGTGCATGTAGGTTTCTCATAAAACAAGTGTTTTGGATATATTCCTAGGAGTGCTATTGCTGGATCATATGGTATGCAGATTTTCAGTTGTTTGAGTGTTCTCCATACTAATCTCCATAGAGGTTGCATGAGCCTGCAGCCCCACCAGCAGTGGAGAAGGGTTCCCTTTCCCCACATCCTTGCCAGCAAGTGTTATTGGTGGTTTTGTGTATGTGAGCCATTCTTACTGGCATTAGGTGGTACCTCATTGATGTCTTAATTTGGATTTCCCTTATTGCCAGAGAGCTTGAGCATTTTTTCATATGTTTGTTTGCCATTAGGATTTGTTTCTTTGTGAAGTGTCTGCCCATTTCTTGAGTGGTTTGTTTGCTTTGTTGTTTTTGCTGTTCTGGAGATCTTTGTATATTCTGGAGATTAGGCCTCTATTTCCTATGTAGCGTGCAAAGATCTGTTCCCATTCTGTGGGTTGCTTTTTTACTTTGTTGATTGTTTCCCTTGCTGTACAGAAGCTTCTTAGTTTGATGTAGTCCTATTTGTTTATTTTGGTCTTGATTGCTATTGCCTTTGTTTTTTGTTGTTGTTGTTGTTTGTTTTTTTAGGAAGTCAGGGCCTACACCTAAATCTTGCAGGGTGCTTCCAACATTTTCTTCCAAAAGTTTGATGGTTTCTGGATGTAGGTTTAGGTCTTTTATCCATTTAGATTTGATCTTAGTGTGTGGTGAAAGATGTGGGTCTAACTTCTTGTTTCTGCAGGCTATCAACCAATTGTCCCAACAGTATTTATTGAAGAGACCTTCCCATTTGCCTAGATTGTCTTCTTTTTTTTGGCAAAAATTGTTTGCCTGTATCTGTGTAGGTTCCCTTTAGTTGCTTCCATTTTGCACTGTTGATCATCTCTCTATCTTTGTGCCAGTACCAGGCTGTTTTGATAACCACTGCCCTATAGTATGTCCAGAGGTCTGGAATTGCGATCCCCCCTGTTAACTTCCTATTCTTCAGGATGGTTCTAGCTATTTGTCGGTTTTTTTTGTGTGTTTCCAGGTGAACCCTTGTATCATTTTTTTTCCAGTTCTATGAAGAATGTTTTGGGTAATTTGATTGGGACTGAGTTGAATGTGTATATTGCTTTTGGTAGTATCAACATTTTGATGATATTCATTTTACCCATCCAGGAACAATGGTATGTTTCTCCATCTTTTGAGGTCTTCCTCAATTCATTTTTTGAATTTTTTTTGTAGTTTTCTTCAAAGACGTCTACTACATTTTTAGTTAGGTTTATTCGTAGAAACTTCATTTTCTTGTCTGTTATTTTGAATGGTCCCTGCTGGTTAGATCTTTTTCCATCTTGGGACTGTTTGCATACACTATGGCTGTTGTTTTTTGTTCATTTATTTTGTACCCTGCCACTCTACCAATCTCTCGTACAAGTGTCAGCAGTCTCTGTATTGAGTCTCTTGCTTCTTCTATGTATAAGATCATGTCATCTGCGAATAGTGAAAGCTTGACTTCTTCATTTCTGATTTAAATTCCCTTGATTTTTTTTTCTTGTCTTATGGCCTCTGCGAGTACCTCTAGGACTATGTTGAATAGCACTGGTGATAGTGAACATCCTTGTCTTGTTCCAGATCTCAGTGGAAAGGGTTCCAGTTTTTCTCCATTCAGTATAATGCTGGTGTTGGGTTTTTCATATGTTGCTTTGAATATGTTGTGGATTTTTCCTTCTATGCCTACCTTGGTTAGGGTTTTTAGCAGGAAGTGGTGTTGATTTGACGAAAGCTTTTTCTGCATCTATTGATACTATTACATGATTTTTATTCTTCAGTTTTGGATGTGGTGTATTACATTTATGAATGATGAACCATCCCTGTTTTCCAGGGATGAATCCTACTTGATCCGGATGAATGAAATGTCTGATTGGCTAGGATTTTGTTGAAGATCTTAGCATCAATGTTCATCTCTCAGATTGGTCTGTAGTTTTCCTTCTCCGTTAATTCTCTAACCGGCTTTGGGATTAAGGTGATGTTGGCTTCATAGAATGAGTTTGGAAGGGTTGCTTCCTTTTCTATTGTTTTGAAGAGCTTGTAGAGGGATTGGGGTTAGCTCTGCTTGAAATGTTTTGTAGAAGCCTGTAGTGAAAATGTTTGGGCCTGGGGTTTTGTTTGTTGGAAGATCTTTAATCACTGAATCAATCTCTGCCTTGGCTATGGGTTTCTTCAGGTCTTTTGTTGCCTCTGGGCTAAGTTTTGGTAGGTGATGGGAGTCTAAGAACCTTTCCATTTCCTGATGGTCTTCAGATTTGCTAGAGTGTAGTTGTTTGTAGTAATCCGAATATTTTCTTAATGGTTGTGGTGTCTGTCATTATGTTGTCTTTTTCATCCTCGATGCTATTAATTCTCATAGGAGTTTTTCTTTGTCAATCAAGCCAGTGCGATATCTGTTGTTGTTGTTGTTTTTTATCTTCTCAAAAAAAAAATCTTTTGATTCACTGATTTTGTGTATAGTTTTTCTGATTTCTATTTGGTTTATCTCCTCTCTTGTTTTGATGGTTTCTTGTTTCCTATTGTTTGTGGGGTCATTTTGCTGCTGTTTTCCCAATTTCTGGAGGTGTGTCTTTAATTCCTATAATTGGTATCTTTCTTGGCGCTTGACAAAGCACCAACTGCAATTGGCTTATCACATAGCACTGCTTTGGCCTTGTTCCACAAGTTTTGGAATGTTGTATTTGGGTTCTCATTGGTTTCCATAATTTTTTTTGATGTCATCTTTATTTCTTCTCTGACCCATTGTTCATTTAATAGCATATTGTTCAACCTCCAATAGTTTACATATTTCCTGGGGCATTTTGAGTGGATTTCCAGTTTCACTGCTTGGTGGTCTGAGAAGGTGCATGGTATGATTCTATTCTTTTTGAAGTTAGTTTGGCTTGCTTTGTGCCCTACCATGTGGTCAATCCTGGGGAAGGTGCCATGCACTGCTGAAAAAAATGTATATTCTGCATCTATAGGGTGAAAGATTCTGTAAATATCTACTAAGTCCAGTTGTTCCATTGTTTGTGTGAGTTCTATTGTTTCTCTGTTGAGTTTCTGTCTTGTTGATCTGTCTATTGGTGTTAATGGGGTGTTGGGGTCTCCTAAGGTGATTGTATTTGCATCTATGTCTCCACTTAGTTGGGCCCATTGGTGTTTGTTGCATAGATATTTATGAGGGTAATTGTTTCCTGATGGATCGTTCCCTTCAATAATATAAAATGCCCTTTCCTATCCCTTTTGAAATTTGTCACGTTGAAGTCTATGTCATCTGAAATTAGGACAGCTACACGAGCCTTTTTTTCTCGTCCATTAGTATGAAATATCTTTTGTCCATCCCTTCACTTTCAGTTCCTTAGCATCATTTCTGAGTATATGTGTCTCTTGTAGGCACAGATAATTGGATCCTGTTTGTCGATCCATTCTTATTCTATGTCTTTTGATTGATGAATTGAGGTCAGTTGTGTTAAGAGTTACCATTGAGAGGCTGCCATTTTGACCTGCCATGCACGTGTGTTATTTTGGCTACTGGTATGTTTAATTGTCTTTGCTTGTGTGGACTTTAGTGGGGAGGTCTTCCCATTTGCCATTTTTCATTATGGTTTGCATCCTTTTTTTCTGGGTTTAGCACATTTCTAAGGAGATTTTGTAGAGTTGGTTTCATGCTGGCGTACTCTGCTAGTTTCTCCTTGCTACGGAAGTATCTAATTTCATTCTCAAATGCAAATGAGGTCTTCACTGGGTACATTATTCTTGGTTGACAACTGTTTTATTTCAGGATTCAAAAAAATCTTACTCCATTTTCTCCTTGTTTGGAGCGTTTCTCTGAGAATTCAGCACTGATTCTGCTTGGTTTCACTCTAAATGTAATCTTGCCTTCATACTTGTCTGAGAATTCTTTCCTTGTATTTGTTGGAGGGGAGCTTGATCCAGATGAGGATCTGTTTGGGTTGAATCTGTTTGTTAGGGTTTCTCAGTCCTTCCTGGTTTGGGCTAGATTCATGTTCTTAGTATTTTGGAAGTTCTCCTGTATAATTTCATTGAACACTTGTTGCAGATAGGTCTCTCTTTCCACCCCTTTGAGTAGGCTTATAATTCTGATGTTTGACTTTTTCAGTTTGCTTTTCATTTCCTGTCTTGCTGGCTTTGTTCAGGTTTTTCTCCAGCTGTTTAATGAGCTGGGTGCTTTCATTCTGATTGGCTTCAGTTTCAGAGATTTTGTCTTCTGCTATTCGTTAAGCTCTCAACTTTGTGTTCCAATTCATGGATTTCGCTTTTGACTTGTTTCATTTCTGTGACTGTGTGGTTTGGAATTCCTTGAGCTGTTCCCAGTGCTTCTCACTGTCTCTGATGAATTTTATAATTATCATTTTTTTAATTCCTTATCTGGTAGTTCTTCAATGTCTTCATCTCACAGTCCTGAGATTGAGATTGGTTATTGGTCATTTGTTGGGGAAGTGCTGGTTCTTGTTGGTCATTTGTTGGGGAAGTGCTGGTTCTTTTGTCTGAATCATTACTTTTTCTGATGCTTCTCCTCATTGCGTTGTGGTTTCTTGTCGTTTTTGGAATTTGTTCTCTGACTTGTTTGTCCACAGTCTCTGATCTCAGTGCAGCAGCCTGGAGCAGGTGTGGTCCAGCTACTGCTGCTTGGTGTGCAGACAGAAGAGTATTTCATGGTGCTCTATTGGGGACGACTGGTGAGGGTGCGGAGATGGGTAGCTTTGTTTATCTCTGAATGTATAAAACCCTCTGTAGCCAGGTTCCCCTGTGGTCTGTTGGCTATGGCGTTGTCTCAGGGGTGGGGAGTTGAAGGAAAACTTTGTAGCCTTGGAGCTCCGTGTCTCTGCTCTGGAAGGATTTGGAAGACGCTCAGCACGTCTCAGACCTGTGAGGAAACATGTCTCAGGCCTTGGGAGGGAGCAGGTTTGGGGCGCTTTCCGCACAACCCGTGTGCTCACGTTCGCCACTGCCACTTGGCCCTTTGGCGCCCTCGCAGTTTTGGTGAGTCCTTGTCACTACCAGGGGTTCTGTCTTTACATATCAGCGTCAGGCCGCCAGGGACTCTAGCCACAGGTGTCGGTACCACAGCCCTCTAAGGCCCCCAGCACCCATGCTGTGTTTTTCTGCTGCCTCCGCTAGGGTTTCCTTCCCCTGGCGCTACTCCACCAGGCCCTTGTGCTCACAGGGACCCTTAGTGCTCTCACAGATTAGCCGTCCCCACCCCCACCCCAGCACCACCACTGCTGAGCAGTTTCAAACCTCTCTCTGCGCGGCCCCTGTGCTCATGGAACCTCCGGCACCCTTACAGCTTCAGTTGCTGGAAATTCCACGGGGCGGGGGGAGGGGGGCACCGAGCAGGATCAGGCTCTGTGTGGCACTCTCAGGGACCAAGTTCTGGGGGACCCGGTTCAGCTGCTGCCCCTGCTGCCTCCGGCCCTCCTGCGGACCGTCACTGCTGCCAGTGGGGATACTCACAAAAGACAATCCTTGCAACTCCTGTCTCCTCTGGGTTGGCTGAGCCTCCCGCCAATGCTCCCCCTGCCTAGGATAGTGACTCACCAAGTTTTGAGTGGGTCACTGGCTTCCCTGCCTTGTTTCTCTGGCTGCTCTTCCGAGTTGTGTGGATCTTCTTGGTTCTGTGATGTCCAGGGAACTTTGTGCACCTCTCCTTGTAGTTTTTTCCTTCTCTGCTTTCTCCTCTGCCACATCCTGTCCCTCTCTCTCTGCACCCTCCTCTACACCATCCTTCCTGGGTCGGCCATCTTAGCTCCTCTGGCAATGGATTTTTTGAAGAAGTTTCTTAGTGAGACCAATTCTGCTAGTCTAGGAGGAACACAGGCTATGGTGGGTATGGTTGAAGATTCTACAGAACCTGAAATGAGGATTCCATCTGCAAATTGGTATAAATGTGTCACAATGTGGTTTCTGGCATCTTCTTTTCATTCTCACTTTGCTATCTTTTGTTATCATTTACAATACTGTTGATCTGGTTTCCCTTCAACATCTACCATCTCATGTCCCCTCACAATCATAGTGTGTCCTTCCCTGTCCTGGGCTGGACTCAACTGGTGGCCTGCAAAGTTTCTCCTGACCTGGCATTGTTGGAAGACTTTATACCAGTCTTGCCTTGGTCTCCCTCCCAGTGAGTCAGTCCCTGCCCTATCTGTTGCTGCCCTGATGCCCAGGGTCTGCCCACTGGCCACATGTCTCCACACAGAGCCATTTCACAATTCTGCTAAGGAAGAGGCTGGCTCAGGCCCTGACTTCATGTACTTCCTAATGTCCTTAGCATAGCCACTTGGGCTGTTTTCAAGAGATTCTGATCTCTGCCTGCTGTGGGTTGAATGTGTTTTCCAAAGCTGATGTTTGGAGAACTTTATTCTAAATGTGATGATGTTGGGAAGAGGAGCTATAAAAGATAATTAGGTTAATGAGAGCTCTGGCCTCACAAAGGCATAATATCCTTTCATAAAGAATAGGTTGGTTATGGGCTCTCTTGCTTCCTGTCTCAAGTTTACTTATATGTCGTTCTTCTGCCATGGACTATTGTGACAAGAAGTCCCTTGCCAAATGCTGTTACCTGGTATTGGGCTTCCCAGCCTCTAGAATTCCAAGAGATCATTGTTCCCTATAAATTACCCAGGTGACATTTTGATATTGTGAAATGAAACAAACATGAGTTTTAACAAAATTCTGGCAATCTATATAGCTTTGCCAGGAAAGATCCAAAGTCAGAGTTGGACATTACTTGGAAAACTGCCCTGGCATCCATCAGGATTCTGGGATAGCACAGATAAGTCTAGAACTCACAGCACTTGTATCCTAGTAGGAGGAATAGCACCCTAGTAATAAATATAATCATAGCATGGGGGAAGGTAGAGCAAGGGAGTGACCAGAAAAGATGCTTATTGCATGCTATGTAATAAGAGATAATCGGGTGTGACATCTGAAGAAACTGAAGTGAATGGAAAGCCAATCTTATACAGATTTAAAGAATGAACACTTCCAACTAGGGTTGGTATGTACAAATGCCCTGAGACAGCAGTAGATTTGGTCTTTGAGGAAAGCAGCAGAAAGGCCTATGTGACTGCAGAGAAGGAGAATGGAGGAATAGCAGAAGAGAGAGAGGCCAGGACAGGTTAGAGTTTGGGTTTTACCTCAATGATGTGGAAAAGACAGGGGGGTTGAGTTGGGATTTAACACAACCTGCTTGCAAATTTAAAAAAGAATCACTGTAGCATTTGTGTGAAGAATTAAGATTATGGTATCAGACAGTTCAGGCACAACAACATGGCTGTTTGGATAACGCTAAAAACCATTGAAGGGTAACCTGGGAGATGATTTGAATCGATAGCGTTTGCTGAAGAACTATAGGTGAAGAAGAAAGAAGGCAGGGATGCTGCCATGACCTGAGAAGACAGTGGTGGGAAAGGAGACAGAACAAGAGTCAGAACCAATTCCTTAGCAGCTGAATGCAGGCAAGCACATCTATCAACCCAGCACCTGAGCCAGACTGTGTCACCTGGAGCTCACATTGTAACTGGGGGTCCCTGTTGTAAACCAACAGGGGCGCCTAGACTATCAGCCACAATGGCCTTGGGAACCCACATCTGCTATTAGAGTAACTGAATTCAAGTTCCAGCCTTGCTGCAATTTCAACTTCTTACCAATGCATACTCTGAAAGGAAGCAGCTGACGCCTGGTGGGCTCCTGACACCCACGGGAGAGATGGGAATGGGGTTTTCAGCTCCTGACTGTGGACTGGTCCAGCCACAGCAGTGGTAGGTGTTTGGAAGATGAACCAGCTAGTAGAAAACCTTTGGTTAAATCCATCTCTCCTTCCTTTCCTTCTACTCCTTCCTGCCTTTCAGGTAAATAAGTAAAAATGTTTAAAAATTAGAAGTAGAAACAGAAATACAGGCAGGAGAATACATTTATTTAAGAGCACCCCAAGGCCTGTGGTACCTCCAAAGGCTCTTAAAGAGCCCCCACCAGCCACCAGCCACCTGTCACGCTCAGCCATCTGCTTCCTGGAGTCACCAAGCAAGGTGACACAGTGATTAAAGTAGGTCACAGTTCTATGTGGTGCTTTAGGGTGAGATCCAGCTATGCCGAATCATACTAGAAGGTCCCAGCACCCAAGCAAGGGCCCGGGGTGGATGCTGGAGGAGGGCACTGAACCAGTCCTGCCAGAGCATTTTAATGATTTCGAGAGAACCATTCTAAAACCTCAGTAGGGAACACAGGAACAAACTTGACCTTCGAAATAGGCAACTTCCTGAAAATGCACATCAGGCACATCTCCCAGGGTCATTTCCTCCCAACATCTGTCCTTCTGGCTGTAACGGAGCGGGCTCCTTTCTCATAGCCATTTCCTTTGTATTTGTATTCAAAAGACAGTTACAGAGAGAAGGAAAGTGAGAGATTACTTCCATACTGGCTCAATCCACAAATGGCCTCGACAGCCAGAGGTAGGCCTGTATAAAACTGAGATCCAGGTGTGTCCTCTGGGTCTCCCACCCATATACAGGATCCCAAGGCTTTGGGCCACCCTTTTATTCTTTTCCAGGCCACAAGCTGGGAGCTGAGTCAGAAGTGCAGCAGCTGGGACATGCCATAGAGACTTGACCTGCCCCAAGAAAGTCTCATTCTTGCCTGTCTCTGAGACCTGATCCTTCCACAGTCCTGAGAACCCTTTCGCAACCCCAGCACCATGCAGTCAATCCATTTCACCCCCTGATAGCTATTGTCCTCATTTGTAGCCAGCCCCCCTACCCCTCACACTCTGAGTGTGTTCAAAACGTGACACGACCTGCGATAAATAAGTCTTGTTGTTCTGTTGCTCCATCAGTGGTCTCAGTCTCCTCTGAATGGGTGGCTCAGCCAGGAAAGGGTGCAGTTCTGGTAGCTCATGTGCCCAAGAACAGGGGAAAGTAGATTTGGGATCTGGTGAGGGCTTACCTCCTAGAGCAGAGATTGTTGTTGTCTCACCATCCTCATCTGGCAGAGGGACTGAGTCATCTCCAGGAACCTGTTTTTAGGGGGCCTTCAACCTCTAGCCCACTGATCACCTCCTAATCACACTGGAGGCTGTGAGACTCTTGCACATTTTCAGTTTATAGAGCCATGGGTGCTAGAAGGGCGGGATGTTAGAAAGGGAGCATTCTCACCAAACCCTGTCGACCCAGTGCTGGCCACCCTGAAGAACCCAGAGACGGGACTATAGTGCTCTCTCTACAACATAGGTACCCCAGCAAGCCCCTGGTGCTCCTATGTGCCTAGGCTGTTGTGGCATGCTTTCATGCACATTCTCCAAGTCACCACATGGAGCTAAAGAAATCATTCATAGGGCCAGCACTGTGGCACAACGTTTTAGGCTATTGCCTGAAGTGCCAGCATCCCACAAAGGCACCATTTGAGTCTTGTCTGCTCCACTTTTGATCCAATTCCCTACTAAATGCACCTGGGAAAATAACAGAAGATAGCTTAGGTGCTTGGGCCCCTACAGCTACATGGGAAAACTGGAAAAACGCTCCTGGCTTCTGATTAGGCCCTGGCAGTAGTGGCCAGAATGAAGCAGCCTTTCAAATAAATAAAAAAATTAACCCTTAAAAAAAATCAGATTCTTGTTTGGGGAAGTCTTACTTGAACTTGAATTGGTGGTGGACTAGCAGCCATGGAAAGACCAAGGAGTGCTCTTGAGTTTACTTTTTAGAGCAACGTCTACTGGTAAGGCAAAGGCCATTTCCTTCATAAAGGATCATTCCCTCTCTCTCATCCATGCCCCCAAAGCTATTTCACGTAAAACACCCCAGTTGCCCAGATGAGAAAAACATCTTTTATACAGTCGTACAAATGTGATTTCCATACTGGCAAATACTACATTTTTGTGGGTTCACAAAAAATAAAACTGCTTTTCCTTTTGGCTGAAAATTGCTTATGAAAAGGAAAGGCGGTTTGGGGTTTGGGCGCGCTCTCCCTCATGTAGGGCATGCTGTTTTGAGCAGTGAGAAACAATCTCTGTGATAGACATGGTCCATTTTCACCTACAGCTCAATCAGTTTCACACTGTCTTTCCCACGGGGACAAAGAAAGGCGGAGTTGACCAGGTAGCCTGTGTAAAATGTTATCCCACCCCAATTCACCAAAGTCTATAAACTGTCCATCACAAATCAGGAACTACAAAGACATTAACCCTTTCACAATGACATGAGGTTAAAAAAAATCAGGCAAATCCTCAAATTTAGAGTGTCTTGGCCAGGCAGAACCTGATGACCAGTCAGGCATTTGGAGATTCATCTTTCAGCCACCCCATAGGCCTACCTCAGCCTCCTCCAGCCCAAGACTGAAGAAATCTACAGGTGCAAGTAGTAGTGTTCAACCTTGCAGTTAAGATATGCGAGTTCCGGGCCCCAGCAGCGTGGCCTGGCGGCTGAGGTCCTCGCCTTGGGCGCCCCGGGATCCCATGTGGGCGCTGGTTCTAATCCCGGCAGCTCCACTTCCCATCCAGCTCCCTGCTTGTGGCCTGGGAAAGCAGTCGAGGACGGCCCAATGCATTGGGACACTGCGCCCGCGTGGGAGACCCGGAGGAGGTTCCGGGTTCCCAGCTTCGGATTGGCGTGCACCGGCCCGTTGCGGCTCACTTGGGGAGTGAATCATCAGACAGAAGATCTTCCTCTCTGTCTCTCCTCCTCTGTGTATATCTGGCTGTAATAAAATGAATAAATCTTTTTTTAAAAAAAAGATATGCGAGTTCCTCAGCCAGGTGAGGTTTCTTGTGGGACCCCTGCCCCCCAACTAGACTACTGGACTCAGACCTTGGCCACAGGGAAAATAACAGGATGTGTAGTCTGGCCTTGGAATGCATATATCAGGACTGGGCCTCCTCAGTTGCCAATACCTGTGCAGTGGACAGCATGCCCAGATGCACACAGGGTACATGCCAGCCAGCTCAGCTAGGCCAATGGGGATGTCAACTGCCTCCTCAGGGAGTGGAAGGTAGAACACATTGGACAATTCTCCTGGCCAAGCCTTGCAGCATGTTCCTGGTTCCGTGGATGCACTACAGTGGACTTGGTCAATCAATAGATCTTGCAAAGATCTTTTTAAGCCTGGAGCAACTTAACCAACAACTTCTTAGAACTATCAAAACCACTCAGGTAACACCCTCAGAACTTTCTTCCCCACGCTGGTGTCTCTAAGATGTTGTCAAAGGATTGTCCCTCTTCCCAGCATGCTGTTGTAGTTTGACAGCAGGGAGTGGTCCTCTCCCCCTCCACCTCTGCTGACACAGGAAAAAAAAAGACACAAAACATTTGTCTCACCCTATTTCCTCCATATCTGACCCTTCCCATCCTAATCAGAGGCCCACTTGGGTGTGCATTCCTCTCAACTATGTTAATACTATTAAAAATAAAATTTAAAAACTTAAAAAAAAGATCCAAGTTCCACACTGGAGTCACTGGGTTCAGTTCTTGGGTCTGGCCCCTGACTGGTTTCCTGCACATGTTTGACTGCAGTGGGCAGCAATGACAGCTCAGAGTTCCTGCCACATATGTAAAAGCCCTGAATATAAAATAAGAAAGATGGCAAGTGAGTTCGGTTCCAAGTTTGGTTCAATGAGTTATAACCAAAATTGCTCTTAGTACTCTGACATACTTCCTTGAGTACTCAACTAAGAGGTTGGCTTGCATATATGGGTCAGGCAGAGGCAGCCACATGCATCTCTCTGAAAAAAAATGATCTCTACGTAGAACACAGAGGCAATGACACTCCAAGGACATAGCGGCTTCAGAGGACAGACTGAGGCACGGGCTACCTGCAAGGGACGATGCCATGACCTACAGCCCCTCTTTTTCCCTACACACTCACTCTCACTGGTAGAGAATGTTTAAGGGATTTCCTGAGTGAATAATACATAGAAGGGGTCTTCAACAAATTCATTGGAAGTGCCCATTATAAAAATAATGCATGGATTTCAATTTTTTTGGAACCAACATAAACATTTTTCTGTTTCAATGTTCATTAACTTCTTTAAAATACATTATTTATGTATTTGAAAGGAGAGAGAGAGAAATCTTCCACTTGTTGGTTTACTCACCATATGTCCAGAAGATCCAAGACCAGGCCAGGACAAGGCAAGGATTCTGGAGCTACATTAAGGTCTCCCATGTGGATGGCAGGGGCTCAGGTGCTTGAGCCATCTCCTGTTGTATTCCGGCCAGCAGAGCCAGTAACGTGGACATGGCGGGGATCTGCGGATGAGGCACCGACAGGAGACCTGTGATGGTGGAAGTCTCTCCAAAGACTCCCTTTATTGCCCTTGCACCTCTCCTTGTATACTCTTTCCCCCACACCCTCATTGGCAGAATATTGGGTACAGATGAGTCCAATTAGACCAGGCGCTTTTAGCCCCAAGCCCATTCCCTGTAGTGCTCAGTTTAACGAGTGCTAATCAACTCCTTAGCCCACAACACTGCTGCCTCCCAAGCACATGAGCAGAAAGCTAGATGGAACACACAGAGTAGTTGGGACTCCAGTCTGGCACTCTGATACAGTAACTGTTGTAACATACTGCTCATCGATGCCTACCCCTTCCACGTGCTACTTGATAGCCCCCCCGAGTGAAATATTTTCATTCCATGTGTGAATATGAAAATAACAATAATAATGATGATAAAAACTTATGTTTACTTAACAATTTGGAGAGCATAAGACCGTTTCTATGTTCTCAATTTTATCTCCAGCACGTTTAGGCCATAACACTTTGAAGAAACGACGGCTCCTCTTCCTCACAGGTCAGAACAGTGGGGTTCAGGTGGGCTGGGCTGTGGCAGCGTCTGATGCCAGGGCTGCCATCTTTCTCAAAGTCAGCAGGCTCCCACGTGAATGTGTCTAGCCTCAGGCTGGACCCAAAGCAAAAGTGGAGATTCCTAACCAGCCAACATGGCATAGCCAAAGCATCCCTACATGCATTGTGCTGACAAGCCCTGCTCACCCCAAGACCCCATGTGCACTTTCCAAGTGACATCATCCCCACCGCACCCAACACCCACTCCCAATGACACATTCACAGAGATCTCACCAAAGGCTCCAGATACTCCATGGTCACAGTCGACCTGGCACGCAAAGAGAGCATGTTCACAACGCTGGGCATAGCCCAGATCTCCAACGACTGGTTTCCTAACATGCCACCAAGACAGCAGAGAACTCCCTTCTGCCCTAACTTCTCTTTAGGAGGCTGGAATCTGCTGCCTACCAAAAAGTATTTTCAGACGAGCTGAAGACTCCGCAGAACCAGTAGGGTCTGTTTTCATTTTGCATCGTCATTCTCTCGGAAGATGAACGATGTCTGAGAAAATGGAGGATTAAAGCATTTGAAAATTACATGAAAAGCGTAAAATTATGCACTACTTGTGCTTGGGTGTGTGAGGACAAAGTTGTGGGAGGGACTGACTTGAATTATCCACAGATTTATTCATTCCCCTTTATGGCAAATGAGCCAACGACACTTAAAGGATGAGCTAAGTTTAAAATGCAATAAATTCTATTATCGTTTGGATTAACAAAGGTTTCAAAAACACCACAAATATCTACTTAAAGAGTTTGATTTTAATCAGCCTTTTAAAAATCACTTGCAATATCTGTTGTGTGAATGTAAAATTTAAATAATCACCTTTAACAAAGTAACACCTTATTTTATACTCCATGTAGAACAAAATATTTCTACACATTGTCTCCTTTTAGAAACAATCAGGTTTTTTTTTTAACTCCAAGGGGAAAATTTGAGTTTTTCCCTTAAATATAATGGAATTTAATTCAAGAATTTTCACACTAAATTCCATGTTTCAATCTGAGTTTTTCTCATTTGGTAGACAAACATTTTTCATGTTGGCAGCTCCCTCATGACTTTACTCTCCTCAACCTTCTAAGGAATGAAAAAAAAAATTACCTAGTCCTTTTCAAGGACACGCTGGGAAGACAAGTGTTTTAAATATATATCAAGCCCTAGTCTTCATCAAAAGCACCAAAGAATAAGAATGTCTGTCTAGGGAGACATTGCAAAGATTTTTTTCAAAGCTGATTGCATATATATTCATACATACATACATATATGTGTGTGTGTGTATGTATATGTATGTGTATATATATATATAAAATATGTCATTCTGTGCTTCCCAGAATTCCAAGGTGGCCATAACCTCCCCTCTTAAGGGATTCTAATGGAGCCATCCTATCAATGGTCCCAGAAATCAGCCAGGGTTTCAGACAGGAGGAGTCCCTCCTCCTACCACTGCACAAATAAACACCAACAGTCCAGAGAAAAGCACATCTGTCTTTCCCATCACCCACAAAGATTCTGCAAGGACTCAGGGAAGATCAAGCTCATGTGTGGATGTGATTTAAACATCACCTGTGAAAATCATCACACCCAGTCTCCTGGTTTCATGTTCTCGTGCTGAAACAATGGCAATTGCCCTACATCCAGGTGAGTGGTGTGCTCCCTAAAGATACAAAATATGGACTATGAAAGAGGGGAAGGATGGGGGTAGAGATCCTGGGTATGTTCCTCCTTGAGTTAAAGGGAGCTCTACACTTTCTCAAACCAGAAATATTATCTCAACTGGATGGGTGTGAGGGTCAGACACTATACAAATCCAAGTATCAACTAGTCCTTTATTTGAGAAGGTAGGTGCAGTGAAGAACAGAAAATACCCCCATTGTAGGAGTAACAATGCTTCGTACATTTTAATAGCTGTTTTTTTCTTATTATAAAAAATAGTAAGTTTGATGTCTTTTCTGTTTAAACCAAAGAATTTTTGAACTAAAACAATTATGCAAAATCTTATCACCTAGACAGATGCAGGACTGCACCAACCCCTTGCCTCTGTATTTTTTTATCACCATCTACCTATCCTCATATGTCTATCTCGTGTGATTAGAGTCACTTGCTAGGTGTGATTACAAACTGTATCTTTTGTTATTTGTAAGTAAGAAAAATAGCGCCAAATTTTCTTCTTGAGTTACCCAGGAACACTGGCATTTCTTCAGTGCAAGGAAACTGGAGTTTTGGAGATGAACAAGGAGTCTTGATTAATGTCTGGTTTGTCCCTGTGCTTTGTTGGTTCAGTCACTGACACACAGGATGATAGCTGAATGCTGTCGTGCCTTCTCCCAGCTCAGTGGACTGTGACGTCACCACTGTGTCAGGCTTTGAATGGCATTCATCCCCACCCAGGAAGCTGTAGGCACCCTACGTGGGTGAGGTCACAAGGTTTCAGACCTCTTAGCTTCTCTGTACACATGTTCAGCTTTTGTTTCCTCTTTCAAGTGTTGGAATCCAGAGCATTAGGGAACATTTCCACATTCATACATCCTTAGGTTATGATGAGACTCTCATCCACTAAAACAGACATTAGATATACAGACGCTGTGTTATATAGTGTTTATTTCCTTGTTGGACATTTAAATCTTTGATTTCTTCTTTTTCCTGCTAATAGTATGAAGAACCATAATAAACACCTTTATTCATTTGACTTTGAGTGTATCTCTGATTACTTTCTGAAGATATGATTTCTGAATATGAACCTTTTAAAGCCTTTATATATATATGAGTACTTTAAAAAGTTCATGGAAAATGTAACTAACAGAAAAGCAAGGGTGGGCATTGAGTCGAGTACTTAAGGAACACATATTACAGACCTGTGTCCCTGGGATCCCAGCTCCTCATCAGAATCCAGCTTCCTGCAAATGCAGACCTCAGGGAGCAGAAGTGGGTGATGCCAGTCATCAACATGGGAAAACAAGTGAATTCCCAAATCCTGGATTCAGCCTGGGGAGCTCCAGCCATTGAGGGCATTTGGTAAGATAATCAGCAGAAGGGATTTCTCTTACTTGCACTCTGTGTATGCGACCATTAAATAAAATTGTATTTATTTTTAATAATTATATATATTTGAAAGACACGGTTACAGAGAGACAGAGAGGAAATCTTTTATCTGCTGGTTCACTCTCCAAGTGGACACAACAGGAGCCCGGAATGCTATCCCAATCTCCCACATGAGTTTAAGAGCCTGATCACTGGGCCATCATCGCTGTTTTCCTGGGCTGATTAACAGGGACCTGGATTGGAAACACAGCTCCCAGTACTCAATTACCACAATGCCAAGGTCACTAAAATTTTATCAAGAAGATAATATTTTTTCAAAACTAATCTATTTGAAAAGCAGAGTGAGCGAGAGTGTGTGTGTGTGTGTGTGTGAGAGAGAGAGAGAGAGAGAGAGAGAGAGAGAGAGACAGGATTTTCCACCTGCTTGTTCATGCCCACAACAACCAAGTCTAGGCCAATTCAAAGTCAGGACCCAGGAACTGCAGCCAGCTCTGTCATGTGGGGGAAATGGTGACCTAAGTATGTAAGTCCTCAACTTCCTTTCAGGCACATTAACACAACACCGGAGCAGTGGGGACTCAAACCAGGCACTCTGATATCAGATGGGGCACCTCAACTGGTACTGCAACGCTCATCATAAGAAGTTAATTTTGCTACAAAACAAGCTAAAAATAATGTAGAGACTTATAATTTATTAATACACTTCATAGGTGCAGTTCTAGGAAGACAACCATGGTTACCTTCATCTTCCTCTCTCTCTCCTCCCTCAATTCTCCTTCCCCTTTTAGTTTTTGCAAAAACATAATTTCAATATACTGTATCATCACTAACCATAATATTCTACCAGCAAAAAAAGTAGAAAGAGCACAGTTCCACAGAAGTATAATCAAAAGCTAGGAACAACAATCAGATCACAAGATTTCCATTTCATTCTCAAACTTGTTTGTATTCTATATTAATGATCCATTATGAGAGAAAACATGATTATTTGGGGGGGGGGATAGCTTATTTCACAAAGCATACTGTCTTTTGGTCACATTTATCACAGGTTTTTAGACTTTTCATGACTCAGCAGTATTCCATAGTGTATATGTTCCACATTTGCTTTAGTCATCAGTTGACAGACAGCATCTCAGCTATTATGAAGCAAGCTATCTTCTATGCTGGGTTTGTCTTTCCTGCTTTTATTTTCTTTCTCTTTATTTGTTTCCTTTGACTAAACTCCCAGGAGTGAAATGGCTGGGTCATAAAATAGATCTATTTTCTAATTTCTGAGGAATCTCCATTTTGTCTTCCATAATGATTATACTGGTTTATATGCCCACCAAAAATGGATTAGGGTACCTTTATGTTCTTATATCCTTGAAGGCACTTATGGTTAATTGACATTTGTATGATAGCCATTATAACCAAGGAGAAACTATTTTTTCATTGTGTTCTTAAATTATTGGTATTATTATCCTGATAGCTGATGATATGTAGAATTTTTTCATGTGTCAGTGGCCATTTGTGTGTCATACTTTGAAACACTCCCTGTTCATGCCCTTTGCCCATTTCTTAACTAGATATTTTTGTTGTTGTTGAGTTTCTTGAGCTCTTTATAGATCCAGGATACTAATCCCTTATCATTTACATAACTTGCAAATGTTTTCTCCTATTTTGTTGGATGACTTTTCACTTCATTTAGATTTCCTTTGCAGTGCAGAAACTTCCTAGCATGATGTAATCCCATTTATCTATTTTCACTTTATTGTCTGTGCCTTTAGGGTCTTTTCCAATGTCCTGCAGAGTTATTCCATGTTTCCCTCTAGTAAGCTGACGCTACCTGAACATAGGTTTAGATCCTTGATAGACTGTGAGTTTAATTTTGTATAAGATGTAAAGCAGGTATCTCGTTTTGTACTTCTGCACACATAGATCCAATTTTTCCAACACCATTTGTTGAAGGAACTGACCTTTCTCCAGAGATTAGTTTAGCTCATTTGTGAAAAACTAGCTGGTAGTAGCTGTATGGATTGATTTCAGAATTTTCTATCTTGTCCACTGATTTCCATATCAATTTTTTTGCCTTTACTAGGCTAATTTAATTACAACTGCCCTCGGATTCTGGCATAATACATATTTTCTACTAACTTTTAAAAAGAAATTTCTTTCTATTTATTTATTTGCTTATTTATTTATTTAAATTTTTACTGGAAAGTCACAGAGATAAAGAAAAATAGGCAAAAAGATCTTCCATCTGCTGGTTCACTCTCAATGTTACCACAACAGCCAAAGGTGAGCTGATCCAAAGCCAGGAGCCAGGAACTTCTTCTGGGTTTCTCACATGGATGCAGGGTCTCAAGGCTTTGGGCTGTCCTCTAGTGCTTTCCCAAGCCATAAGCAGGGAACTGGAAGGGAAGTGGACCAGCCAGGACTTGAACCTGTGTCCGTGTGGGATCCTGGTGTGTGCACAGCAAAGACTTTAGCTACTAGGCTATGGTGTTGGGCCTTTCACTAACGTTTTAAGTTCCTTTTTACTATCATATCATCCAGGCAAGGATATGTGAAAGCATACATTTAATCCAACGTCTTCTCAGTGATCAGTCAAAGGCAAATCAAGCTAGGCAAATCTTGCTCCCCAGTAATTTGGAAATGGTCTTTTATTTATTTATTTATTTATCTTTACATTTTAAAATTACTTTAAAATACATTTGTCAGTTCTATGTGTATCTTTTTTTCTGTGAGCTATGTGTTCCTAGAGGAAAAATCATTTTATGCTCTGTATAATTAAAATAATCAGATGATATCAACTGCCTTGGGGACATGGTAGCCACATTTTCCCATATCAGATGACTGGATGTTTGTGATTAATTCCAGGAATCATTCACTTTTGAAATTCTTTGCTGAGGATTCTCATATTTTTCGTTCCTTTTTTGTAAAACCATTGTTGTATGTCCTTCCTAGACTTGTATCCTGACAGATATAGTAAAAGCTACTGCCAGCACAAGATGATCAAACTGTGTCAATTCAAACAGGAAATGAGAAACTCAGTCTTTTAAATGAATTGTCACTTACGGTAAAGCCTTGAAATCTGATACTCGTTTGGCATCCTTAAGAGAACCTCCAGCATTGTGGAGCAGTGGGTAGACTTGCTGCTTGCAATGCTTGCTTCCTCAAGTCTTGGCTACTCCACTTCTGATCCATCTCCCTGCTAAGGCCTTGGGAAAGCAGCAGAAATGGCCCCTCCAACCAAGCGGGAGAACCCAGAAGAAGCTCTTGGCTCCTGCCTGGCCAATGCTGGCCATTGCGGTCATTCTCGCTCTCTCTCTGCAATTTTTTCAAACTAAATAAATTTTTAAAAGGTAATCCCAGCCAATCCACAAGTGCCTTGATTTTGACCTTTCAATCAATCGTCATGGAAATCTATTCTGAGACATTAAGTAGGTCAAGATCTTATCTGTTGTAACTCAATAAGGCAGCAGCCATATTTGGGGTGATATTTTTATAAGAAAAAAATAAAAGAAGATGCTTCAGAGGATTTTAAAAACAACTAAGACCTTGAGTTATAATAAGATTCCCAAACTGTGAGGTATTTTCCTACAAATTCCCAAGCCCAACTGATAATTCTGTGACTCTCAAAGAAAAGAGTATGTTAAACATCAAGCCCATATTTTCTCGTATCTTTGTTCTTCCAAGGGTTAAACATTTCTCAGGTATGTAAAATGAGGGCTTCCTGGGGCCCTGAGACCCGCACACCTACTCTAAGATGCTCACTTTTTTAATTAACAGTTATGACTTATATTTTCCAGTTTTCACTCCATGAGGCCTCCTCATTATAAACCTCACACCCATTGGCCAGTTGTTGCTGCTGTGGTGTTTTGGCACGGTCCCTTCCTCTGTCACAAGCTTTACCCAAAGCTCAATGCTGTCAGCCCTCTTGTAAAAGGTGCTTACTAGAACCAGTAAACAAACCAATAGGGTGAAGAATTACAGGGTACCTCTCTGAGAAGCAAAAGGCCCCATCATTATAAACAACATGGAAATAGATCACAAAATGCTGTCCAGTGTCCCCAATCAAATTTATGTGGTCAGTAACATAATGCTTTCCATCTCCACAAGAAATTTACCCACCGTACTCTTGTTGCCTATATGATTTAAGTACAATTTCTCCTCTAACCACACCCCCATTAAAACATAACACATGTTTATATGCAGCATTAAATCAAAATACAAAGCACAGGAAATTGTTTTCATGTGTTGCCTGTGGGATGGATAAGAGAAGTCTTCGTGATTAATGCTATCTTGGTACCTCAGTGTTCAACATGAACAATCTTCTCTCTATGTCACCTAATCTTCCTGAGAAATGCTTCAATGTCAATTACTTCTTTCTTACTCTCAAGTAAACCACAATATTTGGTTTACTGTCCTCCGTGGACAGCTCTGAACAGATTTCCTTACTTGAAGCTGAATAGAACATGCCAGCATGTCTTGCATGAATACAATTATGACCACATACAAAGTCTCATGTTTTTTTTCTGCCTGTACCAATTTCTCAACAGTATGAAGCTCCTAGAATAGGGATCATATTCTGGATATATATTTAAAGTGTGGCCAGCACCATGGCAGAGTAGGCTAAGCAGGAATTCCAATGCAGGAATCTCATATGGGTGCCAGTATGAGTCCTGGATGGTTCACTTCTGATCCAGCTCCCTGCTAATGCACCAGGGAAAGCAGCAGATGATAGCCCAAGTGCTTGGGCCCCAGCATCCACGTGTGAAAACTGAATGAATCTCCTGACCCTTGGTTTCAGATTGTGTTAGCTCTGACTCTTGCAGCCATTTGGGCAGTGAAGCAGCTGATGGAAGATCTGTCTCTCTTTTTCTCTTTCTGAATTATAAAGACAGCAGGAGGAAGGGAAAGGTGGGAAGTATCATTATGATCTTAAAATTTTATATATATATATATGTTTGTGTGTGTGTATGAATTTTGGGGTCCAGCCCTTTAGCCTAGTGGCAAAAGTCCCCACCCTGGGATCCCATATAGGTGCCAGGTCATGCCTCTGGTGGCCCCCTGCTTGTGGTCTGGGAAAGTAGTGGAGGACAGCCCAAAGCCTTGGGACACTTGCACCCCTGTGGGAGACCTGGAAGAAGCTCCTGCCTCCTGGCTTCAGATTGGCTCAGCTCCGGCTGCTGTGGCCACTTGGGGAGTGAATCATCAAATTGAAGATCTTCCTCTCTGTTTTCCTCCTCTCTGTTTTCCTCCTCTCTGTTTTCCTCCTCTCTGTATATCTGGCTTTCCACTAAAATTAAATAAATCTTTATATTTGTGTGTGTGAATTTTTTTAAAAGAAAAAAAAAATTTAAAAAGTCAGAATTTCTCTAAAACAGTCCTGAATCTCCACATTCCACTATGAAGTATGTGTGGCTGAACTGGCACAATGGATAGGGCCAGATGATGGGAAACGGGGCACCCCCTCATCATGACCCAGATGTGAGACACAGTCCTGCTACCCATAGCTTCAGGGTGACTTCTTTGGTCTCTTAAAACTGATGTTACCTGTCACATTGGCAATACCCCTGCCAGGCCAACTTTCAGACTACACTGATGCTCAGAAGCACAGAACCAGCTTTTTCAGAAAGAGGTCTGCAGGTATCATGAGGTTGAGTGATCTGAATGTTCTTCTGGGACATACCATGAGTTGAAGGGAGGATTAATTTCCTACCTTGTTTTTCCGCTGCTTTCCTGTGTGTTACACCATTAGATGCATCTCTCATGAGATAATTACATTTGAACAATTGGGAAGAAATAGACACTTATAAGAACAAAATTGATTATGTATAAGAACCAAGTGGTTTTACAAAACAACTACAATTCGCATGTTTCGGCACTAGGCAGTCTGGGTGCTCACAGGGAATCATAGGTTTCTATACATGAAATGTGTAACTTAATAAGAGGAAAGAATTCCTGCTATAAACAAGTGTACAACCTAGTATCGGTGCCCCAGGGCTGCTATAACAAATTGAGACAAACTGGTTGGCTTCCAACAGCCAACATGTATCCTCTCCCAGTTCTGTAACTCAGGTGTTGGCAGGGAGGATCCTGCTCGGCACTCTGATGGACAATCTGCCCCATGTGTCCCTGAGCTCCTGGTGCTCGCTGGTAACCTCAGTGTTCCCTGGCTTGCAGACAGCATCCACCTTGATCTCCCGACATCCTCCCCTGCACTGTCTGTAGAGAAAATATCTTCTTCTTTTTAAAGATGGTAGACATCATATTTGGGTCCACCCTAGTTCATTGGGGTAGTATACTAACCTGGTCATGTATAAAGATACCCTATTACAAATAAGCTCACGTTCTTATTTAGGTGCCAATGGTTAGGATTTCAATATGTCTTGGTTGGGGACATTATCCAGCCATTGCCTCCAACACATGGGTTTCCAGCTAGCTAAAGTGATCTTGTGTCAATGAATTAGCATGCCTAGAAAACGCTTTGCTCAGGATTTTACACTGTACTGGAGACATGTATGCAACCGCAAGTCCTACCCCCATACACAGATTTTTTTTTTTTAATGTCACACAGGTTCCCATACAAGAATGTCCTGAAGCTTTGCTGCTATGTTTCTGGAGCCATACACACATAGCTGTGTGCAAGTGAGGCCTACCTAACAAAAGCTCAAGCATCCTTGAGCACATTGTATAAATCAGCGTCTGGCACCAGAGGTCATTCATGAGATACTAAGTGCGAGTCTAACAGGGAGCTCAGTGGGTCGTTAACAGACACATCTCAAATACCTTTCTGCTCCTTCTTTCCCTTGTTTCTGGAATTAACTGTTTCGGGGAGTTATAGATAACTTTTCACCCAACTCATTCCTTCTTGCTGTGCACACATTCAGTTAATATTCTTCGGCCAAGCAGGCATTTGTACATGACCCAGATCTCTACTGTTCAGATTGTGTGCAGGTGGAAAGTACACCACTGGCAGGCTTGCATCATAGAAACATGCCTGTGGACTGCTTACCACCCTCGTCTCCTTGCTCTGAATTGACTCAGGTAACCTAAGGCTCCTTGACAGTCCTGTCTTTGCAGCTTGCAGAGCTACGGAGAAGAAGCAGCCTAGGTACCTGGATCACCACTTGGTGCCCATGAACTGCCATTCTAATCTTCCAGCTTGAGCCACTGAATAAATGGGCAGGGGGAGTTGTTTATCATTGTATCTCATGCTACCTTAATGTATATACATGTGCTACAAATGAGTTATACAACGTGCGTGACTCAGGACCAAAGAGTGTGAATATGTCTGTCAGGTAATGTCACTATTGCTTCACCAGGTGTTTTTCCTATGCGCTGTGGTTTCAGTGTCGGACACTGATCCAAAGTAGAGGAATATGGAGAGGCAGGCTATGTGAGAAGTGAGTAAGCTCAGGGTCACAGCATTATAAATGTATTAATGCTGTTACGATAGGAATGGGTTCTTGAGAAAAGGAATCCGGTCCTCTTCCAATTCGCTTGATCACTTATATGGGCCAACTTTTAGATGAGAAATCAACAAACCCCTCTTGCAGGAGTCACAGGACAAGCTTGGGTGTGGTCCAATGTAGATTCTAGCAGCCAGAGCCATGATAAAGTGCTTCCAAAAACGTTTTGTGGTCGTTCATAAAGTGGAAGCTGGGTGAACTTGCAATCTTTCATCCACTAGTTGCTCTCACAGGATTTGATTCACTTAGTCATCCTAAAACAAGTCCTCCCTGCTTCAGCTGGAATTCTAAGGATCAGAATAAACAGATTAGATTCATTACAACAAATTGGTCTTTGGCCTCTGTGGCTGCAGGGCTCCAGGGAGGACAAAACTCCAGCTGCTGTCAGGATATTGGCAATCAGCCAGTGGAGTATGCAGGGAGGTCAGGCTAGATTTTACACAGATTCAAAATAAGAATCATTATCCAATTAAAACAGACTAATTGAATGGTATAGAGGATGACAGACTTGCCTAAAGACAGATTCCCAAAGAGCAAAGTGTGTCTTAGAAAACCATAAACTCAGGGCTATCAGGCTCAGCTTTTGGAAGCTCTTAAGTGTCACAAAACCAAAAAGAAGGTTAAACTTACTTTCTCTGCCATACAGAGACAATAGGACACAGATGCCAAGACCCAGTTAACCAGAGCTACCAGAGTCCCTTAGAGTTGCTCCAATAGTCAGTGAAAAGCATGTAGGATTATAACGCCATCTAGATGATGAGACCTGAACACACACAGTATTGAAACAGTGAGCAACAATTAAAGCAAGACAATCTATGACTTTCTTTTTAAAATTTTACTTCTTTCTATTATTATCATTTGATGATAGAGTTCCATGGACCCTGGGATTTCCCTTTTCACCTCCCAAATTCCCTCCCCCCTCACTGAGTTCCCCTGTATCATTACTATAGCATAGTTCTTCATGCACAGTCATATGTCCATCATTGTGGGCATGAACATGGCACATAGTCCAGAATCCGATTGTCAAGATACACTGAACAGTTTCAATGAGAGTGCATTTTTGATCTGGTAGTTGAGATGCAAACTGCATTGTATCCTCACTTCCGGATGTGATAGTCTCCACTACACAGCTACTATACATCCCCTTAAATGAAAAGCCACAAAACAAAATCAATAACAGGAAGAAAAAAAAAAGAAAAGAAGAACACCATGAAGCTAAATGACATGCTACTGAATGACTAACGTGTCACTGAAGAAATGAAAAAGGAAAACAAGGACCTTCTTGAAGAAAATGATGCTGCTGTATGATCTGTGAGTCACTGAAGAGTTTAATCAGAAGCAAGTGTTCTGAAGAGATAAAACTGACGAAAAAATCAAAATCCATGAGATGTAATTTCTGCTGATCTTTTGTGGTGAGATATGTGGCCTGTAGGCAACAAATAGCTGCATTTTGTTTTTTAATCCAGTCTACCAATCTATGATATTTGATGAGTTTAAGCCGTTTACATTCAGGGTTAATATGAATGGGTGGGAATTTGGTCCTGTCATTTTAGCAATGGGTTGTTCATTGATTAAGTCTTCTATTGTTATTCTACTGGGATGTTCTTCATATTTGTCTTTGGTTTTGGTGGGCACTATCCCTTTTCTCTGTCAAGAGAACATCTTGAAGTATCATTTGTAGGGCAGGTCTGGAAGAGGCATATTTTTTGAACTTTCTTTACTGTGGAAGAATTTTATTTCATTTTCAAAGACAACAGAAAGTTTTGCTGGGTGCGTTCTCCTGGGCCAACAGATTTTTGCTTTTAGGATCTGGCATATGTCACTCCATTCTCCTCTGGCCTGTAGATGTTGCTGCAAGAGGTCTCCTGTGAGCTTAATTGACATTCCTTTATATGTCAGTTGATTTCTTTCATGTGCACATTTAAGGATCTTTTCCTTATGTTCAATTGGAAAGTCTTGATTAGCATGTGGAGTGGTGAAGATTGCTTTTGGTCAAGCCTGTTGGGAGTTCTGTGTCCCTCCTGGATCTTGTTTCCCAATTCTTTTTCTAGATGAGGGAATTTTTCCCTTAGTATTTCATTTGTAAACCCAGCTTCTCTTTTTTGCACCTTCTGGGACTCCCATAACTCTTCTATTGGGCCTCCCAATAGTGTCTGTCCTTCAATTCTCAAATATTTTTTTTAGCTTGACCCAGCTCTGCTTCCAACTTTTGGTTTATTTCTCCCTGGTGACAAGAAATATCTTCCAATTCTGAGATTCTTCATTCTGCCTCCTTCATTCTATTTTGGAGACTCACCACTGTACATTTAATATGCTCCACTGTAGTCTTCATTTCTGATACATCAGCTTTCATTTGATTCACTTCCAGAGTGACATATTCCTTAAATTCCTTGAATGCCTGCTTTATGTGCTTCTCGTTGTTGATAAGAAGTTTTGTAACAAGAGTTTTGAATTCTGTATCCCCAT
The DNA here is from genome assembly GCF_030435755.1 of Ochotona princeps. Classification (NCBI taxonomy): domain Eukaryota; kingdom Metazoa; phylum Chordata; class Mammalia; order Lagomorpha; family Ochotonidae; genus Ochotona; species Ochotona princeps. The sequence goes on from NC_080838.1 coordinate 4,929,126, forward strand.
TTTCTCAATGTTTTTCTCAGTGAACTCTGAGGTTGGCAAAGGCTTTTGTTACTTTGCAGGGGAGTCTTCAGTAATATTCATTGTGCCGTTGTCTCTTCTTTTTCTCTTGGCCATTGTACTTCTGGTTATCAGATTCTTCTAATTGGGCAGGTTTCTAAGCTCTGTCACCCACAGGTCTACAGTTTGGTTTTACTTATTGCAGTTGGTACATGGCTCTTTATTTGCAGTCAGTTGTGCCACTCCCTCCAGCAAGTTCCAGGTCTGGGTTTTTATGTGAGATTTGCACCATGGTCTGCATAGCCACAACCCCTGGCTCACCAGTCTCTACCTCCTGTGATACTATGCTGAGGCTGCACCATTGTCCTATAAACATTCTCCCACTTCTGGTTGGAGCAATTTCCAGGATTAGGGAGATACCAGGTGTCCTATACAGCTAGGTTGTTGGTAGTGCGGTTCTTGCTGGATCCTATTGATCTGAAGGCCACAGGGATGTATTTTGACCCATGTGATGCCATAGTCAGCATTATTTCCCTGTGGGACCAGTGCAGTGCACATAGCTCAGAGAGTTCTTCCCAAGTTCAGTGCATGTGCAGCTCATGTTATGCTTGCAGTCTTAAATTCTTTGCCACACCAGACGAAATGGTACCTGATGTGCCACTACTGGAGTTCTTGATCTGCTGGCTGTCAGGTCTGAGGGCTACCTGGACCTTTCTTGGGTGGAATGTGTAGGATGCCATTTTGCTGCAGTTTGCTGAGCCAGAAATCAGTTCACTCTCCGCTCAATGCATGCACAGTACTGTCCATAGCCCTTGCCTCCTTAAACAACATGGTGCCTGATCAGGCTCTAGGTGTGGACGGGGCTGTGAAATCCACCCTGTTCCTGCACTGTCTGTCTGGGATCTGCTGCTCTGTCTCTGCTCCTGGTCAAATCAAACAGACCAGCAGGATGGGCAGTTCTTTGTTTGGATTCACCTGCTGACCTCCCAGTGAAAGTCCCTTCCCACCTTGTTGTTCATGTAGTTCTGGTTGCTGCTGCAATTCTAATCCCCACTTGCTGAATGCTGCTGGGGTATCAGTTACTTCGTTGGGTCTGGTGCTTTCCTGTGTCTGTCAGTCTCCAGGTACCCTTCTGCTGTTGTTTTTTTCTCTCCTGTTTCCTGGAATGTGCTCTCTTTGCTTCACACTGGCTAATACTTTTCTGGCTGTTTAAACATGTCCCTAATGTACTCCACCATCTTGATTCTCCTCTATCTATGACTTTCAAAATGACTATGCATGGGAATGAGGCTTTTAAAACCTCCTCACACCTACAGGGTTTGTTTGTTTGTTGTTGTTTGTTTTGTTTGTTTAGTTTGCAAATGCATCTTTTCAATTTTTATCTGGGGTTGGAGGCTAACCTTATACCCTATCAAGCTTATCCATAATTTTTCTCTGTAAGGGGGTATTTTGTCTTATAGAAACACCAGTCGGCAAAAACAGTAGTGAAATAGAAATGACAATTCCAAAACAAATAACAAGGGAGAGTGAACACAATCTACTTCATAAACGTAGACCAAAAATTTCACTGTAAACTTCCTTGCAGGTAAGATAAAAGGGAAATCATAATTGGAAGCACCGTTGTCTAGACTGGAAAGAAGAATCAAATCAGTTGTGTTAAGCAAGAAATTTAAATCTTCTAGATTTTACAAGAAATATCTCATATAGTGCTTCATGCTGAAAGTGTTCAGTGACATAAAGAATAAGTCTCATGTATCTTTAATATATAAACTTTAAAACTAGATTTAGCTTTTTTCTTGAAATAATTTATGGTTGAAAGTGGAAAGCCTACTCTTAAAGCAGAATTTAAAGTAGACAAAGAATTCTGCCTTCCAACTGCCCAATTTGAGCCCATCACAACTTCAAAGTTATTATTGAATTTTGGAAAATTAAATGGACAGATTATCCCTTGATTCTAGTGAGTTTACCCTTTCTTCTTCTCTTTATAGCTTACCGACATCATTTGATCTATAATGGACACAGCAAGATGTTCAAAAAAATTTGACAAAGGTGATATAAAGTGCCTTTGTGCGTTCTGAAAGACCAGTCTATACTGTATAGGCCTGTGCCCTTTTTCTTGACAATTTCTAGTTCAGAGCATTCCAATATGCCACAATGCTTTCCTTTATCTTGCTTGTTTTTGGGAGCAAAGTAGAAGATTCTCTGAACTTGTATGTGAATGACGTCTCAAGCACTGACTAAAGCATTTCCCAGCAAGAAGGTCCAAGTGCCAGAGTGACACCAACAATTTCCCTGAGGTTGTCACCCCACGGTCGGGAAGTTCCTTATGAGTGCAGCCCTACATTCACTCTGGTATTTGAATAATCCACTCCAGTCTCCTAAGTCTTTTTTATCCCTAGAAAACACAGGAATCATTTTGCCTTAATAGTCTCCAAAAATGGCATCTGCTGTAGTCAATGAAATGCCAGTGGTGTTCCTGAAATGTCTGCCTCAGTGAAGTCATTTCTATAAAGGGATGGGTTCCATTCTTCCCCATTACCCTGGGAAGCTGAGCTGCATAGACAACAGCAGTAGATAATGACTGCTTGACAATACTTGGCTGGAGGGAGAAAGGCTTGAATCTGAGGGGGTTCTCTCCCTACCAGGCTACACTTTGTACTCATCCTTCAACCTCATCACTTTTCTAATACATGAATTGGTGACTGGAGAAGGGGACAGATGGATTGAACATAATTTACAGGAGAAGCAAGGGGACATAAAGTCACTGCACCAGAAACTTCCACTCTTCCCATCTGGAGCCTCTGGATAAGGTAGAAGCAGGTGCTATAAGCAACCATATATTAGACATGGTGTCCTTGACATGTGATAAGTGCTAATTGAAAGTAACAGCTCTTTCTAAGTGCAGAATAGCAAATAAACCAACCAAACAAATGACAGTATATTAAATGTGTGTCCTTTGTCATCAACTAGGGAAACATGTGTGAAACAACTTTTAACAATTCTTCTAATGGGCTAAATCTATTAAATTTATGGCACACAGGGAATGGAAGGGAAAGGAATAGAAATTTTAGACACAGTAGGTTAAATTTGACCATACTGTTTTTAAAAGGGTAAATCATCAAAACTTCTATTATGGCTTGGGGCACTTGCACCTTCCCACTAGTTGTTTGTGCTCGTTATGTGTGTCAATCTAGAGTACAGAGGTCATAGCATTGAGTGGCCTGTGAGCATGTAGGTGCCCAGAACACTGAGCAGAAATGGACAGGAGCCACAGCTGGTTCACTTTCCATATTTCCCTGCTCCCCACACCCAGTTAGCCTTAAGTCCTCTAGACTCACTTGCCACAGTCTCCCAAACACCTCCTGCCCTCCTTACCGCACTTGAGCTGCGATCTCGGCCACTGCCATGTCTGCCCTGGCAACTGCAGTTGCCTCTGAACTGGTTCCCTGGTTCCTCTTCTAGGTTCCCAGGTTCCTGTTTCATTTTCTTTCATGCCACAACTGGATTCACAAATGTATGCATCCTATATACTGCTTAGGATTCACACACACACACACACACCACACACACACATCATACACATCATACACACACACCATATGTGTAACAAAGTAACAATGTTGCAAGGCACAGGGACCTACTTCCACCCCCTTTCCATTATGCTACACTCTAGATACACTGCATTTCTTTCCTGCTTCTTTCTATCCCAGAATACTAGTGCATGCAGTCTCACCTACCTGTCCATCATTCTCTAGATCGCTGGTGAAACGTACCAGCTACAGCAAATCTTGTAAAATTCCCTACTACTCAGGCCAATGCTTATCAGTTTCTGTAGAGCCTGGCCTTGCCCATCATTACATTCAGGGAACTTTGAGCCATTTGTTTCACTCCATAGTCTACAGTAGCTGAACTCTTCAAGAGGAAAGTGAATGGAAAGTTCATTTTTTCTCCAAATGTTACCTGCCATTTCTAATGGGTTAGTATTTAGTAATATTGCTTTCATACAGATGAAACTATGCAGGTTTGGAGAGTTCAAAGTACTTGTTCACAGTCCTTTCAGAAGCAAAGCTGAGTTTCTATTATTTATTTGTCAGTCTCAAAAGTCTGTAATTTTTATGTTATTACAGCTGTGGCTTCATGTATGCTTCATGGCCAAAGAAGAAGAAATGTAAGAAATAACTACTGAGCATCAGTTATTTCCTATGGGTTGTATATTACTGTAACTAATCCTCACTCTATGCACTACCCTTCCATCTTATCTCTGTGGTTAGATGCAAATCTGTGGAGAAGAGGGACTTTGCTTTGATTTCTGTACATACTTCATGTGTACCATCAGGTCATAAATACAAGAAAAGAGTAATACTCTTAGTTATGGTGAACATTTACTGACTAAACAATAGTGATGTGGAAAACCACTTATTGTGAAGAGTACGGAAGAGTCTGGTCAGAATGAAATAAATTTGTGCCAAAAAACACATACATCCTTTATGCCAGAAACAGCAACAAAAGCTGAAATACAGAAAGAGAAAACCATAAAGATGTAACTGAGCTAAAAATATGAGACATTGCTATAAACAGGTCATAAATGGAAACAGGTGCATGGGTGAAAGCCACGGACCTGGGCTCTAGGATAAGACAGTGGGGAGACTGGCTAAGAAATGACTGACTCTAAAAATCTTTGCAGTGTGATGAAACTAAAAAACAGAAATAAATAGCTGGGACATGAATTCAGTCAAGATGAGGCCAATTTTATGCGATAGCCCTTATAAAACAAAAAGGAGGTGCTTAAGAACTTAAAAAGATAGATTAAAAGTATATAAAAATAAAAAGGAAACAAAAAAAGAAGTAAGTGCAATAAACAGGAAAAGCAGACGTTAGAAATCTTACAAATGAAAAGTAACATAAGAAGATACTTTAAAATATCCTTAAAATGGAATAAAGACACAAAAATTGTAAACTTTATTTCTCACTGTATGTGTCACCAAGTTCAGGTTAGTCCTATATATGGCCATGCAACCACTTAATCCACCCATCAAAAACTGAGTGTGCTGGGAAATTATCTAGGTCAATGCCAAGCTAGTTACATCAACTGAAAAACATGGACACCTTTTGAGGAACTCTGTGGTAAAGGTTTACTGGGTGTTTGTTAAAATTCCAGATAATGTTATCAAAAAAACTCTCCTAAAATATAGATTTTATTCAGTTTGGGCCCTCCGTAGAGTCACTGGGCAGAACTTGCTGACTGCTGCTCCTGTCTGCTCTGGTTTTGACCACTTGCCCTTCTTGGTAGCCACTTCCTTGCTTGTGTTTTGTCCTCAGGGTCTTCTGGTGATGTCCTCCATGTCCAGTCATCATTTTTCAAGAAATGCTTCTGGCTTTTCACCCTACTTGCTTAGAGTTTCCAGTGAAAGCTCCGCTGTCACCTGCAACCAATGTGAACCTAACAGTTTTAGTGCCCAAAGAACAGCACGCTTGCTTGCTCTCAGTTTATCGGTCAGAATTGCGTGTGATGAGTCGGCTGAGCTGGTCTGTAGTTTCAGTTGCTAGTTCTCTTGGGAAGCCTCAATTCTCTTCAACCAGAGCATGAACAAGGTTCATTTGTTCCTCACAAGTTGATGTGGAAGATTAGTTGCTATAGACTTTATCTTTGACGTAATCTTACCCCTTCTTAAAATGAGTCATTTATTTATAAACTGCCGATTTGGGGGTAAGAACGTCATCCCCATAAACTTTACATAAAGCATCGATTCTTTACCTTTCTTTCACCTGAGCCTCATCATCAGTTTGTTGAATGCTGCTGTTTCCATGCTAGCAGAACTCCTGTGGTTCTGACAGGAGCTCTTTTCAAATGTCATTATTTCTGGTACCTCAAACTAGACCCTGCTTATACACATGAAATGTAACAACAACTTACATGAAATCTGGTCACAAAATCGAGTCACTTTGGTTTGGGCCTGCATAAGTTTGCTAACCTGCTCTTTATACTTCTGTACAAAATGTTTTGCCAGTTTCTGATTTTGGGGCCAGATCACGAGGCTAACATGCCCTGCTAGCAACCCTGGGTTCAGGAATCAATACTGAATGATTTATTCACCCATTGCTCCCAAGGCAGCCTCCTTACCTGGTTCCAACTTACCTGGTTCCAATGGCTGTATAACTCACTGTATGTTGACTCTTTCTTTAAAAACCCATTTAGGTTAAAACTTCCAGCAGCCTGCTGGCTGCTGGTGGGTGCCAGGCCGGGAACCCATGCTTCATGATTCCACAGTCACCATGTACACACGGTGAGCTATACCCGGGCCTGCTCGGGCTCCAGAGGTTGCTCCCTTCATGGTGAGTACACCAAAGGGGGCTTGCCTGGAGAACTGGGCAGGCCCGAGCCCACCTGCGGCCATCATTGTGTGGTGGATGGGATTGGGGAGGGGGCGTCCTTGGGGTTTGGGGGTTAAAACTTCCAGCAGCCTGCTGACTGCTGGTGGGTGTGAGGTCGGGGCTGTCTCCATGCTCAGAGCCCTGATTCCAGCCACCATTTACACACAGTGAGCTGTCCCTGGGCATCCAGTGTGCCATTTGGTGCCAGGCTCTGCCTGCTGGTTGCCTGGTGGTGAGCTCTGGGGTTTTGGGGCTTTGAATTGCTGCTTAGGTACCTCCATGTTGAGCCGACTGTGCTTCTGGGATGTGAATCAATCCTAAAGATTACCAACGGCAGAGTAATTTTTCCTTTGAAGGTAAGCGGGGGTAATAAGACCTGGTAGCTTGGAGAAGAGGGACCAGATAATCTTTATGGATAAGACTGATATACAAAACTCCTATGAATCCTGTGTAGAACTTGTAATCACTAAACAAAGCTGAGCACCGAACACCAGTCCATGCAAAAGCTAAGGCTGGGAGCTTGTCTAGCAGGATCATATCCTATTACCTGACATGATGATGGATCAGGCGACAGGTCATATTAGCCAAGGCCATGACATTAACTAGCATGCGAGAGAATCATATCCAGGAGTAGATTCTGTGGGGGGTGGGGGGTGGGCCAAACCCTATGGAAATGCTAGCCCCACTGGTTAGCTCAAGAGTTGGGGTGGTGATGGACTAAGATAGATATGACCAAGGAGCCTGCCATTACTCACGGGTAAAGGAACCAACAACTGTCCGGGTAGGTCAAAGCAGTAGCACTTGAATGAGCATCCAAAAGAGGGTGTGGGGTGGGGTGGGCTGCAACATTCATCAGCTCATATAAGGCCAAAATGGAAGGCCAGACTATGCCGGGCACTGGCCTAAAACCCACTGCCATGTACGAGAACTGGGTCTGGGAGTGGGTCAAGTGGGGTAACTTGGGAAACTACCCTGGCAGGCCATAGCTCCTGCTGGTGAACACATGGCCCAGACCTGGGGGTCAGACAAGCGGGGCAAAGTAGCTCCAACGACTGGCTAATGTGTGTGTTGGTAATGAAACGGGGTAGACTGGGCAGGACTGAGCAAACCTTAGCTCACAGGCAAAATTAGAGATCAGGATGGAGCACAGGTCATGCCGAGCTAGGCTCTTGCACCTACTGGTCTGCATGAGCCAGGAACGCTAAGCCACAGCACTTAAGGCAGGGGCTGGGACAGGTGAGGGGCTCTGCCAAGCTGAGTCAGAGTAACCACTCACATGCGTGCGATCTATGGCTTGGAACTGGCCTGGTTGGGGAGCTAAGGGGCCACCATAGCTGGGTTGAGGTTCCCACAAAGGAGCACGTGGGCTGGAATGGGGGCTGCATTCTGATCTGGATAGGCTGTATTCTCTCTTGGCACAAGTGTGGAGTGGGACTGGACATACCAAGCCAGGCTAGACTCCAACACTATGTGGTGCTCTGGAGGACCAGGGTAGCTGTGGGATGGACTAGGCTAGGTCTCAGCCCCTACTGAGCCATGTGTGAGCTATAGGTGGGTATGGACGAGCCGCGGCTGGCTGAAACATCCAACAGTAAGAACCAGATTGGGTTGAAGGCCAGTCAGGATAGGCCACTGTTCCTACTAGGACAGTAGGTAAACTGAGTAGGGCTGGCTCATGGACCCCCTGGTATGCACGAAATCTGGCACTGGGAGAGGTTCTGATGGAGGAGCCTGGACAACTCCTCTGGCAGGACACAGTCCCTGCAAGTAAGCACAAGAAACATAATAGGAAACAGCCCAGAACAGACCATGGAAAGTATCCCACCAGCATACATTTGGCATGAGCCAGGGGCAGACCAGGCTGACCAGTTCACATCATCCGCTGGTGAATTTGAGCACCAGAACAGAGTATGGGTGGAGCCAGGTTTGGTCGCAACAAAAACCAGTGCACAATATGGAATGCCAAGGTGAGGTGACCTGTGTCGGATGTGACTGCAGCAACCAACAGCACACATGAGAACCAGGAGGGAGTGGGCAGAGCCAGGGGAGAATATGGAGGAGGCTTCCCTGCTGGACAGCTACTCCCACTGGAGAGCATGAGCTGGGATGGGGGCAGACCAGACTAGGCAAGGCTACAACACCTGTTGGCCTCATGTGTGCTAGATCAGGGAAAAGTCAGGTTGGGCTGACTGTTTCAACTGGTGCAAGCATAAATTAGAGTGGATGAGGGTTGGTTGGGCTTTGCTGCAGCATCAGCTGACAGAAGCTAGCATTGGGGGCTAAGTTTTTCAAGTTAAACTGCAGAACCACCTGGAGAGAGCATAATCCGGAAGTCGGAGTAGCCTAGAAGTGAAATAGTGAGCTCCCCCCTCTTGGGTTACCACTCCCGCTGGAGGGCACAAAAACCAGGACGGGGCAGGGGTGGCTGGACAGAAGGGCACCCAACAATATCCGTGAGGGCTGGATAGTTGAGCTGGTTAGATAGAACGAGGCTTCAATGCCCATTGACATGTATGAGAGCTGAATGGGATATGGGACAGAATGGACTAGTCTGCTGCATATACTAGCAAGAATGGGAGCCAGGGTAGGGGGCAGGCATTGTGGGGGTTACTGTGGGTCATTACGACTAGGTTACAGCTCCCACTGGTTTATGTGAGGGCCAAGTGTGTGCTGGGCAGAATCAGGCTAGACTGCAGTGCCCATTGGTTCCAGTGGAAGACAGGGCTAGATAAAGAACTGACCCAGCAATTGCAACCACCAGCTGATTGGGGCAATGGACTGTGCTGGGCCCCGTACTTGGAAGTACACACAAGAACCTGGTGTGGGTTCACCTCAGACAAAGTTTCTTTAGGGATTCCCCTAATCAAACTGCCGGACTCAGATCCCTAACCATGAAAAGACAGAGAACAGAACAAATCCATCAACAACCCCAGCCATATGTTGGCAGTAAAAATAGGGCAAACAAAGACTCTAAAATGGACTATGTCAATCAGTGGATTCTTCAGTGACCTCATTGTGCTTAGAATGGCGAGACTGGCAGCAATTCATAACTGTTGAACTAACAAAACCACTTGAGCAAGACTCGGAGCATGCCCCACATCGGGGACCTGGGATGGGTGGGAGACTGGGTGGGGCTTCTCCCTTGACCTCCCCCTTTGCCCCAGATATAGAAAAAAAATGTGGAAATGATAGTCTTACGCACTTTTCTGTAGCCCTTGAAACTTTGTGCCCTAATTAACTATGTAAAAATTGTCAAAAATAAGGTAAAAAAGTGGGGAAAACCCCATTTAACCCTCATCTTGGGGTCACTCTCTAAAGGAAAGGAGAGCTGACCCCAGCCGGTTGGTCTGTTTACTTGCCTTCTCAATAAACTTTGCTGCGTTGCAGAGCTGTCTGGACTGTACTTCTTGAGGAGGGACTCAGATTGGATGCAACACTTAGCTTGTGTTTACTTCAGTGCAAAACTTCTTTGAAATCCATACGTTGCAGTCCCATAATGTTAACTTGCCTTGACTCTTTTAACAACATAAAAATGCAATATGCTACATACATACTAGATAAAAGAATTGTTTAAAACTCAATTAGAGTCCAGCATCTTATTGTCTGGATAAATTCAACAGTTTCTTGGGCAGACCTTCTTTGGTCTGAAGGTAGAGCTGGCAGAATATCATCCCATTCAATTGGAAGCCCCAGCACAACATCAACAACAATTTGCAACATTTTATGGAATTCGTTGGCATTTTAAATAAAACTAAAACACATTTTAAAGAAGAAAAATTCAATTAGAGTAGTAAAAAATAACACAAAGAATCCCCTTATAACAGTAAGGTACAAAAATTAAGAATTGGAGATAATTAAGTGTCAGAAGGATGATTTGAGAAGCACCAACATTTATCTAATGGAGGTTGAAAAAAATGAAATGGAGGCAATGGTGGGGAAGGAATATTTGGAGAGATGTTTATGAGGTGTTTTCCAAATATAACCCCTCAAATTAAAGATTTACTGAAAATGAACACAAGAATAATGCTGTGCCCTACATGAAACCATTATCATAAAACTGTAGAACATCAAATATAGAGACCATCTTCTAGTGTACCTTTTAAAAGCTTTCATGTCATATATAAATCTTAACATTTTCTTAAAATTAATGAGAAAAATAATATGAATATACACAAATCAACATTCACGAAATGAAATAGGAAAGGCATAACTATGGAAACAGCAGAAAAAATTGACAGTTTCTAAGACTATGTTAAAATATCACTTATATTTTAAATCATTTTTAAAGCTTAAGAAAATGAGGATGTATCTTCTGCAGAGATATCTGAAGAAGCAGTGGAAAAATGTAATGAAAAATCAGTAACCATCAAAAAAGGTTATTTTATCCACCCTCCCCTTGGTGAGGGTTAAGGGTGAAATAAGAAAGTGGAAAAGATAGTTTTAAAAATAAGTTAAAATAAATCCATAAGGAACAAAGGCCTCTATTTTGTAAATCCTATCTCAGAAAATACCAAATAAAAGAAAGCTTTCCAACCCATCTGGAAGGTTAGTCGACTCGGAATGAAAAATGAGAGTTCTAGCCCAAGTTTATTCACAAAGATGGATGCCAAAAATACTAGCTAGTCAAACATAGCCATTTTTATCCCCACCGACTAGGGTTTAGTCCAAGCATGAACAAATGAATGAACATCAGAAAAACTACTGGTTTTTGATGTGATGTAAGATTAAAATAACAGAAGTCTGTCTAAGTGATGGAGAAAAATGTTGTGACTGATCTCTACATTTGTCCAGTCATGATCAATATTTTAGGTAAACCAGTCATAAAAAAATATGTATCAGGTAACACATTCAATTGTAAAAAGGCTCACTGAGCCCCATTAAATCAGGAGCCAGATGCGCTTGTTATCTGTTTAATTCTTTAGGTTACTTTCCAATTGTGGGAGTCAAGACAAAGAAAGGCGACACATAGGACTTAACAAAGAAGAACCGAAGCCGTCACTCTCATGTTTGGTTTACTCTCTTCACCCAACCTCAGCACTCTCACTTCTCAAGAACCAACTCTGCAGTCCTCTTCGCTTTGAACCAAAAATACTGTTTCTTTTATTCACATGAACAGAAAAGTGGGTCACATGACATTCCATAGTAGCGGAAGGAAAGATGTCACAGAACCTTCCATTCTGATTTATAGGTTCATTTTCCTACAAGAGACTACAAATTTCTGGCATGCCCCATGTGGTGAAAATAAGCTTCCACAAAATTATGAATGTGATATTTTCTAATTATAAAGCTTCATCTCTATGGCTAATTGTCCTTTTCTGGACTCCTGACTTTATGGAAAAAAGAAACTTTTTACAGATTTCTTTAAGCCAATTTCATACGATAACAGATCAGTCCCTGAAAATACACCTATTCTCTGACCTAGCAATTATATGTATAAATTCATTCCACATAAATTATCTTATGTGTAACAAGGATATCAATTCCAGAATTTTAAATAATAGTATAATTTCAGACAATGAAAATGTTTAAAAGTGTGGAACTCATTAAGTAAATTATAAGGCCATTAATCTTATGAAATATTTTGCAATCAATAAAAAGCAATTATGTTACAGGAAAATAATCTGTTGACACACACAAAAAAATCCTTGATATCTTGCTGAGTGAAAAAGCAGGCTATAAAATGCCATTTGATGAATGTTACTATTATTTTAATAATAGGTAAATGCCTTGGGGAAAAATGCTGAAAAGACCGACAACAAAAATCTTAGTTTTCTGTTCTCAGAATGGTGCAATTGCAAGTCACAGCTGGCTTATTATTTGTTGTTCTCCTTTGTGATTTTCCATGTGTTCCAACTGAGAAAGACAAAAATTATCCCCGATAGCTGTCAGATGGAAGCTGAACTGGCTCTATTAGCTGGACCATAGTGTTCTTCTTATGAACATAAACAACTTCACACTACACCAACCATGTGTGACCTTTATCTTTGACCATGATGAAGCAAGGCAAACACAAGAGCCCTCTGTAAACATGCCTGAATACAGACAAGAAGAAAAACACTGTGCAAACCACAGCAGCCAAACAAGAGTGACTTTAGCTTCTTTGGGCAATTACAGCATTAGCCCTCTATGTTCCTCCAAAGAAAATTTCAGACACTCAATTAAAAATGGCCCTTCTCGGAGCCTGAGAGCATGTCGTCCACACCTTCTTGATCTCTACCAAGAAACACTTAACATGAACCAATGCTAAAACAACTACTGTGGCCCCTACTTGCTGCTGTGTTTCCCAGCTGCCTCCCCTGCCTTACCAGCCTCATTTATCTTTGCCTTTGCAGGCCCTTCTGGTCATCTTTGGCCAGAGGGTCACTGGCATTCAGTACCTATTCCTTTAACAATTAGGAAAAGAAGTTAAAATTAAGTAATTACCACTGGCTTTTCAATTTTCACAAAGTCATCCTCAGTTACTGCTGAGTTCTCATATTTCCAAAGATCCAGACTGCCAACCTGTGCAGGCAAAAGAGACTTGTTGGTCCTCCAACTTCCCAACAGCTTGGTGCTCAACAGAGATACTTGAGACCCACATGCACCTGTGCTTCCAACAGCAACCCTATCACTACTTAGCCCAGAAAATTTCTGCGTGGGGCTGCTGGCTCAATGTAGGAAGTTCATCAGCATCTCTCGCTTTTCCCACTTGAAACAAAAAAGACACTCAGACCACAAATCTGATTGCCTCTACACGAGAAAATGACAAAATGAAATTAATGTTGATCATTTAAACTAGCAAAAATTGAAACAATGACTCAGAAATAATCATGTAATTAGTGTAAATGTACTTAATCTGAATTTGCCCATTATCACATAGAATCAATTTATATTTTTTTAAAGAAAAATATTTATCCCATAACCCAAATACATAAAATTAGAGATGAAAAATCAGGCATTCTAACCGATACCACTGATAGACAAAGAATAATAAAATTTATTATGAACAAATCTATGTTAAGAACTTGGAAAATATAGACATCATGAATTGATTCCTGGACGCAGATGGCTTACAAGGTTGAATCAAGGAAAAACAGAAATCAGAAACAGATCAACAGCAAATACCAGGTGAAGTAGCAATTAAAAGTTTTCCATCAGGTGTTAAGGCATTTGCAGCAAAATTCTACAACACATTTAAAGAGCCAGTTCCTTACCTATTGATCATTAAATGTAGTGTTAGATTAGTCCCATTATTATACAGTGGATTGAAATCATGATCATGCAAAATTTAAGGGCAAACAAGAAAGAAAGGCAGTAGATTAAGGGAGGAAGGGAAACACGGCTATCTCCTCAGAACTTTACTCACAAGATACATCAGATAGTGTCATTATATTAATAAAGATTGAAAAATAAAAAAAAAAAAAAACCAGGAACTGGTGTGATGGCTCAGTGGCTAAATCCTCATCTTGCATACACTAAGATCCCATGTCCTGGCTGTTCTACTTCTCTCCAGCTCCCTGCTTGTGAGCTGGAAAAGCAGTAGAGGACAGCCCAAAACCTTGGCACCCTGTGCTCAAGTGCGAGACCCAGAAGAAGCTCCTGGCTCCTGGCTTCAGATGGGCTCAGCCCTGGTCATTCTGGCTGCTTAGAGTGAACAAGCAGATGGGAAATCTTTCTTTTAAAAATCTTTAAAACAAAACAAAACAAAAATATCAAATAACTAGTTCCAATTTTTCTCATACTATTCCCTAAAACTAAAAATGAGGTGATAATTTCCTGTACTGAAGCTTTTTAGTTTGATGTAGTCCCATTTGTTCATTTTGGCTTTAATTGCCTGTGCTTTTAGTGCCTTTTTTTAAAAAGAAGTCTTTCCCTGTTCCTATATCTTGAAGAGTGCTTCCTTATGTTTTCTTTTCATCGTTTGGTGGTTTTGGGGTGTAGATTTAGGTCCTTGATCCATTTAGAGCTGATTTTTGTATCCTGTTACTGCTGTGGGTCTTGCTTCTTAATTCTGCAAGCTGTTATCCAGCTATCCCAAGAGCATCTGTTGAAGAAACTAGCCTTTTTCTCTGGATTGGTTCCCATTTCTTGTCTATACATGTGTGGGTTCCCTTCTGGTGTTTCTACTCTGTTCCACTGATTTTCTCTGTTTCTGTACCAGTACCAGACAGTTTTGATGGCCACTGCTCTGTGTCATATGTCTTGAGGTCTGGAATTGTGATTCCTCCAGCTTTGTTTTTATTCTTCAAGATAGCTTTAGCTATTTGTGCTCTTTTGTGATTCCAGATGAACTTTTGTATCATCTTTTCTGTTTCTGAGAAGAATGCTGTTGGGATTTTGACTGGGATTGCATTGAAATTAAAAAAAAAAAATAGGGGATTCTACAAGATTCATCCTATGAGGCCCTACTCATTCATCAGGTAAAAAAAGTCAACTCAAAATAGAATATAGATCTACATGTAAGGCAAGAAACTTCTTAATTGCTAGAGGAAAACAAACAAACAAAAAAGCATCTCAAGACATTTGTGCAGGCAAACGGTTTTGTTTGGGGGTTGGATAAAACCCCAAAAGCACAGGGAATATAAGTAAAAACAGAGCAACAGAATTCTATCAAACTAAAAAGCTTTTGTGCAGCAAAGGAAATAATCTACAAAGTGAAGATGCAATCTACAGAATTGAAGAAAATATTTGCAGACCATTCATTCAATAAGGGATTATTGACAGTCAACCAGAGACAAACAGTTGCTATGTTTTTAAGATGAAAAAAGTGTCTAATAGACATTTTCAAAAGAAAACATGATGGTTAACAAGCATATTAAAAAAAAACTCCACACAATGTCACTAGTCATCAGAGAAATACAAACTATAGCCATCATGAGATTTCATTCCAGTTAGAATGACTATCTTCAAAAAGAAAATAATTCATGCTAGAGAACATATTAAGAAAGAGAAACTCATATCCTGTTGGTGGGGAATGCACTTAAGTCATACACTATGGACAATAGAATGAAGAATTCTCTAAAAAACTAAATATAGAACTGCATAATCCAGCAATCCCAGTAGATATGCTGGGTATATACTCACAATCAATGAAATCAGTGTACCAAATAGGTGTTTCCATATCCATGTTTATTTAAGCAGTATTTCCACTAGTCAAGGCAGGAGGGCAGCCAATTTTTCCATAGATGAAGGAAGTGATGAAAATGATGTGGCATCTAGACACCATGGAATAGTATCCAGTTAGAAAAAACTGTAAACCTGGAATATGCAACACTGTGGATGGAAATGGACATAATGTTAACTAAAATACGCTGCCTACATAAAGACAAATGTCATACATTCTTATTCATTTGTAGAGTCAAAAAGGAAAAAACAAAAAGAATCCAGCTCATAGAATGGACTAATGCTCACTAGACACCAGAAGGAGTAGGAGGACAAGAGCAGAGGTGTCCATCTCAGGTGCCATAACCCAGTCATACAGGGGAAGCTAATTCTGGACTTCCACAGCACAATAGTGCAACTCTGGCTTCCCATCATCTATGAGATACTGAAAAATAACTACAAAACAAGAGTCAGGGGGCTCCTAGCACATAGCAATAGTAAATGTCTGAAGACATGAAACTGCTGTAGTCCTAACTTGATCACCATGCAATGCACATATGTAACAAATTACTACTGTGGCCTAGAGATAGGAACAGATATCTTAAAAATTATAACTCAATTAAAATATTATATCCTGAAGGCAATCCTTCAGAGTAGTTTGACTTTAGCTTTACACAGATCAGAAAACTACACTCAGGCAGCTCAGACTCAATCCTGATTGATGTCCTTGCATCAGAAGAGAAGGTAAGAAAAGAGAAGCTTCACAGGGCATCACTGCAAATTTATGCACAGGCTGCAATCATCGGTAAAGCTTCTGAATAAATGAAAACCATAGGACAAAGGTTAAAAAATGAAAGGATAAAAAGGAGAGGCAGTCTTTGAGTAAGAGTAGTATAAGGGGCCCGGCGGCGTGGCCTAGCAGCTAAAGTCCTCACCTTGAAAGCCCCGGGATCCCATATGGGCACCGGTTCTAATCCCGGCAGCTCCACTTCCCATCCAGCTCCCTGCTTGTGGCCTGGGAAAGGAGTTGAGGACGGCTCAAGGCTTTGAGACCCTGCACCTGCGTGGGAGACCCGGAAGAGGTTCCTGGTACCCGGTATCGGATTGGCGCACACCGGCCCGTTGCGGCTCACTTGGGGAGTGAAACATCGGATGGAAGATCTTCCTCTCTGTCTCTCCTCCTCTGTGTATATCCGGCTTTCCAATAACAATAAAATCTTTAAAAAACAAAAAAAGAGTAGCATAAGGCCAAAATTAACAAATGTAAGGATGGCTTTAAATGTAAGTGGCAGAGTTCACTATGGAAACTTCTTAGAACATTATAAAATGTTATTCCAAGTAATTAAATTAACTTCAGAGTCTTAATAAGATCGAGAATTTCTCATAATATTTTCTTTCTAAACATGATTTTTTCTCTTCTGTTTTCTGAAAAATAGAAATCAGCTGTTTCAACTCATAAATGTTTTATTGAAATGTGTAATGAAGGACCTCTTTAACCAGATGCCTAGCAGCCAAATGAAATACTTTCCCTTGTTGACAAAGGCCCAGAGGCTTCTTATCTTATTTTTTTAAAACATAGGGGCTGACACTGTAGCACAGAGGGTAAAGTTGCTGCCTGCAGTGCCAGCATTCCGTATGGGACACTGGTCTGAATCACGGCTGCTCCATTTCCAATCCATCTCCCTGCTGATGTGCTTGGAAAGCAGTGTAAAATGACTCAAGTTCTTGGGTGTCTGCACTCACATGGGAGACTTGGAAGAAGTTCCTGGCACCTGGCTTCCAACCAGCACAGCTCCATCCACTGTGGACATTTAGGGAGTGAACCAATGGATGGAAGAGTCTCTCTGACTTTTTCTCCCTCTCTGTGTCTATGCCTTTTAAATAAATAGATAGATAGATAGATAGATAGATAGATAGATAGATAGATAGATAGATAGATCTTTTAAGATAGAAAAAGAGGATTAATCTGGAATTACAAAATACAGTTCATAAAACTTAGAAGCCATAATTTACAGCACCATGGAGTAAAAAAAAATGCACCACTAAGTAACCCATGCACGGGTAAAGAGAAAAAAAACAAAACCACAAAAGCCTCTTAAATAAAATGATGCCACCATAGGATCCATGAGCCTGCAATGAATTCGACAAGAGAAAAATTCTATTTGGAAGAAACGGAAATGAAAACAAAAACATCAAAAACACTTGTAGCTGAAACAGTATGGAACAGACTACTGATCTCACAATTTGCATGAAGGCTGCCTTGTATCAGAGGAAACATATGGTATTTGTCCTTTTGGGATTAACTTATTTCACTGAGCATAGAGGTCTCTAGTTGGGACCATCCAGCTGCAAATTGTATGATTTCATTCTTGTTAACGGCTGAGTAATATTGCATGGAGTGGATGTACCACAGTTCCTTTAACCACTCCTCTTCGGGCAGGCAGGGATCGGTTCTGTGTCTTTCCTATTGCAGATTGTGCTGCTGTAAATATAGGATTACAGATCCCCTTCTCATATGCAGTTTTCATTTCTATTGGGTATATTCCTAGGAGCGGGATAGCTGGGTCATATGGCAGGTACATTTGCAATTCTCTAAGCAGTCTCTATACTGATTTCCATAGTGGTTGCACTAGCCTGCACTCCCACCAGCAGTGAGGGAGGGTGCTTTTCTCCCGACATCCATCCCAGCAGTTGTTGTTAGTAGAGTTCTGAATGTAGGCCAGTCTCATTGGAGTTAGGTGGAAACTCAATGTAGATTTCATTTTATCTCCTTGATGGCTACGGAGCCTGAGCATCTTTCCATATGTCTTTAGCCATTTGAATCTGTTCTTTTTTGGAAAATAGATGTTCATTTCCTTCACTCATTTCTTCACAGGATTTTTGTTTGTTTCTTTGTTTGTCTTACTGTCCCTGCTTTTTCTGAAGCTCTTTGTAAATCCTGGGTATTAGTTCCCTATCACTCGTGTAGTGTGCAAAGATTTTTTCCGATTCTGTTGGTCCCTTCTTCACTTTGTTAATAGCGGCTTCCTTTGCTGTACTGAAGCTTTTTAGTTTGATGCAGTTTTTTGTTTTTTTGTTTTTTTGGTTTTTTGTCTTTGATTACCTCTGCTTTTGGCATCTTTCCAAGAAGTCTTTTCCCATACCTATTTCTTGAAGAGTGTTATTTATATTTTCCTTTAATAGTTTGGTGGTTTTGGGGTGTAGATTTAGGTCCTTGATCCATTTAGAGCTGATTTTTGTATCCTGTTACTGGTGTGGGTCTTACTTCTTAATTCTGCAAGCTGTTATCCAGCTATCCCAAGAGCATCTGTTGAAGAAACTAGCCTTTTTCTCTGGATTGGTTCCCATTTCTTGTCAAAGATTACTTGACTATACATGTGTGGGTTCCCTTCTGGTGTTTCTACTCTGTTCCACTGATTTTCTCTGTTTCTGTACCAGTACCAGACAGTTTTGATGGCCACTGCTCTGTGTCATATATCTTGAGGTCTGGAATTGTGATTCCTCCAGCTTTGTTTTTATTCTTCAAGATAGCTTTAGCTATTTGTGCTCTTTTCATCTTTTCTATTTCTGAGAAAAATGTTGTTGGGATTTTGATTGGGATTGCATTTAATCTGTATCTTACTTTTGGTAATATGGAAATTTTCATGATGTTGATCCCGGCAATACAGGAACATGGCAAGTTTTTCAATTTTGCAAGGTCTTCTTCTATTTATTTTTTTTTTAGTGTTTTACAGTTTTCATCATAGAGGTTTCCCGCATATTTAGTTAGTTTAATTTCTAGGTATTTAAGATTCCTCCCTTCTATTTTAAAGGGGGCTGTATTTACAATCTCTCTCACACATGGGATTATTTGTGTACACTAGTGCCATCAATTTGTATTCATTAATTGTGCATCCTGCTACCCTGCCAAAGTCTCTTATGAGTTCCAACAGTCTCTTGACTGAGTCTTTTGGTTCTCCTGTGTAGAGAATCATGCTGTCTGCAAATAGAGATAATTTCAGCTCCTCATTTTCAATATGTATTTCTTTAGTTCCTATTTCTTGCCTAATAACTCTGGCCAGGACTTCCAATATTATTTTGAAGAATAGTGGTGACAGGGGACATCCCTGTCTAGTTCCAGATTTTAGCGGGAAGGCTTCCAATCTTTCCCCATTTAGTATGATGCTGGCAGTGGGTTTTTTATAAATTGCTTTGATTGTGTTGTAGAAAGTTACTTCTATGCCTATCTTGTTTAGGTTTTCAGCATGAAATCATGTTGCATATTATCAAATACCTTTTCTGCATACATTGAGAGGATCATATGTTTTTTTTATTTTTCAATTTGTTAATGTGATGTATCACATTTATTGATTTGTGAATGTTGAACCATCCCTGCATGCCGGGGATGAATCCCACCTGGTCCAGGTGAGTGATCTGCTTGATGTACTCTTGGATCCTGTTGGCTAGTATTGTGTTGAGGATCTTTGTGTCTATGTTCATCAAAGATATCAGTCTGTAGTTCTCTTTTTCTGTTGTAGCTCTATCTGGTTTTGCTAATTAGATATTATTGGCTTCATAGAAAGGATTTGAAAAGATTGCTTCTCTTTCTATTGTTTGGAAAAGCTTGTGAAGGATTCCAGTAAGTTCCTCTTGAAACATTTAGTAGAATTCATCAGCGAAGCCATTTGGTCCAGGACATTTCTTGGTTGGGAGGGTTTTAATTACTGATTCAATCTCAGTGCATGTTATTGGTCTATTTAAATTGTTAATTGCTTCTTGATTTCAATTTTGATGGATTGTACGAGTCCAAAAACCTATCTATTTCCTCTAGGTCTTCCGATTTGTTTGTATATAGTTGCTTGTAATAGTTCCTAATCATTCTCTGTATGTCCGAGGTATTTGTTGTTACATTTCCTTTCTCATCTCTGATGCTACTGATGTATGTCTTCTCCTTCCTTTTTTTTTTTTTTTTTTTTTTTTGATTACTCGGGCTAGTGGGGAGTCTATTTTGTTGATTTTTCTCAAAGAGCCAGCTCTTTGGTTCATTGATCTTATGTGTAGTTGTTTTGGTCTCTATTTTGTTTATTTCCTCCCTTATGATTATTTCTTTTTTCCTACTAATCTTGGGATTGCTTTGCTGTTGTTTTTCTTTTTACTGTAAGGTTAGCTTATTTACTTGGTGCTTTTTTTTTTGTCTTTTTTTTTAAAAGATTTATTTATTTTATTGGAAAGGCAGATATACAGAGAAGAGGAGAGATAGTGAGAAAGATCTTCTGTCCGATGATTCACTCCCCAAGTGAGTGCAATGGCCGATGCTATGCCGATCCGAAGCCAGGATCCAGGAACTTCTTCCAGGTCTCCCATGCGGGTGCAGAGTCCCAAAGCTTTGGGCTGTCCTCGACTGCTTTCCCAGGCCACAAGCAGGGAGCTGGATGGGAAGTGGAGCTGCCGGGATTAGAACCAGTACCCATATGAGATCCCGGTGTGTTCAAGGCGAGGACTTTAACTGCTAGGCCACGCCGCCGGGCCCACTTAGTGCTTTTATAATCTCTTAACATATGCACTGATTGAAATGAACTTTTCTCTTAGTACCACCTTGATTGTGTCCCATAAGTTTTGATATGAGTATTGATGCCTTCTTTTGTTTCAAGCAATTTTTAAATCTCCCCTTTGATTTCCTCTCTAACTCATTGCTCATTTAGTAGCATATTATTCAGTCTCCATGTAGTTGTATATCTTAGTGGGTGTTTTGACTTCTTGGTTTCTAGCTTTGCTCCACGATAGTCTGAGAAGATGCATGGTATAATTCAGATTATTTTTTAATTTGCTGAGGCATGTTTTGTGGCCTATGACATGGTTAGTTCTGGAGAAGGTTCTATGTATTGATGAAAAAAATGTATTCTCTGTAGGATGAAAGGTTCAGCAGTATCATTTGCTGTAGTATCTGGGTGAGTACTGTTGTTTCTTTGCTGGGTTTCTGTATTATAGATCTATCCATTGATGTTAAAGGAGTATTAAAGTCCCTCACTATAATTGTATTGGAATCTATTTCTCCCTTTAAGCCCATTAATATTTGTTTCACATAGTTAAACGCTTTGGAATTTGGCACATATACACTTACTATGGTGATCTCTTCTTGCTGAATGTATCCTAAGATCATTATGTAGTATCCTTGTTCATTTGTTTTGATGTTTTCCACATCAAAGTTTGCATCATCTGATATGAATGGGTACATCGGCACGTTTTTGCTTTCCATTCACATGGAATATCTTTTTCCATCCTTCAACTTTCACTTTCCTCCGATCTTTGTTGGTGAGATGTGTCTCCTGTAAGCAACAGATAGATGAGTTTTGTTTTTTAATCCAGTCCTCTAATCTATGGTGTTTGGTTGATGAACTTAAGCCATACATTCAATGTTAATATGGATAGATAGCAGTTTGATCCTGTGGTCCTGTCATTTTAGCAATGGATTGTTCTTTGATTTAGTCTTCTGTTAGTCTTTTATTGGAATGTTCTCCACGTTTACCTTTGGTTTTGGTCGTTGCTATTCCTTTGCTCTTTTATTACTACAGCTGAGAATCATTTGTAGGGCAGGTCTGGAAGAGGCAGATTCTTGGAGTTTTTCTTCACTGTGGAAAATTTTATTTAGTTTTCAAAGACAAAGGAGAACTTTTGCTGCAAACGTTATTCTGGGCTGAAAATTTTTCTTAAAGAATCTGAAATATGTCGCTCTATTCTGTTCTGACCTAGTAAAATACCCTGTGAGAGAGTAGTTGTAAATTTTGCTGAGGTTCCTCTCTAGGTACTTGATTTTTTTTTTCATGTGCACATTTAAGGATCTTTTCTTTATGTTGAACTGAAGAAAACTTGATTACCATGTGTAGTGGTCAAGTTTGCTTTTGATCAACTCTGTCGGGAGCTCATCTCAGATATTGTTTCCCAGTTGTTTCTCCAGATTAGTGAATTTTTCATTTATTACTTCATTGAATACATCTTTGACCCCAGCTTCTCTTTCCATGCCTTCTGGAACTTCCATAACTCTTATATTGGGCCTTTTTAAAGTATCTTGTAATTCTTAGGCACTTTTATTTAGCTTGACCCAGCTCTGCTTCCAGCTTTTTGTTGCTCCTGGTGACAGGAAATATCTTCCAATTCTTAAATTCTTTCTTCTGCTACATTCATTCTGTTTTGGGAGACTCTCCACTGTATTTTTTAACTGTTTCATTGTGTTCTTAATTTCTGATATATCAACTTTCATTTGAGCCATCGCTGCTATTTTCTGTGTGAAAGATTCCTTAAATTATTTGAACTCTTTGTGCTTCTCACTGCTTTTCAGAAGCTTTACAATTAGTTTTCTGCATTCTGTGTCCCCTGTTTTCTCAGTATCTTCCTCAATCAACTCTAAAGGTGGTAGAGACTTTTGCTCTTTGCCACAGAGTCTTCAGTAACATTCATAGTGTCTCTGTCTCTTCTTTCTACCTTTGGTCATTGCAATTCAGGTTAGCAGATCCCTCTCTTTTAGGGCATGTTTCTAAAGTGTGTTACCCACAAGTCTACAAGTCAACCTTATGTTCAAGCAGTGTCCTGGATTAGGAAAACATCAGCTGTCCTAAATAACTCCACTGTTGTCCCTTCAATTTAACAGTGGATCTGTGCTGTTGGAGTGGTATCCACTGTGCTAACACTTCACTTTCTTTTACACCAGAAGTCAGCCAAAAAGGAGCTGTTATGTATATCTGATGATATTTATGGGCATCTATCTGCCAGGATCATCTATCACTTTGTTTTGTTTAAGTCACTCAGTGGCAAGTCTTCATTAAACTCTTGATTGTGAATGAATAAAACAGAATGACCTGGAGAATTTTGAAAAACAGTATGCTATGCTAACACCCCAGTGTCGGGGAATCTCCGAACCCACGGAAGAAAACCCCACGCTGAGTGAATGTGTAGGAACTCTTCATTCCACCAGGCAGCATGCAAACAGGAAAGCCGTCTGCTCCTTCTTTCTCTTCCCTCTTTCTCCCTCTCCAGGACCCAACCTGCTTAAATAGAACACCTAGCCAATCAGCCAAAAGGTCACCCCCGCATGCGGGAAGCAACCAATCAGCTAAAAGGTCACTCCCGCAGGCAGGACACGCAGCCGCGCCCCAAGGGGAAGACACTTCCTGAACTTGTTTACCGCTGCCCTCGCCAGGGTGTTGGTCCGCGGTGCTGTCCTAGACAGCCCCATAGATCCTTAGGCGCTCTCAACACCCCAGAAATGATAACTGAATTGGTCTGGAGTGAATGGGTGTGTGGCATCTGTGTGTTTCAGGGACTTCCCTGCTGATTCTCATGACCACCCAGAATTCATGACCACTGGAGTAGACTCTGGCTCCATCACAAGGGAAGAAGAGTCCAAGAATATACATTTTCAAGTCACTCCTAGAATTCTGATGACATCCAAGAGTTTCCAGAATTGTGTTTCACTCTAACCCTGTATACCATGCAAACTTTTTCTCCCTTATGGAGATCATGAATCTGCACCTCAGATGGATGAAATGATTCACCAAAGTTCGTTTGGTCAGAAGGGATGCTCTCTCAGCCAGGTCTTGCGCCTCAAAGCTTGTTATCCTGCTTGAGCTTAGTACAAAGAGTATTAGCTACATAGAATGCCATGGCCAGAAGCCAAACCAATGGGTCCCACTCAATCTTAGACTGTAAACCTCCAGAGCCTTAAGTCAAAGCAAAATCTCATTTTTTAATAAAGCTGCCTGTCCTTGGTATTTTGTTATAGTAATGAAAAGATGCCTGGTGCACTAAGGGACCTCCACTTGAGGAAGCCCACTCAGTGTTGCCTGATCTCCAGTTCTGACAAGTAGAGCTCCCCTGAACCAACAGATATTGGACCTCTCACTAGACATTGTGTCTTTGTTATGTGTT
The DNA here is from genome assembly GCF_030435755.1 of Ochotona princeps. Lineage (NCBI taxonomy): Eukaryota > Metazoa > Chordata > Mammalia > Lagomorpha > Ochotonidae > Ochotona > Ochotona princeps. Next base: position 4,953,477 of record NC_080838.1, read on the forward strand.
GAGTATTGTGAAATTTGGGGGTAGAAGGATGCACAGGAGAGACCCTTCCATGCTCATTTGTCTAATTTGTTGACTGTCTCCCACACTGGGGATTTTTATGTATTGCTCATTGCTCTGTTCCCCAAGCTAGAGGAGGATCTCAGGAAATAGTTTTTGAGTGAATAAGTGGTTGAAATATTGCAAGCTTCATTACTTCTAAGCGGCAGACTACATGTAAACCTGTGGGTTCTTCGGTGTGCCTATTCCACAATGTTCCCTGAAGTACCCAGTGGCCAGTCTGGCCCAGTTTTCAGCCCTGTGTTGTCTTTACTATGATTTATTAAACACATTTCTCTATTGCTGTTGAGCTAGCTTTTCATCTTATGATTAATGCAGAAATAACCTGGCACAGCCTTCTGTTGTTCACCCGGCTAAAAGAAAACCAATGAGACTACACCAAAGGAAAAAAGTTGTAAAAAAATATCAAACCCTTCTTAATATGTACTTTTGCCATGCCTGCTTTTTCCTACCATTTGTGAGGTTTGGAGAACAACTTTTCTAAGGAGACCCAGGACAGAAGCTCCACCCACCACAGCTTGCAACAGCCTTGGGAGAATAGAAGTATGTCTGGCCAAGCAGAGACAAAACATTCCAAATGTGCAGTTCCATTTTATGGAAAGTTCGAGCTGATGTCAGTCACAGAAGTGGTTTTTTTTTTTCTCTTGGGGTTATATTGAAATGTTCTCTGGCACTTAATTTAATGATAATGAAAATGGCAAAGCAAATGTGCATTAGTCTAGTTTCTTTGAGAAAGGATCAAAGACTTCTCTGATGTGCTGGAAACACCATGGGCTTACCAGCAGAACCAGTCAATGACTAAATAGGAATATAATGCAAATCAGCAAACCCAATCAGTCTGTAGGATCTGAGTTCCAGGAAGAGAATTTCCAATAATGCACCATTATCCGTGGAGGCTGCCAAAGCAGAAAGCAATACAAAGCATCCACCCTGAACTTTGAACACCTACTTGCATAATAGTCCTTATTCCACCACCAAGAAAGCATCCTCAAAGGACCGAGACCTGCATGCCTGAGGACACTGCTTGACATTGATTGATTACTTTCTAATATATTTTCCGACCTACCTGATTGAATGTTCTCACCACAAATATGGCCCCAAAATCTAGCCAGTCTTTCTGAGTCATTCCACATGGCTACTCCTGTCTGCACTTGGCTAATGTTTTTCATTTGAAATTTCTAACTCTCCCATGTAGCAGGAGGCTTGACTAATCCTTCTACCTGTGCCACGAGTTTCATGCTGGCAAAACACCTTTTGAGAGGAGGTGCTCTTCTCTATGCAGTTCCATCTTGAAAATGCAAAAAACACTCTGTATGTAGTAGGAGCACAATGACTGCAAATAAAGGGCCAGTGTCCGTTGTACCAAGGCAGCCTAATTTGCTGGGACTCAGCATCATATGGTGATGGGTGGGATACCTTGAGAAAATCTCAAGCTATTATCCCAGCAACATACGTGTGGCAGTATGCTTTTTTTCTTTTTTTAATTATTTATTATTTTTAATTCATTAATTACATTGTATTATGTGACACAGTTTCATAGGTACTTGGGTTCTCCCCACCCCTCCCCAAACCCTCCCACCATGGGGGATTCCTCAAGAGAACAGATGTCATGAACTGTATATATACAGTTCTAAGAAAACAACCTCACTCCCTTCACTCTCTTGCTTTCCACAATACATCTCCCTGCCTTCCCTTCCTTCGTCAGTGTTTGCAAATTTAAATCATTTAAATCTATTCCATATTACAGGTTTAATTTTGCACTAATCATAATAACCAATAAGTAAGATGTAGAAAGGCTGGTCCCAGCAATGATGGTTCAGTGGCTAAAGTCCTCGCCTTACAAGAATAAGGATCCCATATGGGCACCAGTTTGAATCCCTGTTGCTCATCCTCCCTTCCAACTCCCTCTTGGGGCCTGGGGAACAGTGGAGGATGACCCAAAACCTAGGGATCCTACACCTAAGTGGGAAGTTCCTGGAAGAAGTTCCTGGCTCCTGGCTTTGGATTGACTCAGCTCTGGCTGTTATAACCATCGGGGAGTGAACCATCACGTGGCAGATCTTTCTCTCTATCTATCCTTCTCTTTGTAAATCTGCCTTTCCAATAAAAATAAAATTAAAATCTTAAAAAAAAAAAACAAAGGTAGGAAGACCATAGTTCCACAAAAGTAAAGCATGAGCTATCCCAAATTGACTATTTCATGCCTACACTTTTTTTGTATTCTGTATCAGTTATTGAATATCAAAGAAAACAAACAGAAATTGGTGTATTTCACTAAACATAATTTCACTACGCATAAGGGTTGAATCCATTTTGTTGCAAGTGTCAGGATTTCATTCATTTTTATGACTGAGCAGCATTTCACTATTTACTATATTTTCTTTATCCAGTCATCAATTGGTGGTTGATTCCATATTTTAGCTATTATGACTTGATCTGCTATAAACACGGGCATCAGAATAATTCCAATACACTAACTTTGGTTTTCAGGAGGAGGGTGACTGGATCATATGGTAGATACATTTTCAGTTCTCTAAAAAACTGCCATAACTGTTGTATTAGTTTAAATCCCCATAAATGTTTGTTAGGGTACCTTTTCCCCACATCCTTGTCACTGTTTACTGGTTTCAAATGTTGGATGATAGTCCTTTTAGCTGGGTTGAGGTGAAACTTTGTTGTGGCTTTTATTTGCATTTCCCTGATGGCTAAATAACATGAGCATTTGTTTTACATGTCTGTGGGCCACTTCTCTGTGAAAAACACCTGTTCACTTCCCTTGCCCATTTTTTAACTTGATTGTTTGGTGTTGAGTTTCTCGAGCTCCGTATAGATCTGGGATATTAATCCTCTATCAGTTGCCTACTGTTCAAATATTTTCTCCATTATATCAGCTGCCTCTTCACTTTGTTGATGGGATCCTTGGTAGGGCAGGGTCTTTTTAGCTTAATATATTCCCCTCTGTCAAATTTTTTGCTCAGTTTCCAGAATAAAGAGGCAGTTATGACAGTAAACAAGGAAATTTACCAATACAAGTGCTAATAAAATGTCATCTTAGGCCTGTGTTCCTCACGATTTGTTCGGATTCACCACTAAAGGGAGCATAATTCTGTGGAAATGAGCTGTCTCTAAACTTTCCAACAGCCTTTGCTTTATTCATGTATCTTCTTTCCTTTCTTTCTCCTTTTCTGGGTTTTCTTTCTTCATCCACTCTCTTTTTCTTCACTTTCCTCAAAATTTATAGAGACATGTTCAAAGGACCTTGCATTCAGTACCATTACATTTGCTAACCACAGTATTTAAAATGCTACAAAGTCAAAAGCAAAACAGGAGAATCAACATGGTAGGGTAAGACACATTTTAACAGATGGAGAACTATTAGCCAGCGTGAAGCAAAGAGAGCACATTCCAGGAAACAGGAGAGAACAAAACAACAGCAGAAGGGTACCTGGAGACTGACAGACACAGGAAAGCACCAGACCCAACGAAGTAACTGATACCCCAGCAGCATTCAGCAAGTGGGGATTAGAATTGCAGCAGCAGCCAGAACTACATGAACAACAAGGTGGGAAGGGACTTTCACTGGGAAGTCAGCAGGTGAATCCAAACAAAGAACTGCCCATCCTGCTGGTCTGTTTGATTTGACCAGGAGCAGAGACAGAGCAGCAGATCCCAGACAGACAGGGCAGGAACAAGGTGGATTTCACAGCCCAGACTGCCCCTAGAGCCTGATCAGGCACCATGTTGTTTAAGGAGGCAAGGGCTATGGACAGTACTGTGCATGCACTGAGCTGAGAGTGAACTCATTTCTGGCTCAGCAAACTGCAGCAACATGGCATCCTACACATTCCACCCAAGAAAAGTCCAGGTAGCCCTCAGACCTGACAGCCAGCAGATCAAGAACTCCAGTAGTGGCACATCAGGTACCATTTCATCTGGTGTGGCAAAGAATTTAAGACTGCAAGCATAACATGAGCTGCACATGCACTGAACTTGGGAAGAACTCTCTGAGCTATGTGCACTGCACTGGTCCCACTGGGAAATAATGCTGACTATGGCATCACATGGGTCAAAATACATCCCTGTGGCCTACAGATCAATAGGATCCAGCAAGAACCGCACTACCAACAACCTAGCTGTATAGGACACCTGGTATCTCCCTAATCCTGGAAATTGCTCCAACCGGAAGTGGGAGAATGTTTATAGGACAATGGTGCAGCCTCAGCATAGTATCACAGGAGGTAGAGACTGGTGAGCCAGGGATTGTGGCTATGCAGACCATGGTGCAAATCTCACATAAAAACCCAGACCTGGAACTTGCTGGAGGGAGTGGCACAACTGACTGCAAACAAAGAGCCATGTACCAACTGCGATAAGTAAAACCAAATTGTAGAGCTGTGGGTGACAGAGCTTAGAAACCTGCCCAATTAGAAGAATCTGATAACCAGAAGTACAATGGCCAAGAGAAAAAGAAGAGACAACGGCACAATGAATGTTACTGAAGACTCCCCTGCAAAGTAACAAAAGCCTTTGCCAACCTCAGAGTTCACTGAGAAAAACATTGAGAAAATGGGGGATACAGAATTCAAAACTCTTGTTACAAAACTTATCAACAACGAGAAGCACATAAAGCAGGCATTCAAGGAATTTAAGGAATATGTCACTCTGGAAGTGAATCAAATGAAAGCTGATGTATCAGAAATGAAGACTACAGTGGAGCATATTAAATGTACAGTGGTGAGTCTCCAAAATAGAATGAAGGAGGCAGAATGAAGAATCTCAGAATTGGAAGATATGTCTTGTCACCAGGGAGAAATAAACCAAAAGTTGGAAGCAGAGCTGGGTCAAGCTAAAAAAAATATTTGAGAATTGAAAGACAGACACTATTGGGAGGCCCAATAGAAGAGTTATGGGAGTCCCAGAAGGTGCAAAAAGAGAAGCTGGGTTTACAAATGAAATACTAAGGGAAAAATTCCCTCATCTAGAAAAAGAATTGGGAAACAAGATCCAGGAGGGACACAGAACTCCCAACAGGCTTGACCAAAAGCAATCTTCGCCACAACACATGCTAATCAAGACTTTCCAATTGAACATAAGGAAAAGATCCTTAAATGTGCACATGAAAGAAATCAACTGACATATAAAGCAATGTCAATTAAGCTCACAGGAGACCTCTCGCAGCAACATCTACAGGCCAGAGGAGAATGGAGTGACATATGCCAGATCCTAAAAGCAAAAATCTGTTGGCCCAGGAGAACACACCCAGCAAAACTTCTGTTGTCTTTGAAAATGAAATAAAATTCTTCCACAGTAAAGAAAGTTCAAAAAATATGCCTCTTCCAAACCTGCCCTACAAATGATACTTCAAGATGTTCTCTTGACAGAGAAACGGGATAGTGCCCACCAAAACCAAAGACAAATATGAAGAACATCCCAGTAGAATAACAATAGAAGACTTAATCAATGAACAACCCATTGCTAAAATGACAGGACCAAATTCCCACCCATTCATATTAACCCTGAATGTAAACGGCTTAAACTCAAAACCCAACTATTTGTTGTCTACAGGCCACATATCTCACCACAAAAGATCAGCAGAAATTACATCTCATGGATTTTGATTTTTTCATCAGTTTCATCTGTTCAGAAGACTTGCTTCTGATTAAACTCTTCAGTGACTCACAGATCATACAGCAGCATCATTTTCTCAAAGAAGGTCCTTGATTTTCCTTTTTATTTCTTTAGAGACACGTTAGTCATTCAGTAGCATGTCATTTAGCTTCATGGTGTTCTTCTTTTCTTTTTTTTTCTTCCTGTTATTGATTTTGTTTTGTGGCTTTTCATTTAAGGGGATGTATAGTAGCTGTGTAATGGAGACTATCACATCCAGAAGTGAGGATACAATGCAGTTTGCATCTCAACTACCAGATCAAAAATGCACTCTCAATGAAACTGTTCAGTGTATCTTTTTTTTTTCAGCATGTTTTTTTTAATTATTTATTATTTAACTTCAGTAATTACATTGTATTATGTGACACAGTTTCATAGGCTCTGAGATTCTCCCCACCCCTCCCCAAACCCTCCCACCATGGTGGATTCCTCCACCTTGTTGCATAACCACAGCTCAAGTTCAGTTGAGATTTCCCCATTGCAAGCGTATACCAAACATAGAGTCCAGCATCTTATTGTCTAGTCAAGTTCAACGGCTTCTTAGGTATACCCTCTCTGGTCTGAAGACAGAGCCAGCAGAGTATCATCCCAGTCAATTGAAAGCTCCAACATACCATCAGCAAAAATTTACATCATTATGGAATTAATTGACATAGTAATGAGTAACCAATATGTTAAAAGTAAATGCGAGTTCCCAGCCACCTTCTGTGACCACCTCACCTATACTTCAATTTTAGTTTATACACAACATATAACATTCAAAACATAACATGTTATACATAACATCATATCATCTTAAATTAAGGCAAACATGTGGTATTTAACCTTTTGGGATTGGCTCATTTTCCCTTAGCATTATGGTTTCCAGTTTGGCCCATTTGGCCACAAAGAACTGCATTTTGTTTTTTTTAATAGCTGAGTAGTATTCCATGGAGTAGATGAACCATAGCTTTCTTATCCAATCCTCTGTTGATGGGCATTTTGGCTGCTTCCATGTTTTTGCAATTACTGATTGTGCTGCTATGAACATAGGAGTGCATGTTGGTTTCTCATAAAACAAGTGTTTTGGATATATTCCTAGGAGTGCTATTGCTGGATCATACGGTATGTTGATTTTGAGTTGTTTGAATGCTCTCCATACTGATTTCCATAGAGGCTGTACCAGCCTGAAGCCCCACCAGCAGTGGAGTAGGGTTCCCTTTTCCCCACAACCTCGCCAACAAGTGTCGTTGGTGCTTTTATTCATGTGGGCCAGTCTTACTGGCGTTAGGTGGTACCTCATTGATGTTTTAATTTGGATTTCCCTTATTGCCAGGGAACTTGAGCATTTTTTCATATGTTTATTTGCCATTTGGGTTTGTTCCTTTGTGAAGTGTGACCTCATCAAACTAAGAAGCTTCTGTACAGCTAGAGAAACAATCAACAAAGTAAAAAGGCAACCCACAGAATGGGAGAAGATCTTCGCACACGACATAGGTGATAGAGGGCTGATGTCCAGAATATACAAAGAGCTACAAAACAACCAAAATGTCAAAACAAACAAGCCCCTCAAGAAATGGGCACGGGAAATGGGCAAACAGTGTATCTTGACAATCGGATTCTGGAGTATGTGCCATGTCCATGCCCACAATGATGGACATATGACTGTGCATGAAGAACTATACTATAGTAATGATACAGGGGAACTCAGTGAGGGGGGGGGGGAATTCGGAAGGTGAAAAGGGAAATCCCAAGGTCCATGGAACTCTATCATCAAATGATAATAATAGAAAGAAGTAAAATTTATTTTAAAAAAACAATTAAGAGTTGGGAAAATGATATGAGCAGCCATTTTTCAAAAGAAGTAATAGAAATGAACCACAAACATAGGAGGAAAGGATCAGGATCAATAGCCATCATGGAAATAAGCATAAAAACCATAATGACATGTCACTACATTCCAGTAGAAGGACTATTATCCAAAAAGTAAAAAGTAGCAAATGCTAGCAAGATTATCGGGAAAAGATTTCTCTAATGCATTGCTGAGAAAAATGCAGACTAGCATAACTGTTATTTCAAATGATGTATTCATTCCTCAGAACACAAAAAATTAATCTGTTTTATGACCCCATTATCCCACTTCTCAAAATATACCTAAAGAAAAGGAAGTCAGTACGTGAGAGATATACATGTGCCTTGTGTTTTCAGTATCTCAATTCACAGTCACAAAGATGGAATCAACCTCCATTCCTACCAGTCAATGAGTAGAAAGAAAACATGTTCAATATATACCATGGAATATACTACATGAAAAATAGAATGAAATCCCAAACTCCAAAACAAAATAAATGGAACTAGATATCATTATGCTAAGTGAAATAATTGAGACCAGCAATGCTAATATCACATATTTTATTTGTGAAAGTTAATTTACAGAATATAAGATGTTGTGGGGGGAGCTGTTGTAGAATAGTTGACTAAGTAGCTGCCTGCAGTGTTGGCATGTCATGTGGTTCTAGAGCAATGCCAATTCTAGATCCAGCTGCCCTATTTCTGACCCGGCTACCTGCTAATGACCTGGGAAAGCAGCAGAAGATAATGGAAGTGCTTGAGTCGCTACACCTATGTGGGAGTCTCAGAGGAAGTTCCTGGATCCTGGCTTCAGCCTGTTTTCATCCTAGCACTGTATCCATTGGAGGAGTGATTCAGTGGAACAAAGACTTTTCTCTTTCTGATTCTCCCTCTCTCTATATATAACTTTGCCATTCAAATAAATAAATATTGTGGCAATATCATATCATTTGGCATATAGTTGTACATCCTACATCTTACTTCATGGAGTCAAACCATATAAATGATAATACAGTCTTCTTTCCCCATGATTCAGAAAAGAAGATTAAAAAAACTCTATTGCTTTCATGAAACAGATGTTTTGTATATATTCCTAGGAGTGCTATTGCTGGATCATACGGTATGTGATTTTGAGTTGTTTGAATGTTCTCCATACTGATTTCCATAGAGGCTGTACCAGCCTGCAGCCCCACCAGCAGTGGAGTAGGGATCCCTTTTCTCCACAACCCCGCCAACAAGTGTTGTTGGTGCTTTTTTTCATGTGGGCCAGTCTTACTGGCGTCATGTGGTACCTCATTGATGTTTTAATTTGGATTTCCCTTAATGCCAGGGACCTTGAGCATTTTTTTCATATGTTTATTTGCCATTTGACTTTGTTCCTTTGTGAAACGTCTGCCCATTTCCCGTGCCCATTTCTTGAGTGGCTTGTTTGTTTTGACATTTTGGTTGTTTTGTAGCTCTTTGTATATTCTGGAGATTAGTATGTTGGAGCTTTTAATTGATCGGGATGATAATCTGCAGGCTCTGCCTTCAAACCAGAGAGGGTCTTCCTAAGAAGCCATTGAACTTGACTGGACAATAAGATGCTGGACTGTATGTTTGGTATATGCTTGCAATGAGGGAATCTCAACTGAACTTGAACTGTGGTTATGCAACAAGGTGGAGGAATCCACCATGGGAGGAGGGTTTGGGGAGGGGTGGGGAGAATCCCAGAGCCTATGAAATTGTGTCACATAATACAATATAATTAATGAATAAATTAAAAAAACCATATATATACATATTAAAAAAAAAAACCCTCGATTGCTGCCTTCCAGAAGTCTGAAACCATCTTGAGAAGATGAGTCCTGGATACAAGCAGGAACTCGTTGACACAATCAGATGAAAGAAGCCTTACAATGATACAGAATTGTGAATAAATGTAAATTCTTACTGTTTCAATGCTGAAAGGGACAAAAGCAAGGACAGGGAGTAGAGAAAGCTATGATTGCAGAAGATGGACTGCTTAGCAGGAACACTGTGCTCTTATACTCCCTATGGATGGCCTGCTCCTCACTTCCTGGCCTCTGCCTCCTCACTGGCTCTCCTCAAGTCTCTTCCCATTCCCCTAACTTGATCCTTTTTTCTCCAGTGTCTCTAAATCCACCAGAAATCTCCACTCCCATCCAGTATCTCTAATTCCACCAGAAATCTCCACTCCCAGTCTATCCAGCACAGACATGAGTCCTAGGCCTTAGCCTTACCCTAAGTCTTACACACTATACGGTTTGCACATGGTTTAAGCATGTCCCTCAAGGATTTTGTGTTGGAGGCTTGGTCCTCAGTGTGGTCACACTGGAAGAAGTGGGATGTTTAAGAGGTCAAGTTCAATAAGGGGTGCTTTGGTTTGGTGATCCAGGGTGCTGTTCTCAGAGAGGACTAGATTGTGCTCATGGGATACTGAGTTAGTTCCTATGAGAGTGAGTTACTAGGAAAGACTCCCAAATCACTCTTTTGACTCCTGCGATTTCTTCCTTCCAAATCTATTCACATGTGCCATCCTCACCAAAAGCAAATTGATACTGATGTCTGCCCTTGAACCTGCAGAGCTGTGAGCTAAATAAATCTCCTCTGTATGAAGTTACCCAGCCCCAGGTATTCCACACAGTAATGGAAAACAGACTACAGCATAAGCAAACACCTCAGACTTTGGCCCAGTGATGATGGAGGACTATTTGTTCCAGCTGTGATGGTGCTAAGTGAACAGAGGTGAAGACGGTCCATTCCAGCTCTTTATTGCTAGAAGTGCTATGGCTAGTTCCCTCATTCCTCACTTCAGTGAATGCTAATCTTTCCGACAAAAAAAAAGAGTCCCATGTAGGGAAGGAATACACCTCTTGTTAAATGATTTGAGATAGAATTCCAGAGTGTTTGTCCATTCTGTTATTATTTATATTGAAAACACTCTATTAAATGAGCATGAGTTTGTATTTCTCTGTATCCAGAAATACAGCACATACCCTAGATAATATCTGATCTCTAACCCGCTCTCTCTCTCCTGCTGTCTGGGGTGGGGGTGGGGAAGGAGCAAATCCATGGATACTGCTATAAAAGGGTGAGGAAGGTAAGAAATAGGATTGGGGGAGGAGAGTATTCTTTGAAGAGAACTAGCAAAATTCATTGGAATTCTTTCATTGATGACTGCATTTTGCATCTCTGATTTTTAAAGAAATCTTTATGCTATGGATTGAGTCTTGCCCTCTTCCAAAGATTCATATGGTAAACTTTTAACTCCCCAATGTGAATTTATTTGAAAATAACATCATTAGAGTTTTTATTAGTTCAGATGAGGATATGAAAAAAACAAACTACACATGAAGGACACTGTGTTGAACTGAGTTTCACCTTAGCTAAGGTACCCACTCTCCACCCCACACTGAAAGCCATGACATGAGAAAAGCACATCCCACTTGTCAAGAATGCTTCTTGAATTCATGTTGAACACTATTTCCAGCTCCACAGAAACCTATCTATAAAACGGTTCATGTCAAGCACACTTGGGAATGGCCAGCGTGGGAACTATAAAAGACATACAAATCAAAATTGCACCATTTCCCAAACATGCTATATTGTACATTTTACATTTAATTACATTGAGTTTTGACCCATGCAGAACCCCATTAAAACATCTTGGTGTCATCTCCTGGGCAGTCCATTGAACACAAATTGCATTTGGCCGATCTTGAAGGAACCATTTCCCAATCCTGTGTGCCAAGCTCCCCAGAATGAAGCTGCTGCCTGGAGCCCAGCATGGGGCTGGAAGGAACTGGCAATGGCATTGGCAGGCGATCAGTCGGACTTGTACAGAATATTTCAAATAAATGCCTGCATTTTACTTTATAAGCTTCTGCAGCTTGGGCTTTAATATATTTTTAATATTTAAATGTATTTTATGTCCACATGCTTTTAGTTTTACACAGAGGCTCAAAGTGCGTCCAAGTCTCTGTATTATTTGTTTGTCCTGCCAGTGCCGTGAGGAGCTCCTGGGCTTGCTTTCAGCTGACCACTGTACACAACTTTTGTGATGCCTCTGCCTGGCTTTGATTGGGTGGGTACTGCATGATGCAAAGGTTTGTCCCACCTGCTCATTGGATCAGAAGGCTCTGAGCCACCACTGACATTAGTAACTTCTGATCCATCCCCACAAACTCAAGTCCTTATGTCTCTTTCATACAAGATGTAAAAACTTATCCTCAAGGAGCTGGTTAAGGCCATGAATGTCTCTCTAAATCCAATGACTGAACCATTCCCTACCAACAGACATGTACTACTGAGAGCTGAAACATGCCATTCACTAAGTGCCTAGATGTGACACATACTGTCTGGTGTGTATCTAAAAAAGAAATGCATATTTTAATAAGTTTTAATATCTCAGCTATAGAAAGAGAGGAAAGAAAAAATAAAATCAATATGATTGACCTTTTTGTTACAAGAAAGACTAACTAGAGGTCATTCTACCTTTTGTATCACAGTGAGTGAATGACATTTTGCTTTAAGTATCCTAACAGAGGATGTATTTTAAGCTTGAGATTTGTGGAATGAGATTGTCATAGGGTTTGATTGAGATTTTTCTCTGACCTGTTCACTTTTTTAAAAATACATATTTTATTTGCCTATTTGACAGGCAGTTACAGGGAAAGAGGAAGAGACAGGGAGAGAGAGAGATCTTCCATATCTGGTTCATTCCCCAAGCAGGCTGAATGGCCAGGGCTGGGCCAGGCTGAAGCTAGCAGCCAAGAGCCAGAAGTTTCATCTGGATCCTCCATGCGTGTGCAGGGACCAAAGCACTTGGGCCAACTTCTGTGGTTTCTCAGAGTCACAAGAAACTGAATCAGAAGTGGAGCAGCCAGGACTCAACCATCTCCCATATTGGATGTCGGCATTGCAGGGTGAAAGCAGAGCAACACCACAATGCCATAACCTCACCATAGGTCACTTTTATCTCAATATTCCCACTATATGGGTCCAGTCGCTATGGCCTAAGGGTCCAGGGGAATGAATGAGCACATTAAAACATCTACATGACACACAGATTCATGGGGTCATGGTTTGAAAGCTCAGTGGCCCACACCTGTCTATGCATACGCTGCAGCTAAACCTCAGCAGTTCAACATCCTGGAAGGCCACGCTTCTTATCATCATGGTCAAGAATCCAGTGTCTTTTAGAAAGTGGCTGCCTCTGGGTACAGATATTCTGCCAGAAACTTACTGTGGTACAAACTTGATTCCCAGTGGGATGATGCAAAGTTACGTACAGGCTTTGTCTACATGAACACCTCTGACCTTCTGTGCTCTGCAACCTGGATGTTCCATCCCCTGCCTCACCCATCATGTTACATCTGGGTTATTCACCCTGTGACATGACCCCAAGGCCTTTCAGCCCACATTCATCCTCTCCTCCCCTTCTCTGGTCTCACCAGTCACTTCGTTTGCCTGATTCCCATTTATTCTTCTTCCTGCCCATGCCTGTAACTCCCAATTCATGTCTCCATCTTCAGCTTGTGCCCTGGGTTGCAAGTTGTACTGCCAGCTTTCAGCTGTATGGGTATCTTACAAGGCTCTCACATGTCAACACAAGGCTGCAACCTTACCCCTCCTCTTTATTCCCTTTCTCAGTTCACATCACCCTCTGTCAGGCTGCTTTACTTGGGCTCCTCAGAGTCATCCAAGGATCCTGTTTCTCTTCTCTGTCGTAGGCTCACCTTTGTCTTTTGGCAAATCCTTACCATCTGTTGCCTCACAACTTATGCCATCTAGGGCTCGGCAGCGTGGCCTAGTGGCTAAGGTCCTCGCCTTGATCCCATATGGCCGCTGGTTCTAATCCCGGCGGTTCCACTTCCTCTCTGTCTCCCCTCCTCTCAGTATATCTGACTTTGTAATGGAAATAAAATAAATCTTTAAAAAAAAAAAAAAAAAAACTTATGCCATCTAATATATGAGCTAATCAATCAGTAACTTTGAAATTATTTTGTTGAAAAACCTTTTCCCTAAATACTAACTCATCAAATGAAATTGAATCTAGAATTCAACCTTATGAGAATTTATATCCATACAAGCATCAACTCCTTCTTGACCTCTTTGGTGAGTGTGAAGTATCTTGCTACCATCTCTTCTCATTCAGTTCATTCACTTTTCCGGAGTGATCTCAGCACACAGTTTAAATGACTACACTACTCCAGCCCAGATTCCTACTCTGCGTTCTAGACTTTTCTATCCACCACTTTCTCGAAATCACTTCTTGGATGTCCTGAAGCTACCTCAAAATCAACATATACAAAGAAGACCTAAGATCCTTTTCGACTTATCTCTTGACAGAAATGCTAGTCTTTCTGTGAATGCAAAACAAAGATCTAGTTCCATACAAGCGAGCTCTATTTGGATCTTCTATTCTCGTCACTTTATCTCTTTCATTCACCTTGGCATATTCAATTTATTGTCATGTCTTGTTGATTTTGTCTCCTAAGTCTCTCCCACATCCATTCACATCTCTCTAACATCTGCTTGTGCCAGTTGCTATACATCATCACCTTGACTACAGCACAGTAAGTCTCCCCATATCCAATTTATGCCCTTGTTCATTCATCCTCACCACCATTGCAGTGAGCTTAGCCAAAATGCAATTCCAGGAAAATCTGATTCGCTGAATGGCACCCTACGGTTCTTACAATAAGCTCCACGGGCTGTGTCTGTCCCTCAATGGCCTTCTTCACACTCTACAGCCCTATTTTCAATCCACTACATAGCATCACCTTCCTGTCCATTCCTACTTTCCTTGTTGATTACCTTCTCTCCAGTTAGAACCCGCCTCTGTTATTTCTTTATCCATTTCCATTTTCCATTTAGACCTCAGGTTAGGTGTGATTTCTTCCACATTCTCGTAGTATAGGCTAACATGGCTGCAATTTGGGTAATTTGACTACTTACTTAGTATACTAATTAAAATCATAGATGGCTTCAAAATCTCCTGGAATAGAGACTGGCCTTGAGATATAACTTGCTAAATTGCCACTGTGACAGTCATGCTGTATCAGTGTCCTAGTTCAAGTCTTAAACCACTCTGCTTCTGATCTAGCTCCCTGCTGAGATACCTTGGGGGGGTGGGCAGAGGTGAGCAGAGGATGATCTAAATACCTGGGCCCCTGCCATCATAAGGATGGAGTTCCTGGCTCCTACTTTCAGCCTCATCCAGACCTGGCTGCTGCAATCATTTGGGGATTGAACCAGGGAACAGAAAATCCCTCTTTCTGTCTCTCTGCCTCTCTGTCTTTCTCTCGCTCTTGCTTTTGCCTTTCAAATAGATAACGTTTAATAAAAACCCCTGGAAATATTTTCAATCAAAGGAAGCACTCTTGAAAACTGAACAATCTCACATAAAATATTGACTAGATAAATTTTGTTTCTTAAATTAAATCTCACAACGTCCAGGAGAAATCTCCCTGACCCATCTATCTAATCTCCATGATAACTTACTGCTATGTCTGGTTCAGCCTCATTCCCTGGTAATCCCCAGCATGCATGACCAAGGCTACCAGCTGGACCCCATCAGTTCTAACCTCAGTAACCTGTGCTATCCCCCCACCTGGAGTACACATGCTCCTCTTTGTCACTGGAGAGACTCATATGTCAACCTCTCCAGAAAATCTCTGTAACCTCCTTCAGTACATGAATCATTCCCTCCTCTTTGCTCCCACCACACCCTGCACATTTGATGAGACAACTACGTATTAAAAAATTAATGCATGCCAGGCACTTGGCAGAATGTCATCAATACCTTAGTAAAAAGACAGTCCCCACTGCCAAAAGATGATTATATTGCCTGTGATCACAAAGGAGGGATCCCTTACCCTGACAGCACACTTAATTGTGTGTAGCTTCTCTGTGGAGGTGTGAGTCTCTTAAAACTGAAAAATGCATGGATATTGTGTTACACACGTCTGCCAGAAAAACACGACACATATTTCCTGACTTCCTGGCAGCCATACCCATTCTATCACCAGTGTTGGAATCTAAAACTTCATGGATTTCCTGAATTTCAGATACATCTACATTCACAAAATAAGAAGAGCAAAGTCAAATAGAACTGAATCTTCTGAGCCTCTGAGGTGTCACTGCACTTCTGCAGCTGTGGGAATGCTGGCCACTCCCACAGCTGTGTATCCTGCACACTGAACACTGTGTCTCTTGGCTTTTCCTGAATTACTTGATGTTAAGACAGAAAGCACTAGCAAGATTAAACATTGGTGCAGATACCTATAAATTTTTCTCTTCTTTTAAACATGTATGTATTTATCCAAAAGTCAAAGTTACAGAAAGAGCGACATACACTGAGCGAGGGAGGAAAAGAGGGTGAGAAAGAGAGAGAGAAATCTTTCATTTGCCAGTTCACTCCCGTTAGGGCTGCAAAAGGCAGTGCTGTGCCTGGTCTCCAATGTGGGTGGCAGGGAATCACACACTTAAGCCATCTTCTGCTACTTTTCCAGGCCATTAGCAGGAAACTGGATCAGAAATGGAGTAGCTAGGACATGAACCAGGACCCATATGGGATGCTTGTGTCACATGCAGTGGCTTACTATGCCCTAAGTTATTTTTCTTGAAAAGATACTTCTGGAGCCTTTTGTGCCTGTGCAGCAGAGGTGGCGGTGTTGGGGCAGCAAGAGAGGAGGGGAGGACCCTAGGTTAGCATGCTGACCAGGTGTGCTGGTGGAATGCACGTGGGAATGCATTCGCTCAGCGCAAGGACTGTAGGTTGATTAGAGAAAGGGACAAGGGGATACAGGGAAGGGAGGACAGCTAAGGGAGTATGTTGCAGATGAGGAATGACATCTGATAGACTCCCAATGACAAGGCCACTGTGACTGCAGGTAAGTGAGAGGGCTGACACCAAGTGGTTTGGAGAGGGGAAGCTGGAAGACCTTCATAGGTCAGACCGATGCACCAGCCCAAGCGGGAGAATTGAACTGGGCAAGTTAACATGTATCATTGCCAATCACCACTCATCACATATAAACTGGGCTAACCAACCATATTCACTGGTGCATGCATGAGCCAAAGTAAGTGAAGGCTGGTTGAGCTTTGCCGCAGCATCAGTTGGCAGATGCTGGGACCGAGGGCAAACCCTGTCAAACTAGACTAAGAACCATGTGGGGAGTGAAAGACCAGGGAATGAAAATGGGCCCAGTAGGGAAACAGTGGGCAACACTCTGATAGGTTGCAATTCCCACTAATGAGCATGAGAATCAGGGCTAGGGGCGGGCTTGGTTAAACATGTTGTGGCACCTGCCAGCATGAGTGTGGGCTGGCTAACGGGATCAGCTGGGTTGAACTAGACTCCAGTGCCCATTAGCATATATGAAAGCTGAATTGAGCATGGAACAGATTGGACCAGTCTGATGCACATACTTGCAAGCACAGGAGCCAGGGCTGGGGGCAGACTTAGTGAGTGTTTTCAAGGATTGCTCCATCTAGGCTGAAATTCCTGCTGATGTACATGAGGGACACCTCTGTGGTAGCTGAGGTTGGGCTGGGGCACCACATCCTTTGGTTTACATAAGAGAAAGGATTGGACAGACACAGAAATAACTGAGCAATTGCAACTACCAGTGACTGTATAGGCTGATGTGGGTGATGGACTGAGCTGGGCCCTGTACTAGCAAGTCAGGGCTGGGATTGCTTCAGATGAGGTTTCTTTCGGGGTCTCCCCAACTGAACTGCTGGACTCAGAACTCTGTGGTCTGACAAAGGAGTGCATGTGTCAGAATTGGGCCTCCTCAGTTGCTCAAACGGAGCAATAGACAGCATGTCCAGATACACATGGGCAATACAGCAGGCAGTTCACTGGGGCCTTCAGGGAACATCTGATATCATGGCAAAGGAAGGAAGGCAGAACAAACTGGACAACTACCCCAGCCAAGTGTTGACAACAAGTATCAGGGCAAATGCAGACTCTAGGGTGGACCATGCCAGCCAATGGACCTTGGAAGGATTTCTTCACCTTGGACTGTTGAGATAAGCAGCATTTCAGAACTCTCTAAACCATCTGAACAAGGTTCTCAGAGCATTTCTACATCAGGGAGCCTGGGATGACATTGGGTCTCTGGTACCTGAGGCAATTGGGAGGCTGGGTGCAGCTTCTTCCCTTCTTTCCCCCTTGTCCCACACACAGGAAGAGGAGAAAAGAAAACACGGAAATAAAGGTCTCATCCACTTTCTCCTAATCCTTGACCTTCTCACCTTAATCAGATATGTAAATATAATCAAAATTAAGTTAAAAAATAAAAGATAACTCTGGGGTGGGTATAGTGTAGCAGAGGTTAAGCTGCTGCTTGGTAGGCCTATATCCCTTATCGGAGTGACTGAGTTCAAGTTCCAGTCAGAATTCTAGCCCAGCTTTTTACCAGCGTACACTCTGGAAGGCAACCTAGGATGCTCTGGTTCCTGGATCCCTCCCATCCACGTAGGAGACAAAATGGAGTTCCAGGTTCCTGACTGTGGGCTTTGGCACTTGGGGAGTGAAAGAGCAACTAGAAGGTCTCTCCCTTTCCTTTCTTTTTGCTCTGACTTTCAAATATAAGCCAAGTCAGCTAATTTTTTTCAATGTGTAGCTGGCATTGAGGTAAAGTGAATAAAGCCACCACTTGTGATGTCAACATTCTATATGGACATCACATTGTGTGCCAGCTGCTCTGTCTCTGACTCAGCCTCTTCTTTATTTTTTTAATTATTTATTATTTTTAATTCATTAATTACATTGTATTATGTGACACAGTTACATAGGTACTTGGGTTCTCCCCACCCCTCCCCAAACCCTCCCACCATGGTGGATTCCTCCACCTTGTTGCATAACCACAGCTCAAGTTCAGTTGAGATTCCCCCACTGCAAGTGTATACCAAACATAGAGTCCAGCATCTTATTGTCTAGTCAAGTTCAACGGCTTCTTAGGTATACCCTTTCTGGTCTGAAGACAGGGCCAGCAGAGTATTGTCCCAGTCAATTGAAAGCTCCAACATACCATCAGCAAAAATTTACATCATTATGGAATTAATTGACATAGTAATGAGTAACCAATATGTTAAAAGTAAATGCGAGTTCCCAGCCACCTTCTGTGACCACCTCACCTACACTTCAATTTTAGTTTATACACAACATATAACATTCATAACATAACATGTTATACATAACATCATATCATCTTAAATTAAGGCAAACATGTGGTATTTAACCTTTTGGGATTGGCTCATTTCCCTTAGCATTATGGTTTCCAGTTTGGCCCATTTGGCCACAAAGAACTGCATTTTGTTTTTTTTAATAGCTGAGTAGTATTCCATGGAGTAGATGAACCATAGCTTTCTTATCCAATCCTCTGTTGATGGGCATTTTGGCTGCTTCCATGTTTTTGCAATTACTGATTGTGCTGCTATGAGCATAGGAGTGCATGTTGGTTTCTCATAAAACAAGTGTTCTGGATATATTCCTAGGAGTGCTATTGCTGGATCATACGGTATGTTGAATTTGAGTTGTTTGAATGTTCTCCATACTGATTTCCATAGAGGCTGTACCAGCCTGCAGCCCCACCAGCAGTGGAGTAGGGTTCCCTTTTCCCCGCAACCTCGCCAACAAGTGTTGTTGGTGCTTTTATTCTTACTGGCGTTAGGTGGTACCTCATTGATGTTTTAATTTGGATTTCCCTTATTGCCAGGGAACTTGAGCATTTTTTCATATGTTTATTTGCCATTTGTAGAAGACAGCCCAAGACCTGGATGCCACTGCTGGCATCTGCAGCCATTCGCAGAGTGAAAAAGTGCACGGAGAGCCTCTCTCTCTCTCTTTCTCTCTCTCCTTGTGTAACTGTTTCAAATAAATAAATAAATAAACCCTCAAGAAAATGATTTTTTAAAGATTACAACTTAGGCAAATAGAATGTGAAATAATCCACATAAAAACAAACTAGTCAAGCTGGACAGTGACAGGCAAGGCATTCATAAGACAAAAAAGGAAAGAACGGATGAAAAACTGAAGATGATCACAAATTTATTACTGCTTAAAGGAAATAAACAAGAATACAAAAATTCAGTCAAAGCAGAATTCATCATCATCGCTATTTCTCCAGATGAACATGCTATTCAATATAATTTAAATGTTTTTGACCAAGATCATTCTATGATGTGTTGTACACATCACCATCCTAGGCAGAACAAATAAAATTCAACACATAAGCTCATTGGAACAAGGTGGACTTGCGGACGATCATGCTGGCAAACTTCCCCCTTCCTTCTGATAAAATTCACATGTTGGATATACGCTTGTGGTTAAACACATGTTCTATAAGCCATGCAGTGCACACCATTTCTAGCTGGCTAATGGTGATTCCAACACACCATGGTGTCAAAACATCATAGCAGAAAGCCACCAGTCTAGAGCAATACTTTGTCAGGTTGAGACCTGGGGTGAATCAAGATCCTAAAGGACTCCAGGGCATTTGGTAGAATGGAAAGCATCCGACTTTCCAACTCCTTTCTTATTTAACTTTTCACTCAGAACTGGCAATACAGAGTTATCATCATAGTGTGCTTCAGTTTCAAAGTGTCCCAAGTACTCAACCTTGTGAGATAGACATGATTATCACCATGAGTACTTATTTTAGCAGGTACCAAAGCAACTTTTTGAAGTTACCTTCTTACCCTTTCAAACATGCTCCCCAGTAAGAATGCTTTGGTCTATTGAGGCCAAGGGTTAACACCAAATAGGTCTGATTAATCAGCTTAGGCAAATAAATCTAATTGCACGGAATATCTCTTGTGGTGTTGACTGATTTTCATTTTTTTTTTTTATTTTAAAGGTAGAAAACAGGAAGAGAATAAGACAGACGAGAGTTCTTCCAACTGCTGGTTCACTCCCCCAAGGGCCACACAATTAGGGGTGGGGCCAAGCTGAAGACAGGAGCCAGAAACTCCAGTCACATCTCACACATGGATGGCAGGTGTCCAAATACCAAGGCATCACCTCCTGCCTCCCAGGGGGTATATTAGCAAGTAGCTGAAATTGGAATTTGAGCAGGGATTCAAACCCAAGCACGCTGATGTGGGATGTGAGTGTCCCAAGTAATCTGCTAACCTTTAGGTCAAACAGCCTCACTGGTCTGTGCTTTTTAGCTGCAATAGGCTATAATCTTGAGTGTAATAGTTTCCATTCCTGTGAGTCCTAGGGAATCACTGGCTCTGGGTGTGCTTTATAGACAGCTCATCCCTGATCCATCAGCCTTCCATCATTATAATGAAAAACATAAGATTGCTACCACTCTGAAGAAAAAGGTTCATTATGTTGATGCTTCTGGAGGTTCAACTTTAAAATCAGATGACCTCAATGAGGTGGCCTCTGACAAGATGGCAGGTGACATTAGGGGAGAATCACTTCTACAGACAGGAAGCCCAGGATCAGAGGACTCAAGCCCCATCTTTCCTACCAACCACCCAGCTGCTAAAAGAATCTCCTCTGGATGGCACACTCCGGAAGATGGAAGGACCTCGCACCAGATTTTATCTGAATGTTCCTCTAACAGCCCATAGCTCCTGAACACAAAACTCTTCACACACTGGCCTTTTCGGAACACTCAACATCCAGACCACAGCATCCGCTAAGCAATTTCCTGTTGCTGCTGTGAGGAAAAGGTCACATCACAGCCTTTATGACAGTAAAATAATTTGCCATTTCATGGACCTAAAGGTCAGAAATGAACAACAGGTCCAGGAAAAGACACTGGTTTGTGGGCACAGGGATACAGCTCAATAGGAACAAGAACTTCTAATTTCTTACACTGTAGTAATTATACATTTCAAAATAGGTAATAAAGTTGATGGTGGGTGCTCCCCAACATAAACAACTAATAGATGCCTGATATGTATGCCAATTAGACTGATCTGACCATCACACATTACATGCGTATGTTAAAATATTACACTGCAGCGCATAACTATACATGATTTTTAAGAGTCAACTTTTTAGCACTAGGTCAGCAAGGACGTGACTCAAGGAACAATCTGCTTTCCAACCTCTTCTAGCTTCCACAGGATGTCTACATTCCCTGACACGGAGGCTCATGTTCAAGTCCAGCACTGTAACACCTCTCTCTCCCCTTGTCCCCTCCTCTCCTCACACAGGCGTGGGTGCACACACACACACTTCCCTGCACCTTAGCCATAACACTCCCTTGTAACTTTCCTCTGACTCTTCTTTCTCACCCCCATCTTCTTAGGAGCCCTGTGGGTGTGTAGGAATCACCCAGATAATCCTGTAGATTAATCTCCTTAACTCCAAAGCCTTAACTTCACCACACCTTCAATGTGCCCTTTACCATTGAGGGTAACATGTCCACAGGATCCAGAAAAAGAAAAGAACTGACCATCTCTGGTGACTGGAACAGGGACACTATTCAATCTACGGTAGCATCAATACCTTCACACCCGCTGAGTCCTGGGGGCTGCCAATTCATCCTCTTCCTGGCCCTCTCCCCACGCTCCAGAAGCTTTCTGCAATTTCCAGGGCTGTCTTCTTGATTTTGCTTCTGGGACCTGAAAAGTGGCAAGAAGGCCTCACTAGAAACAACCCACTGGGGACTTCTTGGAGGACAATTTCCTATTACTCTCATAGTGAATTGGTGAGCACAGTGGCATTTAAAACAGTTGTTTTCAAACTGCAGCCCTAGCCAGCAACACCGACAGAATCCCCCAGCATCTCTGTTATGATAAACCTTCCGCTCTGGTTCCTCAAACAAGCATTGAGCTAATGAAATCATGTTTTCATGGATTTTGAAACTCTTAGATGTACAAAACATTATTTGCTCCTTTTGGAAGATTTATCTATTAGTTATTTGGAGGTCAGACTTAGCAGGAGAGATACAGCTATCTTCATCCTCTGCTTCATGGATAATAGCAAAAACACCCCTTTCCTCTTGTCTCTGAGAAAACTGTATTACTCTCACTTTTCTTTGCCCAACTTTTTCAGGGTGCCCATTTTCCAAAGCACACCCTGACGTCTCAACTGAGATTAGAAGCTCAACATTTGGACACCAGCACTTTGTGCTGGATATTCCCAAAGTATTATTATTATTTGGCTTGAAAATCGTTCTCCCTCAAAGCTCTCTAGGATAGGTATTCCCCCTTTAGTAAACTAAATGAATATATTTCAAAGTTTACCACTCTAGCCAGTGTGCCATTTGGCACCAGGCTCTGCCTGCTGGCCACCCGGTGATGAGCTTGGGGGCTTGGGGGTATGGGATTGCTGCCTAGGTACGCACATGTTGAGCCCACTGTGCTTACGAATGTGAATCAATCCTGAAGGGTGCCCAATGATACAGTAACTTTTCCTTGAATGTAAGTGAGGGTACTGAGACCTGGTGGTTTGGAGGAGAGAGATCGGACAATTTTTATGGGTCAAACTGATATACCAGCTTATTTTAGTCTCCTGTATTGAACTTATTACTACAGAACAGTGCTGAGCACCACATACCAGTCCACATGAAAGCTAAGGCTGGGGACTAGTCTTGCATGGCCAGATCCTAGTATCTGACAGAATGTTGAATCAGGGGACGGGTCACATTAGACAGGGCCATGATACCAACCAGCTCACGAGAGAACCATATCCAAGGGTAGTTTCTGTGGAGGATGTGTGGGCCAAACCCTATGAAAATACTAGGCCCATGGAGACTCGCAAGATGGCCGACATAGGAGGAAGACTGTGAGAGAGCTCACAGACAGAGAGGGCTAGAACGCGACAAAAGCGTAAGTGGAGCAGCATAGAACTACAGGGAGAAGAACGTGAAGTTCCCTGGACAGTGTGGAACCAAAAAAATCCACACAACTCGGAAGAGCAACCAGGGAAAAACAAAACGAAGGGCAGGGAAGACAACTTTCCGCTCCTGACCTGCTGAGTCACCTTTGAATGCAGACGCTGAAAGCCGCAGACCGACCCACCCACAGACGCTGAAAGCCGCCGACCGACCCACAGACGCTGTGGCCGTGAGGACCGGCGGTGGTGATCGGGACCTGCTGGCATCTGCTCACCCTGGTCACCAGGACCTGCCAGGACCTCCGCCCGCTGCGGACACCAGGACCCTGAGTCATCGGGAAGCGCCGGCATCCGCCCACCCTGGTCGCCAAGCCCCACCAGGACCGCCGCAGCCTCCAGGTTCCACCCGCCTACACCCGCCTACACCCGCTGGGACCAGCAACCAGTAGCCGGGAGACGCACCCGCGGCGAGGGTTCCCACCAGAGGAAGAGGCAGACTGCAAGAACCTGAGGTTTGAGTGAGTTTGGTGGGGACAGTGGTGGGTTGGAGGCTTCGGGAGTTGGCCCCCCAGGGGCATGCACAGAGCCTGAACACAATTGGTGCTCGTCTCCCCGCCCCTCCCCCCCCGAGAATCCAGCGTCTAGAGACACCGGGAGAGTGCCTTGAAACTGCCAAAACTGTGTCTGGGAGAAAGGCAAAAGGCATACTGAATACTCCCCTGTGCCTTTGCGGTCTGGCACTCAGCTGGGCGGTGCTATCCCACAGGAACCCAAGCACGCCTCTGGGCTGGGCAGTCCTGTGCTAGTGCTGGGGCAGTCGGTCCCCTGCAAGCGCTGGGGTGGGCGGGCCTGTGCAAGAGGTGCTTCCAGAGAGCACCTGGAACACCCCAAGCCCTATAGTCCCGTGCCTGGGAGACGCACCAGGAGAGCACTGCAGACCCGCGTGCAGGAGGCGTTCCCAGAGAGCACCTGGAACCTCCACGCCCTGCAGTTCCTGGCACTGGGGACACACCGAGAAAGCACCTAGAATCCTCCGAGCCCTGTGATCGCGCGCACAGGGGGCGCGCACAGAGAGTGCCTTCACTCCCCCACGCCCTGTGGTAGCATACCTGTAGGGTACGAGCTGAGAGTTCGCTTTGAATCTGCTGGGCCCTGGAAGTGGTGGCCTGAGGTCCAGTGTTCTGGAGACGCACCAAAAGTGCCTTGAAAATTCCCACACCCTGCTACTCCATGCCTGCAGACTCTGATCTCTACAGGATAGTGCTTGGAGACCCCTCAGCACACTGGTGCCTAGGTCTCTCAAAAAAGAAACACTAACACAATGGGAAGAAATACCAGAAAAGGTAATGATCCAGATGAGAGTGCCAACACCCTACCAATAAAGGATCAAAAGCCAATGTCTATTTCGGAGATGCGAGATGAAGACATAGAAGATCTACCAGACAAGGAATTCAAAAAAATAATGTTAAAATATGTCAGAGACAATGAGAAGAATTGGGAGGACTTCAAGGAATTCAAGAACCACATAGCCTCAGAAATACAACAAATGAAAAGTAAAATCCTTGACTTAGAGCACAAAATTGAGAGCCTAACCAACAGAACAAATACAGCAGAAGAGAGGATCTCTGAAACGGAAGACACACAAAACGAACATACCCAGTTCATTAAACAGCTGGAGACAAGTCTGAACAAAGCCAATAAGACCATACAAGAAATAAAAGACAACCTCAGAAAATCGAATATTAGGATTATTGGCCTTCCTGAAGGAGCGGAAAAAGAGTCAGGAATGCAAATGGTGCTCGACAAAATTATACAGGAAAACTTCCAAAACACTTGGAACATGAACCCAGCCCAAATCCAGGACGGTCAGAGGACTCCCAGCAGATATGACCCAAAGCGATCTTCACCCAGACATATGGTGCTCAAGTTCCACTCCAATGAAGACAAAGAAAGAATCCTGAGACAAGTACGAAGCAGAGAAAAGATCACATACCAGGGAAAACCAATCAAGATCACTGCTGACTTCTCTGAAGAGACTTTACAAGCAAGAAGAGAATGGACAAAGATCTTCCAAATCCTGAATCAGAACAACTGTCAACCAAGAATATTGTACCCAGCAAAGATCTCATTCGTATTTGAGAACGAAATCAAATACTTTCACAGCAAAGAGAAATTAGAAGAATATTCCAGCACAAAACCAGCTCTACAAAATCTCCTTAGAAATGCACTAAATCCAGAAAAAAAGGAGGTGAATCATAAGCAAAGATGGCAAACAGGAAGATCTCCCCACTAAAGTCCATACAAGGAAGGGCAATTACACAGATATCAACACCCACAAAAACAAGTATGGCAGGGCAAAATCACAACCTCTCAATTTTAACTCTTAACACAAATGGCCTGAACTCACCAATCAAAAGGCATAGATTAACAGAATGGATTATCAAACAGCACCCAACTATCTGTTGCCTACAAGAGACACATCTAACCAGAAGAGATTCGAAGAAGCTGAAAGTGAAAGGTTGGAAACAGATATTTCATGCCAATGGACGAGAAAAAAAGGCTGGGGTAGCTGTCTTAATTTCAGATGATGTGGACTTCAATCTGACACACATCAAAAAGGACAGGGAAGGACATTATATATTGGTGAAGGCACTGATCCATCAGGAAGTAATTACCATTGTGAACATATATGCACCAAATTCAAACGCACCTAGCTACGTGAAGCAATTACTCACGGACTTAAGGGGAGACATAGATATGCACACAATAATAGTGGGTGATCTTAACACCCCACTAACAACTATAGACAGATCAACAAAACAAAAACTCAACAAAGAAACAACAGAACTCATACAAACAATAGAACAACTGGACTTGGTTGACATTTATAGAATTTTTTACCCTAAGGCCACAGATTATACATTTTTTTCAGCAGTGCATGGCACCTTCTCCAGGATCGACCACATGATAGGACACAAAGCAAACCTAAATAACTTCAAAAAGATAGGAATCATATCATGTACCCTCTCAGACCACCACAGAATGAAACTGGAAATCAGCAATTCAAAATGCCCCAGGAAATACAGAAACTCTTGGAGGCTGAACAATATGCTATTAAACGAACAATGGATCAGAGAAGAAATTAAAGATGAGATCAAAAAATTTATGGAAACCAATGAAAACTCTGACACAACATTCCAAAATTTGTGGGACACTGCCAAAGCAGTGCTACGGGGTAAACTCATCGCAATTGGAGCTCATGTCAAGGCCCAAGAGAGGCGCCAAATACAAGAACTAAACACACACCTCCAGGAATTGGAAAAACAGCAGCAGAAGAGCCCCACACACAATAGGAAACAAGAAATCATCAAAACAAGGGAGGAAATCAACCAGATAGAAATAAAAAAAACCATACACAAAATCAATGAATCAAAAAGCTGGTTTTTTGAGAAGATAAACAAGATAGACACCCCACTGGCCCGACTGACAACGAAAAAACAAGAGAAGGCAAGAATTAACAGCATCAAAGATGAAAAAGGCAACATAACAACAGACACCGCATCCATTAAGGCCATAATTAGAAATTACTACAAAGCACTGTACTCCAACAAATCAGAAGATCACCAAGAAATGGAAAAGTTCTTAGACTTCTACCACTTGCCAAAACTTAGCCCAGAGGCAACAAACGACCTGAACAAACCCATAACTGAAGTAGAGATTGAATCAGTGATTAAAAACCTCCCAACAAAGAAAAGCCCAGGCCCAGACGGCTTCACTACAGAATTCTACAAAACATTCCGAACAGAACTGACCCCAATCCTCTACAAACTCTTCAAAACAATAGAAAAAGAGGCAACCCTTCCAAACTCATTCTATGAAGCCAACATTACCTTAATCCCAAAACCAGACAGAGAACTAACAGAGAAGGAAAACTACAGACCTATCTCTTTGATGAACATTGATGCTAAGATTCTCAACAAAATCCTAGCCAACAGAATTCAAAAACACATCAGACAGATCGTTCATCCAGATCAAGTAGGATTCATCCCTGGAATGCAGGGATGGTTCAACATTCGCAAATCCATAAATGTGATACACTACATCCAAAAACTGAAAAACAAGAATCACATGATAGTATCAATAGATGCAGAAAAAGCTTTCAACAAAATCCAACACCACTTCCTACTAAAAACCCTAACCAAGGTAGGCATAGATGGAAAAATCCACAACATAATTAAAGCCATATATGAAAAACCCAACGCCAGCATCATACTGAATGGAGAAAAGCTGGAACCCTTCCCACTGAGATCTGGAACAAGACAGGGATGTCCACTTTCTCCACTACTATTCAACATAGTCCTAGAGGTACTCGCTGAGGCCATTAGACAAGAAAAAGAAATCAGAGGAATCCAAATGGGAAACGAAGAAGTCAAACTCTCACTATATGCAGATGACATGATTCTTTATGTAGAAGAGCCAAGAGACTCAATACAGAGACTGCTAGAACTTGTACGAGAGTTTGGTAGAGTGGCAGGGTACAAAATTAATGAACAAAAATCAACAGCCATAGTGTATGCGAACAGCCCCAAGATGGAAAAAGACTTAACCAGCAATATACCATTCAAAATAACAGAGAAAAGTATGAAATATCTGGGAATAAATCTAACCAAAAATGTAGGAGACTTATTTGAAGAAAACTACAAACTACTTAAAAAAGAAATTGAACAAGACCTCAAAAGATGGAGTAACATCCCATGCTCCTGGATAGGTAAAATCAATATCATTAAAATGTCTATACTACCAAAAGCAATATATACATTCAACGCAATCCCAATCAAATTGCCCAAAACATTCTTCATGGAACTGGAAACAATGATCCAAAGGTTCATCTGGAAGCACAAAAAACCACGGATAGCTAGAACCATCCTGAAGAACAGGAAGTTAGCAGGGGGAATCACAGTTCCGGACCTCTGGACATACTATAGGGCAGTGGTTATCAAAACAGCGTGGTACTGGCACAAAGATAGAGAGGAAGATCAATGGAGCAGAATAGAAACACCAGAAGGAAACCCACACAGATACAGCCAAATAATCTTTGACAAAAAGACAAACGACAATCCAGGCAAATGGGAAGGTCTGTTCAATAAATGCTGTTGGGACAACTGGTTAATAGCCTGCAGAAACAAAAAGATAGATCCACATCTCTCACCATACACAAAGATCAGATCTAAATGGATAACAGATCTAAACCTACATCCAGAAACCTTCAAACTTTTGGAAGAAAATGTTGGAAGCACACTGGAACACTTAGGGGTAGGCCCTCACTTCCTAAAAAAGACTCCAAATGCAGTAGAAATCGAGACCAAAATAAACAATTGGGACCTCATCAAACTAAGAAGCTTCTGTACAGCTAGAGAAACAATCAACAAAGTAAAAAAGCAACTCACAGAATGGGAGAAGATCTTCGCACATGACATAGGTGATAGAGGGCTAATATCCAGAATATACAAAGAGCTACAAAACAACCAAAATGTCAAAACAAACAAGCCACTCAAGAAATGGGAACGGGAAATGGGCAAACACTTCACAAAGGAACAAACCCAAATGGCAAATAAACATATGAAAAAATGCTCAAGTTCCCTGGCAATAAGGGAAATCCAAATTAAAACATCAATGAGGTACCACCTAACGCCAGTAAGACTGGTCTACATGAATAAAAGCACCAACAACACTTGTTGGCGAGGTTGCAGGGGAAAAGGGAACCCTACTCCACTGCTGGTGGGGCTGCAGGCTGGTACAGCCTCTATGGAAATCAGTATGGAGAACATTCAAACAACTCAAAATCAACATACCGTATGATCCAGCAATAGCACTCCTAGGAATATATCCAGAACACTTGTTTTATGAGAAACCAACATGCACTGCTATGTTCATAGCAGCACAATCAGTAATTGCAAAAACATGGAAGCAGCCAAAATGCCCATCAACAGAGGATTGGATAAGAAAGTTATGGTTCATCTACTCCATGGAATACTACTCAGCTATTAAAAAAAACAAAATGCAGTTCTTTGTGGCCAAATGGGCCAAACTGGAAACCATAATGCTAAGGGAAATGAGCCAATCCCAAAAGGTTAAATACCACATGTTTGCCTTAATTTAAGATGATATGATGTTATGTATAACATGTTATGTTTTGAATGTTATATGTTGTGTATAAACTAAATTGAAGTATAGGTGAGGTGGTCACAGAAGGTGGCTGGGAACTCGCATTTACTTTTAACATATTGGTTACTCATTACTATGTCAATTAATTCCATAATGATGTAAATTTTTGCTGATGGTATGTTGGAGCTTTCAATTGACTGGGATGATACTCTGCTGGCTCTGTCTTCAGACCAGAGAGGGTATACCTAAGAAGCCGTTGAACTTGACTGGACAATAAGATGCTGGACTCTATGTTTGGTATACGCTTGCAATGGGGGAATCTCAACTGAACTTGAACTGTGGTTATGCAACAAGGTGGAGGAATCCACCATGGTGGGAGGGTTTGGGGAGGGGTGGGAGAACCCAAGTATCTATGTAACTGTGTCACATAATACAATGTAATTAATGAAGTTAAATAATAAATAATTAAAAAAAAAAAAAGAAAATACTAGGCCCACTGGTTAGCTTAAGAGTGGGCTGAGCTGGGTGTGACCATGGAACCTGCCATTACTCAAGGGGAAAGGAATCAACAACAGTCTGGGTTGATCAAAGCAGCAGCACCCAAATGTGCATCCTAAAAGAGGGTGTGGGGTGGGCCGGGCTGCAACGTTCACCAAATGGAAGGCCAGATTATGCCAGGCACTGAGCTAAAACCCACTGGCATGTATGAGAACTGGGTCTGGGAGTGGGTCAAGTGGAGGAACTTGGGAAATTCTCTTAATGGTCATCGATCTAGCTGGTGATCACATGGTCCAGGCCTGGGGATCGGGGAAGCTGGGCAAAGTAGCTCCAACGACTGGCTAATGTGTGGCTTGGTTATGAAAGGGGCAGAGTGGGCAGGACCAAGCAAACCTTAGCTCACAAGCAGGTACAGAAATCAGGATGGAGCACAGGTCATGCCAAGCTAGGCTCTTATACTTACTGGTCTGCATGAGCCAGGAACCAAACCACAGCATCTAAAGCAATGGTCAAGACAGTTGAGGGGCTATGCCAAGCTGGGTCAAAGCAACCACTGCAATGTGCATGATCTATGGCTTAGAACAGGCCAAGCTGGGGGGTTAAGAGAACACCCTTACTGGGTTGGGATTCCCTCTGGTGAGTGCAGGGGATATGATTTGGATATGGCTGCAGTCTCCCTTGGCACAAGTGTAAACTGGGACTGGATGCACCAAGCTGGGCCAGACTCCAGCACCATCTGGGGCTCTGTAGGACCAGGGTAGATGTAGGATAGGCTAAGCTAGGTCTCTGCCCCTACTGAGCCATTTATGAGCTATGTCTAGGTATGGACGAGCCTTGGTTGGGCTGAAACATCCAACAGTAAGAACCAGAATGGGTTAAAGGCCATTCAGGAAAGGTCACTATTCCTGATAGGACAGGAGATGGACTATATAGGGTTGGCTCATGGACCCACCAGGATGCATGAGATCCGGCATTGGGAGAGATTCTGATGAAAGAGCTTGGGAAACACCTCTGGCAGGACACAGTCCCTGCAGGTGAACGTAAGAACCACTATTTGGAGCAGCCCAGGCCAGGTCAGGGAAAGGTAACCAGAGGCATACATTTGGCATAGGTAGGGGGTGGACCAGGCTGAACCAGTTCACATTACCCGTTGGCGAATCTGAGCACCAGAACAGTGAGGATCGGGCCAGCTTTGGTTGCAACACACACTAGTACACATTACAGCCAGGATTCTGTGCATTTTGGGCTGGGCTAAGTTGTAACCCTCACCAGCTGAAACTGGGGGTGGGCCAGGCCCGGCCAGGCTACAGCATCCATTGCAAATGCTGAGGCAAGGTGGGCCATGCCAGACTGGGCCACAACACCCAACCAGCACACGTAGGAACCAGAGAAGGAGGGGGTAAAGCTGGTAGGTGGATTGTGGGGGTCCCCCCTGCTGGAACACCTCTCTCACTGGAGAGTGTGAGTTGGGATGGGGACAGACCAGACTAGGCAAGGCTACAACACCTGTGGGCCTCATGAGAGCCAGATCAGGAAAAAGCCAGGCTTGGTTGATTGTCCTTTCTGGTGCAAGCAAAATCAAAATGGGTGAGGGTTGATTGGGCTTTGCTGCAACATCAGATGGCAGATGCTGGCACTGGGGCTAATTCTGTCAAATTAAACTGCAGAGCCACCTGGAAAGTGCATGATCCGGGAGCAGACCCAAGAGGGAAATAGTGGGCTCCTCCCTCTTGGGTTATCACTCCTACTGGACAGCATGAAAACCAGGTCTGGGGCAGAACTGGCTAGACAGAATGGTACCCAACAGCATGTATGTGGGCTGGATAATGGGCCCAGTTGGGTTGAACTAGGCTTCAATGCCCATTGACATGTAGGAGAGCTGAATGGGATGTGGGACAGACTGGACTAGTCTGCAGTGTATACAGGCAAAATGGAAACCAGGGCAGAGGGCGGGCATGGTGGGGGTTATTGTGGGTCATTACGACTAGGTTACAGCTCCCACTGGTTTGTGTGAGGGCTCAGTGTGTGGTGGGCAGATTCAGACTGGACTGCAACACCATTGGTTCCTGTGGAAGACAGGGCTAGAAACAGAACTAACCCAGCAATTGCAACCACCAGTTGATTGGGGCAACGGATTGTACTGGACCCTGTACTGGTAAGCACACAGAAGCATATGGTCTGGGATCACCTCAGACAAAGTTTCTTTGGGGATCTCCCCAATTGAGCTGCCGGACTCAGAACCCCAACCATGAAGAGAAGTGCAGGTTCCACGGTGTGCCAGAGTGCAAGTGTCAAAGCTGAGGCCTTCTCAGATGCTCAGGTGGAGCAGTGGACAGCATATCCAGATGCAAATGGAGGATTTGGCAGTACACTGTGCCTGCAGAGGACACCTGGTACCACTGCAAAGGACAGAGAACAGAACAATTCAATTAAGTACCCCAGCCCTGCGTTGGCAGTGAAAACCTGGGCAAAAGGAGACTCTAAGGTGGGCTGTGTCAACCAGTGGATTCTGCAGCGATTTCATCGTATTTGGAAGGGCGAAATTGGCAGCAATTCAGAACTGTTGAATTATCAAAACCACTTGAGTAGGACCCTTGGAGCATGCCCCACATCAGGGACCTGGGATGCGTGGGAGGCATGGTGGGACTTCTCCCTTTATCTCTCCCTTTACCTCAGATACAGAAAAAAAAATGAGGAAACAATAGTCTTACCCACTTCCTGTAGCCCTTGACCCTTTGTGCCCTAATCAACTATGTAAAGATTGTCAACAATAAGGAAAAAAATTACATAAAGTACCACTCTAAGATGATTAGAGATAATGTACAAGGTTATCTAATCAAAGCAGGCAATCACTGGTTTATATAATGTCCTTGAGAGTGAAAATAAATGTGCATAAAGATAAGCCAAGGTTGTGAACCTAATAAATCACTGTCTGGACTCTGAGTTTATTGAATGATGGACACAATATGCTGTCTAGTGAATGGTCAAACGGGTCCAGTTACTTACCTATATAGAAGAAAAGAAATCTGTGAAGTCCCTGAAGACGGTCTCTAGAGAAAGGGCCAAGGACAGTTAGCATCCTGTGAGCTGTGGGAACCCTGCCTGAACCTGGTTCAGTTAACCCATCTGGGGTACAACTGAGTCAACTTTTTCCATCATTTAACTCATGCATCTGGGTCACCACGGGCTTAATCCTGGAGGAAGGTGAAGTAAATTGTTATTAGTAGGGCCCCCAACAGAAGGGACTCACAGCCAGCATTAGTACAGCTAGAGAGTGGCCACAACTTGATATCCCCTTTAATGCAAACAAATAAACAAATAAAACTTGCACCTTTTTGATTTGTTCTCCTTTTCTAGGAATCCAGTGTTTATGTAAGAGGTAGGGAAGTTTCAAAGTGGCCTCAAGGTCAGATTTTCTGAGTGACCGTTCCCTCACCTGGCCGCTTTGTGGGCGCCCCCTCCCCCCAAATTACAAAGCTATCACCTTGGACAATTTTGTGGTTCGCAAAGAGCTTAAACAAGAAAATTGTGCTTGTCAGCGCATAAGGCCTGGCCACAGGCAGAGCTTCGTGAATTGAGGGTTTTAGCCTTCAGAATTTTCAAAATGATGGCAAATTTAGCCAAATTGGACGAAAGTGAATCAAGTTTCACAAATTTAGGAATGTTTATGTAAATCTTTAAAGCATGTTGCCACAGCTGTGTTTAGCATTAAATTATGATGAAAATAATCCTAATGAAAATGATGGCGTATTTGTATAATGCCTTCCATACAACCAGCGCCAAACCTGCTACACAACTGATCTCATTAGTCCTGACTAAACCCCTTTGAGCCACAGAGTAAATATTAGTTTCAATTTGCGGAGGAAGAAACTGGGACATGGGCAAGGCCATTTGCAGCTAAGCCTGCCTCTCCCCACCTGTGTAGTAAGTTGCAATCTGAGCAGACCCTGGAAGAGCAGAAGAGAGCAAAAGAATTTCTTTCTTCTCATCTGAATTGCTTGGCATGGCTATGGAGGGAGGAAAGGGTGAAATTCACAATGCCTTGGGTTCAAGGCAACATCTTTTCCAGGAATTTGTTGTGCAGATACAGGAGCAGATTTTTTTCCCCCAGAAACATACCAGGGAGGATGAGAGTGGAGAAGGTAGCAGGAAGTTTTGTATCCTTGGTTTCACTGATGGCGAATTTTCTTTTAAGATATTTACTTGAAAATCAGAGTTACAGAGATGGGAAGAAAGAAAGAGATCTTTCATTCTCTAATCCCCAGCCAGAGCTGGGCCAGGTTAAAACCAGAATCCGGGAGCTCTGAGTATCCTACATCAGTGACAGGGTGGCAAGTCCTTGCACCATCTTCAGTGTCTTGTCCAGGTGCACTCACAGGAAGCTAGATTGGAAGCAGAGCAACGGGAATTCAAGCTAGCGTTCTGATGTGAAATGCTGGCTTGGCAGGCTGGGGCTTAACCTGCACTGGCCCAAATGGGAAGCTGAATACAAAAAAGACTCACTCAGAGCCCTCGACAGCAAGGACAAGGAGTCAGCCCTGCATCCTGCTCTGCTCTTTGCACTACGCAGACTGCCTCCGTCTGTTTGCTGCCAGATCCAGCAAATGAGCAATGCTAGTCAGTTTATCTCACTACTCTGGAGGCTGGAAAATCCCATACTGAGCGGTCACCTTCTTGTAGCATCCTAATCTGAGGGCAAGGGCTGTGAGCATGCATAAGACCCAGGAAAACGGGGCAGAGCCACCCTTTCATCAGGAACTCAACCCAGTCCTGCACTAAAACCTGCAGTCATGCACAAGGGCATGACTCAATCACCTGTCGATGATACTGCCGCTTAGGACTCTGGCAGTAGCAAATACATTTCGACATGAGTTTTCAAAGGGACACACAAAGCCCAACCATGACTTAATTTTCTTTTAAAAATTCCAAATGGTAAGAAATTTATACAAAAATGTTCATTGTGGGTTTAAATACTTCCACCTGGCCTACAGATGGGTGTCCTCTCCTATATCTAGATTTTCTTCCAATGATAAAGTTAAGCCACGCAGTCAAGTTGAATTCAAGAATCCAAACTCAGGGCCTGGTATCGTGGCATAGCAGGTAAAGGCATGGCCTGTAATGCTGGCATCCAATTTGGGTACCAGTTCTAGTCCTGGATGGTTCACTTCCAATGCAACCCCCTGCTAATGTGCCTGGAAAATCAGTAGATGGTG
Source organism: Ochotona princeps (assembly GCF_030435755.1). Lineage (NCBI taxonomy): Eukaryota > Metazoa > Chordata > Mammalia > Lagomorpha > Ochotonidae > Ochotona > Ochotona princeps. The sequence continues at coordinate 4,988,727 of NC_080838.1, forward strand.
GTCCAAGTGTTTGAGCCCTGGAAGTAGTTTCTTGCTCCCGACTTCAATCTGGATCAGCCCTAGCTGTTGAGGCCATCTGGGAAGAGACCCAGTAGATGGAAGATCTTCCTATTTGAATGTGTTTCTCCCTCTCTCTAACTCTGTGTTCCAAAGAAATAAAATAAATCTTAAGAAGAAAACAAAAGCCAATTCAAGTTCAGATAAAAGAAAGTCGCAACAGGTTTCTGCTAGCTAATGACTTGTGGTTCTATCTTTCTTTCTCCCTCTTTCCCCTTTCCATATATTTTTCGTTGCCAAGGTAAGAACCCACATTAGGGGTAGCATTAGGAGTAGGCATTTGGTGCAGTAGTAAGATGCCTACATCCCATATCAGAGAAGCTGGGATCAAGTCCTGACTCCATTTCAGATCCGGGCTTCCAGCTAAAGTGTACCCTAAGAAGCAACACGTTACAGCTCAAGGAGCCGGCTCCCTGTCACCCACATGGGGAACTCTCTTACAGTTATAAACACCTAACTTTGGCCTGGCTCAGCCCTGGCTCTTGCATGCATTTAAGAAGTGAACCAATGGATGAAAAAAGTCCTTCTCTCTCCTTTTCAAATAAAAGGAAAATAAACTATGTATTTAAAAAACTGCTCTAGCACCTGAACAGTAGAGATTCCAAAGTATCAACTTCAGCATGACTCCTGGCAATACATCATGAATTACAGTTTTAAAGTAGGAAATAAAGTTTTTCTTAATCTCTACCAATCAATATTGATGCTAGGTATGTGCTTTCCAGATTCAATAAAAACTTGTCTTCCTTCCATTCTGAACAAGTTCCATACGGTCGTTTTTGCCAAAATCTGTATTTCAGTCTCCCCAGGAAACCACTTCCTCTAGAAATAAAGGAGGAAAACAAATCCTCCCGAATGTCCCCCAGATGTTCTCCAGAATTAAATTCTCAGAGTCCCATAACAGCTTCAGTTTTAGTAGAACTCTATTTACCTGTGCATAACATGCAGATTTTACTGTCTGAGTCATTTTCCCACTGAGAAGGATGAAAACAGAGCAGTGGCTGGTGCCAAGCTAGGCTTTTCCTGAAAATGAATCTGGGCTCTCCCTCTGCCTGGGCCATTTATGCCAGAGGGACTTAGAAAAAGCAAGAGACAATACATCCCCTACCACATGTAAATATGAAACTTTAACACACAATAAAGAAGCCTTCATTGAATGATGAGTTAGTTCACCGCTATCTTTATAGGCCTCTCCCATAAATTTGTAAAGGGTTGCCAAAAATCAGTGTGTATTTTTTTTTACTCTGTATATAGATACGTGTGTGCCTCATACTTTGAATTTTCAACATTAACTCTAGCGAAATAATGAACATTTAAAACATTTGTCTTCCTACTTTCTCATTTTCCAAATTTGCCATTGTTTCCTACAAAGATATTATGCTTTTGAAAAGCTAGTTTTTAGAAAACTCACTGTGTAGATCAATCATCTTTGGGAAAAACCAAATAAGCTGTAGATATTTCATCCAGAAAAAGCTAACCAAAATCTTCTATTTTTATTAAAAAGTAAAATAAAGTCAAGGCCCAGAGAAAATTTCATCCAAATCCTTCTTGAAGAATTTTAGAGAGGAGGTGGCAGTTTGCCCCTCTATAGCCCTCCATTGGGTATCAGTCAGACCCTATCTCTCTGTTTGTGTGGATACACCTGTTGGAAAGCTGCCCCACTCACTGACTAACTGATCTGCACAGATTTGCACAGGTGAAGTTTAACGATCTCTGTGTCACAGAGACCACTCAATAGTGTGGCCACATCTAGACTGTGAGAAGGCGCTGCTTATGCCTGGGACCAAAGCATCCCAGAGACAAGAGTCCCAAGAAGCAGGGAGAAGGAGTCAATGAGAGAGTCAAGTCGTTTCTGCAACCACACTACAGAGGCTCATTCCACAGGATAAACAATGTCAAATGCAACACTTGAAAGTATCAACAACTGTGGGGAGAAATTGATGATGAAAAAGCTATCAACAATTTAAACTAAAATGGCAGGGTTATAGTAAGCAATATATTTTTAAAATCTGTGTCCCTGATAACCATCACAGATCTCCTGAAACCCTGGGATGTCCTGGGAATTGTCATCTGTTATTCATAATGAGGACTTTCCAACCCTACTTCAGTTTATTCTAGCAGGATGACTTTTGGTGAGCCTCCAATTAGTTCCAGAATAGAAGCTGGAGCCCAGAAGAAACAGCTATTTGAGGAGAGCACTGGAATTTTGGGTTTCAACCTTGGACCTCCAGGAAAGAGAGAAGGCTTGGTGATTAAACCCAACCATCAATCACCAATGATTTGATCACTCCTAGCTATGTAATGAAACCACTGTATAAACCCCTAAATAACAGGGTCAGAGAGTTCCTAAGGTATCTTCTTTATATTAATTCAGGAATAGTGAGTATTCTGGTAATTAAGAAACCTGAAGGGGTTGGGCATGGGAACCCTAGAACTGGTAGTTGTTTGGCAGCACTGTGGTTAATCTGAATATTCCCTCTGCACTTGTGCCTGGCACCGAAAGCAAGGGCACAGACCTTCATCGATGGGGTGTCCACTTACTACTCCAAGAGTTAGTGTTAGAACTGAAATACTTGGTTAGACACACAACTGGACACAGAAAACTGGGCCAGAGGGGCTGCAAGTGTCTGGAGTTAAAGAAAGAATACAACGACATTCAATGTCAGAAATTATGTTACAAAATTCCACCCAAGAGGATCAGGACAGTTGATGTGCAAGACCACCCTAGGGCCAGGGGCAAGCAAAAGAATCATATCAGTGTCAACTTTCGTTAAAATGCTGATATTTTGATGGATTTTTTATTTTAAAAAGATGCTATATTGAAATATTGGAATAGGCATTTAGTTTAATAGTAAAAGATGCCTATGCCCCACATGGAAGGATTTAGGCTTGAGTCTTCACCACAGCTCCTGACTTCAGCTTCCTGCTAGTGTACATCCCAGAGGATATTTGTGGAGACTCATGTCATGGGGGCCTTACCACCCACATGGAAGATCTGGATTTCATTCTGAGCTCCCACCCTTAGGCCTGGCCCCGCCTCAGTGGCTGTAGGCATCTGGGGAGAAAATCAGTAAATGAGATCAATCTTTCTCTCTATCTCCATCTTTCTTCTTCCTTCTCTCTCCCGCCAAGGAAAGGAAAAAAAAAAGTATCCTTCTCTTGACTGCTGAACTTCTTAGCAAATTAAATGAAAAAAAAAATACCCAACATTATTGAATGGAAAAATGAATGAAATATGTCTAGAGTAATTAAGGAAATTGTAACTGAAACAAAGACAATAGCTTTGGAGAACAAGGTGCTCCTGTGATATTAAGCAAATGCCCTCTTCCAGGATTCTCAACTGATGAACCTTTGTTCATTTGCAGACTGCCCCAGCCTCTCTGAATTCATAACCTAAATAGTAGCCATTGAACCAATAACATCACTAAAATGGAAAGGACTGGAACATAGAATGAAGCAGGCTGTGAATCCTAGAACCCCCCTGAGGAAGTGGCCAGCAGATAGCCACCTGCTTGTACCAAGATGTAGAGGGAGAGGCCAGACTGGGTTCACGATAATGTATCAGTGAGTACCACTTCCCTGAGACAAGCAGTAGTCATCCATGGGTGGTGCCCAGGAGTAGGTGTCATTGGTTAACTCCTTGTTAGAACCCTAAATAAATGACCTTGGTGAAAGTGATTCAAGGGGCTGCTGTTGTGCTGTGAGTTTAGCTGCCACTTGCAATCTTGCCATTGCATATTGGAGAGCCTGTTCAAGACACAGCTCCTCAGCATCCCATCCTGCTCCCTGCTATTGCACCTGGCAAAGTAGCAGAAGATGGTCCAAGTGCTTAGATCCCTGATAGCCATGGAAGAGACCCAGAGGGAATTATAGGCTCCTGGCTTCTGCCTAGACCAGCCCTGGCACTATGGTCCTTTGAGGGAGTGAACCAGTAGTTAAAAGATTCTTTTCTCACTCCACTCTCCCTTTCTCACTCTCACTCTATCTCTATTTGTCACTCATTATAACCTTCAAATAAGTAAATAAATCTTTATTAGAAAGTAAATTAGATTTCATCACATACATGGCTTTATCATCAACCTGTGACCAAGTGAAATAACAACAAACCAAGCAAGCATTTTCTAAGAATATTTCTTTGCTGTGACTCACCTGCACCTATGTGGCTCTAACCTTTCGGAACTTTCTATATAAACTTGAAATTTCATTTCATTTGAACAACAACACTTGAACATTCGAACAACACAGCTCTTGCTAACACTGGGACACCAGGCTCCAATGTGCTAGCTCAAGTTTGCTGAGTGAAACCACTGTCTCCAAGCAGTGTGGGGTCGTGACTGACAGCAGTGTAATTCTAGAAGCCAAGAGCTGAGGCTCAATGAAAAGGATCATATTTTCCACCCAAGGCCAATTGTTTTCTCAATAGCCATGAAATCTGGATTTTGTCACTTGAGAATTTTTTTCTTCACACTTGTGCAAGAGGAGGTGTCCCTGAAATAGTTTATTCGGTCCTCACAATCATGCTGGATATGTTGTTTATTTATTTTTATTCATTTGAAAAACAGAGGGACAGAGACGAGAGGTGGAGAGAAAAGGCCAGAGAGAGAGAGAGGAAGAAGATAGAGAGCCAGACAGGCTTTCCAGCCCAGTTTCACTTCCCAAATGGCCACAACAGCTAAAGCCGAGCCAGGCCAGTCAGAAGCCTGGAACTCCATTCTGGTCCGCAGTGTGTGTGGCATTGTTAGGTCCAAAAGATCACCAAATCATGGACAGACAAGTTCCACATGCAACAATGCAAAAGCAAAGAAACTTTATTGCTAGCTCGAGCTAGGGTCCATGTCTCATTCATCGCAGTGGAGTCTTGACAAGGACCCTGTTTGTCCCCTGCAGGCTGTTTTTATCCCCTCCTAGTCACGTATAACACGTCTCCAGCAAGCTGTGCAGTCCTTGTCTTGGTCACGTATGGCTTATACTGGTGTAGGCCACATTCCTGTGCAACCGATACCAGCACAGACCACACTCCATCGGTGGACGTGCAGATGCCCCTCATTGGCCCATCTGCAGGGTTGCTGCCCCCTGCCCACTCCATCACTCTGAGGAAAATGAAACTTTGAAGTGAAGTGAAACTTAGGCCTACTCCCCGACCTTAGGCCTATCATGACGTTGGTCCTGTTCTTTACGCAGCAAAGCCAAGCAAAGATTACAGAAGCCAAATATAACGGTTATGCTAACAGTTAAGAAATTTCCTTATCACTACTGTTGTTAAGAGTAAATCCCTGCCACCCAGCCTTGCATCCCCAACTCGGCAGTAGGAGTCCAGGCACTTGGATGATCACCTCCTGCTTCCTGGAGTGTGCTTTAGCAAGAAGTTGGATCAGATGCAAAGAATTAACTCCATGCACAACCTGAGATGAGGGCCACCATGGTGTCCACCTCTGGATATTATGAGACTTGATGACAACTTGATTTTCCAGAATCTCATTGTTTCTAAACTGCCCTTATCTGCTCCTTTCCCTCTTTTAATTTCTAGTTGCTGAAGAATGCCATTGTAGTTTTCAAAGTACATATCATCCCTTCTTTTTTGGCATGGTTGCTGATTGTTGGCTTGACTTGATCTTGCTGCAAATTGGGATTGATTGAGACAGGAAGAATACAACAGAAGTATCCCATTCAGCTTGAAATTTCGTAGCTATGAAGCTGTCATTTTAGTCTCTTCACTGTTTGCAAGGGGAGGAGGTAATGAGGCCCCTGGAGTTTAAAGACTTAAACAATGTCACCTGGCTGTGTGGCAGCTAAGCCAGGGACAGCTAGGGACAGCTAGGTTTCAGGCCACAGCTCTCAGTGCTAAACCATGTAACATTACAACTGGCTGGAATAAAGGCTTACCTGTGCAGCCCCTACTAAACAGATCATAAACAGGTGTTTAAAACCCCTGTTCCTAGAATGCCCAGTCCCACAGGGCCTGGCATACAGGTGGGAGCCCTGGATGCTAAGCTACTGTGATCCCTGCCAGTGACCAGCTGGTAAGGATGAGGCCTCTTCTGCTCATCAGGGCTGTGCCTGGTGACTTCTGAGATGTTCTTCCCCAGGTCAAGATGCATCCCCAGTTATCCCCTGCATCCCCTAAAGGCATCAATGTCCACCCTCTGCTGGTACCCTTTGGCTGCACAGCACTGCTCATTTGTGCCCTGCCCCAGTGCAGCTCTTCCCTGGTCCAAGGAGATTTCTCTCCCCAGTCTCTCTGAAATAACTACTCCCTTCAGTCAAAGCACAGGCTTCCATCCCTTCCCTATCAGAGACAATCTTGCTTCACCTTTTCCAAAGTGTCAGAATACTAAAGTTGTTGATATTTTTGTCTGAGTGTAATGGGGCGGGGGGAAGATGCAACTCACACTTCATGTATTTTCTGTTGGTCATGCTGGGTACTTTCTAAAGAATGGACCTCAGGTTTGTCCACAGTTTTGGAGTCTTGGAAGTCTTGGTGTGCGGCTCTAGCATTTTCTCATGAGGATCCCTTGCTACATCATAACATAATAGGGCTGGCAGAGAACAAGGAGCAAGCTGTCAGCTCAAGACCCTCTTCTTATCAAGTCACCAACGCTGTCACTAATGCTGCCTCATGACCTCACCTAACACGTATCACTTCCCAAAAGCCTCAGCCTTCACATAAGAAGTCAAAGATGGGGCCCGGAGTGGTAGCCTAGTGACTAAAGTGTTCACCTTGCATGTGTCAGGATCCTCTATCAGCCCTGGTTCTAAACTCAGCGGTCCCACTTCCCATGCAGCTCCCTGCTTGTGGCCTGGGAAAGCACTTGAGAATGACCCAAAGCCTTGGGACCCTGTGCCCGCCTGGGAGACCCTTGAAGGGCTCCGGGCTCCTGGCCTCAGATCAACTCAGCTCCAGCTGTGGCAGCTACTTGAGGAGTGAACCAGAGGACAGAAGAACTTCCCCTCTCTCTCTCTCCTCCTCCTCTTTGTAAATCTGAATTTCCAATAAAAATAGAATACTTCTTAAAAAAAAAAAGTCATAAAGTGTTCAACATACAAACTCTTTTAGAACACATTTGAACCAGGGGGATAGCCCAGCATTTTTTGTCCCATAAGTCACTATGATCAGGTCTACTTTCTCCTTGGGCATTTTTAGATAGCCCATTGGACCATGTAGAACCCAGAGCTAGCTCTCCTGACCCTGAAGAAGCTTCTCTTTCTGTGATGGAGTCCTCAGAAGCCCTTAAGCCTGTCCTCCACTCCATCTACCTTTCACCTCCAGATCTTGGGTACTGCCTTCTAGCTGATGGCTTCAGAGTGCCAGGCTCAGCTGGGTATTGCCTTTCAGCTGGTAGCTTCAGGGTGCCAGGCTCAGCAGTATGAAAAACGCTCAGAGAAAAGCTTATATCATCCCGCTCAGCTTCAAACACTAGGGGAGAACAAGGCAGGATGAACACGGATGAATAGTTACTTACATTTACATCTGGATTAGTATGCTTCTGGGCAGAACGGATTCCTTTATAATAAAGGGGAAACTATTTGAAAGATTTATGTGAGAGATTTAAACTGCTTTATATTAGATATTCTAAAGTTACAGATCGCAAATGATAAAAAAAAAATCGTAGAAGGGTAAGATAGTACATTTTTACCCTTGCATTTAGAATACAACCAATCACGTTTAAAGTCTCATTTCATCAAACGAAAGGTTATTCAGGATTTGTTCTTCTCCCTCTTACATTAGTTTCTCACGGCTTCTGTTACAAGTTACCATCACTTTAGTGGCTTAAAACAACATGTATTTATTGTTTCACCATGCTGTAGGTCAGAGCTCATAAAATCAAGATGTCAGTGAGCCCACACTCTCTCTACAAACAGACTTTCTACCAACTCTCCATGTTTTAGGTCAGTCTCACCCTCACTTCTATAAGTGCTAGGCACCATCATTTCCTGAGGTTTTGGAGGACTCTGCAGTGAAGGAGTTTTGATTCTCAGGTTTTTTACAGTTATCCAATCCCATTCACTTTTCATTCAGTCCTTAACCCAGCTAATTCTTCCCACTCGGCTAAGATTGGCTATATCTTCTTCGTGAGGAGTTCATGCCTGGCACAAATCCTTTCACGATTATTTTATCAAGACTTCAGGAGGGAGTAAAAGTAATTGTGATCACCTCCTAATTTTGCAAGGGGTGCCTCCTGCTTTCCCGCTATTTTGGATTTTGGAGAGAAAGACATTGATCTGTTGGATATGGTGTGTCTGCACATCAATTTAGGGAAACTGTGCTCCAATGACATGTGAGTTTTGGCTGAGCACACGTCTATTTATGAAAACACTTCACAGCTGAACATTGATGTAGAATACATTGGGAGTGTTTTTGATTTTGTGTCACTTAACCCTATGAGGTAGACAAAGATCCAAGACACAGAAGAATGAAGTTACAACACACCCAAGGCTCATACAACTGTTCTGTGGTGGGCTCAGTTCTGAAATACATCCTCTGGCTTCTGCCTCTGCCATGTGGATGTGGTCTCTCCCTTTGTCATTTGGCCTGTCTTTTTACAAAGACAACAAATTAGGAAAATGTGTTTCTTTTCATAAATGTGACACAGTACAGAAAAGCTTGCTGAAAAAAATCGGTCACATTTTTGAAACATTAATCCTGGAAGCCTCCCCACTCTGGTCCTACACAGGGAAGATGCATCGCAGGCCCATGGCACTGGCCACATCTGTCAGGGGCGGAAGGCCTGGACAGCATTGTCAGGCTGCCTACACCACACAGGGTGGGGTGAAGGTAGGGGTGGGAGCTAGAAGTGATTTGACTGGAGCTGAAAGTCTTCCTTGCTTGCTTTCTCAGCATCTTCTGGAATCTCCGGGAAAGCATCTCCCCACGGTGTTCTCACATCTTTGCTCCCTCAAGGAGATCTGCACATCTGTTTCCCATGACTGTGAACTATGAAAAGTTGTCAAGGCCTTTCAATCAGAATAACGGGCTATAAAAGCTTGCTGTATTTTCAGTTTTAGCAAATATTTCTATAATTCAAAAATGATGGAAATGGATAATGTTTCTGTTCTTTGGGAATATATTTAACAGCTGCATGTGCACCACATGCAAATGAACATGTAGAAATAAATTGTGCATTTTATAGACTACACTTCATATTAACTGTCTCTCCCTTCAACTATCTCTAGTCCCGCCTCTGCCTGTGTGCTGGATGGACCGGGACACCTCACAGGACACAAACTGTTTCTTAGTTCCACCAAGAGATGGAGTGAGGTTCCAGCCTGGCCAATAGCAATGACACCACAAGTTGAGTGGAGGAACACATGATGGACAGTAACTGTGTTGGGAATTATATGAAATTGGTCGATTTACTAATCCTCAGCTACTAGCCCCTTCCTAAAGTGGAGGTGTTTTTCCAACAGCATTTACTATGGGTGAATTATGGTAAATTAAGTTCCTAGAAGACGCATCAGGAACCGCTAGGTGAGCAGTTTTGGCTGCCCAGGCTCTAACACGGAAGCTAAAAAGGGTCCAATCCTGGCCACAGGGTGGGGTCCAGCATCAACCACGGGTGGCTCTGGCCATTTCTGGAACGATTTCTCTGGTCTTCCCATTCTTCTGTCAACTCCCCAGTGGCTCCCGAATTGGATTATTTTTTGGCTTATGATAACTTGAAATAGACAAATTCTAATTTGTGAAGAGATTGTTACGAAATGCAATTTGGGGGAGAATCCTGTTTTCCCTGTTCCAGGAAAGTTCTAAGGTCATTACAGACACCAGAGAGGAAATTCTCCAAAAGGATGGAGGAATGCCACAGGCTGTGTGCAAACAGCACATCTTCTCATGGCCTACTTTCGTCTTATTGCTCAGATTCCCAAGTATCCAACTGACAAAGACAAGCTCCAGGCTGGAAGAAGACCCTAAACAGTAAGGGACAGTAACAATTGAAATTGCCTGAGGCTAATTGTGACTTGAGGATTTTTAGGGAAACATTGAGGAGACCCTCCGAGGGGAATGCACAGCTCCTATGGCCACATGTCACATCCCCTTAACTCTACATCATCCCCAATCACTCTGGTTCCCGAGAGAGCTTCATTTCCTGAATTCATGCCACCAATTTTAGATCCACGCCTCCCACGACAACTCAGTACATACTTTGGTTCCTGCCACTTGCTAATAAAGAGATTTTGAAGCACTTTCTTAAAGTCTGTGTCCCAGTGTCCACGCCTGAGCAATGGGGTAGCAGCAGCAGCTGCTTTACAAGGTAGTTGTGAGAGTTAAATGAATCGCCACATCTTAGGAACTCATAATAGCGCCCAACACAGCCTAGGTACTCAATGGATATAGGAAAATACAATTTAAAATACATGTGGGAGATGGAGTGAAAGAGAAGTTGAAGTGCAAAAACATTTTGAAATCCATGTAAATGAGGGGTCTTGTAAGACTTCATGAAAATATATACTATAAAAACACAATCCTTAGACTTCAAATGCTTTTGTACCAAAACAAACTCATAATTTCCCTGAACTTTTGGAAGCCCTCTCTGATGCCTAACAGTACCCTTTTGCTAAAAAATAAATAAATAAATAAATAAATAAGAAGTCAAGGAACCCAACTCAAAGGGTAGGTGATCTGGAGTAAGAATAGACAAGGATCACACGCCTGCATCAGATACAGACGCCATCCAAAATTGCATTTTGTCAAATCTGGATGGCTTTTTTTTCCTGGCTTTCGAAATCCAATTGAGTCAAGCCCTATCACCTTTCCTCCCTTCTTTATGTTAAGCAGCATCGTTTCAGGCCTGGGAACTTGTCAGTTTCCACAGCGAAGTGCCACAATCGCAGAACCTTAAATTAAAACCAGGGAGGATAGGTTCTATTTCATCCATCAGAAAGAACGCTGCCTCTCTGGCTTGAGTTCTCCTACTTCATCTCTGCTCTTTGTCTGAATAAACTTGACAGAGAAATGATTTGGATGTGTCATGTGCTTGTCTTCTCAGGCCAACAAATTGATGGTTTCATGCAAAATGACACGGCAACCCAGGAATGTCAGCCTGGAGCCTACCTCACACTCGTGCTTCAAGGCTAAATCATCCCACCTGGGGATCTGAAGGAATGGTTGGACACTGCCTTCCTCTCCTGGCTGTCGGTTGCTTCACGAAACCACTTGACTGGAAGGGAACTGGACAGCAGCAAATACAGTCTCCGGTCTCCAAAGATGCAGCCGTCCACCACAAGGCCATCTTCTCCCGTGCGAACAGCTCGCATGTTCTCCTTTACAAAAAGAAAAAGAAAAGCTGGAAACAGCCACCAACTTACAAACAATGCTGACAGCCAACTTATTGTGCTTTCAGGATTACTTGCTTGACAAATGAAGTTGTCCACTATTGAGTGATTACAGCCCATCTGCCTGTGAAAAGCCTCTCTCCAGCGGGAAGGGGGCCCAGGGCCTAAGGCAGTGTGGCTCTGAGCAGGTCGCATGACTTCTCTGAGTCTCCCTTCCTGCAGAGGAAGGAGCGATGAGGAAGGGTGGGGTCACTGACAAGTAGGGGAAGGTGGGTTTCACGACCTCGGTTTAAGAAATCTGGGATGAACCCTATGAACAAGGGATTGATTAGGAGCTGTTCTAGGTGTCTCTTCACACACACACAAATAAGAATTTATATGCAGAAACCATGAGGGAGCTGCGAAAAGTTTGTGGAAAAGCAGCTCATGAAAATATTCTGCATGGACTTCAACTTGTTTTGCACCAAACTCAACTAATCTTTCGACTGATTGCATTTTTCTCCGAGCTTTTCAAAGCACCTTCCTATTGAAACTATACCTGTGTATCTGTGACAAAGATGCAAATACAAATACAAGACCAAGGGAACGCAGAACTGCAGGAGATTGTTTGAACCTGACATCCTGGGACAAGCAGTGAGCAATTGTACAGTTCCCTGCTTAGTCCCAGCTTCTCTCCTCTCCCAGACAAGAGGCCCGGTGCTGTCTCCCCAGGGTTGGGCTAGGATCACTCTGCTGGAACTTATCACCCTGTGAGCTTCTTGGCAAATAGAATCTTTGGAACGCAATGGTGAGCAGATTTTCATCACTGCCTTTGAGGTGTTGCATGGAAAGCTATCCTGTGTATTTCTCTGAGGAAACACAGAGGTGGGTTACATGGATGCTTCTATGGTGGGGAAATAGCGCTGCTAATCAGGACCATCCTCCCAGGGAAGAAAGGTCTAGGTCCCTCTGTACATACCGCTTTGCCTTTACTAAGACCTTTGTCGCTTATATACAACTCTGTTTCCCTGACATTAAGGAAAAAAAAACCTGTGTCTCTTATTTTTTGTTATTTCTCCAATTGCAAGTAAAATTAATATGTCCAGACAAAACTACACAAATCTTTCCAGCTGCTGACCTAACCTGGCCTTGTCCCCAGCTGTGAGCGGGTCTAGTTGAAGGCTGTGACAGCTAGCATACATCAACCTCAGCTGGCCCCCATTACATTTGACACATCATTGTTCTGTTTATTTAACTGGTGGCTGTGTAATTCACTTGGAGTGCTTGTATTTTTAAAAGGAATCAAAAATCAGCAAATAACTTCATGAATGGAACAGTCATACAAACACAACCTACCATCTTGCCAGGTGTGACATACAGAGCAGTCCTACACTTTACCCGGAGCTCTGCATTCCAGAATCAATGGTTACACAGCTGACAGTGACAGAGAAAAGTTGTACTGCATCTGCCATTGGAAAAATCAAATTCATCGCAGAGACTAGAGGGAAAGTAGAATCAGCGTGCTAATTCTTTTAGCAGCTGAGTCATTTCTGCTCTGTGGGACTGGATGTAAGCCAACTCATCAACTAAGTATGGGCCATTGTAATCCTGTAAACCTTTATTCCACACAGTTATAGCGAATAACTGGGAAGAGAAAAAAATGGAATTCTTTTTTGCATTGCTTCAACCGAGGAGGTTAGGTTTAAACTTGCTTACTTTCAAAGCACAATCTCAATCAATGATGGAATTCATGTAAGTACCTAACTTTAAAAAAATGTGCTTACATGTATTTTGAAAACCAAGCCAAGAAATACAAGACCCATAAAATCCTGGAGCATATTAAATGACGGTTCCTTTTTCCTTAATCCACCACGACAAATATCAATTAAATGTAATTATATTAAATAGGTTCCCCTGAGAGCAAATAAAGATTTGCCAGAACGCAAATTGCTACCCAGGTGAACAATATATAATTTTCTTGAGTGTACAGACAAATGCAGATGGTATATTCCAGAATGTAATACAACAAATGTGTGTTTACTGTAACATATATATTTATTTTTTTTCTTAGCTACTAAAATGGCAGAGAGCCAAAACCTACAAATAAAATATATGAGTTCTTTCTTTCTCTCCTCTTGGAGGAGAGGATGAATATTGCATTTTATATTAATAATTGTTAACTGAAAGGCTATTCATCTGAGACAAAAATAAGCAAATGAACTTGACTCGAAGCAAAAGCCAAAAACAAACTTGTAAGTTTCGGTTAGAAAATATCATTTAAGCAACTGCTTTTCTTATTAAAAACAAATGTTTTACTGAGCTTCCTAAGGAGAGGAGAAATCAATCTATAAACAGCCAAGTAAAATGGGCAGGATAAAGTAGAGTTTGCTAACTATTTTAAGAGGCAGCTATTCCATTTATATGTATATGTGAGAAAACTAGCAAGGAAGGTTACGCTTGAGGGCAAAGGCGAAAGCCATACTCAGAGGTATGCTACCTGGCACGTGTGTGGATCCAACGAAACCAAGGAATATTTTTTTTTAAGATTGATTTCTTTTTATTGGAAAGCGGATATACAGAGAGGAGGAGAGACAGAGAGGAAGATCTTCTGTCCGATGATTCACTCCCTAAGTGAACGCAATGGCTGGAGCTGAGCCAATCTGAAGCCAGGAGCCCAGATCCTCTTCCGGGTCTCCCACACGGGTGCAGGGTCCCAAGGCTTTGGGGCGTCCTCGGCTCCTGTCCCAGGCCACAAGCAGGGAGCTGGATGGGAAGTGGAGCTGCCGGGATTAGAACCAGTTGGGATCCTGGCGCTTTCAGGGTGAGGACTTTAGCCACTACACTATCGCATTGGGCCCCAAGGAATGTTTCTAAAAGAGTTGCTGATTTCTTCTGCAGGAAACAATGACACCTTCACCTTTTCATTACCTGACATGTGACGTGTGAATTTCTCCTGCCCATGTTCTTAGGGTTAGAGATTTAATTCAGTCTCAATGTTATATGAAAAAGTCTTGGAAATAATCATTTTCAGATTGGATGTGTACTTGATCTATTTGTCTTCCTTTTTTGAAAGTGATTCAAATAATTCTCTCCAAACCTGCTCTAGGAAGCCTGGCTGCTGGCCTGTTGTCCCACTCACCGCCCTTTCTTTCCCTTCCCTTGTCATCCCTCTGTAGAGGACCTCAAAAAGACTAATCACAACACTCAATCTATGGCACATTATAAATATTAGCCGAAGACAGCCTCTTTTTTTATGGTGTGACCTAATGGTTGGTTTGTAAAGCCCTTGTCTCCCATTTCCTTTTCCTTCTTCCCTACGTCTAGATAACCATTCTAATGTGTTCATTAAAAAAAGATTTATTAATTTTTATTGGAAATGCAGAGATGCAGAGAAGGAGAAAAAGAGAAAGATCTGTCATCTACTGGTTCACTTCCATCTAATGGCCACAATGACTGGAGCTGAAATGATCTCAGGCTAGGAATCAGGAATTTCTTCTGAGTCTCTAACATGGGTGCAGAGCCCCCAGGACTCAAGCCATAGTTTGCTGCTTTCCCAAAACATAAGCAGGGAGCTGAATCAGAAGTGGGGCAGCCAGGACACAAATCAGTGCCCATATGGGATGCTCACACTTGCAGGCTGAGGATTAGCAAGTTGAGCCATGGAGCCAGGCCCAACTATCCTAACGTTTAACATGAATCCTCTAGCTTGTATATACTCTCATGAAGTGTGTGAGCTACTTCCCTTCTCACATCTCTTAATTTATCTGAGTAGCATTAGGCGGTGGATCACATAATGATTATGATAATTATCACTGGGCATCTGATTTTCAAAATACTGCCTTTTGCTTGCACCTGATCATCATGTGCCTGCACCACACACCTCCAGGGTAGAAGCTGGGTGGTGACTGCATCCATGCGTCTTAAATACAGGCAAGAGTGTGTTTCAGACCATAACTAATTGCAAAAGGAATGGAAAGAAAATTTCACCCTTTACCTACTCCATCCTCAAATGTTCTGTAGGAGAAAGAAGCGGGCAAGACTCTAGAAAAAATACGGTAGACTCTTCTGATCAATTGCAAAAGAACAGTCTGGAAGCTAGCCTCACCTGGCTGCCCTCTACCCATCAGACGAGAGGCTTAGTGGAGTTTCTTCTGATCAAATTTCTCTAACCCTGAAAACAGGATAGTTTTACTTCATACAGGTCTTGCTTGTATCCCACCCTAGACTTAACTAGGCGAACTTCAGACGGGCAGGTAGCCTCAGCATACACAGCGTCTCTCCTTGCCTCGCCTCACCTCCACACTTCATCTTCATGAGAGAGTAATGATGGGCTCCCTTTGGGGTGGAGGTCCTGATTACATGCAGATCTATACATGTGCATACCAAAGAGAAAACGCATAGCATCCTCTTAGGACAGTTTGTTTTCGTAACTAGACCGTTAACGGTGATATAAAGTTGACAGTTTCTAGGCATCGTTTTCCCTAAGTAAGCCCTCCATATTTTTCCTGGATGCTCAAGACTGTTTTCACAGCCAGAGAAGAGCGTTTGAAAAATTCTTGGGGACTGAGTGGCACTTCGGGCCATCTTCCTTGGTTAACAATCAGCGAACAGCTCCTGTGAAGTTGGCCTTCACAGGAATCAACAAGAGTAACTTTTGAATCAAAGCCATCCCACCCCAGCTACCTGGATTAGAGAATCTGGAGCTTTGATTGCCCGAGCCTAAACCAGTTGTGTCCCACCTATGACAGCACATTTGCCTTTGCTAGAGTCCACCCAGGGTTTGCAACCAAGTCCTCTCATCTGCCTGCGTTCTTTGGTGATCATGCAGGGATTTGCAATGGGACATGGGTAGCCCAGATTTCAGGGCCCTGACTTTATCCTCAGGGATTGTTTTAAAAGGGAACATTGATGTAAACAGTGTGTTCATTAATGACAGGGCCCATCGTCCATTGCTATTGGAGCTGGGAGAGATCAAGACCTCTCTCTTGGATACATATCGTTTAATGCTGGACCTTCGTTTTTGGTGCAGGATACCCATCTAGATCCGTACAAGGCCCTCTTTCTCCCTCCTCCGACCCCATCCAAGTAAGAGCCCACCGCTTCCAGCACGAATTCATCTCAATTCCTTGGGCTTCTTAGAAGAAAGGGACTATTTAGTGGCAAACTAAATGGCCTCCATTTTCAATTCCAAGTTACTTAAGCCAGCCAAGAGCATTTTGTTTTAAAAAGAAAAAGAATATATTGGACAAGCAGTTTTTTTTTTTTTAAGCTCTCAATCCTTGGAAAAGAAATGAGGTTTTATGTTTCTCAGCCCAGGAATTTTTCTCTGAGTGACCTGAGCCAGAGGGCAATTCTGTCTGTAATTGAGTAGTATGAAAACATTCAATAGCTCCACTGTATGGAGCGGACAGCTTCCCAGGCACTGCCTGAAGGACGGGAAGTACTTCTTAGAGAACACAAGGATGGAGCGGTTTGGAGTGACTTGCGTGTTTTGAGAGGCTTCATCAGATTAGTCCTCCAGCCTTACGTGACGATAGGTGCGTTCTGGAAATATAACCCGTCAGCCAGGACACAAATGCCATCTTAAACTACTCCCTGACGAAAGCAGGGAGCATAGCCTCAACATGCTGGAGGCCAAGTGCGTATGCACCAGGCACAAGGAAATACCTGAAAGGCCCAGGACTTCTGTCTGACTAGAAACAACAGCCAGCATCGATCCAGCACGTACAGCTCTTCTAAGGCTTTGTTCTAACATGTATTTATATGTACAGACATGTTAACTATATTATCAAACATGTATGTAAACATGTATCTACTATTTACATATACAATTATCAAATGTAGTTATATTTAATATGAAATATGAGTATATAATCTCATTTGTATAAAGATGTAATTATAAAATAGATCATTTATATACTTAATATATTTATATATTCATAGGCATATGTGACTATATGTACATATTGTTTATCCCTTGTCATATATGTGTGTGATATACATATCTATACATACGTATCAAGTGCTTGGGCTCCTGTCACCCATGTGGGTGACCTGGTGAAGCTCCTGGCTCCTGGCTCAGCCAGGCCCAGCTCTAACATGCTGTAGTCATCAGTGGAATAGTGGATCAGCAAAAGAAAGATCTCTCTGTATCTCTCCCCGTCTCTCTCTCTGTAGCTTTAACTTCCAACCAAAATAAATAAATCTCTAAAAAATCAATGTAATATTGTCACTGACCCCTATTTGCTGATGAGAAAACCGAGTCTCAGGCTCACTGTGCAGTGTTCTTAGAATTATGTAGTTGTACTGAGGCCTTTTGTTAAAGAAGACACAGTAAGACTTCCCTAATAGGTTCCTGCACAATGGCTAAATCCTCTCCTTGAATACACTGGGATCACAGATGGATGCCAGTTCGTGTCCCAGCTGCTCCACTTCCCACCCAGCTCTCTGCTACAGCCTGAGCAGAGAGTAGAGGATGGCCCAAAGCCTTGGGGACCCTGTACCAGCATGGGAGACCTGGAAGAAGCTCCAGGATCCTGGCTTTGGATTGATTCAGCCACTAGGGAGTGAACCAGTGGAAGGAAGATCTTTCTTTCTGTAATCTCCTTCTCTCATGAATCTGCCTTTCCAATAAAAATAAATCAAGACTTCCCTAATAACGAACTTCTCTATGTTCTGCCAGGTTGAGAACACAGCTTTGTAGTGTGTACATTCTAAGCTTAGTTCTGCTCATATATATATGAGCTTGTTCTGGTACAGTCCTGAATGAGCCCAACTCTGTGCTGAGCTCCAAGAAAACCTGTAAGAGAAGCATAAAGGGGCCTAGTGTGATAGCCTAGTGGCTAAAGTCCTCAGCTTGCACATGCAGGGATCTCATATGGGTGCTGGTTTGAGTCCTGGCTGCTCCATTTCTCATCCAGCTCCCTGCTTGTGGCCTGGGAAAGCAGTCAAGGTGGCCCAAAGCCTTGGGACCCTGGACCCATGTACGAGACCTAGAAGAGACTCCTGGCTTTGGATCAGCTCAGCTCCGGCTATTGTGGCCACTTGGGGAGTGAGCCAGCAGATGGAAGATCATTCTCTCTGTATCTCCTTCTCTCTGCATATCTTCATTTCCAATGAAAATAAAAACAATCTTAAAAAGCAAATGAAACTATTGGGGCCAGTATTAATTTTGTAGCAGGTAAAACTTGCACCCATCTGCTGGCATCTCCTATGAGTGCCTGTTTAAATCCTGGCTTTTCCACTTCCAATCCAGTTTTCAGTTTATCTACCTAGGAAAGCAGGGGAAAATGGTTTAAGTCTTTAGGCCCCCGCACCCATATGGGACACCTGGAAGAATCTCCTGGCTCCTGGCATCAGAGCAGCCCAGCTCTAGCTGTTGTGGCCATTTGGGAAGTTAGATAACAGATGGAAAATTTCTCTGTATATATAAATTTGCCTTTCAAATAAATACTATACGCCTTTTTTAAAAAAAGGGAAAAAAAGTCAGGGTGGAAGCTGACTTCTGGCGTGCCCATGATAACCTGATGAGTAGGATTCAAGATGACTGACACCATATTGAACTGTTAATTCCTCCAAGCAAGCTGCCAGGGTTAAAATATGATCTTACCATCCATCTACCACCCTCACTCTACTGCCTGGTTTCATTTCATCTTGTTTCATATTAAGTCTCAAGGGTTTCCCACAACTTCCCCAAAGAAAATGCTTATTTTGTGTTTACTGCCTACTCTTACCTAGGGGCTTATCAGCAGATACGTAAAGCAGGTAGGGCCGATGTGACGTGGAACATAAGTGGTTCCAAAATACGTCCCCATCAGCCCTCGAACTCAGCACTGCACGAGTAAGTGGATCCACAGCTCCTCATGGCTCCCGATGAACACGCAGACTTGCTGCTCAGATCACACACGGGGCTGGAATGGGAAACCTTAGCCAGAGTTCCACTCACAGAGAGATACCGGCTTCGAGGAGACACCTCCACGCAGACTGCAGAAGTGCCTCGGACAGCCACAGTGATGCCTTCTCTGCCCACAGGTGTGTAGGGGTACCATTCCTGTGTTGAGGACACTGTTAACATCTTCCTCCTGGCACTCTCCAGTTTAAAAGACCCAGTCTTGTTTTGTTGTGTTTTGCATCATGTTTGCCAAAACTGTGAAATGATGCACTCTTTTAGCCAATGTGTTGGGATTAGGGTAACATCTAAACCAACCCACCAGCCAACCTATCAAACAATCATGTCAATAGCCCAGAATCCAGCTGTTCCAGATGTCGGTGAGAACCCAGCCATCCTTCTTCTTACCCTCTGAAAATGTGAGAATTTTTTTTTCTTCTGAGGGCCATTTGTATACTTGTATCATCATTTGCAGGCCATCTAAAATTCTCAAATTAGAAACTGTCCTGTGGGACCCAGCAGGTACTTTATGGTAACAGTTTCAACAGAGTAGAGCAGCTGCTAAGAACCGAGTTGTGCTTCTACCGCTAAGTCTGAGAGAGCAACCCTGTGTGAAGATGACAACAGGAGTGGCTCTGAACAGAAGGGAATCAAGGGCAGAAGGGACATGCCCCTGGAGTGGCGCCTGTGCTACCTGAGAGAGGGAGCCTGCCTAACAGGCACCATACGGAGAGAGAGGAGAGCAAAGGATGGCTGGGAAGGAGCGGAAGCAGAGAGATTGAGGAGAAACCTGGCTGCCCTGTGACATCCGCCAGCAGCGCTCTCTGCAGTCCTTGTGGGTCAGAGATGACAGGTGCACCAAATACAGGTATCAGAGTCAGAGGAGAGGAGAAGCGCAGAACAACAGAACTGAAAGCACTCAGCTGTGAAAGTCTCAAGCCCCTTGTCTAGGAAAAGGGTGAGTCTTAAGAGGTGGTGCACAGCCCTCAAGACCAGCTTCTGGTCAACCCATCGTGGAGCGCTCTCCCAATCGCCTGCTAAACGGCCATGTTCGTTCCATGGCACTGCAAGGGCTCAGAAGACATTCCTACAAAATCATATTATTATTCCTTTTAAGTGTGTTTTAATTAATGAATGAGTTTTATTTGAAAGGCAGAGAGACAGAGGCAGAGATTTCCCATCACTGCTTCATTCCAGAGTTGCCTGGTGGCCAGGAACTCACTGTAGGTCTCCCACTGGGTGGCCGGGTACCAGTTACCTGAGCCTTCACCTGCTGCTTCCCAGGGTGTGCACTGCCAGGAAGCAAAAGTCAGGAGCAGAGCCAGGACTTAGATAGATACCCTAATAACTCAGATGAGGGATGTGTGGTGCCTTAACCACTATGCCTTAACCACTTGTTTCTGTTGTGAAGATTTCTTTATTTGAAAGTGAAGAGTCCAAAAAAGACATGAGAAACAGAGAAAGAGAAAATTTCCATCAGCTGGTTCTCCTGCCAGATGGCCACAATGGCCGGGGTGAGCCAGGCCAAAGCCTTCAACCAGGTCTCCCTTGTAGAAAGCAAGCTCCAAAGACTTGTGCCATCTTCTACTGGTTTTCCAGACAATTAATTAACAGAAAGCTGGATCAGAAGTGGAGCATCAGGGACATGTAGGATATCCCCAACAAGTGGCAAGGACCAAAGCATTAGAGCTATATTTTGCTGCTTTGGCAGGCACATTATTACAGAACTGAATCAGAGATGGAGTGGCCAGGATTTGAACCAGCACTCAAATGATGTGGTACCATGGGCAGCAGCTCAATTTGATGTGTCGCAAAGCCAGCTTCCAGAATAGTTGTAAAGAGCTAAAATCTGAGAGCTAACTACAGCCACCTTTTCTCCCCAAAGCTTCTACACTTGTCGTCTTCCCCAACATTATTTTTAGCTAAAAGTTTGGCATAGTTTTGCCAAAAGAAAAAAAATCTACAAAGAAGAAACCCTAACACTAATCCACTTTCATGGAGTTGGACATCTGCAACCTCCTCTCCACATAAGATTTTGATTTATACGTTTCAAAGTGAGTAAAACAAAGATTTCTGCAAAGAAGGACATAGTTAATTGAAGGAGATAATTCATATCAGGACATACAATATTTGCAAATCTGAACTACTTGCTTATTTCAATTATGTGATAATATATTTATGCAGAAAGGAAAACCAACCCTATTTTTAAAATCTTTTTTATTTATTTATTATTATTATCATGTTACGATACAGTTTCATAGGCTCCTGAGATTTCCCTTATCCCCTCCCCAACTCCTCACCCACACACACCTAGTTCCTCTACATCATTTCTAAAGTACAGTTCTTCATACACAGTCATATGTCCATCATTGCAGGCATGGACAATGGCAGAGAGTCCAGCATCCTATTGTCAAGATGTAGTAAACAGTTTCATTGTGAGTCCATCTTTGTCTGGAAGTAGAGATGCATTCTATATTGTATCTTCACATCTGGATATGTTAGTCTCCATCTCACGGTTACTGTACATCCCCTTAAATAAAAAGTCACAGTGGAAATTCAACAATAGGAAGAAAAATAGAAATTTACAATGCCATGAAATTAAATAACGTGTTACTACGTATGACAGTCTCCATTACACAGCTACTATCCCCTTTAATGAAAAGACCCAAAACAAAATCAACAACAGGAAGAAAAAAGAAATTAACAACACCATGCTACTGAATAACTAATGTATCGCTGAAGAAATGAAAAAGAAAATCAAGAAGCTTCTTGCATAAAATGATGCTACTGTATGATCTATGAGTCACTGAAGAATTTAATAAGAAGAAACTGCTTTGAAGAGATGAAACTAACGAAAACAAAAAAATCAAAATCCATGAGATATAGTTTCTGTTTTTTAATCCATTCTACTAATCTATGACATTGGATTGAACTTAAGCTATTTACACTCAGGGTTAATATGTATGGGTGGGAATTTGGTCTTGTCATTTAGGAATGGGTTGTTCCTTGGTTTAGTCTTCTGTTGTCATTTTACTGGGATGTTCTTCCCATTTGCCTTGGGTTTTGTTGGGTGCTATTTCTCTTCTCTGTCAAGAGAACATCTTTAAGTATCATTTGTAGGGCAGGTTTGGTAAAGGCAGAGTCTTTCAACTTTTCTTTACTGTGGAAGAATTTTATTTCATTTTCAAAGACAAAAGAAAGCTTTACTGGATATGTTATCCTGGGCCGACGGTTTTTTTCTTTTAGAAACCAGAATATGTCCACTCCATTCTCTTCTTGCCTGTAGAATTTCCTATGAGAGGTCTCCTGTGAGCTTAATTGACATTCCTTTATATGTCAATTGATTTTTTTCACATGCACTTTTAAGGATCTTTTCTTTATGTTCAATTAAAGAGAACTTGATGATCATGTGCCATGGTGAAGATCGCTTTTGATCAAGCCTGTTAGGAGTTCTGTGCTCCTCCTGGAACTTGTTTCCCAATTCTTTCTCTAGATGAGGGAAATTTTCCTTTATTATTTCATTAAATATATTTGTAAACCCAGCTTCTCTATCTGCACCTTCTGGGACTCCCATAATTCTTATATTAGGCCTCTTAATAGTGTCTTTCAATTCTTGAATACCTTTTTTGGCCTGATCCAGCTCTGCTTCCAACTTTTGGTTTGTTTGCCCCTGGTGACAGGAAATATCTTCCAATTCTGAAATTCTTCTGTTTGCTTCATTCTATTTTGGAGACTCACCACTGTACTTCTAATTTGATCTACTGTGTTCTTAATTTCTGCTTTATCAGCCTTGATTTGCTTTCTTGCTGCTATTTCTTATGTAACATATTCCTTAAATTCTTTGAACTCTTGTATGTGTTTCTCATTGTTGATCAGAAGCTTTATAATGAGTTTTCTGAATTTTGTGTCCCCTATTTTCTTGATGTCTTCCTCAGTTAACTCTGAGGTTGGCATAGGGTTTTGCTCCTTTACAGGGGAGTTTTCAATAATATTCATTTTGTTGTGTGTCTTCTTTTGCTCTTGGTCATTGTACTTCTAGTTATCAGATTCTTCTCCTCAGGGCAGGTTTCTAAGCTGTGTCACCCACAGATCTACAGTTTGATTTTACTTATTGCAGTTGGTACACAGCTCTTTGCTTGCAGCCAAGTGTGCCAGTCCCTCCAACAAGTTCCAGGTCTGGGTTCCTATGTTAGATTTGCACCATGGTCTGCATAGCTCAGGCTCCTAGCTCACCAGTCTCCACTTCCTGTGATATCGTGCTGAGGTTGCACCATTGTACAACCTTCCTCCCACTTCTGGTTGGAGCAGTTTCCAGGATTAGGAAGACACCAGGTGTCCTATATAGCTATGTAGTTGTTGGTGCTGATCTTGCCGGAACCTGTTGACTGTTAGGTCTAGTGCCACGCAGACTTATCTGATGTCACAGTTGGTATTTTTTTCCTATGGGACCATTACAATTCACTGAACTCAGTGAGGTCTCTTGAGCTCAGCACATGCGCAGTTCACTGTTGTCCCCTACAGTCCTAAAGCTTTTGCCACAGTGTACAAAACGGCACCTGACATACCACTACTACAGTTCTTGATCTGCTGGCCATCAGATCTGAGGGATACCAGATCTTGGGTGGAACCTGTAGAATGCCACACTGATGCAGTTCACTGAGTCAGAAAAGAGTTCACCCCCATCTCAGCATATGCTCAGTCCTTTCCCTTGCCTTTGCCTCCTTAGGTAAAATGGAACCCAGTTCGGCTCTAGGGGGCTGACAGGGCTGTGTATCCAACCTGTTCTTGCACTGCCCATCTGGGATCTGCCGCTCTGTCTCTGCTCCTGGTCAACTCAAACGGACTAGCAGGAAGGACAGTTCTTTGTCTGGGTTCACCTCCCAAGCTGCCAGTGAAAGTCCCTTCCCACCTGGTTGCTGGTGGAGTTCCAGCAGCTGCTGGTGGAATTCAGATCGCCGTTAGCTGAATGCCACTGGAGTATCAGTCACTGCAATACCACACCATTGTTTTCACTGCTTTGCAGTGTCTGTCAGTCTCCAGGTACCCCTCTGCTGTTGTTCTGTCCTCTCCTGTTTCCTGGAATGTGTCCTCTCTGCTTCATCCTGATTAAGTGTTTCTCCGTCTGTTTAAATGTGTCCTTACCCTATTCTGTCATCTTGATTTTCCCCAACCCTATTTTTTTTTATCTGAACCCATTATAAACTCTTCCTGCCAAACAAAACAGACTCAGTAAGAATGTGCTTCTGTGGGGGTGTAAATTAGATGGATGTTTCCCTCAGATATAAATATTCTAGCGTCACCTTTGCTCCTGTCTCTTCTTAAAGAACAGTCATCATTAGAATGCTTTACTGATAATGACTCTCATATGTATTCATCTGCCTTAGTCAAGAGGGTGGGAGGTGACAGGAAAGAGCTGGCATGGATTGGCTCATGCTTTGCTGGGTGGGACACAAAGATTAGTCACTCCTCATCGTGGTGTTGAGGATTTTCCTGCACACCCCCTCCAAAAAAAAAATGTTCTGCACCTTAAATGTCGACAAATATCTTGTTAGAGTTACAAGCCAGTCTAGATTAACCCAAAATCTGCCAAGATCAACAAAATTATACTTCAACACAACAAATGGCTAAATACTAAAATGAAATAGACACGAGACAGCTGAATAGTACCCTATAGCCATTTTAAGGTATATAGCAGCCGGTCCGGTCCTGTATATAAACTAAAATTGAGATGTCAATGAGCTAATCATAGGTTGTGGTTAGAACTTGCTTTTTTGTTGTTGTTGTTTTGTTTTTTAACATACTGGTTACTCAAAACCATGTCAATTCCATAATATTGCAAATTGCTGTTGATGTTATATTGGGACTCTTAATTGACTGTGATGATATTATACCAGCTCTGACTTCGGACCAGAAATGGTCTCCCCAAGAAACTGTTCAACCTATCTGGACAATAAGTAGCTGGACTCCATGCTTGGTATATGTTTGCAAGGAAAGAATCTTGATTGAATTTGAACTGTAATGCTGCATCAAGGTGGAGGAATCCACCAGGGGGGAGGGGAGGGGGAGGGGTGGGGGGATTCCCAGAGCCTATGAAACTGTCACATAATGCAAAATACTAATAAAAATTAATTAAAAAAAAGAGGGTGGGGGAAAAGTTCTAGGATTAAAAATAGTCAAGCTCAGGGCAGGCTTTGTGACGCCATAGGTTAAGCCACTGCTTGGGACAAGCACATCCTGTAGTCAGTGCCTGATTCAAGTCCTGGGTACTCAGCACTTCTGATCCAGCTTCCTGCTAACATGCCTGGGAGGCAGCAGATGATGGCTGCAGGTACCTGGATCACTCCACCCAACAGGAAGACCTTAGCTGTTGTGGGCATTTAGGGAGTGAACTAGCACATGAAAGATCTCTCTCAGACCTGCCTTTTTTCCTCCTTCTCTCCCTCTTTCTTTCTACCACTCTACCTTACAAATAAATAAATAAATAAATAATCTCTTATAAAAGCCATCTTTAACAGATTGCTTAAGCTATTTAGTTGGAAGCAAATTAATATGCCACTGTATTAATTTGGGGAAAAATAGGCGGGGGGAGAAGTAGAGAAGGAGGAGGTGGAGGAAGGAGTCCTTGCTCATAAATCTGTATTGGGAAAACATGAAATCTGCTCATTTTATATAAATACAAAAAAAAAAAAAAACAAACCACATATATCACAGAGGACCTTGTGTGGGTCCAAGTCCATGAAGTTGATTCAAATGTCTGGCCGATTTCCATCCCTTCTTTTGCGGGCAAGGCTGCTGACTATCATGCAAAAAGAGGACAAATGAAACCAGAACCAATCAGAAAGCAAGGACTGAGGAGCTGAATGTAGGCAAAGACTGACATGCCTGCATCTGCCGGAAGGCAATGCTGCTCTGCTCACCCAAGCACCAGGCACAGGACTACAACACCCAGTCCACAGTCCAGCCCCTGGGCCAACCTGGCCCTCCCATACCAGCAGGGCCATTCCGCCAGGGCCCCACGACCACAACACACACCTTTTCTCCTTTGCCTGCTTGACCAAGCTGCGGTAGACACTCCTACTCCTCTGTCTAGCCTTTGCTGACCTGCCAGTGCCACTCACTGCCCCCTCTTCTTGGAATCCCTTCCACACAGAGTCTGGCCCAAGTCCATGGCTGCCTTTTTTGTTGACTCCGTAGCAAATACACACCAGAGATCTTCAAAAAGTTCACGGAAGACCTGCACTGTCTTCTAATTACATGTTTCCACTAACATTGACGTATTCTTCGATGTGTCCTGTCCTCCTTAGATGGTGAACTGGAAAGATGAGTAGGTGACTCCTACATTTTATATACCTCTGAGCCTTAGTGCAAGCCTCACCCTGAAATGCTGGTTAAGTTGAATTCATTCACACTGACCAGTGAGCAAAGTCCCCCTGTGCTCATTTTTGGGATAAAACAGTAGCAATTGAGCAAGTGAGAAACAGTCCAGAGAATAAAACAAGTTTGTGTTATTTCTTCCCTGTCAAATGGAGGCTGTTCCATTGTAAATTTTTGCCTTTTCCTGTCTTCTCCAGAGTCTTCAGTTAAAAAAGGCCAGTCTTGGTGGGAATGCTTTATTTGGGACATGACTATTCTAAGTAGCATCTAGGATACACAGGGGTCATGAGAGGGAGAACACTTGGTTAAGAGGTCAGGGTTTTAACACTTGGTTAAAAGTCTCCTGTGATTTTGGAGAAAATTTTTGGGAAAAAGCACAAGATTGGGTGGTTATTTGCTCAGCCTTAAAAATCCAATAATTTGTGTTTTTGTCATTCATTCCTTATGTAGATACCAAAACATACAAATGTTCTTCGAAAATTTTATGAGAAAAGATGTTTATTTTGGTGCCAAAAAAGTTGAAACCCATGCAGCTTTTGAGAACACACATTTGCTACACACCTTTGGAAGACTGTATGACAGTGACTGAGCGGCTGCGCCAGGCTTCAGGCACCATGGCGATAAGCATTGGGTGCACACAGGTGACATGCATGCTTGTGGCCTTCATGGAGACTGAAATTGACATGAAACAAATTTCAACAAGGAAATACACACCAAAACAAGAGACAAATGGGTAGATTATATGATCTCAACAAGACCGTTTATACACACACACACACAAACATAGAGGAATACAAAAGCTATTGAGATGGCTCTTCTTATATAGGACATCCTACCTACTCTGACCTCTTAACCAAGTGTGCTGCCTCTCATGACCCCCGTGTGTCCTAGATGCTGCTTAGAATAGTCATGTCCCAAGTAAAGTATTCCCACCAAGGCTGGCCTTTTTTAACTGAAGACTCTGGAGAAGACAAGAAAAGGCAAAGTGTAGAGCTAAGACCCCTTGTCACTTACGTCTAATGCCATCAGATGCTCCTGAACCATCTCTTTCCTTTGTGTTTTGGGGGTAACTATACTCTCTGGTTGCCTCATTTTCCACATTGGTGAGTCATCCAGCTAGAAGACGGAGAAGGTAGGTCATTACATTTTTCATCTTTGTGGATAATTTGATACCATTCACAGGCCTTCCAATGTTTCTTCTGTATTTATATCTTGGCAGGAGCATGCTACATTGTTTGCAATTCTATTCTCTATGCCAGATTTGTCTGGAAAAATCAAAGAAAATAAAATGCATGATACATCAAGCCACAACTGCTTGGCTCCCTGGCAGTGTAGGGCTTTTCTCATTCTCCCCAACCCTGACCCCACCCGCACTGACTTCCCGTGAGCTCTCACTGGCATGTGCTCTCTCTCTCTCCCCCACCCTGCCTTCTACTGCTCCCTGGATACTCTGCCAGAGCACTCCGACCTACTCAGACTGTTTGAGAACACCCTAATCCCTTCCTCTTTCACACCCTCAAAATTAAACATTCCAGAAAAGGTCTTCTTCAAGGTGAGGCTGACTGGTTTCATCTCTGATGGGTTTTCGGCTTATGTTGACGTGAGAGGCAGAGAAAAATGAGGTGTTCTCTAGCAGGCTCTCGAAGAAAACTATAAAAGGAAGCCCCTAATCTAAACCAGCCCAGAATTCCAAGGTTTCGGATATGTTCTGCACTCTACAAATTGTCAGAGCTAGCTGCTCTAATAACAAAGGGGAATGACTGGACTTCCAAAAGATAAATTAGCTTACCACTTGCTGCCCAGTGCACCATTTAAGGGAGTTTTCCCTGCAAAACCAAGCCAACTGTTACAGGCATGGAAGCGGCCCTTTGGTGAGCCAAGATGAAAACTGAGAGTTATTTACCAACATTCAACAGTAACTACACTGAAATATAAGCCTTGGTCCCTGAGTCAGACCTTGCTTTCTTGACATTTGAGTTTAAGTGTTTTCAATACAATCAACAAGTGTGATAAAATACCGACATTGTGTTTGTCACCCTCACATCAATTATGTGTCTGAAGCCTTTCCTCTGAATTGACAGTTTAAACTCAGATTTATTTGTGAGTGGCACTGGATTTTTATTCCATGATGCATTTATTGAAGGTCAGCTGCTTTAAGGACACTCCCCAACTACAAGGAGAGATTAATGGGTTGTGGAGAGTAAACGGCTTGGGAAATCCCAGTCATCCCCTGAGTGGAATGCCAAACAGTTTTAATTATGTAGCATGGTTCTGATTGAATTACTATACAAAAATCACCACAATTCAACATTTCAGTCATAGGTTTCGTAATGAACTCGAGAATGTTCAACTCTGTATAACCCACCACTCTAACCAAAGGACATATCTTTCCAGTATAGATTTAAGAGGGACCAGCAGAGGATTACAAAGCCAAGGGGATGAGCATGCAAGTGTATTTTTTTTTTTCCTTGTCAGTTTTAGAATTTGCTGTAAGTCAAAGGAGACTAGGTTAGATCTGTAAATGTGTGCCTCGCTCGTTCTTTACAGCTTGAACCACAAGGAAAAGGTGCTGCCATATACAGTGACTAGGGGGCACATGTTTTGTTTCCACAAGCTGTGTTTCACATTTTGGAAAACCAGAGAGATAAATGAGCTAGTTCAGGTTTGGTTGTTACTTTCAATCTCATATCAATGGAATCTCTACTTAAGCTTCACCTGCAAGTCACAGCCAATCAATAAAGGACTAAGCAACAGGTGCCAATCACCATCGCTTTCAGGATTTACAGATAACTTACTCTCAGCACAACTTGGATTATATTTTGTCTTCTTTTGGATTAGGGCATGAAGGACAGGGAAGTGCTGTAACATTTAAACCATTACTTGTGTGGCCATAGCATCTCATATGGGTACAGTTTGGAGTCCTGGGTGCTCCACTTCCGACCCAGCTTCCTGCATGTGGCCTGGGAGAGGAAGTGGAGAATGGCCCAAAACCCTGAACTCATGTAGAAAACACAAAAGAAGCTCTTCAGACCAGTTCAGCTCTGGCAGTTTGGACATTTAGAGTGAACCAGCAGGTGGCAGATGTTTTTCTCTCTCCTCTTCTCTTTTTTTTCCGTATTTCTTTCTTATTATTTTATGATACAGTTCCATAGAACAAGGGATTTCCCTTACCGCCACCACGTCCCCTCTCCCACCCCACTGATTTCCCTTATACTATTAAAATAGTATAGTTCTTCATAAGCAGTGCTAAGTCTGTCAGTGCAGGCATGGACAATGGGAGTCCAGCATCCCATTGTCAACACATCTTTGTTGGTGAGATGTGTCTTCTAGAGGTAATAGACAGATGGGTTTGGTTTTTTTAATTCAGTTTATTAATCTACAATATTCAATCGATGGGCTTAAGCCTTTTACATTCAGGGTTAATATGAGTAAGTGGTAACTTGGTCCTGTCATTTAGGCAATGGGTTGTTCATTGTTTGATTTAGTCTTCTGTTGTCATTTTACTGGGATGTTCTCCACATTTGCCTTTGGCTTGGTGAGTGCTATTCCTTTTCTCTGTCAAGAGAACATCTTTAAGTATCATTTGTAGGACAGGTTTAGAACAGGCGTATTGTTTGAGTTTTTATGTACTGTGGAAGAATTTCATTTTATTTTCAGATACAAAGGAAACCTTCACTGGGTACATTTTTCTGAGTCAACAATTTTTTGCTTTTAGAATCCAGAATATGTCACTCCATTCTCTTCTGGCCTGTAGAGTTTCCTGTGAGAGGTCAGCTGTGAGTCTGACTGCCATTCCTCTAAATGTCAATTGGTTTTATTCACATGCACATTTAAGGATCTTTTCCCTATGTTCAATTGAAGAGAGTTTGATCAACAGGTGTCATGGTGAAGATCGCTTTTGGTCAACATTGTTGGGAGTTCTGTGTCCCTCCTGGATGTTGTTTCCCAATTCCTTCTCTAGATTAAGGAAGTTTTCCTTTATTATTTCATTAAATATATTTGTAAACCCAGCTTCTCTTTCTGTACCTTCTGGAACTCCCATAACTTTTATCTTTGGCCTTTTAAGTGTCTTTCAGTTCTTGAATAATTTTTTTTAGCTTGACCCAGCTCTGCTTCCAGCTTTTTGATTATTTCCTCATTGTGACAAGAAATATCTTCCAATTCTGAGATTCTTTCTTCTGTCTTATTTGTGGAGACTTTCCATGGAATTTTAAATTTGCTGTATTGCATCTTTCATTTCCAATAATTCAGCTTAATTTTGTTTCAGTGTTGCTATTTCCTGTGTGACATAGTCCTTAAATTCTGTGTGCTCCTATATATGCTTTTTGTTGTTGATAACAAGTTTTATAACAAGTTCTGATTTCTGTATACCCCCATTTCTTTGATGTATTCCTCATCCAACTCTGAGGTTGGCAAAGGGTTTTGCTCCTCTGCAGGGGAGTCTTCAGTAATATTCATTGTGCCTCTGTTTCTCGTTTGCTCCTGGTCACTGTACTTCTGGTTAGCAGATTCTTCTTCTTGGGGTAGGTTTCTAAGCTCTGTCACCCACAGGCCTATGGTTTGATTTCACTGATTCAGGTTGGCAATCAATTCTTTGCAGTCACTTGTGTTGCTCACTCTAGCGAATTTCAGATCCGGGTTGTTGTGTTGGTCTTTCACCACAGTCTCCCCAGCCCCAGCTCCTAGCTTACCCCTGTGAACCAGCTGACAGTAAGTTCAAGATATTGTGTGCCTTCAAGAACTGCATTAGCCCTAACACTTCAGCTGGCTATGGAACAAGGACAGTCCCTTACATAATCACATCATTGCTAAAGTAAGCATATTTAGTTTTGACATAATTCTTTATCTACTCCACAATCAGTTTTCAAAATTAGTCAAATGTGCCCCAAGTATATTGTCTAGTTTATTGCTTTTCAGGCCAGGTATTAACCCAGGGACACACTGCATTTGGCGATCATGTCATCTTAGTTTCTTCCTGCTGGGATCATTTTCCCAGGCTATGTTGTGTTGACCTTTTCCCTTTGAAAGCTGAGGCAAGCTTCCTTCACCCTTCCCCTGGATAAACATTTTGATACACATTCCATCAGACAAAA
Source organism: Ochotona princeps (assembly GCF_030435755.1). Classification (NCBI taxonomy): domain Eukaryota; kingdom Metazoa; phylum Chordata; class Mammalia; order Lagomorpha; family Ochotonidae; genus Ochotona; species Ochotona princeps. The sequence continues at coordinate 5,020,383 of NC_080838.1, forward strand.
TATTTTGTGGGAAGAGTGCTTAATATAAGGTCTACTCTCTTAGCAAAATACTAGAAAAATACAATACTACAATACAATGTTGTTACTAGAAGCTCTGTGGTGTCAGAACACGTTTTTATGGATGTTTCTTACACCCTAATTTAAAAGTTAATCTATAGAACAATGGGCTTGATTGCTGTTCTCTCAATGTCCAAATCAGATTTTGTGAGTTTGGCAGAAATACCACCATGATGCTGTGCCCTCCGTAGTGCACTGTATTAGGAAGTACATGCTATCATTCAAATTTTTAAAGATGTGTTTATTTTCATTGGGAAGGCAGTTTTGCAGAGAAAAGGAGAAACAAAGAGAAAGGGCTTCCATTTGTTAACTCCCCAAATAACCACGGACGGTCATAGGCAAAGTCAGGAGCCTCTTATGCGTCTCCCATTGCAAATGTAGGATTCTAAATCTTCAGGTCATCCTCTACTGCTTTTCCAGACCACAGGCAGGGAGCTGGATTGGAAGTTGAGCAACCAGGACATGAACTGGCACCTATAGGGGATGTCAGCACCGCAAGGTGGAGGATTAACTAGTTAATCTATCGTGTCAGTTCCTATTGTCCCATTTTTTAATGATAGTGACTTTGATCATGTGCATAAAGTTGTAACAGGTTTCTCCACTGAAAATGATTAGTTCCCTCTCTGTAATTAATAATCAATGTGTGGGGAAACACCTTGATACCATGAGAGCATCCCACTGGTCATGAAATGTGCACTCGCTAGTTCTAAGATCCCTGTCATTACTCTAAGTCCTTTTATCCCTTCTGTATTTATACTCAGCCTTAATTTTTTTTTTACTTTTACTGTTGATTCTGTAATTATTAGTTAGCTACTAACTGTTAATTGTGGTCAGCTACTTGCCTGTTTACCAAAAGTCTACTGTTGTGGCTCAGCAGAGTAGCCTTATGGCTGGAGTCCTTGCCTTGCATGTGCCAGGAACACATAAGGGTACCAGTTCATGTCCTGGCTGCTCCACTTCCCATCCAGCTCCCTGCTTGTGGCCTGGGATGGCAGTCAAGGATGGCCCAAAGCCTTGGGACCCTGCAGCCAAGTGGGAGACCTGGAGTAGGTTCCTGACTCCTAGCTCAGCTCCAGCCACCGAAGCCACTTGGGGAGTGAACTAGTAGATGAAGGATCTTTATCTCTCCTTTTGTTTTTAGATCTGACTTTCCAATGGGAATAAATAAATCTTTTTTTTTAAAAAAAGTCTACTCATTGTTTCTCCTGATAATTGTAACTTTAGTAGTAAATCATAAATTATCTTGGTGGTTTTATTAACCTCAGTGTTGTGGTGTGACTGACATGCTGAAAGCTGTGTGTTTAATGGTATACAACTTGATGGATATGGAAAGAAGTACACACCTCTGAAGCCATTACCATGACCAGTGCCATACATCTCATCTCCAAAACTTCCCTTCCGCGGTCTTTCACTTTGTTTAGCTATTTCAGACAAAACGCTTTGCAATAAGAGGACTTAACACAAGTGCTACCTTCTTAGAAAATATTTAAGCAGTGTAGCGTGGTTAACTATAGATTTTGAATTCTAAATGTCTCTAATGTTTCTAGAATTTATTCTGTTTATTTTGTCAGTATGAACTCTGATTTTTCTTTTACTTAATGTATTAAACCATATTCCTATAATTATTTATTACAATGCTTGAATCAACCCAGGTTGGCCAGTAGAAGAACCTTCAAGCTGATCCCTATATATTTTTTATATCTCTCCATCAATCTTTGAGCATTCCCTCCCTTTCTTTCAAGCAAAGTAAGAGGCTTGTGACTGCTTTTGACAAAATATTTATATCTGCATTAGTTTTAGCCACAAAAAATATCAGTGGGATCAGCCTCTTACTTGCATGGCCTCAATCAGAAGGTTCCTGGATGGGAGAGAAGGGCTGGTACTCATCAGGAAGGCTGAATCTTGCACCTGCATCCTGCAAGATTATAGCTAAGCATGCAGTGGCAGAAGCTTCTGGGTGAAAGAAAACCCTGCTATTCTGCTTGTTCTCAATTCAACAATCACTGAAATCACTATGACAGTCTCCCCATTCCCGTCATGCAGGCTAGAAGATAATGGGGTGGGGAAGGACAGATTCGGGAAGGATTAAAAATATTAGGCACACAGTGCTCTCAGCCTGGCCAAAAGGATGGGTGTGGAGCAGCCAAACAGTGTGTGGACACAATTCATTAAAGACTACCCTGGACGCCTGGGCACTTCTAAAGACTACCCTGGGCACTTCTCAGTTCAGCCCCAACGTGTCACAGGAGAAGACATGATTCCAGAAGGAAATATGGAGGGAAGTTTACTTTCAAACTTAAAGTCTAAATTCCCACTCCCCTATCCCAAAACCTTATGGTGGTTAAATTATTCCTGGGCCATCAAGAAAAAATGTGAAAGGATTCATTTTAACCTCTAAATCCTTGCTGAGGCACTAAAGCAAGATGAATGGTGTGAGCAGAGAATCTAATTCTATTGCAATTCTTTTGCCTTAAGATCACATTTTTCCTGGCCAATTATATGCTTAGAGCATATTAATCATGACACAGATGAATTGCACCTGGTCTTGTTCAGTGGCAGTTGCACAAGGCGGGAGCTTGGTCCTAGAAAGTAGAGTCCGTGATACAGCGACTGAGAGGAGTCGAGGGTGGTAAGTTGGTCACAGACTTAACCAGAAAATCCAATTCTGTGAAACCGTAAACAAATTGCCTCAGAGCCTTCTCATAAATGGCCTGAAATCTGTGTTGGCCAGATGCAGCCCTTACCTCTACAAGTGGGGAAACACACCATTCCTGAGTCTACACACATGATGACAGACTTGAAAGAGAAATAAATTTTAGCCATAATCACCTTGATTTAATCTTAGAGGCCTGGTTAGACTGAGCAAAAGAAGGGAGGCCAAAGTACTTCCTCCACTACACCATAACAAAGTAAGCCCTTTCATTTTCTACGATGCACAGTCATTTTAGAGTTTGGTTAGGCAACACCCGCCTCACCTCCCCACTTTCCCCTTCACTAAACCCAGAGCCAGGCCAAGGACCTAGAAGGGATGCCAGAGGCCATCAAGAATGAGGGGCCCTATACACACACACACCACTCTCCCTCTGCTGGCTGAAAGCAGGGAGACTTGAGAAGCAGTTCTGAAATAAATGTGTGAGCCCTGTGCCAAGTCAGCCTTTGCAGGAGGTGGATGGGGGGTCTCCTGGCACACAAAAGGTCCCTGACAAAGTATATTCCAGACCAAAGCTCGAAATTAAGTATTGGAGCATGTTATCCAAAATCAAAATAATAATAATAACAATAACAACAATAAAGGAAGCCAAATAGTTGACCCCCCCAAAAAAAAACATTGCTGAATCATAAAACTTCACCAGGCTGCCAAGTCCCAAAGAATACTATTAGGTGCAATTTACCAAAGCAACTAAATAAGAGACAGCCATAAAGGACAGGCAAATGTCGATGCTGGCAGATTCTAGAGTAACTGGTAAGCCTTACTAGGACCTTAGACATTCTGGTGCCTGAGAGGCTGAGAAAGTGCTGTGATGAGCTGCAGCAAGATTGTGTGTGTGTGTGTGTGTGTGTGTGTGAGAGAGAGAGAGAGAGAGAGAGAGAGAGAGAGAGAGAGAGAGAGAGAGAGAGGTGGGGGGAGGCTGGGAGCATTAGCTATCTCTACAGAGAGATAGAATATTCACATTTGGGGCTTTCTTCAAACACAATTCTGCAAGGCTATAGCACTTGAGGAGCAGTTATGAAACTAGCAGGTGAGGAACCAGCTTCTCCCAGTCCACCCGCATGGGGTGACTGGGGCTCCTGGCAGGGCTGAGGGATGGAGGGATGGGCTGTTTGTGTTACCTGAAGCCCCTCCTTCAACCTGGGGGTCTCCTCAGACCCAGCTTCTGGTTCCATTTGCTGAGTGGATCCAGTTCCCTCAGAATAGAGAGGATAATTTGGGCCCCTATTTGGGTTATGCCTTCCAATGTACAGATTAGTAGCACGTGAAAATATTTTGTTGAGAGAGACACACTTTGGGAACCAAAAGTATCATCCTATGTTACTGCCTTTTTGTCCCATGGTGAAGGTAGGCAATCTTGTTGAGTTGCCTTGAGATGACCTGATCAGCAAAAAAGGAAGTTGATCAGGAGCTGTTAATTTCAAATATGCTACCTGGATTATGGACACCAGCCCAGTGAGGTTACTCCAGCCTAAATTCCTTCAAAGGTAGGCCTGGCCTCCACATGGCACATTGTCCAGAGAGGCAAATTCTGTCTTCTCAAAACCAATGACACAGAGCCTGAGAGAGGGGCTGGTGTTGTGGCATAGGAATGAAGCTCTGCCTGCCACGCTGGCCTCTCATATGGGGGCCTATTCATGTGCTGGCTGTTCCACAGCCGATCCAGCTCCCTGCTCATGTGCATAGTTGACTAATGGATGCAAGATTTCTCTATTTCCTCTATCTCTCTCTTTCAAATAAATAAATATTAAAAAGAAAAGAAAACCCGGGCCTGGCTGCGTGGCCTAGCAGCTAAAGTCCTCACCTTGAACGTGCCGGGATCCCATATGGGCGCTGGTTCTAATCCCGGCAGCTCCACTTCCCATCCAGCTCCCTGCTTGTGGCCTGGGAAAGCAGTTGAGGACAGCCCAATGCATTGGGACCCTGCACCCGCGTGGGAGATCCGGAAGAGGTTCCAGGTTCCCAACTTCAGATCGGTGCAGTACCAGCCGTTGCGTTCACTTAGGAAGTGAATCATTGGACGGAAGATCTTCCTCTCTGTCTCTTCTCTCTGTATATCTCACTTTGTAATAAAAATAAATTAATCTTTAAAAAGAAAAGAAAACCCAAAGCAAGCTACAGAAAAAGACATGCAAAACAGACCAACAAACAAACAACTCTGAGTACAACAGAGGAGCTTCATTTAGTGCTGAACGCTCAAGGGTGAGGCAGGACTCCAGCTGCAGTGCCTTTGGTGATGACCTTGGACGAATGACCGCAATTCTCTGGGCCTGGCTATCATACCTGTAAGATAGGAAACATATAAAACTACCCATCTCTAGAGTTCAGAATTAGTTCACCAGACAGAATTCACAGCTGAAGTGAATAAACAGACTTCAGGAACTGGCTCACCTGATGAAGGGCCCATCTGCAGGTGGCCCAGAGAAGGCAAACTGGGGAAGATACTATGCCACAGTTATTTGAAAACCATATTGGTCCCTTCTACAGATACCTATGTCAATGTCATCTAAAAATACCCTGATAGAAACATCCAGAAAATATTGGACCACATCACATAAAGATCACCTTTCATACCACTTTCAGGATGAAATAGTGGTGTTAAAGGTGAAGGATTTTACAGTCATAGCTGGCATATCATCAATTCTATTAATGGGACTGGGGCAAGGGGAGATCTTTAAAAAGTTCATGGAAAATGAAATGTAAGGATTTTAATTTTGCACCAAAATAAGCTTTCCTGTTTCATCCATCTTTTTTTCCCCTCAAGCTTTTAAAGGCACTTTCATTAGTGTTCATTTCTGAGGTTGTCTTGGAGTTGCATGGACTGAGTTAGGGGACTAGAACGTAACTTTGATAGGGTTAGAGTTGGTGCCATGGTGAAGCCAACCACGCCTCCGCTGTAGTGCCAACTCGGGTCCTCACTGTTCCACTGCTGATCCAGCTTGCTGCCCATGTCCAGGGCAGGCAGCAGACTATGACTCAAGACCTTGCGCCCCTGCACCCATGTGGGAGACCTGGCAGAAGCTCCTGGCTTCTGGCTTCAGATCAGCTCAGCTCTGTCTGTTGTGACCATTTTAGGAGTGAATCAGCAAATGGAAGATCTCTCTCTCTCTCTGTCTCCCCTCTAAATATTTAAAGAAAATAACCCTGGCAGAAAACGGAAAGAAAGACAGCAGAAAACGGGATTCTTCAAGAGGAAGACTTTGCAGCCCCGCAAGTACTCAATGAAAAGGGGCCCATTTGCTCACTTCCTCTAAAAATCCCAGAAATGAGCAGGAAAGCCTATCACAGAGTTGAACACATGACAGAGTTGAAAATTGCCTGCAGGTGGATCTCTGTAAGAGGAAAAAGCTTTGCTCAGTGAGAAAGAGGCAGAAAATTAAGCTACTTCTTTCCACAAGTAGCATTTCCATTCAATTCTTTCCCTTGATGTATAGCTTATCGCTCACTTTAAATAAACCTACTTCTCTGAATTTGTACCACTAATAAAACAAGACGCTAATTTATTCTGCTCAGGCAAAGGGCTCACACATAACACTGCATGTTAGACAATGACAAATTATGTTATTTCAGCCTAACTCCAGTAGACATTCATAATCCAAAAGAGAGAGGAAAATTAAATTATGGGATCAGGGCACCAGTAAATCCTCACACATGCGAGGTGCAGAGGGGACCATTCTGAATGAAATGAATAATGACTTCAAAACCACTTGTAGTTTGAGACCCAGAAAACTCCATCCATGGACATTGCTTCAACCCTTGTCTCTGCGAGTCTTTCTTTTTTTTCTTTTTAATTCCACCGACGAATGCTTACCCTTGTGAAAGCCACTCACATTTTATGATGGCCATTAGTGAGAAACCAAATGTCTCTTGCGTAAAGCAAGTTGACAGCTCATTTCATTTGAATTTATTTTTTCCTATCCGTCTTTTTCTCTCCTCATCGTAGAACTGGGATAACGAGAAGAAGTGAACCCGAATCTGAGAACCACCTCCAGAGAGACTGGTAAGTGAAAGAACCGATGTCCTGGGATGGCAGGTGCTGTGTTCATCTTACTCTATCCTTGCTTAACCCTGAAAATTCTTGTCTAATCAGGATGGCAGGTGAAGCCATAATTGAAGCATCTCTTCACAGGAAGCCTCTTTAAAGGAGGGCCAAGTTTACTTCTTCTCAGTATGTACTTATCCAGTGTATGTAATAGAAAAACAAAATAATTATACTTGCTTTTTAAATTATGTTTTATAAAATAAGTTTATAAAATATTTTATAAAACAATTTTAATAAAAATTTTATATTTTATAGTTATAATGCTCTTCTATAAGTCACATATATTCAAGTTTTGTCGTAGCAGAATCTCCGCTTCAACACCTCCAATCTGGTTAGCCACTTTTTTACATTAACTTGGGAGGAAACAAGATCTTTTTGAATAAGGTTAATATAGAGTCTACTGTTGCATTCATCTAGTGTAACATGGTTAATTAGGGCAACAATATGGAGAGAGTTGCCTTGATACAGAGCAGAGATGACATGTTCTGTAGGCTTTGTACAGATAAGGAACTTGGGTGCACGCCAGGAGCTACCAGAGCTGAGAAAGGACTTGGGTCTTCAACTGTCCTACAAGGATGAGCAATTAGGACTGGAACAGAGGAAGGAGAACTCACTCTTTTTTTTTCAGATTTTTTTTTTTTGAATCATTCACTTGATATTTTAATGAAAAATGTTTTTTGCAGCATAAGCATTAATCCTATTCCATCTTTTCTCTTTGCTTTTTAAAAATTATATTTTTAAAAAAATTATATTTTTTCAGATGTGGCAATTTTTAACATTTTTCATATTCAGTTCTTAGGTATTATATATACACACATATGCATGCTGTTTTGCTTGAAGATACTAATGTTAATGTCACCAAAATGTGTAATTCAAGACTGTTCATAAAGTAGGGAACAAAGGGTAAGTTATATTGATGAGATGTCAGTGGAGACAAATACGATATTTACACATTATTTATACTATGTATATACACACGTAACAACTTCTACATATAAGACACAACATGTAATATTTGTCTTTCTATGTCTGGCTTTTTCACTTAGCATTAATGATCTCCAGTTTCATCCATTTTGTGGAAACGTCAGGGCATTATTCTTTATGTGTGGGTAATAATCCACCATGTGTATATACCAAATTATCTAGTCATCAATTGATGAACATTCAGATTGAAGCCTTCTCTTTGATATGGCAAATGCCTGCAATAAACGTATTAATACAGGTACATCTTTCATATGCTAACTTTGTTTTTTATTGTATTCTTAGAAGTGAGATATATAGATCTTCAACTGTCTCCTTTTTTTCATGGTTTCTTTTTTTTTTTTTTAATTACATTGCATTATGTGACACAGTTTCATAGGCTCTGGGATTCCCCCAAACCTTCCCCGTGCCCTCCCCCCATGGTGGATTCCTCCACCTTGTTGCTGTGTTACAGTTCAAATTCAGTCAAGATTTTTTCTTTGTAAACATACACCAAGCATAGAGTTCAGCATCTTATTGTCCAGATAAATTCACCGGTTTCTGGGGGAGACCATCTCTGGTCTGAAAGTAGAGCTGGCAGAATATCCTGAACAAGTAAAAGCCCCAACACAACATCAACAACAATTTACAACATTATGGAATTAATTGACATGGTATTGAGTAACCAATGTGTTAAAAAATGCAAGTTCTTAACCACATCCAGTGACTATTTCATTGACATTTCAATTTTAGTTTATATACAGAACCGGCTGCTATACACCTTAAAATGGTTATAGGGCACTATTCAGCTGTCTCGTGTCTATTTTCATTTTAGTATTTAGCCGTTTATAGCGTTGAAGCATAATTTTGCTGAACTTAGTAGATTTTAGGATAGTCTAAACTGGCTTATAACTCTAACAAGGTATATGTCAATAGTTGAGGTGCAGAACAGTTTTAGGAGGGGTGTGCAGAGAAATCTTTAATACCCAGTGAGGAGTAACTAATTTCTGTGTCCCACCTAGTAAGGTATATGTGAATCCATGCTGACCGTTTCCTGTCTGGTTCTAAGCTTTCCTTGTTGTTCTATGTCTATCTATTCTAAATTCTTTTTGTTTGCTTTGGCGGGGTGGGGGGGGGCCTCTGGCGCGACCCTGATGGTCACTGCAAGAGAGGGTGGGGATCCAAAGTTGAAACTAAGTAAGGACCAGACAAAGCTCTGCTCCCTAGTCCCAAAGGAAATTTACTGTTCTGTTTCTGTGGACCACTTAGGGCTCCTGGCTGTTGTTCCGATGACCCCTGCAAGCAAGGATCTGGGTTTCTTCCATCCCATGTGGTAGATCCAAATGGGAGTGGGTAACCTCAGAGTTCTCAGCCTCCGAAGGCAATCTAATTCCCAGTGGTCTCCTTGGCAGTTGGGATGTAGTCCTTGGTGGCCGTACTGATAGTGCTTGGTGAAGATCCGGGAGTCTCCAGGGTTGGGATACAAGCCTCCTCCTGTCCTCCTGCTCCACGCTGGGGTCCCCTCCTGTTCTGTGCGTATGACCTCCTGTTAAGAGGCTGTCAGGATCACTCTTGATTCCTCCTATGTGTCTTTGTAGTTTTACTATTGTCTAATGCTGATTCGAGTCTGTTGTCTATGAGTCAGACTGCTTATGATCTACATCAAAGAATTGTAAAACCTAATATACTTTTAAGACCCTAAGTTACTCAGAAATGGGGCGGTAGAGCAGAGAATCTTCCATCTCCTTAGAATGTGTGAGGAAGACGTGAAGTATAACCTATCAGGAAGATTTATTTATTTTTATAGGAAAGGCAGATTTACAGAGAGCAGGAGAAACAGAGAAAAGATACAATCCCCAAGTAGCCACAATGGCTGAAGCTGATCCAATCTGAAGGCAGGAGCCAGGAGCCTCCTCTGGATATTCCATTTGGGTGCAGGGTCCCAAGGCCACAGGCCATCCTTGACTGCTTTCCCGAGGCCACAAGCAGGGAGCTGGATGGGAAGTGGAACAGCCAGGACATGAACTGGCACCCATATGGATCCCATGGCATGCAAGATGAGGCTTTAGCCACTAGGCTATTGCACTGGGCCTGAAAACTCATTCTTGGTGAAGGAACAAATTTAGACAGCAATAATAAGCATGGCATCTTGAAATCCTACCACAGCCCCTGGCATGTTCTGCCTGAGTGACAGTGTATGTCAGCAAGGAATGGAACAGAGGTGGAAAGATGACAGATCACTCTCTGGAGAACTCCACACATGTTTCCTCCCCTTGCCAAGATGACAGTCAACTGAAACATTGGTGACCCAGAAGCAATGGCACAGTGTCCAACACACTGTAGGTGCCAGATAAATGTAGAATGACTGTCTCCCGTTTTAGTGATGTTCACTTTCTTATCATAGTGACCACTTAACAGCCATTCTGACCATGGACTTGAGAAAGTTAGACCCCTAGACACCTCGCGCTTGTTATCACATAGTTGTAGTTTGGGGCAAGTGTGGGAACTGACCAGATGCCATATATACTCAAGTTCTTGTCATAATGAACAGTGATGAAATAAGAATCTCTCAATTTTCTTTTCTTCAGAATCTCAGCAAACCAGGAAACTGCAAAGCAGTATTTTGAAAATGACAAAAAAAAAAAAAAAGAGGGGGGAGAAACATCTAGAGGGTAAAACATAGCCTCCTCTCTGTGGTGCTGGACTCCCTCGTGACAGCAAGGGAAAGCTGGTTTGATGATGAAAACCACCACTAGCTTGTTGTCCTTCCTGGACTCAAAGGTGTGACTGTAAGAGCAAAGTCACATCCAAACATTTTAATAAAATTAAGTAGATTAAAATCTTATATTTGACTTAGTAAATTAAAAATGAACTCTTAAAAAAATGTTTCTTACATGTTTACTGATTTGAAAGGCAGAAAGACAGAAACAAAGCACGTTCTTCCATCCACTGGTTTAATCCCAAAATGTCTGCAACGGCTGAAGTTGATCCAGGAGCCCAGAATTCCATCCTGGTCACCCACGTGGGTGGCAGGGACCTGCACACTTTAGCTATCACCCACTTCCTGCCAGGATGAACCTTAGTAAGAAGTTGGACTCAGGAAAGGATGGTGGGACTTGAACTAAGCACTCCGTATGGGATACGGGAGTCGTCTTCACTGACATAAGAAATGCCCGCCCCAGTGCAAAAATTTTTCAACATCACTTATGCCCGTTCCAATAGACAGATTTTCCATTAACTTTTCGAATGCCCTCATATACAGAAACTTTACACACAAAAAAGCTGGAGTTCCATTCACTTTCCACAAGTTTTTTTGAATTGCCCTCACACAAGACTGTCCTGCACCACATGGGTAACCCAGTCAATTAAATGAAGCATGCCCATCCAAAGCCCCCTGTGTCCTCACTTGGCCTGGCTCCTGTTACTGATGCATTTTTATGCACTTACAACCTTCCTAAATGGTTCGGAATAGACACCACTGCCCAGAAGGAAGGAAAGCTGGAATGTTACATTCCCACATCATCTACTAGAAAGGGCTTTGGAACGTGGTCCGCTTTGCTGTGGGAAACCGTGTGATTCTCCTCAGATTCCACTCTGTGGAGGATGCCCTGCGCCACACCGCCCGAAGAAGAGTACTATTTGAGGAAGGACAGGAACAGCATTCTCAGACCCACCTTGCGCATCCAGGGCCTTGGGGTAAGACATGCGCTAGGCAGGGCTGTGGAGAGCACCGTGTCAGGGCCACCATCCTCTGGGACTGCTCAAGCCTGTTCCTGTCTGACAGAGGACAGCCAAGTCGTGCATTCGCTGTCAGCTGCCGAACTTGGCTGGGGAGCTCCAGTAGGAGCCGGAGAGGAGCCACTGCTCTGTGGGAGCTGCCAGGGAGCCACAGCCAGGTTCTAAATACTTCCAGGGCTCTTCATAACCTAGTCAAGGCAGAAGATGTAACCTGGGGGCTGTAAAGCATGGGACATACCCAGCCCTGCAATGCGGACTCCCTGGATTGAGGAACGGTGGAGAAATTAAGGTCTCAATTTACAGGGAAACCCCAGAGGCCTCAGGGGGCTGTCAGAGGTGAGGCATCCACTTCGGGCTTGGCAGCCCACGCCACACCACTGGCCTGGCTTCTGAAGTTGGCTCAGCTAGTCCAAGGGCAGACTTGTCTGGTGAGGCCTTTCTCCACCCAGAGGAAACAAAATGGCCGCCCTCAGGCCACCAGAGCCAAAGACCACTTTCCCAGCTACAGAATCATAGTAAAATTCCCAGCAGTGATCTGGGGAGAATGGATGAAAAACTGGAGAGCAATCAGCGGGAATTCCATATCCCTCACCCCCAGATTTATGAAGCTGCAGCACCGGATTCCCAGCGGGCCTCCTCTGCCACAGTGCTCTTCCTGGATGTTTGTTTATCAGAGCCAAGTCTTCTTGCTTCTTCCCCTGGAGAGAACAGGAAAAGAGAGGCCCATATCCCTGTTTGAGAACATCTGGGGGCACCATCAGGAGAGCAAAAGCAAAAGCTATAATTCAACTTACCTTTTGGGATCATTTTTATTACATTTACTTTCTTAGATATGCACACTAGTTTGGCATTCGCCCATTAGTAAATGGCTTCAGAATTTTATTAATCAATGTCAAAATGTTCTTAAAATAATGCAACCTTTTATAAGCAGAGGCAAGAACTAGTTCCAAATGCTTCCAAGTCAGTAGGAATAATATTGAAATGTAGGCAGCATAGGTACTAAAATCAGTTTTCCAGGAGTAGGTGAAAGCCCTCAATGACACAAATCACCTCCAGAGCTGCAGACCAAACCCAGGCTGTACCTACGGAATGGTCCTATAGGGCCCTAAGGCATCCTAACCTGAATTCCTCATTTACTTCCACTCAATTCCACACAAGAACGACCCCTATGGGAGCCCTCACATCTGCCACCCTGACCTATCAGAGCTCTTCAGTACACACATGTCCAGGAAACTAGAGGTTTAGATCTAGTGTCATTTTCCCTGGAGCCCAAGTTCAGTGCTCCAAGTGCAGGAAGAGTTGAAAGTATACCTAACTTCCTTCTTTTTTTTTCCATAATGCTTACCACTGCTGTTAGGTAATGAGACTGTTTCTGTCAGCCTTTCCAACCAATTGGTGAAATGAATGCAGGCAAGCAAGGACCCTGTTTTTTGCTCCTGTTTAATATCTAGCAGCCAGCACAAGTGGGTGCTTGGTAAGCATAGTTGAGAAATGCCAGCAATCCCATTCCTAAGTAAACACCAAAGAGAAATGAGTGCATTTGTCTATTAAATACCATGGCTGCAAATGTTCCTAACAGACTTACTCATAACAAAAAACTGAAATGTCCATCAGTGGAAGGAATAAATCAAACGTGGGGTATCTGTGCAATGGAATACGATCTGGAGGAGAGACAGGAAAGCAGAGGGAGAGGCAGAGAAAAACAGACAAACCACGGTTCCACTCAGCAATACAACATTGAGCAAATCAAGCCCCGCAAATGTGATTAAATTTATACAAAATTTCAAAAGCAGAACTAATCTATGGTGACAAAAGTCAAAATAACCATTGTCCCTTAGAGAAAATGAGTTGTGGTGGGCAGGTGCCAGGGTCTTGACTGGGAGGTGTCCAGAATTTCCTCCTTCAAGTTGGAGCAAAACAGATGCTGAATCATTCCACGTTGGAATGAAAGCCAGGACATGGGGAAGGAAAGCTAGGACTCGGCCCAGGAATCTGGCCCAATTCATTGCTATAATGAGAGTTTGACGTTGTCCCCATGCCACTGCCTGGTCACAGAGGAGAGCTGTCTACCTTCACTCAGAAGCCTTAAAGGGCTCTGGCAGGAGCTACACTTCTTCCGCTCTCACTCAGCTGTTTCTCCTGGCTGTGGTCTCCCTTCGACATTTTCCGACTTACCCGGATCTGCCTGCTTCATTTCGTTCCCTCCCCTTTCCTTCCCTCCTTCCCTCTCTCCTTTCTTTCCTTCCCAACTTCCTCCCAGTTTCTCCCAACTTCCTCCTCAGTTTCAATCGTTGCTGGACCAGCTCACAGAACTGAAGAATACAGTATACTGGCTATTATTGTGAGTTTCTTATATAGGATATGAGTCAGGAAGAATCAAATGGGACAGATTCACAGGGCAAATTACAGGAGAAGGGACACAGAATGTCCACGCCATCTATCCATGCAACCATCCTAGCACCTTAATGTGCTCACTAACTTAGAAACGATCCAAGTCTCATTGTTTGTGCAGTATTACGGAGGTTCTGTTATGCAGGCATGGTTGGATAAATCATCAGCCATGGCAGAATAACACAATATCTACCCCTATACCTCCCCTAAAGCTTGAGGCACCGGGGCTTAAAGGTCTATGCCCTCATCATGTCTTGATCCTTCCAGTGACCAGCTCCTACCTGGAAGCTATCTAGGAGCCACTAGCGATCTCATTCGCATAAATTCATGTGTAGCTGAAAGGGGCTTTTGCACAACAAAGGTTACCCCTCTCACTCTAACCTCATGAAAGTGGAAGGAGTTCAGGATATCTGTCAGAAACTATAAACAGGGATGCAGACCAAGGGATGTATCCCTTATTATGTTACAGTAGCACACCCTCTCATGCACCCGCTCCTTCTTTTCAGTTCTCATCACCATCATCCTCGCTCAGACGTGGCTTCTCCCTGGGAATCTTCCATTTGTTGTTCCTCTGAGCACAACTTGGGTCTTCGCACTGCCCATCCACACACTTCTAGAAACTTCCAACCATCTCCTGGGTCAGACTCCACACTCATTGTGCTGATACTGAAAGGTTTCTCAACACAGGTCTGAAAATGCCTCTTACCTTTATGCCCTGTTAATTCCATCCCTATATGCCACAGTTAAGTCAAGCCAAACCACACAAATTCTTGGAACAAATATACTAGTTTCCCACCCTGTGCCTTTGATCATGACTTGCTACCCAAGCCAGGGCTGCTTCTCCCCCGTGCACCTTCTAAACCTCTCTTAGTTTTCAGAAATCATTAGCAGTCTTTACCAAACCTTGCTGTTCTTCTCCCAGCAGTTCCAGTTATCCAACCCTGTGATCCTGACAGCATTTAGTATATGCTTTTCTTTTTCAGCTGACAACTTGAGCACAGATCCAGTTTTATTCCTCTTGGAACTCACATCATCTCTTGTCCTAACATGCTCACCAAATGTGTATTTACAAAAAAATAATCAATGCTTAAAGGAAAGGAAATCAGCCCTCAGCTGTTACATTGAGATTCATTACGTTCATTTACACATCGACGTAAATGAGCGCTCAAAGGATTATAACCACAAAGACATTTCCATTGTAACTGGGAACAGCCTGTTAACCCAAGAAGAACTCTGTGATGACAAATCCTCATATAGGTTTCATTGGCTCTTTCTGGAACCACCACAAATCAGATCCTCAACTATTTTGCATCCGGTAAAATTGCAATGGTTAGGCCCAGAGGATTCAAGGTGTCCAAGACATGCCTGTCTCTCATGTGGCCAGGCACCTGCATACATTGCCACTTGGCTCCATAGCAGACAAAGCTCACTGCCATGCTCACTCTGCCAGCCCTCCAGGGTGTCACTTTGGGACACTGACTGCCTTCTCTTGGGTTCAGTGTCTTCCTCTATCAAGTGGGCCTGATGGCTTGTCTGCCAGATCACATGAGAAGCAGTGATCTCAGGCAGCTGAACTGGAAGCACAGGTGGTGCCTAGGCACTGAGGTCTCTACTTGAGCCCTCCACCACCTTGGCATACTGTGTCCTACATGGATCTTCCTGGCTTTGGCAGCCAGAAGGCAATCTGTTTCTCTCGCTGGCTGGGCACCACAGGGAGGTGTTCTAACCTCCTATCTAAGTCTTATTGGGATGCTGTAAACAAAAGCAATTTGAGGCAGACCCCTGATTTTTACGAATTCCTCCACTTTTGAGTTCACCAACATTGAAGGAACTTTTCCCAGGGAGGAGAGAGACATTTCAGTCAGCTGACATAAAAAAATGTTCCCAGAATGGTTCAGCAAAAATCATTATACAGGAAGAAGATGGAAGAGCTTGACCTTTAGGAGAATAAAAGGGCAGGTTCAAGCATGCCAAATGAGAGAAAGAGGGAGTGCATCTCCTTCCGGTGTATGCATATCCTTGACACCAAGAGCAGACAAACATGCATTCACACACACACAGGCACAAACTTTAAAAATACTGAGGGTTTCTCTCAGGAAAACAAAACAAAAGCATAGTCTCTGGCAGAAATCCTTGAAGTGAGTTGTGAGGGACTGAGCCCATTCTGGCCCACTTATGCTCTGATACTGCCGCCCACACAGGAAAGCTACTGCTTGCCGATCATGACAGAGCCCCAGGCCAGGCCTTCTGCTATGTTTGGATCTCCTCATGGAGGATTCAATGGCGATGCCAACTGGCAGTCTATCCAAACAAGTTGGCAAGCTCCCACCTTGCTGTCAGTGAATACATGTATACCCTTTCACATTCATAGCAGATACGTACTGCCCCGGTCCACTGCACTTTGAGGACAGTTAAGACGGCCTGGCCACTGACATTGCCAGCTTACTTCTTAGCACCATCATTCTCTATAAAAACAGTTTAGAGATCTTTGTCCTCCATGCTTCTCATACATAGAATTACTCTATGCCAGGAGTTCAATTCTGGCCCTTTCTCATGTACTGGATGCTCCCTACACATGGCTCTGTACTATGTCCAAAGTGGAGAGAAGTTAGCAGAGCTGAAAACTTCCAAAACAGCTAGCTATTAAATATGAATCTAAATATATCCACAGGGAACACATCCCAGAACTGTTCATCAATTCTCCGTGGAAAACAAAGTCTGACCACAATTAGCTTGAATCGCATGTGGATCAAAAAGGGACTAACAGAGACTCATGATGGAGTCGCAGCAGATGGAACCTTGTCGCTACCTGACATGCCGCAGGGGAGGACAGAAAAGAAAGTCCAGAAAGTTGGAGAACTGACCTTTAGCCTCTTTTCAGGCCTGGCTCTATGACTCAGTAGCTAAATTCTCACCTTGCATGTGCCGGGATCCAGCTCCCTGCTTCTGGCCTGGGAAAGCAATGGAGGATGGCCCAAAGCCTTAGGATCCTGCACCCACATAGGAATTCTGGAAGAGGCTCCTGGCCTCAGATGGGCTCAGCTGTGGTCATTGCAGCCACTTGGGGTATGAACCAACAAATGGAAGATCTTTCTCTCTCTCTCTGTAAATCTGCCTTTCCAGTAAAAATAAATAAACCTTAAAAAAAAAAACCCTCCCCTCTTTTCTCCTTTGAAACATTCTCCAAGCCCATGGTAACGTCAACTCTTTTTAAAAATGGAGTCTATATTTTGTGATTTTGTTTATTTTTTGAAAATGTGGGGGAGGGAATTAATTTCTGCTTGTTGAATAAGTTGGAATGAAGGGTTTGCCCCACTATGGCAGTGCATATGGTGGCCACTAGTGTTTGCAGACAGTGGAACAAGCTCAAATGTTCTTCAGCAGATAATAGAAACTAAGCAGCAGTTCACTGAGGAGGGCTGAGTGTACAGTTTGGAATCAAGGCCACCTATGTGAAGTGATGCCCATCAAGCATGGAAAAAACAGGTGTCGCTGAAGACTCCAGGAGACAGGGTGGTAGAAACAGGGCCCATGGTTGACTGCACGGGCAGTCATGAAGTCTTCCCAGGAGGATAGAAAGGAAATTCACTCCGGAAGCTCAACTCAGACACCACCTTCTTTATGAGGCCTTCCCTGCACACAACCGCCCTCAGGGAGCCTCTGCTCCTGGCAAGCTCAAGAGGACTTCTTCTATCTACACATTCCTTTCAGCTCCTCCTGCACAAGCCACAGATTCCCTGTCCGACTTGATCCACACATTGGGTTATGGGAAGAGACATAGAGGAGACCAACAGAGGCACAACAAATACAACTGGAGAAGCAGGTGTGCGACCAACATACAGGCCTTTTTTGTCCCTCTTTTCTAATTATTCGATGGACAACTGTTTATAAGGAACAGGAAGGAATGGAGTCTCCCACGCTCATCTCACAGCTCTTCAACTATGCCGCAGCCTCCCAAGTACGTACAACATCTTCAACTGCTGCCACTCCCTCTTGGAAGAAAGACTAAGGAGGAAGAGTGAAGTGGCTTCCACCCCTTTCACCATCAGGAGCAGCTTGACTGGGCAATTGCTCCAACTTGGTCCTTGAGGACCTGACATTTCTGCAGCATCAGCAAGCTTCCTCATGAGGTCAGGTCACATTGTATGCTAACCTTCCACATCACGTCCCTCCTAGTATGTTCAGAAGATACACAAGCGTTTTGTGCTCTTTCCCTGTATTAAATTTGTGAGACTGGCTTAGCACAGGTGTAGAAATCTCGGGTGGCTCAGCCGCTCAGCTGCTCTGTGAAGGAGAAGCTGAACACTGGGAAATGAATCATAAGAGCCATGGAGAAACAGGGACAAGCAAGATGGCCAAATAGGGAAAAGATGTGCTTACTCCTCATCCAGCACTCACCTCTGGCTCTCCACTGAGGGAGTAGTCATGCCACTAAGGTACAAGGCATCGCTCAACATAGAGCACATCAGAGGAGAAAACCAACTGGTGTTTCCACAAATGCCTAAAAGTAAATGCACAAATATGAAATACCAGAACAAGGGAGACAACAGGACTTCCTGAAAGAAATACAAAGACAATTCGATAGCGGAATATGAAGACGAGATTGAGGATATTACCGAAAATGAATTTTGAAAAATAACCACAAGATTACTCAAAGACGCAGAGAAACAGTGAGATAAAGAAATCCACACATGATATGGATGAGCATTTTTGTACAGACGTCAAGATATTTATGAGAAAGAGAAATGAAATAATTACAAACTCAGTTTACAAATATAAATACAAACCCATTTATAAACATAAAATGCAGTGGAAAGCCAAAATAACAGGGTGAGGCAGAAGAAATAAAATCCAAGTTAGAACACTAATCCTTGGAAATATCTGAGTCAGACAAGAAAAATGCGAAAGAAAAAAGTAGAAAAATTGAAAATAGTATTTGAGGTTCACTAATAAGTGAATAAACATACATCTCTTAAGAATTCCTGGAGGTGTAGGGGAACAATGGCTTAGAAGACCAATTCAACAAAATAATAGCAGAAAACATCCCGATTTGGGGATAAAAAATGGATATCTTAATAAAGAAAGTATACAGAACTCCTCATAGGCATGATCAGAAATTAACTTCACCACAACACATTATAATCAAAATTTCAACAGTAAAACATACATAAAAGATTCTAAAATATACTTGAAAGAAAAGCCAGACTACTTTTGAGAATCATCAATTAAACTAACAGCTGACTTCTCATCAGAAACCCTATAGGCTAGAACAACGAGGAGGGACATAGTGCATGTCCTAAAAGAAAGAAACTGGAAACCAAGAAAACTGTCCCAAGCAAAGCTCTCATTTATACGTGCAGATGAAGCTAAGATCTCCTCAGAGAGAAATTGAAATAATTCCTTACCACTTGCCTAGCCCTACAAATGAGGCTCAAGACGGTGCTACACTCTGTAACAGAATGATATTCGTCATCATGAAAGAATGGGCAGAAACTTTCCTGGTAAAAGTAGAAGAGAAATCCAAAGCAAACAACACTAATATTTATGGCAAAATGATAAAACCAAGTCATTACTTGTCAATGATAATCTTGAATATAATTTTGATAATCTGGAATGGAAATGGCCTAAAGTCTCCAATGCAAGGAGAGATTGGCTGAACAGATTTACAAAGACCCATCTATTTGCTGTCACCATTAAACAAATCTTGCCAATAAAGATACACATCTGCTAAAAGTGAAAGAATGGAAAATGATATTTTATGCTAATAGAAAACAAAAAATGAGCAGGTATAACCATCCTAATATTATACAAATAAACCTTAACATGAAAGTTGTTAAAAGAGAAAGACATTGAATAACGGCTAAGTGATAAGTCAGCAGGAAAATGTGACTGTGGTTAAAAAAAAAAATCTATCTATATATCTGCTTGCTTATTTATTTATTTATTTATTTATTTATATCTCCAGTGCCAGGGCATCTTGCCACTTAACACAAGTATTAACAAAACTGAAGAGAGATAGTTATTTATACACAATGACAAAGGAGAGAAAGCTCTTGTACGTCAGTCCCATTCACAATAGCTACCAAAAAATTTAACTACTTCGGAATAAATTTAACCAAGGGTGTGAGAGAGTTCCACAAAGAAAATTACAAAATTTTAAAGAAAGAAATAGGGGCTGATGCTGTGGTTCAACAGGTTAATCCTCCACCGTATAGCATCCCACATGGGTGCTGATTCAAATCCCAGCTGCTCTACTTCCCCTTCAGCTCCTTGCTTATGGCCTGGGAAGGCTCAGGTCCTTGGGACCCTACACCTGTGTAGGAGGTCCAGAAGAAGTTCCTGGTTCCTGGCTTAAGATCAGCTCAGTTTTGGATGTTGCATCCATTTGGGGAACAAAATAGTAGATGGAAGACTTTTCTCACTGTCTCTCCTTCTCTCTGTAAATTTGTCTTTCTAATAAAAATAAGTCAGTTTTTTTAAAAAAAGAAAGAAATGGAAAAGTATTCTGTATTCATGGATTGGAAGAACTAATATCAAAATATCCATACTAGTGAAAATATTCAATGTAATCCCAATCAAACTATCAACAACATTCTTCTTGGACCTAGAAAAAACTATGTTAAAAGTTTAATGGAAACACGGAGACCTTGAATAGTTAAAACAGTCTCAAGTAACAAAAACAAAGCTGGAAGCATTACAATACTAGACTTCAAGACATATGTCAGGGCAGTTATAACAAAAACATTATGGTACTGGCACAAAAATAGACGTGTAGATCTGTGGAACAGAACAGAAACCCCAGAAATTAATCCGTACATCTACAGCCAACTAATTTCTGCAAATGAATTAAAATCTATTCTAGGAGAAAAGACAGTCTTGTCAATAAATGCTTCAGGGAAATTGGATCTATACATGCACAAGTATGAAAACACAGCCCTTATCTTAAACATCATCTCAAAATGCATCAAGGATCTAACTCTGTGGTCTGATACCACCGACTACCAAAGGTAAGCATCAGGAAAACAGCGTGAGACATTGGCATGGGCAAAGACTGCTTGGAAAACACCCAGAAGCATATGCAATTAAAGATAAAAATAGTCAAATGGGATTACATTAAACTAAGAAGCTTCTTCACTGTAAAGAAAAACACTCAACAAAGTGAAAAGGCAGCTGACAGAATTGGAGAAAACATTTGCAAGTTAGGCAACGATAAAGGACTAGTACCCAAGGCCTATAGAGAGCTCGAGAAATTCAACAGCAGCAAAACAATCTAGTTTAAAAATGATCAAAAGATACAAACAGGTCAGTTTTCATGATGAAATACAAATGGCAAATAGACCCATGAAAAATGCTAAGGATCACTAACCACCAGGGAAATAAAAGGAAAAATTACAGTGAGTTTTCACCTCATCCCAATTAGAATGATTATCATGCAAAAATCAAAATAAGACATGCTGGAAAGAATGTGGAGGATAAGGTGCCTTAATCCACTGTTGGTTTGAATGTAAACTAGTATAATCATTATGGAAGACAGTATGAAGATTACTCAGTAATTTGAAAATAGATGCATCATATAACCCAACCATCCCAGTCCTGGGGATTTACCGAAATGAAATGAAATCAGCGTACAAAAGTATTCTTTGTTCCCCCATGTTTGTTGCAACTCAGTTCACAATAGTGAAGATGTGTAACCAACCCAGCTATCCATCAACTGATCCAGGTAAAGAAAATGTGGCATATATTCACTACGGAATACTAATCAGACATAAAAAAGAATGAAGTCCTGGCTTTTTCCTCAAAAAGGATGCAAATGGAAACTACATGCATAGTGAAATAAGCCAAAAACACGAGTGATCATACTTTCTCTGATGTGTCTCATGTAAGGCAGAATAGGAAAAAAGAATGGAAATGAAATGGTCATTTAGGGACATGATTGTCATTTTGAACACTCATCTATACTTCTGTGAACCTGAGATCTTCCTACATTCTACTTGTTCAAAGTTAGGATTTGTGACAAATTAAACCTATAAATATTGAATGAATTAAATTATGTCTTAACAAACACCGATGAGGAGCAGGAAGGGAATGAGTTTAAGCGGCCAGTTGGGAGCAGGGGAGTGAGGAAAGTGAGATTGTTTTCTTGGAGCTGTGCCTAGGGGATACATGGAACCCATTCATTTTATAGTAATAAATTCATATAAACATTCGCAGCAAGTGTATCGTAGCCATTTAAACGTAATGTCACATTTCCTGGGTGAGCTAGCCTCAGCTTGGTCCTGCTAATGTTTTCTATCAGCCAGCCTTAGTGTCCTGGGTAGCATGCTTGCCACCTCAATTGACCTGTTAATACAGGGGTGGGGAGGTGTGCACCGTTCTAGCTGCTTTAAGTCAGAGACAAAAGCAATTGGTAAGACTGTTAGGTGTTCACTTTGCAGATCCAACTATTCCTCCTCTGGAAAATTATCCTAGAGAAGTATGTGAACATCTGGGACTAAAAGTAGCAATAAAAAGAGTAGCA